>NC_136059.1:1759399608-1760134608 GCF_964261635.1 Lissotriton helveticus
TGGAACTCGTCCCTCTTGATACCCAAATATCAGTTCATCAAGATACTCCTGTCTACAATGATGTAGCATCTGACTATACAAACATGTCAAAGGAGGAAGCAACTCCAGAGATTTCAAAGAATCCGGATGCGATACCAACTGTTGACAGAACTGCCTCTGGCTATTTTATCAACTTTGATAACTTTTCTGAGGATCCCAGTGAACCAGAAATAACGCCAGCAAATAAACATTTTAAAGAAAAAATAACAGAACTCTTTCATCAACTTGAGAAAACATATCTGGTTTCGCCATGGGTTGAATTTTGGATAGGATTAGGTGTACTTTTTCTTTTTTTAAATATTTTTTTATTTTCATTTTACCTGGTACAATACATTAGATCCGTAAATTCATAAAAGGAAAACAAACATTTCAACCATGGGATATCATAGTGAGATAGATTACAAATCATAGAAAACAAAATAAACAGTTCTCAGGTAATTAAAATTAGCATGAGGATAAAAGATAAGGATACGAGATATGGGATAAAGCATAAAAGATAAAAGATAAGTTAGACCTTGGGGGCCATATTCATACCTATATGCAGACACAATGATAACCTTTTAGGGGAGTTGTTTTCACAATGCGAGGGGAGCCCAAACACAGAGCCCCCACATCCTCATCTTTTTTCCCCTGTTTTAATAGAGAGTGGCTTCAATGTTATGGATACCTAGCAATCTAGTAAGCCACATTTGAAAAGTTGGAGCAGTGTTATCCTTCCATCCTGCTGCCACTAGGATCCGAAGGACTGCTAAGCAGATAAATAAGAAAGCCTCATTGTCCCATTCTAGCTCATGATTGTTACCCATACCAGATATCATAAGGGTAGGGGACAGGTTTACCTGGATATCTAGCAACACCAGAAACTTCTCAATCCCAGCACAGATTCCCCTCATTTGTTTACATTGCGAGAACATGTGGATTAGGTCGGCAGGTCACTCCTGGCATCTTGGACACTTATCATCCTCCCTTTTTCCCCATTTAAAGAGTTTGGCCGGGGTAAAATATAGATTAAAGAGGACTTTTTCTGCTGCTATGGCTCATTCTTGTTTTAAGTTTGGGACAAATGATAGATGGAAAATACAGTACAATGGACACAGCAAGTAAGTACATCAACTTGCTCCTACAACCTTACAAGTCATCTCATCGTGAGCGAAGAGACCTGTCATCAGTGAACATCACAGCCGTTCCTATACCTGGTGGTATAGCATGGGATACAACTGATTATGACATTTATGGCCCGGTGGAATCGTTGAAAATTCCACACCAGTTTAAGGTTTCTTTGAGTTATTTTGTTTCATCAAGCACTTTTTCTGATGAATGGGACTTTGAAACTGTTAATAATATGTCAGACTTAGAAATGTCAGCTAAATTCATTAAACATGAATACTTAGAAGGTTCATCAGATTATGAACAAATGTATTGTTTTTTTTTTTTTAAACAGATTTTATTGACTGCAAGAAAGAAAGCACATGTAATGCAATGCTCTGCCATCGAGAGACAATCGCCATTATCAATTTCAAAATTCAGGTTCAGTCATTTTCTATAGTGAAACAGAATTACTAACAGAAAAAGCACAACAATGAAGCCCCCCTCCTCTTCCTCTTCCCCCTCCCCCTCCACCCACCCTCGGGACCCCCCCCCCCGCGCGACGCTGCCTGCTCCGCCTGTAACATACATATCAATAGCATCTAACACCAATGCGCCACCAGTGAGATCGTGTTTGTACAACTGTCACAGGGGCTGAAGGACATTGTCTTCCGGTGGCGGATCCAATTCCAGTCCACGATAGTCCACCCACCTTTTCCAAATTTTGTAATGCTTTCGAGGGCAGCCGCTAGCAATATATATGGGTAGTTCCAGCCCCATACAAAAGTCCATCCTGTTTCGCCAGGCCATGAGGGATGGAGCTCTGGGCGCCTTCCATGATTGTGCAATGTCTCTCTTCGCCAGCGTCAGCCCCAGTAAAAGCAAATGGCGCTTATACATATTGCCCCCCACCCCAGCCATGACATGAAGCAGGGCCAGCTTGGGATCTCTCTGAAGCACCCAGGCCAAAACCTCATCCAGACATTGGAACACACCATCCCAGAATCTCCGCAGCACCCTACAGTCCCCAAATGTATTGTTTTAATCATTATGGTCACCATTACTTGCAAACATCTGCAAACCCTAGAAATATTTTTACTTAAATCAATGGGAACATTTTCCAACGCCGCCAAAGGGCAGCTCAAAAACATTTTATGAAAAGTTTCCATACTTCTCAGGTTTTAATGTCACAAATCCAGAAACGTTTTATTTTAGAAATGTGAATAAGACAGGAATGAAAAACATGCTGACCAATACTAAACAAATGTATTCTGTGAACTTTTATGCTCAACTGTCTACATTAGGTTTTAACTTTTGGAAAGACAACATTGAGACAAAAACTGTTTGGGGCACAAAAGACTGGCAGGTGCAAGGTTTAGAAGCCTTATTCAGAGCCTGCATTATCCCAGAACAAATAATGTTTTTAAATGACACTGTACAACAAACATCTTGTCTTGGCTTAGCTAAGATAAATGATTTAAACAAACCGCCCATACCTAAGCCCACGCCTGACAGTAATAACACTTCGGATGAGGAGGTGGACGTGAAACAAATTTTAAAACCCAACAGAACCAATCCTGATTGTAAACAATGGTTAATCTGGCCCATAGACACAAACAACTGTCAAGATAGATTCATGAACAGAACAGAAGGGTTCAAAATGAATAGGCCAGATCCAAGCTATTCCCAGAGACAACAAACAGGGATAGTAACAACATACAGTGTAGGAAAACTATGCCTTGACTGGCTACAGAAATCCACACTTCCAGAAATTAAACAACACTTGACTTTACTTAAAGAAGGCGTTGACTTACGAGACTTCTTACTTGGGCCTCGTAAACATCGTCAAAAACGTTTCATATACGCCGCTATATACGCAGCATACAACGAAGCTTGGAAAATAACACAAATGGAAACTGCAGAAAAAATACGTGAAATTGATCGTATTAATTTAGAGAAAGCACTCTCTGTAGTGGACAATGGGTTGACTCTGTCCTCCAGAATGTATTCCTTGGACAGCATTGTATCATCTGCCATTGACATAATAGAACAGGATTTGCTAATGTTACAACATGGCCAGTCTCAATTACGTTCTATAATGCTGCTAGGCTGGACGTTACAAAATCTCAGTTCAGGCTACGTGCCATGGCGTCTAATCAATACCACATCATTGTTTACTGTCTTTAACCTTACAGATAAACAAATCTCTTTGGCACAAAGAGGAGCAGACTATACAGTGCTGAGCATTGAAAAACTGGAAAGATTACCATTAACAGTTTCTGAGAAGCCTGTCGTAGAATGGATAATACATGGCACCATCACGATACCAGTGACGATTTTCCAATTTCAGTATTCTCTACGGCATATACCAGCAGGCCTGTATGAGAGGTTGGGTAAAGGATACATTAAGTCAACCTGGACTTTACCATACGCACACAAATGTTGGAGTGGGGGGAAGGAGGTATTTCTTAGTACAGAAAATTGTAAAAACTCACTAAGCGGTACACTTTTATGTGAAGGTATTAATTTACATGGAGCCTGCGAAGGTTCTTTAAATAACCTTTCTTGCCACAAGCACGTTAGTCCAGCAGCAGTGATAGACCCGTTTTTCAGGCAGCTTACCAATGGTAGCTACGTTATGCTCAATGATCACAGCTGTTGTGGCATATTGCCAGGAGAAGCCTATCTAGTTAGTGTGTCGGCCAGGGTCACTTGTTGTATGCAAGTATTGTATCCAAAAAGCAAGACAGACGGGGAGACGGCGTTATGGCCTTCACTGAATATCTCTTCTATACGAATTGATACTTTAAGCAGAATAAAAGCCATTCTTTTACAAAAAATTGTGCCACTGACCTCGTCTAGAGAAACGTATGATCTGCAAGTTGCAAGGACTTCTGCAGAAATACATGCATTATTATCAACAAACTGCCCAGTACATTTCGCAGAAATGTTAGGTCAAATCTTAAACATGTCTGATACCAGTGGCATCGCACATGTATTTAAGTCGATCTTTTCGGGACTGTTAACACCATTCAAAGCAGTCCTCTGCATTTTTCCAAATTTCGTGCACTCTGTGTTCGGCGGTCTGCCTCTCATTTTGGGACTCGTAGCAGGAATTCTATTTTTGTTTCTCCTGCTCCGATATGGTAAGTCCGGGCACCAACGATACCCAGACTACAATGGAATGGGCTCTCCTGGCCATGCAGTATCGTGACAGAATTACACAGATTCTTGGCTTGGCTCATTTAAGAGATCTGAATACCACTTGGTTCCTTTCATTCAGACCAATCTGGCAAGATTGCATCTTACCTGTTCTACGATGCCTGCTTTGCGGAGAAGAATGCGTGTTAGACATCTGTCTTACACTTCCATCAGCACTGCCAACGGATGTTGACACTTTGCTGGGTCCTTTAACGACTCATACATCGTGTTGCCCCCAACGGCTGCCAATCCTGATGACGGCATTCATTGAGATCTCACCAGCGAATCCAGCTATTTGTGCGGTACGTGGAACAACAGGCCCACAGGTACCATCTACATCGAACATTGCTAATGCGAATGACGCTGACGGCGATGCTTCGCATCTATGCACATTTGATCTACTTGATGAAGTAGTTCAACTTTCACCAACTGTGGTAGACGGTTTCTTTGCCAGCTTAGATGATTTAATGTTTTCTCCCGACACCGAGAATAACTTTCGAAAGTGCACACATGACCTCTGAAATTCGGCCTTCGGTTTTTCAAAACAAACCCTCTAACTTGGGAACTGTATGTTTCGGCAAATCTGCATTTAAATTTCTTTTTCCCTTTTCAGAATAGAACTTTTCCCTTGGCACAAAGTAATCTGCTTAAAGTAGAACTATTCTTAGAGAACAAGAAATTCATTTGATACTTCCTATCGACAATATTTGGCATTAACTCATGAAAACGATAAGTTTATATACTATGCTATGGAATGGTCTCGACCTGTTTTCTTCTGTAAATTTAGAGCCATTTCATAAATGTCATTTCATGTTTCATTTAGATAGAATTTTTTAATAACAGCTATTGCTTGTAAAATGCGTGCATGACAAATACTCATGCATGTGTATAAACCATGTTTAATGCATTTCATGTATTTTGGGTGGGATTATGAACAAATGCTTTAGTTATGTATTTAGATAGACCTAATACGTGGAGTGGGTGTTGTATAGCGTTTTAGGACCCTAGTGTAATTTTCCTGATTCATGCCCTTATATAGGTATAAAATATTGTATCCTTATATAGGCATAGAAATCATAACCATATTAAGACATAGCTCAAGTAGTCCTAATACGGCTTGGCTACTTCCTCTAGTTCCGAAAATCTACAACGATTTCATGGTAAAATCCGCCTTCAGCAGTCAGGGACCTCACCCTGCATAGTTATTAATTTATCCAAGAACTCATGGAGTTTTCAGAGAATTAAGTCTCTAATGACGTTATTATGTCCAATCTTACGTCAAACTCGGCACCTTCAAGGTATAAATATGCCCACACTTGTCCAAACAAACACACAGTGGTTTGTAGCAGTTCGACTATCTACTTGCCCGGCGCGCCCTGTTGCAGCAAGTGCCGAAGGAAGCCGACCCTCCAGCTGACGCACTGAGAGGCGCTGTACTTTCTCCTGCAGAGAAATCCAGCTCTAGTGTTTCCAGGCTACCCTTGCGGGTTGCTGGGAAATCGAGTCCTGAGAGAGAGATACCAGATCTCCTACATTCTAAAACCAAGGTACGGAGCTGATTAGACCCTAGGAGAATTCTTGGATTAGATTCTTAGCAAATGAATACTGAAACTAAGCTACACCTCACTTAATTCTTCACTTGTACTAGGCCTAGGTTAGGTAACCCGGGGTAGGCGTATTTTAGAAGCACCAGTTGAGTACTTTTAGTCATTATTTATCACTGTATGTATTTTATGAATTTTAGGTATTTTATGGCTTAGAAACCATATCATGCTTTTACAGTATTATTTTATAATACTCCGTACTGTACGCATTGTACTTTACAGCAAGTATTACGATTGCAGCAGTTAATTTCTTATGCTTGAGAAAGAAGACTGTTCAATAAATATATTTTATTGAAAATGCTCGTATCTCTATTTCTCTGCACATCTGGTGAAACGAAGAATGCACGATAGACTGAGTGAAATAACTATTTATTGTTTCCGCGACTCTAGGGATATATTTCTTATTCTTGGGGAACAAAGTTGTCATGTTTTAAGCGGTTGTCAGAAACGAATCCCCTCTTGTTAATTCAAGGAAGTTTCTAGTGACCTCTGAGCTAACTGACACACACACAATTAAGTCTAGTATATTCAGTAGAGCCCTAGTCGACTCCAGTCCTACGTCTAAACTACAGGATACACTATTCCAATGAGCAGAGCCTATTGGAAATATAGGAACTACACTACAACTGCAGTTGTGGGAACCCCAATAACTGAGTACAGGTATCCTGGAGCAGAAGGGGCTTTACCAGGATAGGTGCTGACTAGGGATAACCCTTATAATATTAGTGGGCATTCATACAGGGGGTTTACTGGAAAATCTGCAGTGCTCAACTGTATAATATACAAGTGAAATCTGCCTTAAAGTGTAGCTTTGGTCCATTTAGGCCCACACAGTCCAGTGAGGTGTCAAAGTGGGATGAAACATGCATGCAAAGTTTGAATATGCAGGTC
This sequence comes from Lissotriton helveticus, assembly GCF_964261635.1. NCBI lineage: Eukaryota > Metazoa > Chordata > Amphibia > Caudata > Salamandridae > Lissotriton > Lissotriton helveticus. The sequence continues at coordinate 1,759,406,430 of NC_136059.1, forward strand.
CCAATAACGTGTGCATCTGACGGATCTGCACAGAGGTGCTGAAATGAAGTATCCAAAAGCAGGGAGGTACACAATGTGAAGGGGTAGACAGGCACAGGGAGCCAGTAAAACCAGCTCCCCACAAAATGAGACATTTAGAGGCCAGGAGACCTGCTGAAAATGTCACTTAAGTAGCCGTTGTAAATGCGTCTCAGGCCTGCCACTGCAGCCTGTGTGCAGTTTAAAACTCATTCCTACCTGGCAAAATAAACGTTTTGCCACGTCTAAACCTTCCTTTTTTATTTAATACATAAAGGTCATCCCTAGGGTAGGCCTTACACAGATCAGAGGGCAGGGTGCACTGTATTTAAAAAGATGGACATGTACTTTTAAGTTTTACATGTCCAGGTAGTGAAAAACTCTTAAATTCATTTTCCACTACTGTGAGGCATATCCATCTCCTAGGATAATATTGGGTTGCCTTATTACACTTAATAAGTGCAAACATTTGATGGGGAACGAGTAAATCTTTCATGTCTGGGGTCTCAGAAATTGTAATTAAAAAATCCTCTTTAATGGTAAAGTAGGATTTTAAGTTACAATTTTGAAAATGGCATGTGATTGGATTCCTGACCAGCCGGGTGCACAGCATGACCATCAGGACCTCGGGCGCACTGACAGCCATCAGGTCAAAGTAGTAGTGGTTGGCGGTGTCGCAACCAATCAGGTTAAAATGGGCTGACTTTGTGAGGGCAACGGCACAGCCCCTGAAGACAAAAGCGTGCGGAGAGGACATGGAGAACAAACGTGGTGCACGAGAATGCAGAGAGAAGAGGATGGGGGCAGGATGCCCGGACGAACTACTTCTGTAGTGGAGCACCACTCCTGGATGGGTACAGATGACGGAGGAAGTTCCCGGCTGGAGCCTGACTAGGCTATACCTAGGACACTGGCATCAGACTGGGAGGAGATGCAGGAGGAGTCTCCGGGGAGAGGCGCTTGGGACACTGTTGCCACAGTTCTAGAACAGAGTTGTGGTCTCAGGCAAGTGGCTGATAGAGGGTTGGAAAATATCAGGTGGTATGAGGTAACAAGGGACTTTCTCTTTGGTCTTTAACTACACAAAAAACCCTTCTGTGCAAGGTGGTTGATAAATTGGGATTTTGCAAGTTTTCTAAACTTCACAGAGCACCTTACAACCGAGTAGCATAACTTCCTCAATTGAAAGGACACAAGCTAGTCACTTTGTGGTGTGGTGGTTGAACTAGTACTGGCCCTGAGAACATGCCAGACTAAGCCCTATTTCCCTTTCTCCCTGGGGCTCCAAAGTGCTCACAACCAAGGAGCTGAACCCAGGAGTCCATGCCAGTGGACCTAAAAAGAAACCCAGACTTACAACAGTTCGCCCCTATGGGAGACCTGTACAACAGTTTCCCAATAAAAGGCTGCTTACTCAAACCACTGCTGTAGTTGAGTACTGTCTCCTGTTACAGTGATGTCGGAAATAAGTGGGATGAGCAGGTTGTCCCATCAGGAGATGGATACTACACAGCCTATCCAGTCGCGGCCGGTATGAGTTGCAGGTAAGGGTGGGTGAGGTTTAATTAAAAAATTATGTTAGCTTCCATTTGCCGGCCTATCCCGCGTTGTCGGTCTGCGTCGTCCTCTCTACAACAGGAAGCAACCGCAGGCAGCCTCCCTCCACTCCCCTAACAATAATAAAAGATATTTATAGAGAGCACAGCTACCCCGAATGAGATGTCCCGGCGCTAGCACGGACAACTACAATGCAGTGGGGGGTGGGAATCTAGTCATTACGACTAAATATCTAGGTCTTTATGGCCTTTCTTAATCCCTGTTCAGAATGCATCATATGTAATTGAATAGGTAAGTTGAAGGATTTAGTGGTACCCACCTCAAATGTCCTACCCCCATTCTTGCTTTCGCAAAGCGGGGAATGGCGAGGTAGCTTTTATGATTGGACTTTAGTGATCTGTCCTGCTTGTAGGGGCGAAGTCACTTCCTCAGGTAGTTGGGCCCTCTGCCCTGATATGCCCGAAAGGCCAACGCAAGGGCCTTGAATTGGATACACTTGGCTACCGGGAGCCACAGGAGTTGTCTGCGATGAGGAGAAATATGCTGACGGAGAGGCACCTTGCAGACCAGTCTAGCTTTCCGTATTTTGTATTATCTGGAGCCTACGGGTCAGGCCAATCGGTAGACCCCTGTAGAGTCCATTAACGTAATCAAGATGGGAGGTGATTAACGCATGGACTACAGTTTTGCGTGCTGTCTCTGGCAAGAAATCAATACATTTTCTGATGGTTTTCATTGCGCCAAAGCAGACCGCAGATACAAGTTGAACATGGGTAGCGAGGGACAAGTCATTGTCCCACCTGACTCTCAAATTCTTGACCGAGTCCTTAGGAGTAGGGGCAGATCCCAGTTCTGCTTGCCACCACAGGGTTGTTGGGGGTGGTACAGCTTGGTTGAAAAACAAGACCTCTGTCTTATCGGCATTGAGCTTCAAAAAATTGCTGTTCATCCAGGCAGAAATGCTTTTAAGGCAGTCTTTGAAGGAGTCAAAGATAAATTTGCGAGACCCCGCTGAAGCTAAACATCAGTTGGGTATCATCCGCATAGGATGTCACCTTGATCCCAGTCTTAGCAATGAGCTCTGCCAATGGTGTCAAATAGATATTAAAAAGTAGCGGGCTCAGGGCCGAGCCCTGAGGCTCCCCCATCTCAATGGCGGAGGAAGTAAAGGGGTGGAGAGAGACCTGTTGTTCTTGGCCATGAAGGTAGGTCGCTACCCAGTCCAGTGCCGTCCTCTGGATGCCAACCCGTTGCAGGTGATCCAGTAAGATGGGGTGGGCCACTGTGTCAAGCGCCGCTGACAGGTCGAGGAGCACCAGCATGGCAGCGGATCCTCCATCCACTGCCCAGCGAATGGAGTCAGCCGACTCAATCAACACGGATTCAGTACTGAAGCCAGGGCGAAAGCCGGACTGGGAGTCATGCAGTAGCCCATTGGACTCAATAAAAGCCGGAAGCTGCTGGTGGGCTAATTTCTTCAAGACTTTAGTGGGGCCGGGAGCAGAGAAAGGGGCCTGAAGTTGCTGGTGACTTCAGGGTCAGTGTTAGATTTTTCAATATCGGAGCATAAACGAGTGTTTCCAGGTCGATGGGAAAACCCCGTCTGAGTGAGGAATTCTAGATGGCATTAAGGGATGGATTAAGCCACTCAACCAGTAAACTGTATTGTTTCGCTGACCAGGGATCAACAGGTGAACCAGATTTATATTTTTGGAGTTCAGCCAGGGATGCCTCCATGGGGATCGTTGCAAATTCCGAACACTGGCTGGTTGTGATAGAGGCTACCAGATGTGTCCACCCCGATGGGGTGGGGTTCCACCGGGAATGACAGGATGGCAATGGCAGCATTGTGATTGGCCGGGACGTCGACACCACAGGCTTCTATGGGGAGGCCATTTTCCCTATGTAGGGAAAATGCAGAGTGCGTATGACTGGTTTGGTCGGCCCTGGGGCCGACTAAAGAGTCAGCGCCCACAAAAGCGGGCTAGCCACTCCTCCCCAGCTCTCGAGCAGAACCACCCCCCCGCAACCAAAGCCTGCCTTCTCGCAGTGTGAGAAGCAAAAACATAATATGGTATTTAAAATACCATTTTATGTTTCTGTTTCTCACACTGCGAGAAAGCAGTGAGGCGACGCTCCTCCGCCCACATGGAGGAGCCTTCCCTGAGCCGATCACTATGGAAGATATGATAAAGAAACAATGCCACCTGCAGTTAGAGGTGGAACAACAGAACCAAGCTTCACAACAGAAAATAGTAGAACTACATAGGGCCCTTAAAAACCAAGCTACTGTTATAGTAAATAATCAATTGGTTCAGGATACCACATTTCAATGATTCACTGAGACTATTGCCAGTACAAATGTACACCCAAAAGTACCCAGTTCAGTATTGTAAAAATATTAACCAGGGGAGGATCCTGTTTTTTCTTTCACACATTGTGAGAGAGTTGCCACCTCTACTAACTGGCCACCGAAACGATGGAGTCAGTATGTTGCACCTCTATTATCTGGAAAGCTATAAACAGCATACCAGGTGGTCAACCCATCCAGTATCATGGCGTATTCTGACGTGAAAAAGGGCTGTTCTGGAATGACAATTTTTTTATACTAAATCCTACAGGGCCAAATTCTGTAAAGAGAAATAGAATCTGAAAGACAACTCCCAGGCGCTTTTTTGTCGTAATCAAGTACGTTGGCTCAAACCAGAGGGGGCCACCCTTGAAGATGTCATCGATAAAATATTGTTGAAACAGTTCCTTGAAGCTCTACCAAGAACCAGCAGAGCCTGGATAAAACAACATTTAACATTCAAATCGGACTGTCAGCATGGCTATATACTAAGTATGTGCTTTTCATAGTCTCCTGACTTTGGGGTTGCCCATCCAAGAATAGGACCCTCTACAAGCCACATTTGGAAGGGTTCCACTACCAGACCACTTTCCCAACTTTCCTGAGACCAAGGCACCTGTGAGACCCCTGGGAAGAGTGTTTTCAATGCGCAGAATGGGGATATATAACACGTAATTGTCCTCAGAAAGTACCCGAGGTGGAACACATAGAAATTGGGTATGTGCAAAGAAAGTGTTCTTTACACAGTGGGTAGTACCAGTAGGTATCAGAAACACATAACAGTGAATGGGGTCAATCAACAGTGTTGGTATATTCAGTGGACACAAGGAGAAACTGTCATCATCACGTGTGTTCATGGGGATAGTAAACCCTACCCTGTAGCTATTGTCACCATTAACTGGAGGGGTTGGCAGGAAAACCTGAAAGTTATGTTATGTTCTTGAAAATTTGTAGAGCGCACGTTCACCAACAGGTCTCTTGGCGCTGTTTTTTTTCTTCTTTGGAGGCAACGATTTAGAGAAGTCCATGTCTAGCTGTAAGCTTAAGTAAAAAGCCAGGTCTTCAGCTTTTTCCTGAAGCGCATATAGTCTGTTTCTAGTCTCAACGATTAGGGCAGAGTTCCAAAATTGTGATCCCTGTGTTGAGAACTGTGACCATCCTGTCCGTTTGCGTCTGAATCTAGGCACCACCAGTGGATTCATATGCATAGATCTTAGAGTGCGTTGTGGGGAGTATCTGTGAATTCTTGATAATATATTCTTAGGGGCAGTACCATGTATTGCTTTGAACTGTATACATCCTGCTTTAAACATGGAACGATGTTCCGCTGGAAGCCAGTGGAGTTCCTTCAGCAGCGGCTTGACGTAACATAGTCTGCCTTGTTGAGAGCTAATTCTGGCTGCTTTATTTTGTATCAGTTGCAGATGGTGTTTCTAGTTGCACTGGAGGCCAAGATAAATTGCGTTTGTGCAATCAATTCTGGGTAAGATCAAGGCAATGAGGATTTGGATGAAGGCCTCTCTGCTGAAGTACCTTCCGATTTTCCACAGTTTACAAAGTTGGAAAAAACAGGCTGAGGTGAGTGAACCAATCTGAGAGTTCATGGAGAGGTCTGAGTCAATTTGAATGCCTGGACTCTTAATCGAGTTCTTGGGAGTAGGTGCAGGGTCTAGCTCTGAGGGCCAGTAGACAGAAGTCCAGTGTGATAACTTGTTTGGGATGATGATTTTAGTTTTTTAGGAGTTTATTTTTAATTGGTTTTAGTTCATCCAATTTTTTATGAACAACGTGGTGTTCCTAAGAAACACCTTGGAGATTGTGGAATCATCGATGGAGAAGATCAACTGCATATCATGAGCATAGTTGTATATCTTCATCCCCATCTGGCGAAGCGTGAATATGAGGGGGCAGATATATATATTGAAGAGGTGCGGAGACAAAGTGGAGCCTTGCAGTACTCCGCAGTTCATGCTGACAATGCTGGATTTGTATGGTGAATGCAACATTGATTGTTTCCGGCCCTCTAAAAAGGATTTAAACCAATTTAGGGAAGCACCTCTGACTCCTGCTGCAGCAATACCTTCCATTAGGATGTCATGGTTAATGGTATCGAAGGCTGCAGACAGGTCCAGGAGAATCAAGGCCTGAGTGCAGTCCTCATCAGTCTTTCCTTTTAGGTCATCAATGACTGATTGAATAATAGATTTGGTGGAATGAGATGAGCGAAAGCCCACCTAATGGGAATCTAAGAAATGAGTGCCTTCTATGAAGGTGCTAAAAAGTTTGGCGAAATGTATCTCTAGTAGTTTGGCCGGAAAGGGAAGAAGGGATATAGGCCTATAATTGTCCAGCCTCTGAGGGTCAACACCTTGTGTTTTTTTAGGCGGAATGATCACTGCTTCTTTAAAAGCGGATGGTACAGTCCGTTGGGGTAAGGAAAGATTCAGTAGGTAAAGGATAACCTCCGGAAATGCTGAGAAAATTGATTTTTGTATATGGTGTGGGAGGGGGACAGGCGTCTTTAGGGGAGCCTGGTTTTACTTCGTTTAAGAGTTCCATGAGCTGTTATTTGTCTAGACATGAACATTTAGCCATAAGAATGGAGTTGGAGCTTCCTGACACTACTTCCACATCATTGTCTTTCGAATCAATAGATTCTTGAATTTTCTTGATTTTATCTATAAAGGAGTTTACATCATTCCATTGTTTCTGTGTGGCAGTGATTGGAGGGGTCACATGATCAGGCTTGGATAGTTCCCTTACTGTGTTAAAGATGCCTTTAGTCCTATTCTTTGAGTTCAAAACTTTATTAGTAAAAAGTTACTTTTTGTGCCTCCAAAATGGCAAACTCGAATGATATTGTTCTCTGGATTCTATCTAATAAGTGTTTTGCTATTTCCTTTCTGCTTGACGTGTTCTGAGTTTGGCTGTTTTTAGGTCAGCCGTAAACCATTTAGAAGCTTCATGCCGCCTAATCTGAGAGGTTTGAGTATGTAGAGGAACATGAATGTTGATGGCATTAAGTTGCCAGTTGGCAATTTCTCTCTCAAAGTTATCTATATTGTCCAGGCTTGGGGGTGGTTCAGGGTGTCAGATAGAGAATCCATATTTCTGTGAGTCCAATTCCTGGATTAGCCCTTTTGATGGGGCAAAGTTTAAGGCAAAGTAATATCACATTAAGTGAAACTTATTGTATAATGTTCTGACCATACACAAGGCTGGATTACTAACTTTTGAAGAAGATCAAAAGTAGTCGAGTGTATTACCTTTGATGTGCGTAGGTACATGGATGTGTTGCGTGAGATTCAAACTTTGTAGGGACTCGGTCAGTTCTTTAGCGCCCTTACCCCCTTCCACCTCATTAGCCCAATAGTTCATATCGCCAATGACCAGGACTTTAGCATAGTCTACGGTCAGGGACGCGATGCAATTTGCCAATGCTATGGGAAAATCTGGCATCTATGTCTGTACAGGAGTGCGCATACCATTTTACTCTGAGAGGAGTCCTGTTTGACTATTAGACTGTCAACTAGTGTTATCTCTAGCAGGGAAATGGCTGTAAAAGACAGTCCTTTTATTTATTACAACTGCCACCCACACCCCTTTTTTCCTGTAGATCTATTAGACTGTAATAGGTAATAATTATCTGGGAGTGTAGCTAGGATATCCGGGGTGGATTCCACTGTCATTCATGTTTGCTGCCAGAAACAGCATGTCGGGCGAATCGTTATCTAGAAGGTTAAACAATTTAAGTTGGTGTTTGACCGCGGAGCGAGTGTTCAAACACATTAAGTTTAGTTCTTTTGCAGAGGTTGGCAGAGTAATTTGACTCGAGGCCTGACAAGCGCCCCTGTACTTACAAAAGTTGAGCGCCTGACCTGGATGAGAGGCCAAGCTCGTCTAATTTGTGTTGAATAGGCAGGTCATGTAGTTAGTTGCCTGTCTTGCGGAACCAAGTCTTTGAGCTCTGCTTGCGTGTAGGTGGATTTTGGGCATAATGGCTGGCCCCTGGCTGCGATCGGGTGCAGACGGAGTTGCATTTGGCGTACCCACTGCGCGCATCCGAGCTGTGGGCATCAATTTCAATTTTTCGGAGTACCACTGACTCCACCCCCCTCCCCTCCTGATTGGCTGAGATTCCACTGCCCAATCACAATACGGGCTGTTACAATGTGGCTGCATGGCGAAGGAGCAGTGAGAATGTAGGTTACACACAAATTCAAATTCAAAACAGTTTTTGAATGTGGCGCAATTTAAAAACAGAAATGCTAAAACTGCTATCCCACAGATGGTGGAAGAAATGATACTAGGGACCGACTATACGTTACTAAATTCTGTTGAAGAAATGGAGAGTGAGTCTGTATGGTGGAGGGAGGCCCCTTTCTAAGAGCAGAAGACAAAAGATGGTAAGAGTCGTAGGATGCCTACACTCCGCGAGAAGATAAACAAGTTATTTACCTTCAGTAACTATGTATCTGGTAGAGACAGGACCTAGCCACAGATTCCTTACTTTAGAATCCTCCCCAGGCACTAGTCTGGATCCGTAAACTTTTTTCCCTACAGTACATCCGCACGCCAGTAGAGGGCGTCGAGCGACTCCGCATCAACATTGTTCCGAATGTGACATCCACGGAGTCCATATAACCCATCCTCCGACACACTTACGTCAGTTTCTTTGTGATTATAGTTCATGCTCAAAACGTGGAGTCATATACAGAAACTGTGGAACAGTGTGCCAAGACATTAGGCACCAGTGTCACATGGTGAATGCAAAAGAAAGAAGAAAGTAGGCAAGGATGCAAGAGATCCAATAAGACTCAGGACAGAAAACAGAAACAACGTTTTTCTGACCCTCCAAACGATAAACATAACCACCAAAGGTACTACTGTACTGAATAGAGGAGTATGCAGAAATAAAGCAGGAATGGACGAACCTGCAACACACCCATAATTTACCCAGGGTTTTCCGTGGTGGTGAATAGATTGAGCCAGGGATCTCTCCATTGTTGAAGATACCATGTGCCACTTCTCAGTGAAACTGCCATGCGGGGTCAGTTAGGCAACAGATACTGACTTTGTTTACCCAAGCAAGATTCTGGTCAATCAGGGAAATGCTTTGAATGCTCAGCTACTGCCAGAGATGTACAGCCTCCAAGCATAGGACCCATGACCACACTCCATCCTGTTTTTTGCAACACCACATGGCGGTCATGGTATCTGTGAGCACCTGTACCAGTTCTCCTTTGATAGTTCGGAGGAACGCCATAGTCACAAGGAATCACTTGTAACTCCACCAGGTTGATGTGAATGTAAGTTTCCACCAGAGTCCTCTTATCTTCACCTCCCAGATAATGCCCCAAACTCAGCAGTGATGATCAGTCACCAGTGTCAGACTGGGTTGGGTAGCGTGAGGGGATGGCCTTCCAGCCTAAATGCAGTCAAGCAGCGACCACTGCATGAAAGACCACAGATCTTTTGCAATTTTCATCAACACCTGGATAGACTCTAAAAGGTCACCCCGGTGCTGAGCCCACTGAGACTTCAGATCCCACTGCAGAGCCTTCATGTGCCACTCTTATGTGGCGCATCAGCTAGATGCAGGAGGCCAAAAAGCCCAGAAGCCTCAAAGCTGCTCTTACTGAGACCCGGTTCGAGGGCTGAAACATCAGGTTCATAGCCCAAATGTCCTGGACACTTTGCAGCAGAAGGAAGGCTTGGAAGAGCACTATATCCAGGATTACTCCAATGAATTGGAGCAGTTGTGGAGGAGTCAGGTGGGACACATTGATGGAGAATCCCAACTATGTCAACAGGTTGGCCTTTGTCTAGCGGGCGATTTCAAATGCCTAAGGGGGGTCCACTTTCAGTAGCCAGATGTCTAGGTATATATGAAAAGAATGGCATTCCCATGCTCCGCAGATGAACCAGCATCTTTGTGAACACCAGGGGTGCTCTGGTAAGGCCAAAGGGAAGCACAGACAGTTAAATTTGCTCCCGACCTACCTGAAACAACAGGTAGCATCCATGGGACAGTAGGACGGGAATGTGGAAATAAGCTTTCTACAAATCCAATGTCACCTTCCAGTTTCATGGATCCATGCCAGATTAAACTTGCGCCAGGGTGAGCATTTTGAACTTGCCTTTAAGGAGGGGGAAGTTCAGAGGGCGGAGAGTATAGTATAGTTAAGGTAATATAGACATATATAAATACCTCCCATATACATATATATAAAATGTAGGGTTTGGGGTTGGTCAGGTATAGAGTGGTAAGGGCATTTGTAGGATTTAGGGGTGGGTATAGGGTGGTAAGGGTATTTTTAAGTTTTAGGCAACACTCTTTAACAAAGAAATAGGTAATTCTGAAGTCACTAAAGCAAGGAAGGGACCCAAAATAGTAATACATTTCTTCAACTCAGATTAGACGTAAGTCAAGCACCACACATGACCACCTACAGGTACAGCAACAACATCCCACAGAAATCAATGGAGGTAGGGTATGTTAAAATATAAATGAATATAGTTTAATGAAAAACAAAAATAAAACATCCTGAAATATTTTTTTTTAATTCTATGCACAACTTTTAATAATTAGGTGGGAATTTCTTTTTTAATTTACATTTCAAACATGCTTTGGATATAATATATTAAAATCAATTTAATTTGTAATGCAGCAGCACTAATAACTAAATTTTGAATTAAAAATGAAATAAATTATCTTTTTTCTAAAGCTTATATTAAAAATAATTTGCGACCTAAGAAAAAAACATTACGATTACACACTAATTACTAAAAACAATTTCATCTTTTATTAAACTTTAATCTTACATTATTTGTAAATCCCCCAAAATTAGGATTTTATAATTAGATAATGATCATGTTCTATTTACATTAACTTATATGTATTTCTATTTTTTTTTGTTTCCAAATCTGTTTAGTATTTCTATTTTTAACTATTTTAAAGAATTTAATTTAACATTATTTCCAATTAGGTTTTATTTTAAGTCATTACCTCAATTGACTTTTACTGGCGAGTGCTACAGTATCAGTGGCTGCCCATGTGTGATGCTGGACTTACTATGGTTCCTAACTTACACTCATAGGTTTGGCTCCACCCCCTTCTTCCAGGGTGGAGAACTTTACACTCTGATTTTGTGAAGAGGCAAAAGTAGTAATGCTACTTAAAAGTGTAAGTGTAAAGTTACACATGTCACTTATTCACAAGTTTAACTTACCTTTATGAACAGCTCTGTGAGGGTGCCTTTAGGAGTCTGGAATTACCAGGGGAACCAGTATTTTGGTTACCCATTTCCTTCTCACTATTTCACCCTTTCTTTTCACTATTTCACCCAAAGGCTTTCAGTAGGCAGAGGCCCTGAGAGAACATTAAGGGGTAGCAAGGAGTTTGTAGCTACTGGTAGGGAAGTTGTATGTGGTAATCAGGGTTATAGTGTTCAGGGATGGGCAGCAGTAAACGATTGTGAAAGGTTTGTAGGTTTCAAGGAAGGGTAGTGTTAATGGGTTTGCAAAGTTAAGGAAAGGTTAGCATTAAGGGGCAGAAATGGTTTTTAGAGTACAGGAAAGTGTACTGAGAGTTTTTAGGGTTGAGGGATGGGTAGCATTAAAGGGGATTAAGGGTCCTAGGGCTCATGGAAGGGTAGTTAAGCTGTTAAGGAATATTTAGGGGCTTTATAGGTTCAGAGAAGGATTTTAGGGCTCAGGAAAGGATAAGTTAAACATTCAGTAGATTAAATAATTGATAGGATTTGAAATATTTGAAGTTATTTAAATATTAGTTTTGTAGTTTGAGAAATAAAATTAACAATGAAATGAATTTTTCTGAAAAATAATACTTATAGTCTTACCTGCAAAGGCACTGCAGATGTAAAAACAAAAAAGAAAAGAAAACGCTATAAAGGTGCTCCTGGTGCGCTTACCTTGATGTAATGAATACCTATGTAAAGGTTGAGGATACAATGACTGACATGAACATGGGCATGAACAGCTTGATTTGATAAAAGCTCTGGCTTGCATAGCTTGATGAACCAGTTAATAACCTTCAGAACACCTTCTGGTTGACAGACTAACAGCAGATTCTTCACTTTTAGAATATTGCCAGGCACCAGACTGGATTTGGATTTGTATTTTTAGCATAACTCCTGTGCACCTGTAGGTGGATTCGTGCAACTCTAAATCGACTCTGCTCAGCCCTGGAAGTGACAGTTGGAGCCACATAAATAACACCCAGCATGCTGACGTCCGTTTCTTTCTGGACATGGTCTGTGCCTTCTGACACGGAGCCCAAGAATTGTGTAAGTGTGCATGTCTCTAATTTTTTACCTTTTTAGATGGAAAGGAGTATATTCCACAGAAAGAAGAGGCAGAAGGACGGTGAGGATTATGCAGTTAGATAAAGTACCCACCAGAAACAGCATTACCAAAGGTAACGTGTTCTTCTGATGGATTCTTCTAACCACAGATTCCTCACCTGCAGAAAATATTTTTCAAAGTAGTACCTTCCAAACAATTGAGTCTCTCCTCCTCTTTAGAAGGGTGAGGTGGAACAAAGAAACACTGTAGAGGGATGGACTGCCCAACGTGCAAGGACGCCACAACTTTCAGCAGAAAGGCCGCTCTAGTACTCAGCACCTGTTTGTTCACAAAAAAGATTTTGTAGAGAGACTGGACTGACAGAGCTTGAAGCTCAGTCATGCAAAGAACGAAAGCGATCATGATGAGAAAGACAGTCTTCAGGGACAGGTGACCTAGGGAACAGCTATCCAACGGTTAAAAAGAGGTGCACATACAAATAGTACAGCCCCAAATAAGGTACCTCTGTAGCACCACGAAAGATTGAGGAGGCAATGTGTACCGAATGTGTGAGAAAAACATAATAGGCAATTTGAACAAAGACTGTAGACCTGGTAAAAGCAAAAAAGAAAGAAAAAACCAGGAATAACTTAGCATTTAACAGTGCCCAATGGAAATCCTTGCAGAGCAAGGCAGAACAAATAGTAACAGGCAGGAGCTGCACCAAGCCACAAACTTGCCCTAGTGTCAGGAGTACAGATTTTGTCGAACAATGCCACAATGACACCCACTACTTCAGGAGGTAGATCAGTCATCTGCCACTTCTCAATCCCTATGCATGGAGGTGTAGATTACAGATGCCCCGCTGTGAGACCCTGCCCTGCTGATGTGAGAGAAGATGGCCCAGAAGCAGGTAAATAGATGCACATTCCAAGAATTTCCAGGTACCACACTCTCCCGGTCCAATCTGGAGCCAATAAGATGACTTGGGCCTAGTTGTTCTTGATCTTTTTCAGAATTGAGGGCAGGAGAGGCAGTGGCGAGATACATACAGGAGTCCTACTCTCCACTCTAGGAGAAATGAGTGTTTGAGAGACAGCCTTCTTGGGAACTCCAATGTGCAAAATTGCTCATACTTCGTTTTCAGAGGTGGTGAAAATATTGAGCCAGGGATATCCCCATAGCTGGAAAACGCCCAGTGCGATTTCTTGGTGTAGCATCCATTCGTGATCAGGCATTGTCGGTTGAGTTCGTCCACCCTGGTGTTTAAAGATTCCCTCGATCAGGGAGGTGATGGGATGGTTCAGCCAGGTTCAAAGGCGCAAAGCGTCTTAGAACAGAGTCCTACTTGTTGCAATGCCACAAGGCAGTGGTATAGCCGATGAGGATCTGTACCAGCCTCCCCTTGATTGATGGCAGGAAGACTTTCTACAGCAAGCAAATGGCCTGCAACTCCAGTAGGTTGATATGGAGGCAGGTCTCTGCTAGAGGTGACCTCCTCAACCAAGTGGCTGCACATACTTCACCACTATCACTTCTAGAGGGATAGGGCGAGAAGGCTGGTGCTGGTCCAACTGTAGTGAATCAGCCACCACTGAAGGTCTTTTGCAGGCTCTGCCAAAACCTGGTTCCCTTGGTGCTTGGCCTACTAAGACTTAAAACTAGGAACATGGATGGAACATCAGGATCACAGCTGGAATATCCTAGACGCATTGTTCCAGAGGGAAAGCCTGAAAAGTGCACATGTCCAGGATGGCTCAATTGAAAGGGAGAACAGCAAAACACACAAGATGAGGGACGTAGTGTTGCACAATGGCAAAACATTCACCCCCAGTCACAGATCTGGGTTTAATCCATCGTTATTTTACTCACCAAGCCACCCCAGTTCAGACATGGCCATATGCAAATCAGTCTTGACCCTGTGCCTAGTGGGAACAGTCCAGCCCGAACTGCCAAGCCATGTCTTCCCTAGACCGGAAGCAAGCATCCTAGGACCGGTTTCTGGCTATCAGCCTTCATCAGTTAGGAATCATCATCTTGTGTGTTTTTCAATTGAAAGGGGGCCTATGAGGAGTCCGGTGTGACTGGCACATTAATTGTGAACCCCAGCGATGTCAGGACTGGTGCCATTGTCTGGAGGAGGCCCACAACGGACCGTACCGAGTCAGCCTTCAACAGCCAGTCATTGAGTTAGAGAATGACCGTTATCCCCCACCTCTGAAGGTACGCTGCAACTGTTAAACTGTGCTTTGCATGTAATGTTTGTAACCCGGCCTCTCTTTCCCATTTGTCAAGAGCTAATCAATGTGTCTTACTCCCATAGATGCAGTTTGTAATTAGCCCCTGTGATCACAGTCCCATGACCATTTGAAAGCCCCCTCTTGGTCCCAGCGTGCCCTTAATTCTTCTTTCTCTGAAAGATAGCATTTCTCATATTTAAAAAAAACAGACACACCGCAACTCTCATGGGAGTTTGGGTCATCCCATGACAAAGCACAACCATCTAGGGCATGGCTTTATAAATCTCTCTCCCAAGACCAAAGTTAATTGTTTGTCTTCCAGTCGAAGCGTCCTTGCATGTTCTTTCCCAAAAATGCTTACTGAGACCACACCGCCAGCCGAAATCCAGATGACTGTGTTGCTCCAGCAACTTGAAATCTTCAAGCGCTGCTGTACAGCAAATCTCGCCAGAAGAACCCGAATCTGTAAAAGGAAAAGCAAAGCAAAAGGTCTGTGATGCCGTTTAAAAAACACTTACCTGCGATATGTAAACAATTCTAAAGGGAGTAAGTCCCCCCCCCCCCCCAAGACTCGAGCGTAATGTATTTGAAAAGTAAAGACAATGAACCAATGGAACACGTATCCCATACATAAACAGGTTACCCTGTCTGAAACAATGACAGACTAAAAGGGGGATACGACCCACTGAATTCAAGAAGTATTGAATCCGGGAACAGTGGATGACATATCCCACGAAAGTTACAAATATTACTCTCCTCGAATATTATTGAGGCATTAACAAAAAATTTTTTTTTCATTTAAAGAGAAAATAGTCTTGCCCAATAAGGGGTTCAATAAGAACTTAGAACGCCAATGAAAAGAACAATCATTGTCAAGCAAGTTAATTTCTGATCATCACGTCATTATAACAGTAAAGAAGGTGCTTTTAATTAAGTGCAGTGAAAGTAAAAACTAGGCGTGCAGGACAGTACTATCCAACAGGAATTGTAGTCTACATATTTGCTTATATTTATGATAATGTTATATTTCTGTGTATTACGTGAAACCACATCGATAATATTCCTGAGATTTCCCAAAATCCAGAGATGAGAAGACTCAGGAACCCGGTTGAGAGATTCCCATCAAAGACAATGGCTGAGGCTGAGCCCTCTCTCTATCCCAACAACTCTACTACCCCCTGGGGAAGTAGTTAGTGAACACCCTCTTAGCGTGAGCTGAGGATTGTTTTCTAGGGAAGATGGAGGAAGCATGTCGCTCCTGCAGAACGCCTAATTTAAGGTGAGTGGTGCCCGTCAGCTTGACAGCAACCACCACTTTCACGAATATTTGAGGGCACTGGTGAAGCTGAAAGTGAGAATGACAAACGTAAAATGCTCCTGGCCCCACCCTGAATTGCAGGTACTTCCTGTGGGCCTGCAGGACGGGGATAGGGAAATAGGCACAGGACTGCATGTCCAATGCAACGATTCCATCTTCTGGATCAACGGCAGGGAGAATCTGGATCAGCGTGAGCATCTTGGAGTTGTCCTTCCAAAGGAAGTAATTGAAACGTAACAGATCTAAAATAGGGCAAAGGCCTCACTCTTTTTCGGCACTAGGAAATAACTGGTGTCATACCCAGTCCTGATCTCGGAGGGCGGGTCCATCTCAGTCGCTCCTTTCTAAAAACAACCTGAACATCCTGAAGCAAAATAGACAAATGGTCCTCCAAAAGCCACTTTAATGTAGGTGGAAGAGGTGGGATGGAAAAGAATGGCAGGGCATAGCCCCACTGCATATAGTCCCACTGAACATCTTCAGGAGACACCTATTGGATGTTAAGACCCGTAACCTGTTTAAAAAAGGATTGGTTCTGCCTCTCACAGTGGGCTCGTGTGCCTCTAAGGGCAAACTAAAGCAGCTTGGAAGCTGCCGTCAGACAGGTTGTGGACTGAGGGGCATGTTGTCCCTGTGAGTCAGGACAATGGATACCGCAACCATTACCCAGAAAGGACAGGGGTGCTTGCTGTTGGTGTGGTGGCCTTGGTGTGACCTGTTAGCAAAAACCTTGGTTATGCTTACAAAATGGAGGCACTGTGGAGGCTACTGCCTTGATGGTGTGAAGAGACCAAGGGAGCACGCAGTGGCTCGACTTTTTTTTTTTAATTATCTTTTTATTGATTATAATAAACAAACAGACAGTCGGCAAATCACCAGTAATTGAGATATGGCATGATTGTGTACAATATTTCACATGGGACATAAAGCAAAGACAGTAAGGAGTAGTTTCTGTCCTGTAACTCTAGTTCTGTAGTAGGGGTATCTCTGTTATAGTCATAATCTAGTGAATAGTCCCGCCCATGTGCGTGGACCCCGGAGCAATCAAAAATAATCTCTTACAGTGTCAAAAAATGCAGAAAAGCATAGACACTTAAGAGAGAATTTAAAGACAAATAATGCAGCCTAAAAGGCTACACTGTCCAGTACTTCAACTAGAAATTCCACCATAAAATCCACAAAACAGCAAAAGCCTGTACAGATTTCCATTGCTTTAACAGCAAACTCCCTCAGGAATGATAGAGAGAAGAACCTGGACAGACAAGCCCCATAGGCTGCCATTATGTGGCTCAGAACAGGATACTGTGCCTTTAAGAGAATCTTCCAGAACCTTCTCCCAGTATCCCAGAATGCATAGCAGGTCCAACTTAGTTTCAGTTCTTTTTGAAGGCGTAACACGCCAGACCTGTAGCATTCCTTAAAGAAATATGTCACTCTCCACCAGGGAGGAGGGCGGGCGCTTATGACTATAACTGAGATACCCCTACTAAAGAACTGGAGTTACAGGACAGAAACTACTCCTTCTGTAGTAGGGGATCTCTGTGTATAGTCATAATCTAGTGAATAGAATGGCAAGCCCATCCCCACACCAAAGCGGCGGTGGAGAAAAGAGAATCAACACCACTATTGTGCGAACAGATTTCGCAGCGAAGCCTGTCCAACCTAGCATCAGAGTCCAGGCAGTAATGCTTAGCAAAGGTATGAACCGACTTCCAAGTGGCCGCCTTGCAGATTTCTGCAATCGGAACATTACGGAGCAACGCTGTCATGGCAGCCTTGCCCCTGGTGGAATCAGCCTTAGGCTTACCTCCTAAGGTCTTATTAGCTTTTTGGTAACACAATTGTATGCAGGACACAATCCACCGCGAGATGGACTGTTTAGAGGTAGCAAGACCCGTCCTGACTGATCGATAATTGATGAACAATTGGTCTGACCTACGAATATCCCTGGTTTTATCCAGATAAAACTTCAACACCCTCCTAACATCCAGGGAATGCAAAGACCTTTCCGCTGGAGATGAAGGATTCTGAAAGAACGTAGGTAAAGATATAGTCTGGTTGATATGAAAATCAGAAACAACCTTGGGAAGAAACTTAGGGTGAGTATGCATAACAACCTTAGCAGCATGAAATACAGTATAAGGTTCTTGGCAACACAACGCCTGAATTTCACTCACCCTGCGGGCCGATGTAATGGCCACGAGGAACGCCGCCTTCCAGGACAGGTGCTGCAACGAAGCCTTATGAATAGGTTCAAAAGGCTCCTTCATCAATCTGGACAGCACCACATTCAAGTCCCATGAAGGTGAAGGAAGCCTGACAGGAGGGAACACTTTCTTCAAGCCTTTCAAAAAATACTTGATCACAGGGATCTGGAAGAAGGAAGTCTGTGAAGGGCATTTCCTGTAGGCAGTCAAAGCAGCCAGATGAACCTTAATGGAATGGACATTAAGGCCAGACTGCGCCAGATGTAGCAGATATGGAAGGATGACATCTTCCTTGCATGTCGTAGGGTCATAGTTCTTAGACTTGCACCAGATGCAAAACCTCTTCCACTTGTAAGCATAAGAAGTCCGAGTGGAAGGTCGCTTAGCCTCCTTCAGTATGTCCATACAATCCTCTGGGAGATTCAAATGGCCATATTGCACTATTTCAGGAGCCATGCCGCCAAACTCAAAGACGAGAGGTTGGGGTGCACCATCCGCCCCCCGAACTTCGTGAGAAGGTCCGGCCTGCACGGCAGCTTCATGTGAGGAAGGAGAGACCGATGAAGCAGGTCCGTGAACCACCACTGTCTGGGCCATTCCGGGGCAATCAGAATCATCTTCGCCCTGGATTGGGAGAGCTTGATGAGAACCGCTGGAATCAGGGGAATGGGTGGAAAAGCGTACAGAAAGCTGTTCGACCAGTTGATCCATAACGCGTTCCCCAGCGTCCCCGGCTGGTAGTACCTGGAGGCCAAGTCTCGGCATTTGCTGTTTTCGGCGGTGGCAAACAGATCGATGTCTGGAGTGCCCCACCTTGCGAAGACTTCTCCCAGTACTTCGTCGTTTATGACCCACTCGTGGTTTTCCTGAATCAGTCTGCTCAGCTCGTCTGCCTGAACATTCTGCACACCGGGCAGATGAGTGGCCGTTATCGAGAGTCCTCGAGCCAGAAGCCAATGCCAGATCGCCTGCGCCTCCTGAGACAGAGTGCGTGATCTCGAGCCCCCCTGCTTGTTGAGGTAATACATCGTGGTCGTATTGTCCGTCTGTACAAGCAGAGAGTTGGTCCGGAAGGACGGTTGAAAAGCCTTCAGCGCCAAGTGAACAGCCCTGAGTTCCAGGAAATTGATGTGGTACGTGGATTCCGACGGGGACCACGTCCCTTGAATCTGCAGGTCTCCGGAGTGCGCTCCCCAACCCAGGAGAGAAGCATCCGTCACGATAGTCTGAGTGGGAATGTCCTTGTGGAAGGGAACTCCTCTGAGGAGATTCTCCGCTGAACACCACCACTTCAGAGACTGAAGAGCATGTAGAGACAGTCGTATCTTGTCGTCCCAAGAACCTCTCCTCTGGTCCCACTGATCCTCCAAGCATTCCTGCAGCGGTCTCATGTGCAGCCGCGCATGCGGTGTCAGGAAGATGCAAGTGGCCATCGATCCCAGCAGAGAAGACACCGTCCTCACTGTCGTGGATGGAGTGGACATGAGAGCCTGAGCCTTCCGAAGGAGTGATAAACGTCGCTCTTCCGAAGGAGACACGCTTGCTGACAGCGTATCGATGGAGGCTCCCAAGTACTGGATGCACTGGACCGGAGTCGGGACAGACTTGGACATGTTGATGTGCAACCCCAGCTTGTTCAAGAGAACGCACGTCTTCTGGAAGTGTGCTTGAGCTTCTGAGAAGGAGGAGGCCTTGATCAACCAATCGTCCAGGTACGGGTAGACAAACACCTTGTTCTTCCTCAGGTGTGCCGCTACCACTGCCAAGCACTTCGAGAACGTCCGGGGCGCAGACTTCAGCCCGAACGGAAGTACCGTGTACTGATAGTGATTGGTGCCGACTTGGAATCGCAGGAACTTCCTGTGTTTGTGTGCAATGGGCACATGGAAGTACGCATCCTGTAGGTCTATGGCGCAAAGCCAGTCTCCCCGCTGCAGCTGAGGATAAATCTGATGCAACGACAGCATGCAAAACTTTTCTCTGCGAATCCATTTGTTTGCCTGTCGCAAGTCCAGAATAGGCCTGAACTCGTTCTTGTCCTTCTTGCGGACCAGAAAGAACCGGGAGTACAGACCTCTTCCTCTTTGAGACAGAGGCACATCTTCTATCGCCCTTTTCCTTAGAAGGATGTCGGCCTCCGCCTGGAGCTCGCGCAGTTGATACTGCGAGCTGACCGGAGGAATCGATGGAGGAGGGCTGATGAACCGAAGACTGTATCCATTGCAAACAATATTCAGCACCCACTTGTCCTGAGTAATTTTTCTCCACTCTGCCAGAAAAAATTGAACGCTTCCCCCCACCGGAGCGGGTAACGGACGAAGGGGAAGTAACCGCTCAGGGTCGAGACCCAGCCGGGCCCTTGTTCGCGGTAGAGGACTGCTGTCCACCTCTACCCCTCTGACGTTTCTGGAAGGGTCTTCTGTACTGCTGCTGTTGTTGCTGCTGCTGTTGTTGCCCAGAAGACTGTCCCCTTCCTCTACCCTGCGCCCCGAACCGTCGTTGGAACTGGCGGTAGGGTTTCTTTTCTTTGGGCTTCTCCAAGCCCACAGCCGTCAGGGTTTCAGCCTCGGCCTTCATCCTGGCCATTTCGTCATCTGCGTGTTTCCCGAAGAGGGTGTCGCCGGAAAACGGCAGATTCGCCACTCGTTGTTGCGCTTCAGGCTTGAGCGACGTCAGCCGGAGCCAAGCATGGCGTCTCTGATTGATACCGTGGCAGTATCCATGCGCGGCCAGCAGGGAGATATCCGCCGCGGCACTGATGGCCTGGTTCGAAACCAGCATCCCTTCCTGGACGATCTCCATGAAGTCCTCTTTCCTGTCGCGCGGGACAAGGTCCGCAAACTGTTCCATGGAATCCCACAGTGCACGGTCGTATCGCCCCAACAACGCCGAGTCACTGGAGGCCTTCATCGTCGTGGAAGACGTCCCACACGCCTTCCGTCCAGCTGAGTCAATCCAGCGACTCTCCTTATCCGGAGGCACAGTGGAGGACGGGGAGGTAGCATGTAGTTTCCGAGCCGCCGTCACAATCACCGAATCCGGCACTGGGTCCTTCCGTAAGAAGGCCGGGTCCGAATCTGGAGCCCTGTAGTTCTTCACAAGCCTGGAGGGAGCAGCTTTCACCACCGCCGGCGTAAGGAAGAGCTGTTCAGTAGGCTCAACCAGTCCTGGCACCAAAGGCAGTAGGGGGCGAGACAGGTGCTTCGTGTGCAAAGTCTCAAAGATCACAGAAGTTGTGGGCGTAGGGGCCGTCACCTTGATCCCCAACTTCGCCGCCCCTCTCAGGAGAACCTCCTGGAACGTGCCAATGTCATCTATCGGAGACACCCTCGTCTCCGGTGAATCCGACAATGTAGGTGAATACAAACGGGTCCCAGAGGCCGAACGGGACCTGGACCTATGCCTCCTATGGCGATGTCTGGATCTCGAGGAGGAACTATGTCCACTCCTAGATCTGTCTCTCCTCCCGGAGCGTGACCTCGATCTCCTGGGCCTGGGACGCTCCGCCGGCCTCCCCGGGTCGGACGTCTTGGGCTTAGGAGGAACCTTCGACTTAGGAGTCTTCTTCGGAGGTGTCGGAAGTCTGGGCATCGACACCGATCTCGGTGGAACCGGAGGAGGAGCACCCGGCACCGGGGCCTGCGGTCCTGACGGAGGAGTAGGTAGAGGAGGCAATGGAGGAGGGGTGGAAGCCCTCGGAGGAGGACCTCTAGGCAAAGGAGGAGGAGGAAGCGGTGTAACAGCCTTCTTCGGGGTATACACCTCTGAGTACGCCGTTCCCGGCGAGCCACCATATTGTCCTGACTGAGGGGAGCCCCCCACAGTTCTCGGCCTGTCCTTACGACCCCCTGACGTCGAAGACCGGTGTTCAGACGTCGACCGTGGTCCCCTCGACGTCGAGCAGCCCTTCGGCGTCGACCTTTTCACATGCCTCGGCGTCGACCGGCTTCTATGCCTCGACGTCGACCCCGACCAGATGGACGAACCTCTAAACCTAGACGACGTGCGCTGACGCCTCGACGGCGACCTCGACCGCCTCGACGACGACCTCTTCGATCGCCTCGACGTCGACCTCTTCGATCGCCTTGACGTCGACCTCTTCGATCGCCTCGACGTTGACTTCTTCAGCGCCGGAGACCTCTTCCGCCTCGACGGCGACCTCGCTGTCCTCGACGGCGGCCTCGACGACGAGGATCCCCTCGACGACGACGACGATGTCCTCGCCCTTGACGGCGAACGGCGGTGTCGCCTCGACGGCGAGCGCCGACGCCGGGCCCTCCGATGCCGTCCACTCGACGCCGACGGCGACGACGAAGAAATCGACACCGGGTTCGACGGCGGCCTGTGTAAGTCCCTCGACGTCGACGGGCGACGTTTTCTCAACCCAGAGCCCTGGGGAGACCGGGAACTGGCCGTGGACCTTCCTCTCGACGTCGTGGTCAGAGCAACCGACCCAGACGGAGACCTTGGACGTTTGCTGGACTTCCTGCCCCTGGGGAGCCCCCCCAGAGGCCTCAGCATGGGCAGTAGAAGCCCCTCCAGACCCACCTTGAGCCTTCAGTCTTCTTTCTTCAAGTCCCTGAAGTCTGATCTTCCTCCTGTCCTTCAGGGTCCTGCCAGAGAAGCCTCTACAGATCACACACTCCTCTGGGATGTGGGAAGAGGGAAGGCAGCGGATACACACCTCATGGGGGTCTGACTTGGCCTTCTTCCTGGAACACTCCGGGCATTTGTCAAATAATGCAGGCATTATGGACAACAAAAGAGTGCAGAAAACCAAGAAGAAAGTCACCAAAGTACTTTAAAGTACACAAAATCGAATTTAGTGAAAAAACACCAACAAAACCCTTGAAAAGGGAGAGATCAATGCTCCAGGGTCCTGCTTGCAGGAGCCGGAAAAAAGAACTGAAACTAAGTTGGACCTGCTATGCATTCTGGGATACTGTGAGAAGGTTCTGGAAGATTCTCTTAAAGGCACAGTATCCTGTTCTGAGCCACATAATGGCAGCCTATGGGGCTTGTCTGTCCAGGTTCTTCTCTCTGTCATTCCTGAGGGAGTTTGCTGTTAAAGCAATGGAAATCTGTACAGGCTTTTGCTGTTTTGAGGATTTTATGGTGGAATTTCTAGTTGAAGTACTGGACAGTGTAGCCTTTTAGGCTGCATTATTTGTCTTTAAATTCTCTCTTAAGTGTCTATGCTTTTCTGCATTTTTTGACACTGTAAGAGATTATTTTTGATTGCTCCGGGGTCCACGCACATGGGCGGGACTATTCACTAGATTATGACTATACACAGAGATCCCCTACTACAGAAACAATATCTATGATGGATCAGATATTCAGGGAGACAGGGTTACATTGCCGAGGGGAGCAGCTGGTGCAACACAAATATCCGCTCTGTAAGCATTCCACTAAGCCCAAACTCGGGACCATTTTAGGGGGCATCCTCTTGCGACATAGACCGTTTTCTCACAAACCATGCACCAGTCAACGTTTTGCTTCCATGAAATGATAGTGGGGCTACCAGTCCTCCCCATAACTGAGCTATGTCTCTTTTGGCAACCTCAGCTCCCAGTGTGACCGACAACTTCTCCGGTCCCTTCTGTAGGAGAGTAGGGTCTGCAATCCTATGATCACCCAGATTTTTGCTTTTTGCTGCACTGGTTTACGACTTTCCCTGGCTGTGGGCCTGCTAATCAGACCCACAGCCTAGCTGTTCTCTCTATCCAAATTGTACTCAGGTACTGAATTGGCACTGGGCCCTCTCCAAGTCCCTGTACCCAGGGCTGAGGTGTACCCAGAAGTCTCCCAGGGGCTGAAGCATGTATTATGCCACCCCTGGGCTGACTAACTAAACTGACACAACTGGCTGCACGACAGCTGGGGCAAGGTGGTGTACTCACCCTTTGCTTTAGATATAGTATACCTATATCTAACCCTAAAATGGACACACAGATCTCCTATCAGTCACTCCTATGGCAGGCCTTAACAATCCTGAAGGCAGAGTGCTTGGAATCGTGTGAGATGGTGCTCTGGCATGAGCTGAGCCTGTCTGCGGCTTTCGGGATTCATCCCTTAGCCGTTTCCATGATATCGCATACCATATACTCTTAAGTGCATTATAATCCTCGCGGTTATATGCCAACTCTGGTATCGCTTTATCAAAACATGTCGAGTAAGGTGTCATACGAATTGGAATACTAACCCCTCGCCAATCCTGGCGACGGGGTTAGCATTCCACCCTTCTAGAGGGACACGACATGTATGTAACCCCTAACCCCGGTTAAAGTCAAACAGAGCCTCAGCTCCACAAAATGGATGCTGCCACCGAGACACAAGTCTGCCCTCCTGCTGCTGGGAGTCCTCCCAGAGCAGGAGATAAGGACAAAGGGTTTCCTGCCAGGGGCGGTGCCAGCACCGTCCCAGACAGGATTTTGTGTATCCTAGGTAGGCAGGGCTTCAGAGGAAGGTGACTGCAAGTGGCACCCCGGTGCTCACTATGCATAGGCCGGCTTGAACCAGTTCCAGGGACACTCCAGACCCTGAGCTGGGGAAAAGCCCGCCAAGGAAGTGGGTGTAACCACCCCCCTCCTGGTCCCACCCATAGGGCAGGACTTAGTCGCGTGCCAGCCCCCTTTTCCCAGATAAAGGTAGGAGCAGGCCCCCTTCCAAATTAGATCATCTTTGGAATCAAGACACGACTTTCTACGAAAGGACTTCAAGATTTCTTCTTCAAGATTCTCCCTTGTGGCTAAGGAGTAGTCACCCTGCATTCGCAGGCACCATCGCAAGAACACTGCGGTCTGCTGTAAGTCCTTCCTCCGGAATCCGACTGCCCAGCTCGACAAGACCCGGCTTCCCTGGCACCTCCGACCTCTACTCACCTCTACAGCCAAGCTGAGAACCGTGAGTGCGACGAGACCTCAAGGGACCGACTATTGCCAAGACCGCACGACTTCTGCACAGCAAGCCCGCCGAGTAATTTCCTGGTGAGTGCTTTGGGGTCCGAGAAGCCCCGACCCTGAGCAGCTCCAGCACCGAAGAGCAGCCCCCCAGCATCTCCACGATCGGCGTGGGGCCCTTCTGCTTTTTGCTGCTCACCGCGTTGTTTGGCTACTAGCCCGCTGGCTTGTGGCCTTCTGAACGACGCCCGACGACATCACTGCTGCTGGTCTGGTTGCTCCAGACTGGCTCTCGCTCCCTTCCAGAAGAGGAGCACCCCGGACCCTCATGGTCCACTCAAGACGCCATTTTGAGTCCACCGCGTGGGCTTGAATTAGCCATGGCTTTGTTGCCCAATCCTGGGTTCTTCGACGCCGACAGCTTCATCCATCGTGGGACAGCTCGCCTCTCCATCCTGGTCGCCGACAACGCCTCCTGGTCCGTGAGATCTGCAGAGCCAGCGTCGCCCACTCACCTAGTCGAGGTGACTACCATCCGGTGCCCCCCTGGTGCCCACTGACTACTGGCTAGTAGTCACGAACTTGGTCCCCTCTGCTTTCAGGTGTCATCCATCTTCCAGATCCAGGCTTGGATCAACTCGAACTATCTTCACTGGTCGCCTGCCAGCATCTTTCTTCCAGGCTCCTGGTCCGGCAACGAGGATTCCCGACGTCTTTTGAGACATATGCAGCTGCAGCCCCTGGGCTAGGTAACTTCGGCATTTCGGTGTCCCAGCATAGCCTCACTATCCAAGGGTCAGGATCCACTGTCGTTTTCTCCCTACCAGGTCGGGTTCGCCCGTGAACACTAACTTTAACTTTACTAGCTTCCATAGACTTTGTCCCGCATCCCGCGTGAGAGTGCACACTCTGCACCCGAGTCCCCTGGGCCTCCTAGAAGTAATCTAACGATTCCCTAGTCAAGTCCTAGCGATTCCAAAGCCTATTAGTACTGTACTTACCTGCTAGTAATTTCGCATTCCACTTTTAGAGTATATGGTTTTCCGTGCCCCTCCGGCATTTGTATATACTGTGCTAACTTAAGTATTTTCGTAAGAGTTTTGTTGTGTGCCTAGCACCCTGTCCTCATAAAGAGTACAGGGTTGTTGTTATTCTCATAAATACACTGTTTATTTTCATAACACTTGTGTGGTGTCCTTTCACTGGGTGTTCAAGGGGTAATGTGATGGTAAAACAGCTGGCTTAACACGCCCTCTAGAGTCTTAGCCTTAGACTGCTCGTATCCATGCTACTAGGATAGCTGGTCTATAAGGTTGACTTACAACCAATCATCAATATGGGTTGTTTGGACGGATATATAGTGATCACTAGAATAGTGAACACCACATCAGGCCAACTTCTCACACCTTCCAAATCAGTGAGTTCCCACACATTAAGGAGACATCGTTTGGCCTCAGGGCGGACAGATTTGTGCAGAACTTCACTCATGATCACATGTATCCCCCTCCAATAACTTTGAATTTTCTCTCACTCCCAAACAATGTGCATAAAAGTGGCGACTTGTCCACAGCCTCACCTGCAGTGTGCGCCGTCGTACCCCCCCTCCCCCCCCGCGCGCGGACCATCTGTGGTCCTGTGATGTAGATCCTGTGCAGAATTTTCAATTGTACCAAACAGAGACGTGCAGAGATCGCTACCTCCCTGGGGGAGGCCACTGCTTCCCTCCACTCCTCGTCATCTAACAGGAGACCATCCACCTCCCACGACTCCCGCAAACTGACCAGGGGTTCCGGCGTATTGTTTACAAGTTTTCTGTAGGTCAATGAGATTGCCTTCTGTGGCAGCAGTCCGTCTAATAGTCTATCCTAGAAGGGGGAGGAGTCAGGGAGGGGGAGTCCCCAATATTTGCGGTGGTTAGCGCGTGCTGGATTTGTAAGTAGCGGAACAACTCCGAATCTGCAAGTTCGTATTGCTGTTTCAACTGGCTGAAACTGAGCATTCTACCTTTCACCCAGAGGTCGCCCACCCGGGAAATACCTATGAGGTCCCATTTATTAAATCCCTTGTAGCCATGGAGACTGCCAAGTATCTCCGAGTCCCACAGGGGTGTTGCGAGGGTAAGTCTCCGGTCCCAACCTAAGCTCTTGTTGACTGCGTGCCCCACTCGGACCGAGTGGGAAGTGGGCCCAGTAAGGAGAAGCTTCCTGGGATTAGCATAGAGGGCTCTATTGTACGTCCCACCCGGCAGCAGCCACCTGTCCATGGCATAGCCCGGGTCACCGGGAGCACAATACGTACCCTGGTCGATGGCAGCGAGATGGGCCGCCCAATAGTATTTTTTATTGTCCGGGAGACTGATGCCGTCGTCGTACCAGTTGAGGGTTAGTTTGGGAAGCGCTATTCTCGGTCTTCCGTTCCAAAGTAGTTGCCGCTGCAGATTTTCAAACAATTTGAAATATCGCGTTGGGACCGGGACAGGGTAATTTTGCAAGGCATAGAGGAAGCGGGGCAGGAACATCAACTTAAAAAGCGTGGCTCGGCCAAGCAGCGAGAGATGGAGCTCTCTCCAGTGTGCAACATTGCGTCACAGACGCTGCTGTGGCGGAAGCAGGTTTTTCTCATAGCGGAGCTTGGGGTCTGCAGTGCTAATAATCTCCGAATATCGGAATCCATCCGACACCACCTGTATCGGACACTCCCTAGGGAGAGACGGATTCACACCCGACAGGGTGTATAAAAGCGATTTATTCCAGTTGATAGAGTAGCCTGAGAACCTACCAAAGGATGTCAAGATATCTAAGATACATCTGAGGGAATTCGCGGGGAAGGTCAAATAGAGGAGGATATTGTCTGCATAGAGTGAGATACGATCCTCCCACTCTGCCGACCATCGCATATCACGTATGGCCAGGTTGCACCAGATCCAGGCCACCAAGGGCTCCAAAGACAGGGCGAAAAGTAGGGGAGACAGCGGACACCCCTGTCTAGTGCCTCGACCGAGAGCAAATGGCTCGGATTGCTTGTTGTTAACCACCACCTGTGCGAGAGGGGCAGAATAGAGGAGCCGAACCCCAGATATAAATTGCGTCCAAATCCCAACTTGAGAAGTAAACAGGTAGGGCCATTCGCGAGTATTGAATGCCATGGATGTGTCTAAAGACAGGATTACCGCACTTTCAAGAATAGTTTCGGCCCGTTCTATCACTCCATGAACTCGCGGCTCTACTCTCTTTGAAGTGCTCCAGGGCTATGTCTACCTTCTCATCGAAGACACAAGTAAAAAGGAATATCTGTGATTGACAAAGGAATCCCTTGGAACTCATCAACCCATTGCACCAGAGAAGCATGCTAGTATAAACTGCTCTGCTTAAACAGTTGATTGTGTTCATGTTTGACTAGATGATGCACTTGGCCGCATACTGTCTATCTTGAATGGTCTGTGCAAAATAGGCACAAAATTCTTCTGAGAGTTTAGTGAGATTTCAGCAATGGAGTCCCATAACGCATGGGAGTATCTCCCCAACAAACAGCTGGCATAGGGGAAGACAACATCCTCTTCTCAAATGCCTCAAATCTTTTCAAGTACCAGATCAGGGCGGGAGGTGGAGGGATGGGTAGTTGGGAAAGAATTGCAGTTAACAATGCTACTGAAGGGGTGATCCACAAAGCAGAATCTAAGGAGTAGTGTGCTCCGTTAGGAAGGAAGGGCCATCAAGAGCGGTCAGTGATCATGTGCTGCCTGCCTGGCAACAGCAGATTTCGGCCTAAGAGACTATAAGGATGTCAGGGCCTCTTGAATGACAGTAGGGGTTCAGATGAGGATTGTCCAGAAAGTGAATCTTCTGTGCAAACGTTGTTTTTTACCTCAACGAAAGGCAACTGCAAATCTAAGATTTCAGCCTCCTGCCTAATGACCATGGTGAATGAAGTAGACTCTTCCGGAAAAAGATCAGGGAGGAGAAAACAGCTCTGCATCATGAGAAGGGTCCAGTTCACTGGTTTCTTGCAGGTCTATATAAAATTATCATTTGATGGAAAGAATTTGTCCCTACCATTTCCACGGGCCAAAGTCCAATCCAAACATTTGTTGGACCAATCGTGGGTGGCTTGTAGCCAACTGCACTGTCATACCAAAAGTGAATAGGGGCTGGGCATGTAAGGACTAAGCTCAAGCATAGCTTCGGCTGAGGTCAAATCTGACTTAGCTTGGAGTCAGTAAGAACAATAGGATCCATCCTGCTACTGCATTGAAATTGCAGTAACCATCATGGATCCTGGTGCTGGACAGAGTTGGCTCTGCAGTTGGAGTTAAAACCGAAGAGGTTTCAGGTATTACAGATGCTGTCAAGGTCTGAACCGCCTGCGGTAACCCAAAAGGATGCCTTCATGGATCCTGAAGGTGCATCAGATAGAGCCAGTAGCGTGGCAAAGTTGAAGAGCATGCTTCCTTAACCCCTAATCTGTTGTGACTTTGCAGATGGAACTAGTTATTTGGTATGCATTAGAATCAGCTGGGGAAACAGCTACTCAGTAGGGGACTGGGATTGAGACCACGAGCCACCTTGACATCCTTGTGACTTCAGACGGAGAATGGCTAGACTGGGAGGAGGATGCTTGGATTTCTTGTGTTTCTTTTTGGTTTTTGGCTTGCCTGAAGACTTGTTCCATGACAATGGCCTGTTGCAAGACAGGACCAGAGAAAGGGAACAAGTCTGTGCCCTTGACCTTGAGCTGCTATTGTGTAATTCTGTGATGCTCAGCAACTTTCAGATTGGGTTGCGCTCCAAGGTCACCTTCAGGTGCATCAGGGCACACTCTTTGCAAAACTTGCAGTCATACCGCAAACACGAGAGACAAGCATGGTGGGGATCTGTAAGAAATTTGTTTGCAACAGCTCATACAAGACTTGAAACGCTGTAGCTTTTTGAAGAGAGATGTTCTCTTCTTACTGGAATGAAATCGGAATAGAAAAAAGCTAGTCAGTGTACGAAAGTGCGCAAAGAAAGATAGTTATATCAGTACGCTTGGGTGGCATCTACATGCTTCTCCAGTCGTAACTTCCAGGGTGGAGTGGAGTAGACACGCAGCTGCATTACATCTCCTACTGATGCTCAAGGGAATTGCTATAAAAATTCACCAGCTCTAGTCTTGCGCCAGGGGATTGTCTAAAGATGAGGAATCTATGGTTAGAAGTATGCCTCAGAAAAACACATCTTCACAGATGCTTGGAGGATAAACAGTCTTTCTACAGAAGCACACAGCTTTGGCCAATTCAAAAGGTGTGCTCAGATGAACCACACCTCAGATCCTCTTTGCAGTACTCCTAAAACCTTGCATTTTTAATCACCTCAGGACTCATGACAGCTGTGCTGTCAACCCAGACCTAAATCGGCACATTATAATTGCTCGCTTTCCTAGAATTTTCAGCAATTAAGGAGGGGAAAAAGTATTGAGATAAAGACCAAACTGTGCAAGCATTTAAGAACTTTTTTTTAACAGTCCTGCAATGGGTTGCCACCTTTGCCAGGCGAACATACTAACCCTTTGTTCACATTTTAAAATTGTGCAAAGCCCAGGACATGATACGTATTTAGAACGTTATAGAAAATTGCCTGTATTTTATTTTAAACAAATTTTATTTGTCTGCACATACAAAGAATGCATAGCTCCGTACCCTGAAGTCTGCTGCACACAGTATTTAAGCAATAATGGCATTGTCAGACGTTTTTATAAAATACAAACAACCACCCCTCCCCATTTGCGCTGCTGCCATTAATGATTAACAACAACAAAAAAAACAATATCTAAAATAAATACACGCTAAGTCCATCAAATCGCCACCCGAGCATAACCAGAGGTCCATCGGTCAGATTGCCGGGAGGGCGGCCCTCTCAGGTGGGGGGTCCAAGTCCAGCCCCCGGTAGTCGGCCCACCTCTTCCATATCTTAAAGTGCTTGCAGGGACACCCCCTGGCCAGAAAGATGGGTTGCTCTAATCCCATACAAAAGTCCATGCCGTTCTTCCCGGCAGCCAAAGGCGGGGCCTGGGGCGCCTTCCAAGCTTTAGCAATGTCTCGTTTCGCCAATGTCAGGCCAAGTAACAACAGATGGCGTTTATATCGATTACCCCCTACCCCCTCCATAACATGCAGCAAGGCCAGTTTCGGGTCCCGTGGAAGCTCCCAAGCCAACACCTAGGATAAACATCTGAAAAACCCCGTCCAGAATCTATTTAGCGCTGAACACCCCCACGTAGTGTGTAAGAGTATGCCCACCTCTGACCCGCACCGAAGACAGCTAGGGGAGCCTATCATGCCGCCCTCCATAGACGCTCCCTGGTTAAATAGGTGCAGTGCAGGTATTTAAATTGTATTTAAATTGTATCAGTCGCAGGTGTGTGGAAATTGCTGCCTCCCTAGGGCTCACTAAGGCCTCCACCCAGTCTTCTTCTTCTAAGTCCCCCACATCACCCACCCACGCAGCCCGACGTCTCTGCAAATCGGAAGAAGACTGCCGAACCAGCGTCTGATATATAGGGGAACGTTTTTTGTCTGGCAACTCCCCCATGAACAGCTTGGCTTCCAGCGGACTGAATTCTGGGAGTTGCTCTAGGCCGGTCAGATATGGCGTCAGTGCATGTCGAAACAGGAGGTACTGAAAAAACTGGGAACAGGGCATCCCGAATTCGTCCTGTAGGTTTTGAAAGGACTTCAGAGAGCAGTCCGACATCACGTCTCCTAGTGAGGAGATTCCTATTGCATTCCACCCCCTGAAGCCCAGCAAAGCATCTAATCGGGGCAGGCGACCATTGTGCCAAAGAGGGGTTTCTTGAGTACGCACATTCCACCAACCCAATCTGCGCAGCGTCTGCCTCCAAACAGAGAAAACCACTTGTGTGGCAGATGGAAGACCACGCCGAAGCGGCGCCGAGTATAACAATGTATGGACAGATGCCGAGCCCATAAAGTGCCGCTCCACCGCGTAGGCTGGATCACTCCTGTCCCCATACCACCAATCATTTAAGACGAATAGGTGGGCCGCCTGATAGTAAGAAAGTACATCTGATGTGGCAAGTCCCCCCGTATAAGAAGATAAGAAGCACGTCCGTAACGCCACCCGTACCATCCTCCCCCTCCCATAAAAACCCACCTAGTGCTGAGTTAACTTGTTGAAACCAGCGAGGCGGAATCGGGTGTGGGTGATTCTGTAACTGATACACGAGATGCGGGAGCGCAACCATTTTAAAAATAGCTGACCTTCAATAGATGGACAATGACATGCAGGACCACGCCCTCATGTCCTCGCACGTGCGATCCCATACCGGGGTGAGGTTGTGGTCCCGGGAGACAACCGCTTCCTGCGACAAATATACCCCCAGGTACCTCATCCCTCCAGTCGCCAACTACAGGCCCGAAGCTCAAACTCCAACCCGCCGCTGTCCACCGAGTAGCCACAGTGTGGAGTTACCCGGGTTCATATAGAGGCCAGAGGACTCACCAAATATCTGCAAAATGCGCAGCAGCCGCGGCCCGACCGATCCAAGTCAGTAAGGAAAAACAACACGTCGTCCGCGCATAGTGCTATCCTGTCAGTAAGACCGGAGGACCACCGAAAGCCTTTGAGCTGGGCATTTATGCGGACCCACTCCGCCAGGGGCTCCATCCCGAGTGTAAACAGGTAGGGGAGAGGGGACAGCCTTGCCGCGTTCCTCGCCGTACCGAGAAGTACCTAGAAACCGCACCCCCTACACGCACGGAGGCCGTGAGGTCAGTGTACAGCATCTGTACATAGGCCAAGAAGCGCGGGCCCAAATTAAGGCGTCGCAACAAAGCAAACAAATACGTCCAACTCAGGGAATCAAAGGCACGGTCCAGGTCTGCCAAAAACAACGCTGCCTGCTCCCCCAGACTCCTCCAGGCTGATATTGCTACTTGGGCACGCCTAATATTGTGTCGAGTCGTCCTTCGGGGCATAAAGCCCGTCTGGTCCGAATGGACCAGATCTACAATGTGAGGCTTAAGCCTATTTGCCAGAGCCTTAGCCAGGACCTTGGCCTCCGTATTGAGCAGCGAGATCGGACGATAGGACGCATGGCATTCCGGGGGTCTACCAGGCTTCAGAAAGACCACCACCTCGGCGTGTCTCCAATCCGGGGGAGCACACCACCTTCACGCGCCTCCTCAACCACCGGACGCAGGCGGGGACCCAACTGCACATGAAACCGCTGGAAAAATTGGCAAGAAAAACCGTTGGGGCCCGGTGCCTTACTGGGATTCAGCTCGCCCAGGGCTGTGCCCAGCTCTTCGTCAGTGAGGGGCCTATCTAAGAGTTCCTGCGCCTTGTCCGAGACCGACCGCGGGGGGGAGATCATCTATGAATCGCTGGATGACATCGGCCGTTAAGCATTCCTGAGGTGCATACAGCCCCTCATAATATGCAGCAAAGCTCTCCGCGATTGCCGGGGGCTCTAGAACAGGCGTCCCCGCTGGGTCCAATAGCTGGGGCAGTGGCTGGGCGTGCAGAGTGCCCTGACACAGGCGGTGCAACATCTTGCAAGATTTGTCCCCCTATTGGTACACCCGACTACGAGTAGCCAGCCAGGCCTGTCGCGTCTCCTCCATCAGGACCGCGGCATACTGCTGTTGGGCCAAGACCAACTGTCGCCTAGCAGATCTACCGCCCGCTTCCCGACTCCTGCGCTCCAACACTTCCAGGACCGCCTCCCGCCACACCAAGTCCCCCCGCCGCTTCCCACGAGCCGCCGCACACCAGGAGATATCTACCCCCAGCAATGTCGGTTTTAATGCTTCCCAGAGGGTAGTCGGGGAGTCCACGGAGCCTTTGTTAGAGGTCAGGTAAAAATCAATTTCTCTGGTCATGTGCTCCCTGTATTCCTCCTGTGACAGGTGGCACCCCGACATGCGCCACCGGAACGCCTGTCTGGCCGGGCCTATGCTAAACGTGAGGGCCACTGGTAAGTGATCGGACAAAGCTCTTGGCAAGAATTCGGACGATACTATCTTATGGGCCAGTACCCTAGGTACAAATATGTAGTCCAGTCTGGAGAACGAGTCGTGCACCGAGGAGAGATATGTATATTCTCTACGTGAGCCATGCCTATACCTCCAGACTTCCGTCCAGTCAAGTCCCGTGGCTAGGGCGTGCAGTTTGGTAGTAGGTCCCCCCGCTCCCCTTCCCCAGTCAGTCGCCCCACTCCGCCACCTATCACTACTGAGGTCCATTACATCATTCCAATCCCCCCCAACAATGGCAAGAGTATCCGGCGTGGCACTCCAAAGGGTCATAATCTTCTCCACTAAGGCCCACTGCAACGGCGGCGGGGCATATACAGTGCCAAGGGTCACCCTGTTCTCTAACCCCCCCCACCCCGGTCCTGGGAGTCAGACCAAAGTTTATCATGTACATAGGAGACCCTACGGTGTATAAGGATCGCGACCCCTCCCTGGAGCCCCTCGTAAACCCAGAGTGGTAGACCTGTGTAAACCCAAAGCGTTGTAGGCATAGCGCCTTTGTACCAAGTAAGTGAGTCTCCTGGAG
Organism: Lissotriton helveticus; assembly: GCF_964261635.1. Classification (NCBI taxonomy): domain Eukaryota; kingdom Metazoa; phylum Chordata; class Amphibia; order Caudata; family Salamandridae; genus Lissotriton; species Lissotriton helveticus. The sequence continues at coordinate 1,759,440,886 of NC_136059.1, forward strand.
CAATAGAACATGAGCCCCGGCCCTCTTGGCAAACTGAAGAACCGCCCCTCGTTTCACCTTATCCAACACTCCCCGCACATTCCAACTCAATATGCGCAGGGTGCCAGGGGCTACCCGCCCTCCCTTTTCAGCAACTGACATGAAGATAGCACTATGTAAGCAGCGGGTGACCCAACGGCCCAGCATGCAGTGAACATGGCAAACATACAGCAGCAAGATAAGCGCAAACAAAACCCCCAACCCCAAACCAACCCACCAACCCCCCCCCACCCTGCACCTCCCAAACGTGGAAGCACCTGTCGCAATCGGATCGCGGCCTAGTCCTCAACGGGGGACCATGAACCACCCCCTCCAATGGATCCCCTGGTAACCACCCATAACAGGGGAGCTGTCCCTTCCACCCACCTGCACCTACGGGGCAGGTACCCAGCCCAAATACAGCGCACCTGAGCATCAAAGATTGCCAAACATACAGTTCAGTGTGGCAGTGCCAGTCATCATTTCACTTCGTGTTGCTGCTCCACCGCCGGACCTGTCTGCAGAGGCGCTGAGCCAGAGCGTGATGTACATCCAGAGCCCGACCTCCTACGGTGTCGCCACTGACTCATGAGTCCCCTCCGGGCCACTCCGCTCGAGGAGGAATCCGATTCTCCCCCCTGGAACCGTTGACTCGAATTTTCACTGTCTCATCCGTCCATTGGAACACCTCCTCCGGGGAATCAAAGACTTACAGGACTTGCAAATAACTCGCAGCCGCGCTTGGTAGAGCAAGGCAAATTGGAGCTTGAGACCCCAAAGGCGGGCCTTGGCTGCAAGGAAGGATTGTCTCTGCTGCTGGACCAACCTTATGTAGTCCGGGAAGATAAGGATAGTGGCATTGCCATGCATAAGAGGGGCCTTCACCCTCGCCTGCCACAGGATGAGGTCCCGATCCGAGTAGTTCAAGAACTTGGCGATGATCGGCCTCGGGCGTGCTCCAACAGGGGGCTTTTGTATCAGGGCCCTCTGGGCCCGCTCCACCACGAAGCAGCGGGAGAGAGTGTCCAGGGGAAGCCAGCCCTCCAGCCACTGGGCCAGAAAGCGCTCCACGTTGTTCCCCTCACAGCCATCCGGAAACCCCACGAAGCGTAGTTTGTTCCACCGAGCCCGTCCTTCTGCGTCCTCCACCCGCATGGCCAAGCCTTTCTGTATTTTTTCCATGGCTGCGACCTTCTTTTTAAGCGCGGTCACATCGTCTACCACCTCGTAATGCGGGTCTCCGCACCAGTGATTCTCTCCACCGCGTTCCGCAGGTCCTGGCAGAGCAGCGTAACGTCCGCTCCCACCGCCCCGATCTTGGCGTCCAGCATATCCCTGCACTGCGTTATCGCAGCTAACAGTGCCACGTTGTCCGGTGTCGGATTTTGCAAACCCGTGGCGCCAGTCGCCTGACTTGCCTCCGTGAATTTGTCGAGGGTCCCCTGCTTGGAGTGACCGCCGCCGTGCGGTCTTGTGTCATCGCGGCTGCGTCAGGCGACACCGGCGATCGGCTTCTCCGCCCCAATACCTGTCTCAACCTGTAAGTCCACGGTCAGGCAGGGCAACAGGTAAGTCCGCAGGCCAACCTCCACCGCCCGCAGACCGTCTGGGCGCAGAGTCTGAGTCACAGATTCAGAGTCAGATTCGCAGATTGGAAGCAGACCAGCAACAAGGGCCCCAGACCACGCCACGGGGACCCCCCGGTCAGGAGAGCAAGGCTCGCCGGCCCCTGCAGCAAACCCAGTGGGCCCCCCCTCAAGCGAGACCCCACCGGCCGTGGAGCTTCGCGATCCCTCTCCTGGGCCCGACCTGGCCCCCGAGCCCCGCCGTCAGGGGACAGCACTATAGTCCAAAAAGGAGAGAGGCGGAGAGGAGGGGGGGGAAGACGGGCCAACACCCCCGCAGTGCTCCGCCGGTCCCACCGCTCAGCGCAGTCAGCAGGTCGTCTCTGATACCGCCGCCAGCCACCGCCAGCACAGCCAATTCACGGGGAGCCACTTGGACAATGTCCCACTCCGGGCGTCCCAGTCAGCAAGGGTGCAGCGGGCCCAGCAGTCTATCCAGGCCACTCGGGGACTGACACTGCGCCTCAAAATGGCAGCCGCGTCACTAGGTCGCCTCAGAATTGGGGCCTCCTCCGTCCTTCCCAGGGGCCGTCTTGCGCCATCCACAGCTCCCGGTGTGCCGCTGCCTCCGCTCCAGCCAAGATCCTGGGCGCGCTCGACTCCGTGTGCAGTGGAGCGAGCCGCGTCCCGCCCGTGCCTGCCTCGCTGTCCCGCGGAGGCCGCAGATGCTGGTGACTCTTCCCAGGCCTCGCGAAAATGGAGGCCCCCGCGTTTAGGCTCCGCGGTCAGGCAGGCCTCTCCCCTCTTCCAGGGCTCCGCTCGTCGCTCGGAGCCCGCAGTGTCACCGCCGTAGACACCGGACAGTGCCCCCGGAGCAGGCAACCCCGCGGGTGAAGGCAGCGCCCTTAGAGATGCTCAGGGCAAGGATGGTTTGACAGGATAAGCGGTGGCTGGTCGGAGCTCGCGCTCTACACGACCGCCATGGGTGCCAGTTAAGCCATGCCCAGCCTGTATTTATTTTTGAGATGGACTTTTTGTATATTTCAGCTGACCGGCATCACAGCTCTAGAACACATTTTACGATGCTTTCTTATAGTTGCGTGTTAGAGTATGACAGCAATAACGGTGATTTATAATTAAGTTCAGGGAAAGTAAAAAACTAGGAGAACAGGATAGTAGTACACATCTTTGCTTAGGTTTAAGATCATGTGATGATATCCACTGTGTGCCCTTCGGTGTGCATTATGTGAAACCACCTCAATAATGCTCCTGAGATTCCACTAACTCCAGAGACAAGTGGACTCAAGAACACAGTTGAGTTTTCCATCGAAAGCGAAGCCCAAGTCAGAGTACTCTCTCTATACAAACCCACCTTCCCCAGAGAAGCAACCATGCCAATGTCAGAGACTATCATCAGCATCACGTTAATTTGATCATAAAAATCATAAAAGTACACAGCACATACATTATGGAATAAAAGAGAGTCAAATAGGTAAACATAGATAAGATCATTTCATATAAAAGTTTGTGTAAAAAACAAAATGAATGGGAGATTTCATAATAAGGTGCTTACTGTGTGCTTGATCTACAGTACATATCGATTTTTAGATAGGTCGAGACCCATCATAAAGTGCATTTAGTTCGTTTTATCCACAGTGCATGCCATTATCTGGACAAACCAAAGACCACAACTCTACATGTATTCATGCTCAAGATTCTTAGCCCCTCTAGATAGTGGCCAGGTCCAATAAATTAACAAAGTGGTATTATCCATTTTTCCCTCGGAGATTTGTAGTTAGGGCAGAAAAATAGCACATGCACAATAGATTCAGGGCTTGCATTACAAGCAGGATAGAGATCATCAGTGAGAACATCCTTGCTCCATTTTTTACAACAAAAGTTTCGTAGGTATAGTCTTGTACCAAAACTGTGTCCTCAAAACAGGGGATTACAAAATCGACAATATTGCGCTGGCAGCTACACCTTGGCGCCCCCCCTATAGGAACCTATGGTCCTCGCTGGACGCTCACTTCGACCTATTTAAACCACCATGATTATGCACATATACACCCTGCCCATAGTTCGGGCTGCCTACCTGCCCAGGCGACTAACCTCATTGACTTATATGGCTACCTTGCTCCACCTATGACTGTAACCTTGTAAATGTACTGATGCAATGCCTGTGCTTTACATTATTATTTTTGTTTAAATTGATTATTGTTTTTTGTTTCTTATGTTAATTTAATTTACCCCTCCTTTGTTCCCGTTATACTTGCATACTTGCTCTTGTTGATACCGGAACCATGCATGATTTCTGCTCACGTCTGTAATGCTTACTCATCTCTCTCAATAAAAATTTTTGTGAAATAAAAAATCATTTAAAAGCTGCTGTAATCCCTACGGCGATTTTGAGATTAAAAGTGTATCATCTGCAAAAAGGGCAGGCACTCTTTTTCTGCCGATTGTAGGGCCAGCGCACCCATCTCTATCTACAAAGTTAACAACATCGTTAATAAAAAGAATACAAATGTGGGGGCAAGGACACGGCCCTGCCTTACTCCACACTGAACCGGGAAGGGATCTGTTAGTTGGTTACACCCAACCACTCCCCCACCTCACCTGTGCTGTGTTTGATGAATGTGATCTAATTAAAACATCTAAAAGGTTAATTGGGGGAGGAGCTTCGCGGGCATCCAAGATGGTCGCGTGAGCACAGAGCTCCCCGGACCCGCGCCGCCCTTCACGAATATCCTGACAACATCCTGACTTCGAGGACAGGCTCTTGTTCGCACATCCTTGCTGATCTTCGTACACTTTGAAAAATCAAATTTGGACGCTGGGGTCCACTTTTGCATCGTCTCTACTTTTTGAGGCCCACCCCGAGGCGGACCGGGGGCTCGGTTGCTGTGCGTGCCGTGGAGTAGTTGATCAACAACGGCTGCTGGGGTCCCCTCTGGTCGACCCCTCCTGACTTTCGGTTTCGGTTTCTGCTCCCGGCTCTGACTTGCAGAGGTGAAGGCTGGCACCCCCTTCGGCTGGCCTGTTGTCTCTTTGCTACTGGCCCGGCTAACTGCCTACAACCCGGCCCTTTTGTGTCTACAATCATCGGAACTAGTCTTATTGACTGTCTGGACACTCCGCGCCCGGCCATTTTCACCAGGTCGCAAGGAACCCTTCGGGGTCCCTTCTCCAAAAGGGCCACCGGGCAGCCTCTTGAGAAGCGCAAGACTAAGGCACCTCTCCGTGGTGGCCAAAATCAGACTAACATCATGGATCACTTGCAAGTAAAGGGGTCGCCCGGTGCTGCGGGCCGTGCCTCGGATAATCCTAAGACCCTCTTTTCAGCGTCTTCGGACCCATCCTTGCAGGACGTCATGGGAGCCATAGCCAACATGCAGGCCTCTATGGGACAACAGTACGAGGCCTTAGCCTCCAAGATCGACACCATGGCTGTCGACATTACGCTGATTAGAGCGGATCTGTCGAAGACCAATGAAAGGGTCGAGCCATTGGGCTTGAAGACTTCTAGTCTTACTGCGGATGTCACAGAGGCCCAGACTGAGATCGGCAATCTGCGTTCCTCGCATGACCTACTGGCTCGTCGTCTCGAGGACTACAAAAACAGGGCCCGTCGTAACAATGTGCACCTTATTGGTGTCCCGGAGAATCCCGAGATTATGGGGGTTGACCTTTTGGTGGAGGACTTGATTGCCAACTATCTTTCTCCCGCTGGACTTAGCAAGTTCTTCACGGTTGAGCGCGCTCATCGTGTCCCCGGTGGGAAGGCTTAGCCGGGTGCCCCCCCGAGGCCCATTATTGCCAAGTTGTTTCACTTTCGGGACCGGGACGCTGTCCTTCAGGCCTCACGGGACAAGGGCCCAGTGAACTTTGAAAATGCCTCCGTTTCTTTTTATCCTGACTTTTCGCCGCTTGTCCAAAAGCAAAGACTTGGATTTCAGGGAGTTAAGAAGCGACTGCGTGACATGGGTCTCAAGTACTCCTTGTTGTTCCCTACCAGGCTCCGGATTGAATATCGGGAGCGTGTATTCTTTTTTGATCGCCCTGAAAATGTCAGTGACTGGCTTGACTCTCTGCCTGAAAGAAAAGAACATACTGGGCACCCCGGAGGCGCCGACGGGGGTGTGGCGGAATGAGGACTTCTACTGTGTATCCCGGCGTCTGAACTTTTCTGCTGTTTCAGCGGAGTCTGGACTTGGGTCTTTTGTTAGGCCTAGATCAGCCTGGGGGTGGCGGGGGGTGAATGGGGACTCTTTCTCCTCCTGGGTCTTTGCGTAGCTTAGTTTAGTAATGGGGCGACAGGCACACTGCAAGTTGGGGTGGCTTATTAGTCTTACGCAGGGGTGCAGGGTGGGGGGAGTAACATGTTCAAGTTGGGGGTGGTGGGTGTGTGTGTGTTTTTGTGTACTCACGAGGCATCGTATTGTTTTTCTCATTCGTACTGATCGTGGGGTTCTATGTGGGTCCTGCTCTTTCTACTTTTCAGGGATGGGGGGTGGCAAGTTGAAACTGTTATCCTGGAATGTCAATGGATTAGGGGACCGAATTAAGCGAAGTATTGTTTTGCGATTCCTTAGGCGTCACTCCCCTGATATTGTTCTCCTACAGGAGACGCATTTAATAGGCAATGCTTGTCAGGCAATGAATAGGCGCGGTTACCGGTTGGTGGCCCATGCGGGGTTTACTTCTGGGTCCAGGGGGGCTGGTATTCTCATTCGGTCCTCTTTCCCTTTTGCAGTTGACGAGGTGAGACTTGACGACAGGGGGCGCTATGCGGTGCTCACAGGCAGGTGGGAGCGGAAGACACTGTCCATACTTTCAGTCTATGTCCCCCCGGGTCTGCAGGCTTTAACCTATGCCGATCTGTGTTGAACCCTTTTGGACCTTCCTGAGGGGCTCCTGATTCTGGGTGGGGATTTGAATTCGGTGGTTTCTGGCACCTTTGACCGTCATCCTCCCAGGGATCTACCCAGGGCGCAAAGGTGGTTGAGTGATTTGTTAGAGACCTTCGGGCTTGTAGACGCCTGGAGGCTACTACACCCTACACAGTTGCAGTACACTTTCCACTCGGGGGCACACGGTAGCCTTTCTAGATTAGACTATTTCTTAATGCCGGCGATTCAATCCTCCTCCATCAGAGAAATTCGTCAGGTCCCTAGGGGTATTTTCGATCACTCCCCCTTGTGGCTCCGGTATGAGGTGGGGGCGGGCGATGAGGGTAGAGTTGCTCCTATTAACCCGTGGTACTTTCGTAACCCCAAGACGCGCTCAGACCTTGTACAAGCTATTGAGCATTATTTTGACGACAATGTGGGGTCTGTTTCTTCTGCTGTTTCGTTATGGGAAGCATTTAAAACTGTTATACGTGGTCAGTCCTTATCCTTGATTGTCGCTGCTAAGAAGGCTGCAAATGTGGAGATTGTGCGCTTGGAATCTGAGATAGCCGCTTTGGAGGACGATCTTCGGATGGGCGTCTCCAGTGCCAAGTTGCACTCCCTTGCTTTGAAACTAGCTGACTACAAGGCTCTTGTAACGGATGCTGCGAAAGTGATGTATAGGGAGCAGCAGGGACGACTGTATGATGTGGGTGATAAAGCGGGTAAATTGCTTGCGTGGTTGGACAAGAAAGAGAGAGTGAATCGTGTGGTCCCCGTGATTGAGCGGCCTGATGGTGAGTGTGTCACTGACCCAGCTGGGATCGTTCAGTGTTTTGCGGACCACTTCGAGACAGTGTACACCTCCGTTTGTGATAGGGATGAGGAAGACTCCCGACTGCTGTTGCGGGACATTGCTTTGCCTCGCCTTTCTGACTCTGACAGAGTCCTCATGGATGCTCTGCTCTCTGTAGACGAAATTGCGGTGGCTATTCGTTCCCTCCGTTCGGGTAAGGCGATGGGCCCCAATGGCTTGCCCATTGAATTGTACAAGCTGCGACCCGACAAACTGGCTCCTTATTTACGGGACATGTTCCTTGAGGCCCTTGAGTCTGGCTCCCCCCCTTAGACCAACGACTCGCTACCATCGTCGTTATTCCCAAGGAGAGTAAGCCCCAGGATCGTTGTACTTCGTACAGACCCATTTCTTTACTCAATGCCGAACCCAAAATTTTGGCTAAACTATTGGCTAATCGCTTAGTAACTGTGATCGGGGACTTGATCCATCCAGATCCCGCATCGCAACACTGCTTTGAATCTGCGGACTCCACGGGGTTCTCGCGAGAGCTGAGACGCTTACTAAACCGGCCATTTTGGCTTCTCTTGACGCTACCATGGCCTTTGACACTATCGAGTGGCCCTACCTCTGGGCGGCCCTCTTGAAATTCGGGTTTGGGCCGGGCTTCATAGCCTGGGTGAAACTTCTTTACGAGAGTCCCCTGGCCCAGGTGGTTGTTAATCGAAGAGTGTCCTGCGTTTTTACGCTTGGGCGGGGTACCCGGCAGGGCTGTCCACTGTCCTTTGCTTTTTGCTCTCGCTCTTGAACCTTTGGCGGAGTGGCTCCGCTGGGAACCATCTATGCGAGGCATCCGATGGTCTCCTGATTTTGAGGATCGAGTCTCGCTATACGCGGACGACATCCTCTTATATCTCACTTCCCCTAAAAAGTCCCTTAATGTACTTTTCGATGTTCTTACCTCTTTCGGAAAGAACTCCGGTCTTGTTATCAATTGGGCTAAATCCTGCATCTACGTTTTGGCCGGAGACCTCCATCCACTGCCGCGTAGATTTCCGATTCACGTGACGGAGACCGGTTTCAAGTACTTGGGGATTTATGTTTCCCTGGACCCCTCCAGGTGTTATGAGCTTAATTTATTGCCCCCCCTTCAGCGGCTCACGCTTGATGTGGCTCGCTGGCGTAGGTTGCCGCTGTCGCCCCTCGGTAGAGCGGCGCTTTTCAAAATGATGTCTCTGCCTCGATTTTTGTACGCACTCCAGAATTCCTTCGACCCGATTGCCTCGGGCTATTTTCGTGAAGTGGAGAGCCTACAGAGACAACTGGTCTGGGATGGGCGTGCCCGCATTGCTCTTTCTAAACTCACGCTTCCGTGGTAGAAGGCGGTATAGCCCTTCCGGACATCAGACGTTATTACTGGGCCTCCCAGGTAAGTGTGATTAATCATGCGACCTACGCACCGGGCCTTGCCCCGGCGTTCTCCATGGATAGATTTATTTTGCCAGGGGGGACCTTTAGCAGAGCGCTGTACTCTGGTGGTCTCCGTGGAACACTGACCGGTCCCACTAAGATTGCAGTGAGAGTGTGGCGTGATGCGAATGCGGCCTTGGGTTGGTGTGGCAGGTTTACTCGGGCCACCCCTTTGTATGATTCGAAATGCTTGGGACATCTGTGGAAAACGAAAGGCTTTGATAAATGGGATATGATTGGCATCAGCAAAGTGGGCTATCAGTGGTCGAAGGGTACTGTCAAGTCCTTTGATGTGCTTCGAGTGGAGTATGAGCTTGGTGACAATGAATTCTTTAGGTACGCCCAGATCCGTCATGCTCTGTTGTCTGTGTTTGCTGCGGGTGCTGATATTCCTGAGTCTTACCCTTTGGAGGACCGCATTTTTGATGGTCATGTGCCCGACAGCACGATCTCATTGATTTATAGGAAACTCATCAATAACAGAGCTGATTTGCTGGTCCGCCTCCGAGCTGCGTGGTGTGCGGACGGACTTGAATTGGACGATGAGGACTGGCAATCTGCTTTGTCCTCACCTAAGGAAGTCGCCATTCCTGCTCGTTTGAGGTTTGTCCAGCTTAAGATACTTCACCGAGTGTATGTCACTGGGCCTTGTCTGGTTCAAATGGGTTTTTCCTTGGATGGCTTATGTAAGCGTGGTTGTGGGATATCTGGTTCCTTTCTCCACATATTGTGGGAATGCCCGGAGATTGTTCGGTTCTGGTCCCGTGTACATGATGTCATGGAAACTGTCACGGGTGTGTCCCTGCTGCCCGAGGCCAGGCGTTGTTTGCTGAATGTTTGGGAGCCTACTGACTATAGCTCAGCACAGGTCATATGGGCGACCCTCGGAAATATGGTCGCGAAGAGGGACATCGCCCAGCTCTGGGGTTCACCTAAACCACCTCCCTTATCCAAGTGGAAAGAAAACATGGACTGGTGCATGTTCCGGGAGAAGACTGTATACCTCTCCCGGGGACGGCCCAGGAAATGGGGTAGAGTATGGTCCCAATGGAACGCTTATCGTGGTAATATATGTACTCCCCCACAGGGTGTAACCATTGATATGTCTTCGTCCCCTTGATTGGCATTCCCTTGTCATCTATGGTCAATAACTCCGCTTGTTTCCTTGTCCGCCCCTGTCCCCGTCCTATCCGATTGCTTTGTATTCATCTAGCATTTGAGCTCTGCCTGCACGGACCCACGACAATGTATTATTATGTTTCTGCCTTGTGAGATTTGCTTTGTTTTTCTGTATGTCTGTTTCTTTTCAATAAAAAAGAAAAAAGAAAAAAAAAAAAGGCTAATTGGTATGCCCTGCTTCTTCAGGATCCTCCAGAGGTTTGCACGTGAGACTAGGTCAAAGGCAGACCGTAAATTTATGAAGGCCACATAGAGCTTTCCTCCCTTAACTTGCACTCCCTTCCAGGAAATGCACAGCAAACTGAAGGTTTGGTCCAGGGTGCTAGTTTTGGCTGGAGAACCTGCTTGTAGGTTACTCAGGATATTTGACTCTGTAATCCAGTCATGTATCCGGGCTAAAATGTGCTGGCAAAAGATCTTCTGCAGAGAGTCGATAAGGCTTATTGGCCTATAGCTGGATGGCCTCACTGGGGACAACCTCAGCATTTTTACACGAGGGAGGACTAGGGGTATCTCTGAGAATTGAGTGAGTTAGTAGGTTTATATAGGACCCCCAGAGTGCTACATCCCCCTTGTAGAGATCATTGTGGATTCTATCTGGTCCGGACGCACGGGCCGAAATGCAAGACCGAATTGCTACCTGCATTTCTTCTATAGAAAATGAGAAGCCTTCACTCATTTCCCTCCTTACTGAGGCCTTCAATTAACCGCTGGGGTTCTTCAACTGTAGCATCCCTTGACTAATAAAGAGAGCCGTAGTATGCTTCCCACTCCTCTGGCTGCACTGTGAATTTTAGGGTTCTCCCATTCCCCTTAAGCCAGTATGCTGCTTGGCTCCAGAAGCTCTTTGAATCTTTGACTGACCGTGCATTCCGTAGAGCAGACAAGAGGGAGCCCTCGCACTCCTTCTTTGCAGATTCAATTGCCAGCTTATACTTCGCTCTGCAGATCACTATCTCAATGCAGGATTTTTGCATTACAGCCCTTAGAAGCGCCTCCTTGCTGAGCCTACAATCCTTATTGTACCATGCACCCTGCTGAACTGGTCTCTGATGTATGCTGTTGCTTTCCTTCCTTTGAGGATTTCCCGGGCAGCCTAGCAATTCCCTTATCTCTTTATATGAAATTTCATGGCTGGAGCTTAATATCTCCCCGGCATTCTGAGTGGTGGAGGTAGCAGATTCCTCAAGCAGCAAGCACACCTTTCTCTTGACTAGACCTAGTGCCCCCGGGTGAAACTCCACCCAGTCCCATCTAATTGCCCTCTGATTTTTGATGATAGTTAGAGTACCTAAATCTGGGCAACCCATTTAAGCAGGCTCGACAGAGCCCTGGTTGTTAAAAAAAAATAAGAGCAAGGGTATTGAGATCACTATCAACCCTTTTGACCACTGCCATATCCGTATTGCAGTGCCAGTGATTTTGGGATACTAGGCAGTAGCCTATCCTACTTTCGTGGCCTGGCCTGTTAAAAGTAGAATCCCCACTTGGGTCAGAAGTTGTCCTTCCATTTGTGGTTCTCAGGTCATGCTGCATTGTGAGAGCCACCATCTGGGCTCCTCTCTTAGTCCACGTTACACGGGGAAGATCTAATTGAGGAATTTGCCACTCTCTATCCCATTCATGGGTCAAATCTGGAGGAATCGGGGCAAGCGGTTTAAAAGTACAATTAAAAGCACCCACCACTAGTACAGGGATATTATCTGTATAGTCTGACAGGGCAAGATCTAGGATGCGCAATGTGTTAGTTTCCCCTGGGCCCTCTGCACTCTGTTATAAACATTAAACATCCAAAATTTTTGTCCATTATAAAAAGTAAGCTCTAATAGAAGTATATCCTGTGAGTCCACATACAGGGGTTTGACTTTACACCATAGACCAATTTTCACCCATACTGCGAGCCCTCCAGAGGGTCTACCCAGCTCTTTTCTTGTAGCATAGGTGGAAAAACTACTTCTGTGCGGACATTGGAGGCGCCAGGTTTCTTGAAAATAATGACATCAAAGGGATCTACAAAGGAACACCATTCTGGGACCACCATTAGCTTAGAGATCCCAGCCACATTCCAAACCAGTATCCTTAAAGAGTGACTTTTCCAAATGTCCCCCTTCTATGGCTTCTGCACCACCCAAGAGATTAAACAGCTATAACCCTGTTTCCCACAAAAGGAACAATCTCACTGTTCACCTCAGGCTGGGGAGCTACAACACATAAGGGGGGGGGGGGGGGAGTAGTTTGTGGTGTCACCGGGGGACCAAGGGATCCTCTCCTATTTGTAGGTGTCATCTGCACCACATATAGAGGTCAGCTATACCCTCTCGAAACACCCATATGAGGTGGTGGCAACCCTTTTGGCACTAGCCCATGTGTGGGAAGAGACAATCTAGTACAGGTTTCAGCAGTAGGTGTGGGGGGGGGGGGTCTATATCTGATAGAGATGCAGGAATTTTCTGGGGGGACTGTACGAGAATCAATCGACAATAGTCCAATAATAATACTAGCATCAAGAAAGCTAACCTCAATCATATCCCACATTGACCTCTGCATAGGGAGTCTTCTGACCGATTTTATATCGTCACTAATGATTGAGTAACATTGCCAAGTAGACCTCAACCAATGTATGACTGTTTTTGAGCGACTCCTGATTTTCAAAGCCCCTGGGAGGGAATTTAGGAACCTCTGTGAGGCAGATCTCTACAGAGCTTTCCTATGCCCTAGGTCTCACATAGACACCTTTCCATACAGTCTCCCTGGTTGGAACCCTCCCATGTTCTCGCATATATGTATTCCCTTCATACAGAACCATCTCTCCCCACCCGAAGCCCACCATCAGCCCTTTTCAACAAAGTGGCAACCTTCTCTTTGAGGGAGGATACCTCATCTCTCAGAGATTCAATCAGATCTTTTAATGACTTGATTACAGTAATAGTCATTTTGGTTGTCTCTAGAGGGTCTAAAAAGAACAACGTCACCCTCCTCTCTCTACTTCAAGGGCATCAAATCTATTTTGACGCTCAATATTAACGGTCAATGTTATATGGTGCACTCTCGTTGAATCAACTCCAGGTTGAGTGGCGGTTACACCGACCCCACTCCAGTCAAGTGCATGTCTAGGGCCTTGCTGGGTCTTTTGTTATACTTTTTGGTTTTCAGTTGGATCTGCTTAGCTATTTTTTCCGCTAGGGGAGGCTCAGGTGAGGTAGCAGTCATTGATCCAGGGGGTTCAGCACCTAGGGCCTGACTACGCCTTTTATTTTGCTTTTTAAACATGAATGGGATCTGCTTTGCTATTTGTTTCGCTGTAGGCGGTTCAGGTGAGGTAGCAATCATTAGGCCAGACACCAATGGGGCTACCACAGGCGGAAACAGGGGTTGGTGTGTCAAAATTGACTATATCCTGGTATTCTGCTAGGATGGTCTCAATTCTATCCATTGTCTCATAACAGACCACATTAGAAGGCCTACTAGTTCCCAGTGACTGTCCCTTGGCCATTCTTTGGCCCATTGCTTATTCTGGGCTTAGCAGCTTTCTAAGGCACAGGATACAACCAGAGGGGCTAAAAAAAAAAGGTCAATTGCCCACCACCCCCAAAGAACCATGGTGCAAATATCTAGAAGCAATATAGCAAATTACAGACAGAAAATGTACTGGTAAAGAAGTGCAATGTAAAGTGCAGGGGCTAGGGAGTAGATTCAAAGTGCCTAGTGCAGGATAAAAATGAACTAAGTTCAATAGGCTACAGTACAAGTATAAAATTTGCAGAATAAAAATATATTTTTAAACAGATTTGGCTCAACCATAAAAATCCTAAAAAATCCTCAAAAAAAGAACAAGAAAAGTTCATAGGATATAGATAAGGGGAGACCAGTTCCGGTGTCTTACAGTTCACAGCTGCCAGTTACAGAACCTCATAGCAGCCAAAGGAATAGGGAAAGCTCACCAATGTTAAAATGGGCAGTCACAGAATAAATAGTTATTTTTGACGTTTCACCGCATGCTCCGTTCTGGTCCTTGTTTAAGACTCTCACCCCCTCAAATTCCGCTCCAATTCTGTTGTAGCCTCCTTTAGCAAAACCCAAATGTTCAAACCAAGGGGGTGGCCCTGCCCTGCCTGCCATGGATGGGCGTAGACGGGCCCGCCTTTGCCCTGGCAACACCCGCGTGCGTCCCTCGCCGTGGGAGCTAAAGGCTGCTCTTAAGCACCTACGGCACAACAAAAATCACGTGTGCGCCTCCTGGTGCGTTGGGTTTAGGGGGATGCAGTCCCCTGGCCGATGAAGGAAAGTGCTGACTTGCTGAGTTTCCGAGCTCCTACGCCGGAGCTCAAGGCTGCTTTTTAGCACCTCTGGCGCAACAAGGATCATATACACGCCTCTTGGCACGTTGGGTTTAGGGGGATGTAGTCCCCTGGCCAATGAAGGAAAGTGCTGGCGTTTCCAAGCTCTCGCGCTGCAGGAGCTCAGGGATGCTCTTAAGCGCCTCCGGCGCAACAAGGATCACTTGTGGGCCTCCTGGCGCATTGGGTTTAAAGGGGTGCAGGTTCCTGGCCGATGAAGGAAAGTGATGGCGTGCTGCTGCTTTTGAGCTCCCGGACCTCAAGGCTGCTCTTAAGCGCCTCCGGTGTAACAAGGATCAAGTGTGCGCCTCTTGGCGCATTGGCTTTAGGAGGATGCAGTCCCCTGGTTGATGAAGGAAAATGCTGACGTGCTGCGTTACCTTGCTCCCATGCCGCGGGGTGAGCTCAAGGCTGCTCTTAAGCACTTCCGGCGCAAAAAGGATCATGTGTGCGCCTCCTGGCACATGGGTTTAGGGGGATGCAGTCCCCTGGCTGACGAAGAAAAGTGCTGGCGTTTGAGAGACTGTCCCACTGCACGCCAGTGTAATGGTAGCAACCTTCGCTCCAGTACACTGAGCATGAAAGGCTTCTGGGGGCTCCTTTTTAGCTAGCCCATAGCAGATCGTAATACATAAGACAACCCATCGGCAGATGGTTCACCTTTGCACAGAATTCCTCTTTTTAGTACATAAGAAGCTCAGAAGCAGTTAATAGTCTAAACGATTATCTCTGGCTCGATCCTTGTAATAACTGAAGCCACTCTTACAGTCATGACTGTGACCACCTTCTTCTTTTACTCCTATCCTCATAACCTATACATCTATTCTAAACTGTTTTTCCGAATGTTGAGACTTGAGCAACATGGCTGATGCCCGATGGAGTTGCTAGACAACTAATGAGGAGATTGGCCCTGGTTTACCCCTCGACCGTCACCTACCCAGCCAGACATTGGACACGTTTCTTCCTCCTCTCGCTACTACGGCTCCTTCCTCCCCTCCCTTCCTATAAATCCTCTCAACCTCATTGTTTATTTACTGTACATTATTATACTATTGCAACTGATGCAATTTGTAACGCAATGCTCCTCTGTTATAGCGCTCTGATAACTACGAGTCTAGCCAGCGCTTTATAATCATTTTGAAGTACCTTCTAATGCAAGGTTAAGTGCTCTGATACCTTCGGGTCTAGATAGCGCTATATAACGGTCGCAAATCAAATGAACTAAAAACTGTTTTTTCCTGATCGCTGAGACCTGAGCAACATGGCTGATGACCAGTGGAGCTGCTTGACCGCAAATGAGGAGATTGGCCCTGGTTTCCCCCTTGACCGTCACCTACCCAGCCCGATATTGGGCATAGTTCCTCCTCGTCTCCCCGCTATTACTCCTTCCACCCCTCCCTCCTACGACTTATTGAAACATTGTTTATGCGCATTGTACCTTACTATGCTCTTGTATCTGATGTAACTTGTAACGCAACGATCCTAAATGTAAAGCGCTATGATACCCTCTTGGTTCAAGTTCCCGCTATAGAAAACTTTATAAATAAATAAGGAGACGGACTGCCCAATGTGGAAGGTCATAACCACCTTCGGCAGGAATGCCGCTTTGAGGAACAATTTGTCTGAAGAGAACGATGTGTATGGCTGTTGGACAGACAGGGCCTGGAGGACACTCTCTTGCCTTGCAGGTATAATGGTAATGAGGAACACCTGTGCACTGGTTTAAGAAGAGTGCACATCGGGTATGTGAGAACCATGCGAAGGTCCCACAGTGACATCACAAAAGGTGTTGGCGGGAACATGTGGGTCAATCCTTTCAAGAAAAGCATCTCAAAAGGAGATTTGAAAAGGGATGGCTGATCTGGCAAATGTGATAATGCCAAAAAAGAAGCCCTACTATTACATCAGCAAGGCTCGTTGGAATACAGACTGACAAAACAGCAAGATGTCAGAAAACTTTATAGCCAATTGTTGTATGTTACTGGGAGGAACACCAGGCAACAAACTTTACCAGCATTCTGTGTATATCATTTTGGTATATGGACGCCTGGCTGCCAAGATGACACCTACCACCTCATTAAGAAGATCAAAAGCCATCAACTGTCGACGTTCAATCTTCACGTACAGAGGTGAAGGTTGCGCAGGCTCAGAAGAAGGAACCAACCCTGCTGCTGCAACAGCAGATCTCCTAGAAGGGGCAACATGATTAGAGGACAAATGCTCATGGCTAGAACTTACAGGGTTGCCCTTTCCTTGCAAATTTCAGAGCCACTAAATTGACTTGGGGCCAGTCTTCCTTAAAATTTCAGCATTCTGGGCAGGAGAGGTAGGACGAGTTTGAGGGAAAACTTCCATGGCAACGCGCAAAATCTTTGACACTGCACCTTCTCTGCATCAGCGAATAGAGTGAGCAGGGGTTTTCCCCACTGCTGGAAGATGCACAGTGTCATCTCAGAGTGCAACTGCCATTCATAATCCACTAGGCAACAGCAGTTGAATTAGTCTGACCTGGCATTTAAAGATCCTGTCAGGTGCTGGAAACTCAAGGAAGTGCCTTGAGCGTCAGTCTTCCAGAGACTTCGAGCATCCTTGCACCTGACCCACGACCCCACTTTGCCCTGCTTATTGCAATACCACATAGCGGGTGTGTTGACCATGAGAAGCCGCACTCTTCCCCCTAGATGGTCAGGAAGAACCCCTTTAGGGTCAAAAAAATCACTATTTGATGTGGAAGCAAGTCTCTGCTGGAGACCAGTCTCCTCTGATTTCCACCTCTCCCAGATGACCTCCCAAAGTCAGCATCAATGCACCAGTCACCACTGTCAGTGCTAAATGTGGTAGGGAGAGTGTGCCGCTGTCACACAGCCATCACTGAAGGCCTTTTGTAGTGTCCTTTGACACTTGGATAGACTAACAAGTTTGAGTTTACCAAGACTTTAGATTTGATGCAGAGTTCGTATGTGCCACCTGGTGTGGTCCACGAGCAGGATGCAGAAGGCCAAAACGCCTCAGTGCTGAACTTACTGTTACCCAGGTCAAGGGTTTAAACATTGTGATCATAGCCTGAATGTCCTGTACTCATTGGGACAGAGGGAAGTCTCGGAAGAGCAGTGTTTGCATGATGGCTTTAATGAAGGGGAGCCGTTGTGAAGGAGTAAGGTGTGACTTCATAACGTTGGTGGAAACCCAAACGATGTAAACAGCCTGGACGTCGCCTGGAGGTGGCTTACAACTTTGAGGCAAGGCCGCCTTCAGAAAACACTGTGAACATTCAAGGTGTTAGGTAAGGCTAAAGGAGAGCACTGAAAGTGCTCTTGGCGTACCTGAAAGTGCAGGCAGGTAGTGTCTGTGGAAATGCAGGACTGGAATATAGAAAGCATCCTACAAATCCATTGCCATCATTCTGAATCAAGGACAGACAGAACTTCGGCCAGGATAATCATTTTGAACTTAGAGGGTGAAGAATCCGGATGGGATGCAGGACTCCATATTTATACGGCACCAGGAAATAACTGGAGTAAAAACCAGCCTCGATCTCTACAGCTGGCACCCCTTTCTACGGCACCGTTGGCCAAGGGAGCTTGAACTTGTCCTCATAGTAAGGGCAATTGGTCTTCCGGGAGGTGTTGTGTTATGGGTACAATATTCGGGGGAGTGACAGGAAGGGTAGGGAGTAGCCATGTTCCACAGACTAAAGCACCAGTTAGTCAGGTATGCTCCTCCACTCTGAGTTAAAAGGTAAGGCAGCCTCCCACCAGCCGATTGTGTGCTGCAGAGGGTGACAAAGTGGTTTTGCCGCAGCTGCGGCAGGGGTTTTGGGTAGAATATTGCCATGAGGACCTGCAAGCTGTTGGCTTGATCCTCATCCTCTACCTCGAAAGGACTGGAAAGCCTGTTGCTTCATGTATGATGTTGCCTCTTCTGGCACACCCTGCCAAAGGTTTGTAATAGGCAAGTTTGCTTGTGGAACAGCCAAACAAGCAGAGCTAGTACTAGAGAACTAGAGACTTTGTTCTCCTTAAATCTTTCTAAAGCCACATCTTTCTTAGCACCAAACATCCTAGAGCCGTCGTAGGACATGTCCATCAAATTTTGTTGGACATTGGAAGAAAAGCCAGTGCTGCAAATCCAGGCATGGTGCTTGAATGCCATGCTGGTCCCAACTGGCCTACCCAGATAGTCCATCTTATCCAAGACCAAGCAAGCGGAGTGCATTGCTGCGTCCCGGGTGATGAGATGTTGCATGGTGGGAGTATGTCATATGGGACAGGTGACAATATGCCCAGCACTCTGTCCCACAACACTAGCGAGTACCTCCCCTGGCGGCAAGTAGTATTGACAGACCTAAGGGCAAGACGTCGGGAGGAAAACATACACTTTGTAAATGTCTCCATGCTTTCTCTAGCAGTCAGGAAGGGCTTTACTAAAAGCAGAGTTAAGGTGACTCAAACACCTGCAACATCAAAATCTCTTGAGTGGGGAGTAGAAGGGTAAAATCTAGATACCTGGGAACAGGTTTATGCTACCTTGCCGTTTGCCTATTGTCTGGAGGACAAGATCCTGGCTTCACCCTGGCTCCCACCACCACATCAGTCTGGTTTTTTAAGGGAAGCAGAGTTCTTGGCTCGCTTGGTCTAGGTTGAGCATCTCAGTTAAATCATTTGTCTTCACCTCTGTTGTGGATAGGTTGAGATCTAAAAATATTGCTGCCCTCCTACTCACTGATGTGAAGGAGGCAGACTCAACTGTTGTCATTATTGGGTATGGGGAGATAACTCAAATGTCTGGGGCGATGGCCAAGCCACTGATATCCTATCAATCCAGAAAGAGGTTTTTGTCATAAGGAATATCATCATCAGCATGAGGTTGGGAGAGCTCTGGGTCAGTGTAGAAGTACGAGTGAGTTATATGCAACCTCAGGGATGGTGGAAAGTGAGTCTCAGACCCCAATAAAACTATATGTTCTGCTTCCGATGTTGGCGTCGTTGGGCCGGTGCAAAGACTCTGGGTTGCGGCATCTGATGTTGTCCAGAGCTGGAGCCAGAAGAGCCTGGCTTGGAGATGAGGTCAGCCTCAAACTGAAGTAGAATGGCGCTAGTGGATGCCACCTTAGATACTTAGGACCCCCCAGGTGCTCCAGAGGAATATGGAGCGGTACCAAACATTTTTGTCCAAGGCCAGTTTAAACTCATGGACGTAAGTCGGGGTGCACCGCGATCAACTGCAAAAATAGATTCAGAGGTGGAACATGGGGGAAACAACTTTGCGACTTGGAGGTACCTAGTGCATCACAGGAGTCCAAACGATGGGAGTGGGGGGATGATGAAGAAGAATTTTCTTGAACTTTTTGTGCAATTTTGAAATCCTGGACATAACCAAACTTCTGGCTTGCGACATTGGCCCTGGGAGAGCGAGTACACCCAGGTCTTTGACCTCAACAGGGCTTTTTTAAACATCCTCCGAAATGCTCCTCCAACAGGTTTGGCATCATGGATGGCCTCCTTTTTCATCGTCGAGCAGCATATGCACAGTGCGGAGTTGTACCTGGAGCCAAGGCTCTAAAGACAGTGGGTGCCTGTTACTGACACATGATGGTTTAAGTCCTGCAAGGGTTTAAACCCTGTGGCTTTTGGATGGGACATGCATAACAGTGGATATCAAAAATGACATGTGGAGGGACAGATATCCCCAGCAGAGATATACAGAAGCATGACTACCAGAAGATACATGTATGTGGATGACAGTGATACACAAAAGCAGACAGTGTGGACCTCGAGAACTACCCCACACATATGCAAAATCCCAATGAATTCAACAGCACATATGCGTCTGCAGAAAGAGGCAGGCCCACCACCTAGTAGTCAACCGGCCAGCCATTTCCGGAGGAACAACAGTTAATGGATACTGGCCAAGTCGGGTTGGGGGTGAAAAGAAAGGGGGAGCAAGGAAAAACCTAGTAAGCCTGCCTTCTCGCTGTGTGGATATCCATGACACAGACATATACATGAAAATATATTTATTGAAAGAAAAGGCGAACTCGAAGAGCAGGCCCCACTAATCTAGGAGGCAGCACAAATGGTACCAACAGCACAGATGAAAACCAGAACTGGATAGAACACATGTCAAAACACTTAAAAGGCAACATCAGCAGGCCAGTCGGGGAAGTAACCTTGGTCTCCCGCTTGACAGGCAGAGAGATTGATCACCACACTAAATACGAAAAGAGTTAGTAATACACACATATAGAAGTCAGAAATGGCAATGAGTATCCTGAAGAAGAATAATCCCACTGATAACATCGGCTGGGGCCTGGAACAGGAGTACCTGAGCCCTTGTGCGGCAAGGAACAGAGAGACTAGAGCCCCTGCCTGAGAAGTGCACAGGGAAAGAGCGCACAAGGCAACATACAGCAGTGAAGTGTCTGGCATGGAACCCACTGCCCATAAGCAAAAACCGGACAGGGGCTGAGCCGCGCAAGAAGATCAAAGCACGTCCCAACGCAGCAAATGAAGAGTACACAAGAAGAGAAAGCAGCCAAGACAGAGGCACAAGGCGTACCGCAGGCACCCCGTGACTGTGAACATACCTAGTGCATACTCTCATAGCATGACCGGATAGAACTCTGAAAGAAACCACTACAGAGCAGAACATGACAGCATGCCCACAAGGGACACTTGCGTCCATATAGGACAGCCAGCGTAGGTTAAAAAAAAAAAAAAAGGTGAAGAACACGCCGGGGTGAGCCAAGTGTGGCAAACAAATCTAAAATACTCTGGAGCAGTCTGCCTCCACAGAGGAAGAAGAGTGCTTCAGAACAACCATCGACCACAACTCAAGCTCCAGGAGAGAGCCACGGCAATCTCGTGGGTCTCACCAGAGGGGACGTCCTACAACAGCAGGAAGAGCAATGAAGAAAGGACCGTACAGTATGAATAATAGGACCCCCCCCCCCCGACCAAAAGCATGCCAGTGCCCCATGGGTATCTACTCCGAGGAGCATTGAAACAACCCTGGGGGTGGTGAACTCTCAGAGGCCTCATCCTCCTCCACCAACGGAGGAACAGCAGGGGGATGGCACAGGCGTCGACCGACGTCGAGACGGCATTGCATCGATGCTGACGACCACTAAAGAGGACTCGTCTGCCTGGCGTCGACTCGACCTCCACCGAGATGGGAAACTGCGGTGAAGAACGACGTCGACTGATTCGAGCTCCCCACTGCAGCCGCATCCAGCACCAGCCCAGGGAGCCTCACAGAGCTGTGCGGTGACTCCACAGGAGGGTCAGACATCTGACTGGGATGCACCTCCGAGTCGTGTCCCGACATCGCAACAACACCAGAGTCAAGGAACTCAATCTGAGCCAAAGACAAACCCGCAGGCGAATTCCCGATCTGAGCCCCTACCCCCTCGATGGGACCCAAAGGCACACCAGGGAGAGGAGGTGACCAAAAGATGGCCTGTAATCATCTGGGATCTAGACGCCCCAACACCAGGAAACGGTAGGTAGATGGGGGGTTGACTCCCAGGGGCCCGTGTCCGGTGCAGACCGGGAGCAGAGGGCCTCGGTGTCACATTTATGGGAGGTCGACTACCTTTGTGACTTCTTCCTGTGCCTACCTGCGTCAGGTGAGTGACGACCTAGGGAACGACTCCGTGACCTGTCCCAAACAGAAGCCCCAGCTCGAGATGGAGAACAGCAATGCAAGGACTCCCAACGGGACATCCGTGCAGACAAACTTCATCCGACATTCACGCAGGGACTTCAGCTTCAGGATGGACTGTTCCTTTTGAACAGGTCAGATATTGATTGACATTTGACTAGTCGATATGTGTAGTAGCACAGATGCATTAAAAAAAGATGGAAAGTAGTGCTCTCACCATATTCACAGGCAGTTGAGATCAAATACAGCATTTTCAAACACCAGTTTGTGTAGTTTAAATTGACCCAAGGTTGACTGCTTGAGAAATGGCATGAAAGCAACCAATTACAAATCACTGGGTTCAGTGCCAGTGAAAAACAATGCAGCAATTATCAAAGGCTTGTCTATTAACTTTCAGGGCAAATAAGTCCAAGCCAGAAAGTGAACACTGGCAATTTCTGCTCATTTAGAGAGGATACAATTCCTCTAATGACTCAAAGATGATTGTGCGTTACCCCCTTCTTTCTCTACTTTGTGTGCAGGTTAAAGAGTGCCTAGTTTTTAACCATGAGGGAAAAGATGAGATGAACTGCTGATGCAAGTTAGTCTGTCAAAGGCCTGAAGTCCTTCTGATGGACTAAGAAGAGATGAGAATATCCTTTGGATGTAATCATTATGAGAAACACATTATAGACCTTAATCTGCCAATAGCTTCCTGCTTTAGCTCAAGTGCAACACTAACCTTTTCAACTTTGGTGCTCAGGTAGGTTTTAAATGTGTTTGGTCCCATTGAGAACTAGTGATTCTTGCTGTCTGGAGAGTGATTCAGCCTAAAAGCACGAAGGGCCAGAACATCAGAGGCTTGATACATTATTTTTGCTCAAGGTACCTATTTTGGTTAAAACTGAAAGCATGAAAGGCTATGTCAACCCTCATTTGTGAGCATCTGGTATCGGTAAAGGAATTACAAATGCAGCAAAGGGTAAAACTGGAGACCATGTACTTCTTGTTGCTGCTTTTATCATTATTTACGGACGTATCTTCATAGAAGCAGCTGTGCCCAGTGATCATGTTATGTTTAGATTCTTCAGCAACACACAAATTGAAAACACTTGGTTGCAGCAGTAGACATTCTTATATGTCAAATGAATGTCAATAAACCAGATATAATTCAGACCACAATTTGCAGGTTGTGCATGACTGCATTGGGTCAGTATTCTCAATGCATGGCAAATACTTTGATCTGTAAAAAAAGCTTTAAAAAAAATATATGATGACATTTCTAGAATTATAGATAAGTGAACTTAAGTGTGTCCCTATGCATCATAATATGTAGAAAGCTCTACGCATATGAAATGTGCTACTCAATGTAGCGAGTATTTCTTCCCAATGGAAGATAAAAAAATATGTACCCAACAGTTCACATCAAACATATTTATAAATGGACTATTGCCAGATCTAGCTTAAGGCTAACACAAATGCAACGTGCTATGTAAATGTCTGATAAGGATCATAATAGGAAGACCCAAAGCAAAGATACGCTGGTCGCATAAAAAGAGCCATAATAAGGGCATACACATTTGTATTACATTTGAAGTCATTATTCGTAATGAAAGCAGCAGACTGCTTCAAACACTTGTTAACGTATCAGCTGCTGAAGCTTTAACCACACAAATTCAACTTCAAATGCAATCTCTGAAAATCCAGTAATTAGTTCACTGCTCTTCTTAAATAACTGAAGAGTGCTACACAAGTATAGTTCTGTACCTGTGTTCAAACAAAAGAAACTGGACCTCAAACACATACTTTTTCAAGCTTTCAATATTTAAACTAAAAGCAGCTATCAGGAAAAGGACCAGAATTATGTCAAATCAACTGCCCTTTCGAAATAGTACACTCAAACATGTTAGACTTTAGGAAACTTGGGCTAAATGATCTACATAAGCATCAAAATAAAATCCTTATTTTCTGTAATGAAGCTCTTGTTTACGTCAACATGAAGAACACATCAATTTGGAATTTATGGATCTATTATTTTGATTAAACACGCTGTTCTTTGATGACAAAAGAAAAATATGTTTCAGACTTTACATATTTCCCCCATCTTCACCCACTCTTGCTTAGGTGATGGCACCTCACGAAGCTCACTGCTGAGGTGACACCCAAACACATGGTGATCTTAAAACCTTGTTTTGATAAGGGGAGAGAAGCAATTCAAGCCTGCTGGAAAACACAACATTGCTTATGAAAGACACCAACTACAAAATGACAATTAGGAAAATAACTTCTTGTCAAGTTATGTGGCAAAGTTGAAAATAAAGCATATAAATTCAGCTAACAAAAGATGGAAACAACCTAATGTGCATGGACTTAAAGTACACAATAAGAAGTACTCCACTGAGGAAAAAAGCAAAGGTTCAACCAGAAGAGTAGGGCAAACATTTGCATGAAATCCAACTACAGACATCTTAATGCAAACCACAATCTTCTCTTTAAATTCAATGAAGAAAAACAGACCTATGGCAAATAGTTAAGAAATATTACGTTGCTGAGGAACACTGAAATATTGATTTCAGCTAACTAAATACTGGGATTCAGACTGTTGAAACACTATAAACAATACAAAGAAAATATCTAAAACAATTTAAGAAACGGATACATTTTGGAGTCTGCAACAGTGTATTTTTCTGCCCAAAACAATTTAAAAAACATAATTTTGACTAAGTATAACGTGCAAAACCTTAAAGAACGAACACAAATAGTTAACTCACTTCACAAATGTTAACACAAAAATATATTAAAGTGAAACTATAATATGTACAAAAAGTTCCAGTATTCATTTACAATTGTAACATTAACATTATCAAAAATCTACCCCTGACTTTTTTTTTCAATTAAGTGCACAGTTTAATTTTACAACCACACATTTGTATTTATCCATCTGACAGTCAGCATCGTTTTCCTTTTGTGTCCTCTTTCATTTTCCAAATCAGCAATTCCATGCAAGCGGACGCGTCTTCACGACTATCATGACCCCCAACTGCAGATTATACAAAAGTAGAAATTACTACAAATTATTCACTGTATGTCGCCACATTACTCCTCACAACCACGTTGCAATACGAATAAAATATTTTAAATGGAATACGTTTTTTGTACAGACTGAAACAAAATATTTGCATATGTCTACTTGGATGGTCATCTGTTAAAAGGGACGAGCTATTGGCTTGAGATTCAACATTTCTTTATTTCATGGGCCTTTATATTAACAAATACAAAACCACCAGGTAATTTAATTAGCAGTATCAAATGCAAGTAAAACAATGCGCATACCCCTTATTTTAAAGAATCCATCCAACACTGAAGCACAAGTTACTTACCTTCAGTAACGATATATCTGTAGAAAACAGTAGTGATAAGATTCCTTACCTTAGAATTACCCCCAGGAGTCAGACTGGATCCAAAAAGTTTTCGTCAGCAGTACCGCTTCGCGGTGGTAGGGGTCGTCGTGCGGCTCCGCGTGCATCGTTGGCGCCGGCGTGATGTCGCTGGAGCTACTTAGACGAGCCCAGGCACGGACATCAGTTCTGTACACTACTTTCCACGCCAGGAACGCAGAGCCATACAAGAAACTGACTGCTGCGGTCAGGAAACTAGGGCCCTGAAAGGGATGACCTTAGCCCTAGAAATCTGTTCGTAGAACGGGGAGGATGGGTGGGGCGGTAAGGAACCTATCACTACTAATGTTTCTTACAGATATATTGTTACCGAAGGTAAGTAACTTTTTTGCATCTGAAAGAAATATGTAGTGATACATTCCTTACCTTAGAATAGATACCCCAGCAATACCAACCCTGGTGGTGTGTCTGCAAACCAAGATCACACCAGAAAATCCTGGAGAACAGAACGGCCAAAGAAGTGGTCTCTCTGGACTTGGCTGTGCAGGCAGTAATGCTTTGTAAACGTGTGCAGCAAGGCCCATGTAGCTGCCTGACAGATGTAATGCAAGGGAACTCCCAGTCCCAAAGCAGTTGTGGCCATCGCCACGCCCTGGTAGAATGGGCACGCAGCCCCACCCGAGGCTCTTTTTTAGCCAAGGAGTAACAAGCCTTTATGCACAGAACGACCCGAGAGATGGTCTGCTTGTGTACAGCCCAACCTTTCTTGGCGCCCAAGTAGCCAACAAAGAGCTGGTCATCCACCCGGAACTGTGGTGTGCAATTCAGGTAGTATGAGAGCACACGTTTTGGGTCCTGACGGTTGAGCCTCTCCTCCTCTTTTGACGGATGTGGAGGCGGGAAGAAGGTGGGCAAAGTGATGGTCTGCCCGAAGTGAAAGGCAGTGATGACCATTGGCAGTAAAGAAGGACGAGTCCTTAGAACAACTTTGTCCGGATGGACAGAGAGAAAAGGAGGTTTACAAGAAAGAGCCTGGCGCTCACTCACTCTTCTGACAGAGGTGATGGCAACCAGGAAAGCAGTCTTTAGAGTGAGAAGACGAAGAGGAGAATTGTGAAGTGGCACAAAGGGAGCACACATCAGATAAGTCAGAACTAGATTCAAGTCCCACTGAGGCATCACGAAAAGGATAGGAGGGAATATGTGCGTGAGGCCTTTCAAGAATCTATTTAGAATAGGGAACTTGAAAAGGAAAGGATGATCTGGAAGCCGCAAAAAGGCCGAGATGGCCGAGAGATAGCCCTGGATAGTGCCCAGAGCAGAGCCCTGCTGGGCCAAAGGTAGAAGAAAAAGAAGGACCTCTGAAAGAGGGGCAGGAAGGCGATCCACAGCCTTTGCTGTGCACCATGTCACAAATTTATTCCACCTGCAGGCGTCTACAGTTTTAGTTAGGGACGCCTGGCTGCCAAGATAATATTACAGACTTTGGGGGTCAGGTCGAAAGACATCAACTGCCGCCGCCCAATCTCCATGCAAGGAGGTGGAGGCTGGACAGGTTTGGGTGGAGGGTTCTCCTGAAGAGTCCGGCGGAGAGGGGGAATCGATAGTCATATTGAGTAGCTCGGGATACCATATTCGAGCCCAGTCCAGAGCAACAAGAATAACTTGGGCCCGGTCGCGCTTGATCTTCTTCAGCGCTCTGGGCAGAAGTGGTATAGGCAGAAAGGCGTATAGTAGACCACAACTCCACCCGCAACGAAAAGCATCGCCTAGCGAGCGCCGCCTTGGAAATTCCAACACGCAGAACTGATGACATTGCACGTTCTCTTGGTGGTGAATGGATCTAACCAAGGCTCACCCCACTGCTGAAAGAGACCTTGCGCCACGTCAGAGTGCAGATGCCATTCGTGATCCATCATGCACCGATGGCGGAGTTCGTCCGCCCTGGCGTTCAGAGATCCTGCCAGGTGTTGAACCACCAGGGACATACCATGATGTTCCAGCCAAGTCCAGAGGCACAGAGCCCAACTGTGTGTTCCGGTTGGGGAAGGGAGAGGGATCTGCCATTGACCCAATCGCGATTTGTGAGCCACCACTGCAATTGTCGTGCAGTGCCCTCCGAGATCTGGACATGATCGGACAGGTTGCCCCGACATTGTACCCACTGGAACTTCAGGTCCCACTGCTTAGCCCACATATGCCATCTGGCATGATCCACTAGCATGATGCAGGAGGTCATCAGGCCCAGTAGCCGAAGGGTCATCCTGACCGAAACCCGGGATAGAGGCTGAAAGATCGTAATCATAGCCTGAATATCCCGGACTCATTGTTCAGGAGGATAAATCCAAAACGGCGCCGAGTACAGAACTGCTCCTATGAAGAGGAGCTTCTGCGAGGGAATCAGGTGTGACTTCTGGCACGTTGATGGACAACCCGAGCGAGTGCAGGAGGTCCACCGTATGCAGAACGAGACCTTGCGCCACGTCCGAGTGCAGACGCCATTCGTGATCCATCATGCACAGACGGCTGAGTTCGCCCGCCCTGGCGTTCAGAGATCCTGCCAGGTGTTGAACCACCAGTGACATGCCCGGATGTTCCAGCCAAGCCCAGAGCCTCCTGAAATAGGGTCCACGGCCCCACTCCGCCCTGTTTGTTGCAGTACCACATGGCGGTGGTGTTGTCTGTGAACACCTACACTACTCTCCCCATGACAGAGGGAAGGAATGCCTTCAGTGCAAGTTGGATCGCCCGAAGCTCCTGAAGGTTGATATGGAGCTGGAACTCCGCCGGAGACCAGCGTCCTCTGATCTCTGCCTCTCCCAAGTGGTCACCCCATCCCAGAAGGGACGTGTCCGTCACAACTGTGTGTTCCGGTTGGAGAAGGGAGAGGGATCTGTCTTTGACCCAAATCGCGTTTCGTGAGCCACCACTGCAATTTTCGTGCAGTGCCCTCCGAGATCTGGACGTAATCGGACAGGTTGCCCCTAAATTGTGCCCACTGGAACTTCAGGTCCCACTGCCTAGCCCGCATATGTCATCTGGCATGATCCAGTAGCAGGATGCAGGAGGTCATCAGGCCCAGTAGCCGAAGGGTCATCCTGACCAAAACCCGGGATAGAGTCTGAAAGATCAGAATCATAGCCTGAATATTCCGGACTCGCTGTTCAGGAGGATAAATCCAAAACTGCGCCGAGTCCAGAACTGCTCCAATGAAGAGGAGCTTCTGCGAGGGAATCAGGTGTGACTTCGGCACGTTGATGGAAAACCCAAGCGAGTGCAGGAGGTCAGCCATAGTCTGGAGGTGGGAGACGACTGCCTGGGGCGAGCCCGCCTTCTACAACCAGTCGTCGAGATAGGGAAAGACTGAAACCCCTGATCTGCGCAGATGAGCTGCGACCACCGTCATCACCTTCGTGAACACCAGAAGGGCGCTGGTAAGGCCAACGGGGAGCCACAGGAGAAAATGCTCGTGGCCTACCATGAACCACAGGTAGTGCTGGTGGGCCGGCAGGACAGGGATTTGAAAATAGGCGTCCTGCAAGTCCAACGCTACCATCCAGTCTTGTGGGTCTAGGGCAGACAAGACCTGAGCAGGTGTGCGCATCTTGAACTTCTCCTTCCGGAGGAAGCGATTGACGTTACGGTCTATGATAGGACGCAGGCCCTTGTTCTTCTTTGGAACCAGAAAGGAGTGGGAATAACAACCACAACCTACTTCTGGCGTCGGAACGCACTTGATGGCCCCCTTGGCCAAGAGGGCTGCAACTTCCTGCTGGAGAAGTGCCAAGTGATCCTCGACATGCGGTGGTACTGAGGTGGCATGGCTGGAGGGGTTGTCTGGAAAGGGAGGGAGTAGCCCCTTTGGACAATTAGCAGCACCTACTAGTCCGAAGTGGTGTTGCGTTAGTGTGGGAGATGATGGCATATTTGTCCACCCACTGTCGTCTGATGGGTCTGAAAGGTCGGACTAGGAAGGCTTTGCAGTGGATGCTGCGGGAGTGGAGGTGGACTGACCGCCAGCTGGTCCCCATGAACCGCCTCAACGGTTCCCACATCCGTGGCCACACAGAAGTTGTTGCTGCTGCTGTGGCCTGGGAACGCGGTGGGGCACCCTTTCCATGGCCACGAAAGGAGTGAAAAGCAGGAGGCGGAGGAGGCCGAGTGGTCGACAGGCCCAAGGACTTGGTCGTAGCCCGGGAGTCCATAAAGTGCTCCAACGCACTGTCTGCTTTATTGCCAAAAAGGCGAATGCCATCAAAGGGCATGTCCATCAGGGTGTTTAGGACATCCCCACAGAAGCCATTTGTCCTCAACCAGGCGTGGAGCCTAAGCGCCACCGTCATGGAAACCGATCTGCCCAGTGAGTCAGCGATGTCCAGCCCACAACTTATGGTGAACTTTGCTGCATCTCTCCCGGCCGCAATAGCCTGGGCAAGGACCTGCGCAACCGTGTCCCACAGAGTGGGAATAACGTTCCAAGAGGCATGCTGTGTTCACCGACCGCAGCCCTAAGCTGGCAGAAGAAACCAGCTTCTTGCCAAGCTGCTCCAGCTTCTTGGATTCCCTATCTGGAGGTGTGGAAGGGAACGCGCTGTGGGAAGCAGAGGCTTGGACAACCAAGCTCTCAGTGGTGGGGTGTTGGGAGAGAAAGAGGGGGTCGCCCGGAGCCATGCGTTGGCGTCGGGCCACGTTCCTGTCCACAGGAGCCCCTGTGTTGGGCTTGGACCAGGTGCCCAAAACGCCAGACAGTGCTTCATTAAAGGGCAGCAAGGGCTCCGAAGAAGTTGCCGCTGGCCGGGTCACTTCTGTCAGGAGGTTAGTCCTGACGGCCACCGTAGGGAGTTCGAGGTGGAGAGCCTCAGCTGCCCTACGCAACACCAATGCGTAACGGTCTCCCGCCTCCGTAGCCACGGTAGGAGGAGACAGCTGCCAATGTCAGGAGAGGTATCAAGACCACTTGCTTCCCCCAAATCCTCTGCCCAGTCCAGGTCATAAGCACAGTCCTGTGCTAGAGGGTCCTCCGACCCCTCCCAGTCCTCCCCTTCCTCCAAAGTCTGTGGAACAGGCTGAAAATAAGGAGGAGGGACATATAGGAAAAATGGGCCCATCAGCGTGATCCAGCACCGTGTCCGGACTGAACCGGGGAACGATGTCGACCCGAGAAGCGGGAGACATCAGTGGTGTTGCCGGGGAGATCACCGCCGGTGGAGGTGTTATTAGGTCAACCGGCGTCGACCAGGGTCCGATTCCTGATCCCAGGGGGTCTTGCGGCATCGGGGCCAGAGCCACCGGCAACGCCGGAGCCGCTGGTGAGGGAAGAAAAGGACCCCCAGTCGGGCCCCCGGGGCCCACAGTGGGCCAGACTGCACAAAAAGTTGGGCCATGGCAGCATGAAACTCTTGCACCTGAGCAGGCGTTGAAGCCGCACCCTGAAAGGGGGGGTAGACTGGCGGCGACGTCGCAGGCTCCGCCGGAGCTGCGGGGCTGGCACCAACTGCACCCTCAGCACCCATCGTGCAACGGGAAGTCGAAGAGCGACGATGCTTCTTCAACTTCTTTTTGGAATGCTTCGACTTACGTAACCCAGAGTGCGAAGACTTAGATCCAGAAGAATGATGGTGACTGCTCCAAGACCGGTCCCTCGACCTCCCACGGGACCAGGACCTCGAGCAGCGCAGAGCCGACTTCTGGACTTCCCAGCAACTTTCGGGACCGCTCCCGGAACGTTTTTGGCGCCATGGCCATGGCCTGGCAGTCGGGGCATGACTTGGAGTCGTGGTCGCGCCCCAGGCAGAAGAGACACACGCGGTGGGGGTCCGTCACCGACATCATGCGGTGATAGTCCCCACAGTTCTTGAAACCAGGCATCCCTACGACGCCAAGAGTCGATCGATTCGAAAAATTAGGTAAAAGGCCCCGAAAAAGCTCAGTCAAAAATTGACCGGGGTACTTGCTCTTCCCGGATCTGTTTGCTGGCGCAGAAAACGAATGAACTGACGTCAACGGGCGTGGGTGTGTCTAAGTAGCTCCAGCGACGTCATCCCGGCGCCAACGACGCACGTGGAGCCGTATGACGACGCCTATAGACGTGCAGGGGTACTGCTGACTAATCCAGTCTGACGCCTGGGGGTAATTCTAAGGTAAGCAATCTATCATTATGTGTTTCATTCAGATACGTGGATACTAAAAATTCCTTTGTACGACCTCACAAATCAGCTGCAAGCTTTTACATTTTAACAACTTTAAATTCAAGTGCGTTGCCACCATTCACTTGATACGGTTTGTGCAGCACACTACGGAGCATAAGTATGATTTACACATGATTAGAATTCAGAACTAATTCACAGAGGTTGGTTACTACGATTAAAAGTTTCATGATTTTGCTGTAATACATGTATATAGGGCAGAAAATAACGTTTGAAAGTGTTTCATAAGTAATAACATCTCAAAAATATCTGTACAATAGGATTACAACACTTCTAAAACATATGGATTTGGAAGGTTTTTCATGGTGGCGGTCGAAGCAGAGATAAAATGACAGCCGCCCACAGCGCCAGAATGAGCCAATTCTCAAGGGGAAACTTTGAGGTCTCCAAGTTGCATTTCTAGTACCATTTTTATCAAGAGAAATGTGGGAAAACAGAGCAGCTGAACACTTGTTATTACAAAATTAATTTCTCTTAATTTTCAATTTTGAAATGTAAGCCAGTGTGCAAGAAACAACACTTTTTGCAAAATGCTTCAAGAATCATAGGATAGAATGGGTAACCTCAAATTCAGAATAGTACTCATCTTTAAAGTTAGTATCTAGGGCTGTGATATTTGCATGTTTTTCAACAACCTCTATAATTTCCCAGTGACTGTAAAGGTCTGAAGGACGTCCCATTATACTACTTTTGTAAATATGCCAACAAAATGATAAGCACGTCACCTATTTTTAGGTCTCGTGTTTGGCAGCGCATGAGCGGTCTCAGCGAGACCTAAAGTGATCTGTATGTTGGCTGAAACTTAGTCTAATTTGTTTTTCCGCTTGTGATTGGTTTACCGGAGGCATTGTGTTGTGTTCGTGCTTTCTGTTGGCTGTTGATCCTCCAGTTACTTCCGTGTAGTTCCATAGCAGCGGGCCTAAGCCCAGTTTTCTAAGCAACTCGCACATGTTTTAATTAACTGCAGTGTGCCATCTGTTCTCACACCGCTTTGTTTATTTATTTAAGATGCGCTCGCGATAGAACTGGGGCTTCCCTCCCCCGTCGGCTCCAAGGACTCAGCTTGTTTTTACTTTTACACTTGAAGCGTTTCCGTTTTTCCAGGGACGCAAGCTTGAGGAAAGGTCATTATAGACAGAATTGAAACGTTCGCGGCTGAAACATACATAAATTTGTCATATCTTTAAGATTTGTTTATTGGGAGGTGCATGTTAACAATGTTTATTGGCGAGATCCTGTGCTGTGTTTATTTATTATTACAAATCGGAATTTGCATATACTTAACAAATGTTGAGCCATGCCGAGGCTCGAACACTGGCCCCCAGGTATCAAGTCGGCAGCTTTAACCCCTAAACCACCGCTTCTCCGTCAAAGGAAAGCAAATTTGAAATGGGACAACTGATTACATGCTGTATTTTTCTTCCCTGTTTATTTACTTTTGTTACAATGGGGCACCCGCGCAACAAAAGTAAATAAATAAAAAGAAAAAAACGTCTGGCCGCCATTTTCTCCCCTATTCGTTTACTTTGGTTTCAATTGCTGTACCAGTGCTTTAGCTTGAAACATCTGAAGCTAAAGCACGAGTGCCGGGATTATTTACAAAAGTAAAGAAAGAAAAAATGCACATTTTCTTTTCCTTACTTTTGAAGCAATCCTGGTGAGCAGCCATCAGCACTAGGATAGTGGGGTGCTGCGTGATGCTTGTTTTTTTCTTCATGTTTTATTTCAGGTAACCGACTCAGCTAAAGAAAATCCCAGGGACATTCTCTGGAGAGCTTCAACCTTCCCGCTTTAGACTGATGGCCACAGTAAAGATGAATGAACACGTACCTCGAACAGATGGGCCCAGCACTTCTGTTTTTTTTTCTGAATGACTTGATGTGTTTTTGTTAAGGATTGAAGAACGTGAATCCCTTTCAGAGTACCTAAGCCATGGAGGCATAGAACGCAGGCAGAAACTTGCCCCAAAATGAACTTTATGAGCGAGGTCGGCAAGCTCACAACTCAACTGATTTCCATTTTTGATGAATGATGGTACCCCACTGCTCGAACGAAAACACCTTTTAAACAGCAGTGCTGAGGCAGAAGTGCTTCTGGAATCTTCGATAGTGGATATTGCTGATGTATAACATGAAAAATTGTTCAGGTACAGATTAAAAACACAGCCAAGCAGCGTCAAGCGTTTTGAGTTTCGTAGTAACTGATTCGGCTGTGGACAATGTCGGTGACATTCCATGACCTAGTGTTTCGAAGAGACACCTTCACACTTCTCAGCACTTTTTTTTCAGATTACAGTCATGGCATCAACACACTTGAGGGCAGGTTACTCAAATATTTAGCGATTATGTGTACACCAAAATGCTCTGAGGGGGCATCTAAGTATGTGCAAGTTATAGGTAAGGACATTTTGGTCACTTTCGAATATCAAGGCGTCTGTTGGACCCCCAGAAGCCAATTCATACATTTGCCACAGGATTAGAATGTGAGCAAATAAAAGCCTGCAGGAGAGGTCAGGCGCTCATATTTTTATCTTAATTATAACTTTGCTCTGGAAATGAAGGATGGCAGTGCATTGGTTTTATGTTAAGAAACTCGCTCCTCGCACAACAGACAATCGTAGAAACACTACTGTGTCTGTAGTGAAGACGGGGTCAGAGCAGCTAACTGATGGCCCACATAATGAACTCTGTCATATAATGAGTTATAATGAGCGCCCGCTTTAGGGACACTGCGGTCAGTTTATTTATTTGTTTATATTTAACTTTTATGTTGAGTGTGGTGTCCATTTCTGGGACACTGCACTCAATTTTTTTTTTACTTTCATAATGAGCTCTGTACCCGCTTCAGGGACACCACAATCGATTTCTTTTTTAACTTTAAAGCACAGCGCGAGTTCAAGGACACCACGCTCGGTTTCTTTTATTATTTTTTACTTTAACACTGAGCCCGGCGCCCGCTTCAAAGACACCGCGCTTGGTGTTAAAGCTAAAAAAGAAACTGAGCGCCGTGTCCTTGAAGTGGTGCTGTGCTCAGTTTTCAACTTAAAGTATTTGCAATGCAATAGGTCTCGCATTTACGCGAGTTTAAGCTTTTGGCATTGTAAATGACAATGACTTATTTATGTTTTAAAAAACAAAAATAATAGGCATGTCGTTTACAATGCCAATGCTTAAACATGCATAAATGCGAGACCTATTGCATTGCAAATGCTTGTTATTTTTGATTTCAATAATTAGTTTCACAAATGACCACTTGCTGGATTTTGATTTGTGTCTACCTTTTATAAATAGAGAGCTTTTAAGGCTCACCCATTGGTTTCATACCTATTTCCCCCACAAACTACAAGTAGGAAGAAAGAAACAAAATTGGAAAAATCGACTACCACTTGGAAGAAAAAATAACTCGTAAATAAACTAACATGCCCCCCCCCCCAAAAAAAAACCCCACTCTCCCGGGTTCCTGAAAGTTGGGAAAAAGTGATCTGAGCAAACAGAAGCTTTTATTGATACCTGGTGGTACAGGAGTGTTTCCTAAATAGTATACTGCAAGTATCTGGTATACTGTTTTATGGGGGATATTGGCTGTAGTGTCATGCTTATCTAGCATGTGTGTGATGCTCTAGGATTGTTTCTTGATGAGGGTCAGATCCTGTAGGAACACACCAAGTGCACTCTATAGTGACAGAGGACTACTGCGAATAGACAGTTACCCACGCACTCATTCCCTAAAGACTCTACTAAGGGAACGCACTCTATGCCGGTGTCCCTCCTAAACAGCTCAAGAAACTACACAACGTTCAAAACGCCACAGTCAGACTGGTCCTCAACATTCCTCGCCGCAGCCACATCACGGAACACCTCTGACAACTTCACTGGCTCCCAGTCAACAAAAGAATCATCTTCAAGCTCCTCAATCATGCCTACAAAGCACTAAACGACGATGGACCAGCATATCTGAACCACCGCCTTGCATTCCACATACCCGGCAGACAACTCTGATCCTCCTACTCTCCCTTGCCTCCGCCCCCATAAGACCAGAACCGGAGGAAGGCCGTTCTCCCACCTTGCTGCCAAGACCTGGAACTGCCCCATCACCTCAGGCAATTTGTGTGATTATCCCAATTCAGGAAGTACCTCAAGACCTGGCTCTTCGAATGATCCTCTACCCAGTGCGACCAGTAGCCCTCCTCCCCCCAGCGCCTTGAGACCCTCATGGGAAAGTAGCCATGCTATACAAGACCCTGATTGATTGATATACAAGACCCTGATTGTCACAGGCTCATGTCTAGTGGAGTGTTGCAAGCGTACTGTGTTCTGCTGTGATCCTACTGTGACCAGACATTTTCTAGCTGCATCAGAAGTGTGTTGGCCTACTGGCTGACTTAATTAAAGGTACACTGCTATAGGTATACCCAGATCCCTGCGCTGATATCGTGAGCACATGCAAGTGGGGTCTGTTCTGAAAGCTCTTGGCCTGGTCCCATGCACAGGATGGAGGTAATATTACCCTTCCGAGACAGTTGAAGAGTATTGCTGACATCCCTGAGGCTGGAGGGAGGGGTTCGTTCTCAGAATTAGGGTAGTTCCTCCTCAGCCAAGTGGATACAAACAGTTGTATCAGATGGCTAAGATACGTGTCTCTGGGAGATCTTGAAAGTCAGATCTTAGTGCCCTCACACACCTGTAGGGTGTCATGCTTCATCATTGGGCGCTCCTCATCTGGACAGTGTTGCAATGCCTGACGGGCCTGGGCGCTTCTTTATCGCAGATCTTTTGATCCGGCGATGCCGTATAGATGAATGCAATGAGGGAATAAATGGGTTTGGTGAGTGCGTGGTGGCTAAAATAGGCTCTCATAACCTTTCCTTATAAAAAAATGTAGGTAATCAGGACAAAGTAAAAACAAGGGCGATATCATATGGTCTTCAGGTACCAAGATAGCTTCTAGTCTGAAGTGGTCTCTAGTTCGGTGTCGTCAACATGTTTTGTACCTTGAAAGCCCCCATGGTTGGGCAGCACTTCATCAGGACTAAGAAAAAAATCAGTTGGTGCTCCTGTCTGGGGGTCTCCTCTCTAGCAAAGGATGGCCTTTTAGTGTTAACCGGTGTCCCCTGATGAGTGGCAGTCAATGATTCCACCTCAAGAGAGGCAGGATAGTGCTTTTTAGGCGAAATGGAGGGTCCTGACCACAATGGGGACACTTAGTGGATGATCCAGACAATGTCCACTAAGTATCCCTCTTTGTGGTTGGGACGTTTTATTTTGCCTAAGGAGATCCTGTTCTCAACATGTGCAGGTTCCTTAAGAAAGAGGCCTACCTTTTGCCTCTCTTCCAGATCACTATTTAGTATGACCATGACAGACCGGTACAGAATGCTCACGCTTCTGTGTGCCTATGTGTTAAATTGGGTTCTTAGATAATCAGCAGTCAGATTATGAAGAAATCTTCTTTTATTTGAAGTGTTCTTCACAGCATCATTTCCACACCAGCCTCGATCAGGAGCTCGGCAACAACTGCCAGACTTCGCATTCCCTTACAGAATTTCCACCCAAACATTCTACACATTCTAAGTATCAAAGAGTAGCAAATGAAAGGACAAACCTTCTATAAACAAACCATAGAATATAACACATCTTCCCCTTTTCACACAGGAAGGTAAATAAAAAAATTCAAAAATTAAAAAAAATCCCTTCATTGAATATAGTCTTTAAGATAATAAGGAGCAGGAGTTACACGTTCATTCATCCTAGAAAAACGTGATACATCATTGGAAACAATATTGTCATTTGAACAAATGTTGTCTTCCATTGGAACTGAAGATGTAGTAACTGAAGATGTAGAATTCTCCTGAGCATCACCACCACCAGAACAAAGTAGAGTTAGTTGATGAAAACAAATTAGAGTCTTGACAATCTGGTTGAATATGGTCTTGTAACGTTTTCTTTACTAAAACAACATTGCTTTTACTCCACCACTTACCATTTTCAAGTAAAACAGATTGTTTGGAAACTTTTACAATTCTTGTCATCGAATAAAATTTTGACATATGACTTTTACCCTTGAAAGGTCTTAACGTTTACCATATCACCAATATTAAACTGAATATCTTTTGTTTTCATTTTGATATCATACATTGTTTCATTTTACTTCGAATTTTTTCAACATTGTCACGA
Source organism: Lissotriton helveticus (assembly GCF_964261635.1). Lineage (NCBI taxonomy): Eukaryota > Metazoa > Chordata > Amphibia > Caudata > Salamandridae > Lissotriton > Lissotriton helveticus. The sequence continues at coordinate 1,759,478,561 of NC_136059.1, forward strand.
ATCTGTTGTATGTCAGGTAATTTTTTATCACATTTTGTTTGATCTAATACCCAATTGGGGCTAAGTTTAGATGATCCAAAACGTTTTTTAAGTAGAACAAAAGGTGTAACACCAGTTGTGGAGTGTGGAGTGTTACGATAACTCCATAACCTCTCTTGAACCGTTTTTTGAATAGAATAACCCTGAGTGGAAGCTAATTGAATGGTGTCTTAACATTTTATTCACTCTCTCCGCCATTCCATTTCCTTGTGGGCTGTACAACGCCACTGTCATGTGTTTAATGTCAAAATTGGTTAAAAATGAACGCATGGCATGAGATATGAAATGGACACCATTTTCTGAAACAATAAACTTGGGAAAACCTTCTGTATAAAACAAATCATTCAACAAATCAATTACAGAATCAGTGGATGGTTCAGAAATAAATTTACACTCCACCCATTTTGAGAAATAGTCCACAATAACTAAGGCAAATCTCATATTAGGCTTCAAACTGTAAATCAATGCCTAATTTCTCCCAAGGTTTTTCCGGAAAATCAACTGGATGAAGAGGAGTGTTACGAAGTTTCAAAGATTTATCAGTATCAGAACAGCTTTTGCAACGCTCAACAAAATCTTCTACATCAACATCCATCCCTGGCCACCAATAATACAATCTTAATCTCTTCTTGGTACCAGTCATGCCAAGATGTCCTTGATGAGCCAGATTCAGTCAACGCAATTTAAGTTTACTTGGAGAAATTAATGAACTTCCTCTCATTACAAAATTATTTTCAACAGTGAGTTCATACTTAACTTTGTAAAATTGGCGTAAACCCACATCTAGATTTCTTTCATCAGGCCAACCATTAATGATTTGTGATTTAATTAACTTTTGAACACTGTCTTGTTCAACACAGTCCAACCACTCTGAAGAATTGATAGAACCTTCAGAAACGACCAATCCATCAACTAAACCAACGACACATTAAGTGTCATCATTATGAAAAGTAGAATTGTCTTCAATGATTAATGGACATCTAGACAGAAAATCTGCACGTGTGTTTTTGCCACCAGGAATAAGTTTAATACTGAAGTTAAACTCAAACATTCTTGAAAGTAGTCTAATTAATCTTGGACTCACTTTATCATGATCTTTCTTTGATAATAAAAATACTAGAGGTTTGTGATCTGTTACTAAGATAACTTTTCTGCCCCATAGAAAGGTTTCAAAATGTTTGGTGGCCCACAGACAAGCTAATGCCTCTCTTTCAATGGTGCTATATCTTTGTTCAGTTAAAGAAAGTGATCTGGATGCAAAACCGATTGTGTGCTCAATACCATCTGCTAATTGTGTAAGTACCGCACACAATCCAACACCACTAGCATCAACTGTAACAATGGACGGAATGTCATCTCTGAATGAATGTAAAGCAGGTGCACTCACAATCAGTTTTTTTAAATTGTAGAAAACTTTGTTTTCAGACTCTTCCCAAACAAATTATTCACCTTTCCTGAGCAATTTTCTCAAAGGTTCGGTTTGAAGAGCGAAACAATCAATGAATCTTGAGTAATACTCACATATCCCAAGAAAGGACCTTAATTTGTCTTTATTTGAGGGAAATGGACTGTCAACGACAGCTTTAACAAGGTCTTGTTTAGGAGAAATGCCAGCTTCAGAAATATGATGACCAAGATAATCAATATTAATCACCATAAACTTGCATTTTTCCTTTCTGACCGTGAAACCATTTGCCTCCTGAATTTCTAAAACTTCAGATAATTTTGTGATATGTTCATCAGAGTTCTTCGAGTATATCAGGATGTCATCTTGATACGCAAGAACATTTGAACAATTGCCAAATAATTTAAACATTAATTTCTGAAAGACAGAAGCAGCTGATGCAAGCCCAAAAGGCATTCTTAAAAACCTGTAAGCACCAAATGGGGTATTGAATGAGGTTAATGAGCGAGAATTTTCAGTGAGTTCCACCTGATGATAAGCGGACTTTAAATCAAAACATGAGAAAAACTTGGCATCTCCTAATTGGGCTAGCATATCTTGAATTTTGGGTAAAGGAAAGCAGTCAATGAGAATATTTTTATTTAGGGATCTTAAATCAATGCATAACCTTATATCATTAGAACCCTTTTTCTTCGCGACAATTGAAGCGATCCATTCAGATGAATCAATAGGTTCTATAACTTTATCTAAACAAAGTTTCTCCAAATGTTGTTTGAGTTGATCCCTAATGCAAAGTGGTACATTTCTTACTTTATGAATGATTGGAACAGCGTCTTTTTTTAATATGATTTTATGTTCAAAATTGTGTACCAACCCTAATTTGTTATCAAACAAAGAATTATGTTTTAGAAACAGTTGTTACAAAGAGGGATTGGTAACTGGTATATCTACTAATGAGATGGGACATGAAGTACCAGGTCTCAAAACCATTCCGAATTTCCCTTGATCCTTCCACCCAAGCAAGTTGTATCCTTTCTTAGCTACATATATTTTAGTGGATATAGATCTGTCTTTGAATTTAATATTGTCCTAAAAGAATCCTAACATGTCAATGTTATGACCTCCAAAAGAAATGGTATGGATATCAGGAGGAAAAAGTTGAACAGATGTCCAATATTTGTCAAACAACGTGTCAGTTATAAAAGTGACTGGAGAACCAGAATCAACAGTCACCTGAATATTCACATTGCCAATGGTAACATCGCATAATGGACCACCATCATCTAAATCTGAATCAATTGAGTGTACAATTGTCTTTGAATTTTTAACTGTGCTTTCAAAGGCGTCCTCCAAGTTTTCAATGGAATTTATTTTGATAGAGTTCCTACTGCACATGCGTGTAAAATGACCATGTTTTTACAATTAAGACACAATTTACCAAGGGCAGGACAATTTTTTGCATTGGACAAATGTGAAGGAGAACCACATCTAAAACAAGCGTTTTACTTTTTTAAATCCTTAAAATTGTCTATTTTGTTGAAATTAGTTTTGGGTTTAGTGCTCAAAGCATTAATTGCTTCGCAAACATTGTCAGTTTTATTTTTATTTAATTCTTTTTGAGAAACAGCTAATCTTTCAATACCTCTTCCTAACTCAAGAGTCTCTTTTAAAGAAGGATCTCTGCAACAAAGGAGTCTTTCATGAACTTTGTTATAGCAATTGACAATTAATTGATCTCTAAGATAAGAGTCTATATTACAATCAAACTCACAAGTAGCAATTAAAACTCTTAATTCAGTCAGAAATGTATCAATAGTTTCAAATTCGTATTGACGTCTAGTGTAAAATTTGTGTCTTTCAAAAACAACACTAGTTTCATCTATGAAGTAATTGGCACGTCTAGATACAGCTTCTTTATAAATGTCCCAATCAGTTTCATTTGTTTGAGTGGCTGAAGGTAAATGATCAAAAATACGTTGACCCTCAGCACCCAAACTATTGTAAAGAAGTGCTAATTTCCTCTCAGGATCAAATTTTGTACCATCTAACGCTATAATATAACTAGCAAAACCTTTGAACAATTGTTTCCATTTAGTTTTAGGAATACCTGGTTCTGGCAAGAAATGTGGGGGAGTGGCAATATTTTGAGTCATGTTGAAACAAAATTACACACAGTAAATTAATAGTAGTAACAAAACACCTCACATATGAATAATAAATGAGAATTACATAAAATAATGTTCCTTAATGAATAGTGCACAAAAGCTTAGTTGAAATCCCAATATATACACAATAGTTATGGTGTGCACATCACCGAAGAATAAACGATGAATCTATGAAGCATGTGCATCTATTCGAAGTGAAGATGAAAGCAAACATCAAACTTGACTTAGTAGGTTGAGCTGAAATCCATGAAATGATCGAAATTTTTTCCAAATGAGACTAAGTTGCTTTGTGTTCAGTAAGATAATGATGTGCGCATTAATTAATAAATGTATCAACTTAAGCAAATCGAGTGCGCAATGAAAAATGCAGATGTGCGCATCATCGATAACAAATGCAGTGAATGCCCCCAGCAAAGCGCCACTAACTAAGTGCCTGATTTAAAGATGGAGGCACGTTGCGCCGAAATGCGTGATGCGTGATTCACGTGAGTAACGTGTGACGTGGGCAGAGGCTGAAGGAGAGAGGAGAATGGCCGTAGAACTTTACAAAGGAAGGATTCTGTGAAGGTAAGGATGAGGGCTCGCGGCGGTGGCAGTTAGAGGCAGAGGTCAAAATAATAATGAAGATATACGACCTGAGATGCCCTTGAGAATAACACCGTTCCGCTTCCGCACACCATTTAAGATAAACTCAGTCTCGAATGTCACAGCAGAATCCCTTCCAAGTTTCCGACTTCAAAATGAAAATCTCCAGGGGTAGAAAAAATGCCAATGTGAAGAAAATCAATCCAGATCGTCGCCAAATGTTAAATTGGGTTCTTAGATAAATCAGCAGAGTCAAATTATAAAGAAATCTTCTTTTATTTGAAATGTTCTTCACAGCATCATTTCCACACCAGCCTCGATCAGGAGCTCGGCAACAACTGCCAGACTTCGAATTCCCTTACAGAATTTCCACCCAAACATTCTACACATTCTAAGTATCAAAGAGTAGTAAATGAAAAGACAAACCTTCTATAAACAAACCATAGAATATAACACTATGTTGTGGGACACAGCCCTGCTGTGAGGAGCACCAGTCTAGACAAAGACTGAGCTGAGGAAACCGCAGAGAAGGATACACAAATGAACCATCAAGCCATACAGGTTCTAAAAGTACAGACAGGTAATCAGATTCCCGGTGTGCTTTACCCTAATGGGTGGGAGATGTTCTAGTTCCAATCTCTTCAACCAAGGAGAGGATTCTCCACAGTACAAGTGGACTACTGCAAACCAGGGCTGGTGTCTGTGTGAAAGCCAGCTTTCAAAACGTGAGAGTATATCACCTGGAGCTTGACTTGAAGAAAAAAATGTTTTTGTTCTTAAACACCTGAAGGATCCTGCCTGAGAAAGAGGAAGCCAACTCTGCAGGAGAATGGACTACTTGTGTGGGCAAAATCAGTGACCACACTGCTGTGGCCAATTTGAGACTTGTGAAAGTGTGTCAGGCATGCTCTGTGTCTGGAGCCATTCATTACCATTGCAGGAGGATTTGCAGCACTGCTGAAGTGTGCCCAAGCCAGTTGCTGTGTTAACTGTGCTGTCACAACCGTGGCACCCGCCAGGGCAGACCAAGTCGTCATTTTGACTTACTCACTCCAGTCCAAGAGGCGGTGCAGCCACAAAAAAATGGGCCCACCTGTTACCACCAGCTGAGTGGCTGGGAGAGGGCTGTTGCCTTAGGATAGCTCCAGACACTGCTGAAGCAGCATCTAAACCAAGGAGGGAAGCAGCTGCACCATGCAACTGCAGCCAAAAAGTATTTACCCAACTGTGGTAATGCTAGGGCTGAGAAGGCTGCTGTGAACGCCTAACTGAGCCTTGAACACAGGTGAAATAAACATTCAAAGACTGAGTGCTGTTAGTGCCTTCAAAGACAAAGGAAGGTTTGCTGCACCTGCGTTGAAGCCCACACACTGTATTTGTAGATTAAAGGAAGGTGTTCAAGGTTAAACTGGGGTCCTTCTCACCAAAGGGCCACACCGCTGTACCAGAGACTCCCAGTTTCTGATACTTTTGTGTATTTATGTTTTACTGTGTATTAAAGTGCATTTTCTTACAAAGCAAAGCACTGGGCTGGCCAACCAGTAACTGAGCTGTTGGGTGTCTGTTGAGTCTTGAGCCAGTTGTATATAGCCCTAATGCAGGGTACATTATAATACATGTAAGGTCACATCTGCATGAGAAAATGTGTCCCTGTAATACCTAGTTCCATTGCTGCGATCAAGAAGCCATATTAAAGGTATGCACTGGGCACAGCTTATTACGAGTCACATAATAGCTTCACTGAAAATACTGATGTTTGGTATCAAACATTTTGCCTAAATAAATCCGTTCTAATGCCAGTATTGGATTCATGAAGACATTCACCAAGAGGGCACCCTAGAGTTACCCTCTGTATCCCTATTAGTCATGTAGTGTACTGTCACCACAAACTAGTTTCTGACCCCTACAGGTGGAAGCCCACGCTCTCAGAGATCAGGAACAATGCCTGCCGGGCAGAAGGTGATCACTCCGCCTCCAGAAGGCTGGCTAGCAGATTAGCATCTTGAGGCCAGAGACTTCAAACCCTCTACTGCCTTTCAAATGCAACCCCAGCTTCACCCCAGACCTGGGGAATGCCACACCCTGCCCTGAGGCTCACTGGGTACAAGAGTAGGCAAGAAATTAGATATTTAGGAGGCATGTTTCACTTACAGGGTAGTCGCAACCCTAAGGTGAGCTACTTTAAGTGGACAGCCAGAGAAGGGTTTCACCTTCTTGATTTTGTTGAAAATAGAGAATTCTGGGTCAGGGTTATCCCTACTCCCCACAGGAAGAGGTCAAATAGGGGGTGATGTCACCCCATTGGTAGGTAGCCCATTGACTACTACTATATATTCTCTTAAGCACCTCTGAATTGAGTATTTAGGGGTCCCCCAGACACCCAAGAGATTTGTCTACCTGGGAACAGAAGGACAAAGAACAGAATGGAGGACCAACAACCAACCTGGAACCAGCCTGGCAGTTGGCATCTCGACAATTGTAAAGACCTGACTCGTCATAAAGCTGTGCATCCTTCCAAACCATTGGAGGACAGTCCAGCACTTTAACCACTCCACATTTCCCTTGGCAAGACCTCTGCGACTCACTCGCCTCGTTCTTCCACAGCAAGATCGCCGACATACACAACAGCTTCGGCGCAGAGACCACGCACCCAACCACCGAACCGTCACCCCCCACGACCACCCTCCGCGACTGGACCCCGATCAGCACCGAAGACACCATCCACACGATGAACACCATCCACTCCGGATCACCAAACGACCCATGCCCCCACCACATCTTCAACAAGGCCGACTCAGTCATCGCACCCCAAATCCGGGACATCACCAACTGCTCCTTCAGCACCGCCACCTTCCCGGAGAGCTGGAAGCATGCCGAACTCAGCGCCCTCCTGAAGAAACCATCAGCAGACCCCGCCGACCTCAAGAACTACCGCCCCATCTCGCTCCTTCCCTTTCCTGCCAAAGTCATCGAGAAGACTGTCAACAGACAGCTAGCCGCCTTCCTCGAGACGAACGGATCCCTCGACCACTCGCAGTCCGGCTTCCGCGCCAACCACAGCACAGAGACCGCCCTCATCGCAGCCACTGACGACATCCAAGCCCTGCTCGACAACAGGGAAACAGCGGCCCTCATCCTCCTGGACCTCTCCGCAGCATTCGACACTGTCTGCCACCGCACCCTAGTGCAGCGCCTCAGCAACATCGGAATCCAAGAGAAGGCACTAGAGTGGATCATCTCGTTCCTCACCGGAAGAACCCAGAGAGTCCGCCTCCCCCTGTACAGATCCAATCAATCAATCATGCCATTTCTATAGCGCACTACTCCAAGGCCACCGAAGTCATCTGCGGCGTACCACAAAGATCATCACTCAGCCCCACCCTCTTCAACGTCTACATGAGCCCCCTCGCAGCCATCGCACGCCAACACAACCTCAACATCATCTCCTACGCCGACGACACCCAGCTGATCCTCTCCCTCACCAACGACCCAGCCACCGCCAGAACCAACCTACACGAAGGAATGAAAGATGTAGCCGAGTGGATGATGAACAGCCACCTGAAACTGAACTCAGACAAGACGGAAGTCCTCATCCTTGGATCAACACCCTCCGCCTGGGACGACTCCTGGTGGCCCCCTGCCCTGGGCAGCGCACCCAAACCAACGGACCACGCACGCAACCTGGGCTTCATCCTGGACTCCTCCCTCTCGATGACCAGACAAGTCAACGCCGTCTCATCATCATGCTTCAACATCCTGCGCATGCTCCGAAAGATCTTCCGATGGCTCCCCACCGAAACCAGGAAGACGGTCACACAGGCACTCGTCACCAGCCGACTGGACGACGGAAACACCCTCTACACCAGAACCACAGCCAAACTCCAGAAAAAACTCCAACGCATCCAGAACGCCTCCGCACGACTCATCTTGGACATCCCCCGACACAGCCACATCTCCGGACACCTGAGAGACCTCCACTGGATCCCCGTCAGCAAGAGAATCACGTTCCGACTCCTCACCCACGCACACAAGGCCCTCCACGACCTGGGCCCCAAGTACCTCAACAACCGCCTGACCTTCTACACTCCCACCCGCCAGCTACGATCAACCAGCCATGCCCTCGCCGCCGTTCCACGCATTCGAAGAACCACCATGGGAGGAAGATCCTTCTCCTACCTGACAGCCAAGACTTGGAACTCCCTCCCCATCCACCTCCGTCTGACCCAAGACCACCTCTCCTTCAGGAAGCAACTCAAGACCTGGCAGTTCAAGCAGTAGCGGACCCTCCTCCCCCAAGCGCCTTGAGACCCTCTGGGTGAGTAGCGCGCTATATAAATCCCCTGATTGATTGATTGATTGGGGTGGAGGAGCCGCCCCCCTGCATCTGAAAGCACCGACCACACTTGTTGAACACCGTTTTGCCTGCCATTGCGCCCGGCGAGGGAGCATCACGCCAGGAAGAAGTTTTTGTGGTTTTAAGTGCCCTTTTTGACATGGTCAACCCCCACTTTTTGCCACAGTACTAACGTTTTTAGACTGAAAGTGCACTGGGTCTCTATGTTCAAGAACCTGTGCCAGTGCTCTTTCCCTTCAAACAGGTAAAATGTTTAATTGTAACCCAATAGGCAAGAACTTTAGCATCCTAGAAGGTCCCTAATAAATGGTACCCTTGGCACCTAGGGCATGGGTACTAAAGAGGCTTACTAAGGGCTAAAACATATAATTATGCCACCTTAAGAGACCCACACACCTATTGCACACAGACTGCCATTGTAGGCCCAGTCCCTTAGTGCTATGGCCAAAGACACTGTATATCCTATATGTTAGTCACCCCTACAGCAGGTCTTCCAGTATTAAGCGAGGATGCATTATATTATATGTGTGGACACATATGCACGAACAGATATGCCCCTGTGATGCCCAGTTCCATTGCTGGATATTGCAAGTGTTCAGGCAACCATTTCTAAACCATGTGCTGGTCACTGGTCATCATGAGTGACCCAGCTACATGATGGATGCACTGAAAGTATGGTGTTTGGTATCAAATACCTTGTCTTAACAAATTCACACTGATGCCAGTTGTGGATTTACTACGAAATGCATCCAGAAGGCACCTTAGAGATACCCTCTGAAACCTACTGGTCTTTTAGTGAACTTGCTGAATGGACTCTTCCAGCCTGCCACCATACACACAAGTTTCTGACCCCCAACACTCTGAGGTCAGGAACAATGCCTGCTACGGAAGAAGGTGATCATAACTGCTCCAGTAGGATGGCTAGTGAATAAGCATACCAAGCCGATGCAGCCTTTGATCTGAGTCTCCGGCTTCCTTCAGACCTGGAGAATGCCACTCCTTGCCCTGGGGCCCATTTCGCACCAGAGGTGGGAACATTAGCTAGTCGGTAGGCGTGTTGCACTATCAGGCAAGGCGCACTCCTAAGGTGGGCCACCTGAAGCGGAAACTCACAGAAATGTTTCACAACCTGTTTTGGTGAAACTAGGAACTCTTGGTCAGGTTAATGCCCACTCTCTACAGGAAGTGGTCCTATAAGGTGTGTAGTCACTCCAAGAGGTAGCCCATTGGCTACTACCTTACACTCCCTTAACGTCCCTAAATTCAGTATATCGGTGGCCCCCCGACACCAGGAACTCCGATTCAGCTACCTGGGAACATAGGAAGGACAAAGTAGAGCCAACAACACAAGAACTGTTGTCCAGCACCGAAATTCGCACCAAACCCTGCCTGCCCGTGCTCCCACCAATTGCAAGAAATTACTTGTCCTGCCACTGACAAGCCTCCACAAACACTTGAGGACTGTCCAGTACTTCACCAAACAAGCAGCATCTCTCTTGAGGTGGAGGAGCCATCTCCCTGCATCTGCAGGCACTAACCGCGTCTACTCGATTCACTTTTTTGCTGACCATCGTGACAGCAAAGGAGAAAGTTCACCAGGAGGAGGTCAAGAAGAATCCAGGTCAGCCCCTGTTGCTTCATCAAGTCTTGAGATGCTGAGCCTTTCATGCACCAATACCAGAGTCCTTGCACACACCAAGGTTTGTTGTGAGTCAAACTCTGACCTTGACACCAACACCGACCTGCCAAAGAGGGATGTCAGGATCTCCAAGGTAATCCCCTAGAGTGGCCTTGCAGTCTCGTTTCCTCCCCATTTCCACATCACAGAAATCAAGTGAGAGCCTCAGACTCGAGAGACCCACTGGACCAAACACCTCCACTCCTGAACCCCCAACCTGGGTCCACGAAAAAAGACTATCTTCGTGCTCCAGAGACCCTCAAGAGCCGAGCTCTGCTTTGGATTCCGCTGGACTGGTCCCCCAGCCCCCACTTGCAGCCTTTCTTTTTTGCAGGTACTTCTCCATTGAGTTTACCATGTAGCGCTAGAGACTACCAACTCGGCCAGCACCTCTGCACCAGGACACACCAGGGCAGGTAAAACGGAACTGCTGGTAGTTTCTTGGACCTTGGCCCCTAAACCCCTCAAGTCCAGGAGAATAACCCTGTAATCCATTCCAAAGTATTTCTATGGTGTGCATGTTTCTTCCATAGAACAATATTACCACGTTCAAGGCTTATGCATCAAAAACTGTAATTTATCTGCATTTTCAATTTCTATGAAAATTCCTATCTCCGAAAGAACTTACCTGATCCTGATGATCTTGATGTCTAAAATTATATAAAAATCTTAAAAATGAGTCTAGATATGATTGAGAGTGTCTCATTTATTTAAATGCTCCACGCTCCCCACTGATAAACCTAAAATGCTCGCCCACACTACCACTAGAAAAGCACTTGGGATTATTCAAGTAAGCCCCTGTAAACCAATAAGGGTCTTCTGGCCTCTTTACGTTGTATACGCACAAGTTACTTACCTTCGGTAACGATACATCTGTAAGAAACATTAGTAGTGATGGATTCCTTACCTTAGAATTACCCCCCCAGGCGTCCGACTGGATCCGGAAAGTTTTTAGTCAGCAGTACCCCTGCGCGTCGGTAGGCGCGCCGTGCGGCTCCGCGTGCTTCGTTGGCGCCGGAATGACGTCGCTGGAGCTACTTAGACGTGCCCACACGTCAGTTCTGTACACTACTTTCCGCGCCAGGAATGCAGAGCCATGCAATAAACTGACCACTGGTGCCATGATACTAGGGCACTGAAAGGGATAACCTAAATCCTAGAAATCAGTTCGCAGAACGGGGAGGATGGGTGGGGCGGTAAGAAATCTTTCACTACTAATGTTTCTTACAGATATATCGTTACCGAAGGTAAGTAACTCGTGCGTCTCTCCGGACTTGGCTGTCCAGGCAGTAATGCTTGGTAAACGTGTGCAGCGAGGCCCTGCAAGGGAAGTCCCCCTCCCAAAGCAGTAGTGGCTACCGTCGCCCTGGTAGAATGGGCGCGCATCCTCACCGGAGGCTCTTTTTTTAGCCAAGGAGTAACAAGCCTTGATGCACAGAACGACCCACCGAGAGATGGTCCGTTTGTGCACAGCCCGACCTTCCTTGGCGCCCACGTAGCCAACAAAGAGCTGGTCATCCACCCAGAACTGTTGTGTGCGATTCAGGTAGTATAAGAGCGCACATTTTAGGTCCAGACGGTGGAGCCTCTCCTCCTCTTTTGACGGATGTGGAGGCGGGAAGAAGGTGGGCAAAGTGATGGTCTGCCCGAAGTGAAAGGCATTGATGACCATTGGCAGTAAAGAAGGACGAGTCCTTAGAACAACTTTGTCCGGATGGACAGAGAGAAAAGAAGGTTTACAAGAAAGAGCCTGGAGCTCACTCACTCTTCTGGCAGAGGTGATGGCAAACGGGAAAGCAGTCTTTAGAGTTAGAAGACGAAGAGGACAGTTGTTAAGTGGCTCAAAGGGAGCACACATCAGATAAGTCAGAACTAGAAATAAGTCCCACTGAGGCATCACAAAAGGGACATGAGGGAACATGTGTGTGATGCCTTTCAAGAATCTATTTACAAAAGGGGACCTGAAAAGGGAAGGCTGATCTGGAAGCTGTAAAAAGGCGGAAATGGCCCAGAGATATCCCTTGATAGTGCCCAGAGCAGAGCCCTGCTGGGCCAAAGATAGAAGAAAAAGAAGGACCTCTGAAAGAAGGGCAGAAACAGGATCCACAGCCTTTGCTGTGCACCATGCCACAAACTTATTCCACCTGCAGGCGTATACCGCTTTAGTGGAGGGACGCCTGGCTGCCAAGATAACATACAGATTTCGGGGGCAGGTCGAAAGACGTCAACTGCCGCCGCTCAATATCTACGCAAGGAGGTGGAGGCTGAACAGGTTTGGGTGGAGAACCCTCCCCTGCTGCTGTGACAGAAGATCCTCCCGAAGAGGCAGTCGGATCGGGGGGATCCACGCTCGGAATACCAAAGTCTTCGAGCCCAGTCCAGAGTGACAAGAATGACTTGGGCCGAGTTGCGCCTGATCTTCAGCTCTCTGGGCAGAAGTGGTATAGGCGGAAAGGCGTATAGTAGACTGCAACTTCACTAGTGACAAGAAGCGTCGCCTAGCGAGTGCCGCCTTCGAAATTCCAACGCGCACAACTGATGGCCTTGCGCATTCTCTTCGGTGGCAAATAGATCTAACCAAGGCGCTCCCCACTGCTAAAAGAGACCTTGCGCCACGTCCGAGTGCAGGCGCCATTTGTGATCCATGATGCACCGACGGCTGAGTTTTTCCGCCCTGGCTTTCAGAGAACCTGCCAGGTGTTGAACCACCAGGGACATGCCCTGATGTTCCAGCCAAGTATAGAGGCACAGAGCCTCAAGACATAGGGTCCACGACCCCACCCTGTTTGTTGCAGTACCACGTGGCGTTGGTTTTGTCGGTGAACACCTGCACTACTCTCCCCATGACAGAGGAAAGGAATGCCTTCAGTGCAAGCTGGATCGCCCAAAGCTCCAGAAGGTTGATATGGAGCCGGGACTCCGCCGGAGCCCAGAGGCCTCTGATCTCAGTCTCTCCCAAGTGGCCGCCCCATCCCAGAAGGGACACATCCGTCACAACTATGTGTTCCGGTTGGGGAAGGGAGAGGGATCGGCCACTGACCCAATCGCGATTCGTGAGCCACCACTGCAATCGTTGTGCAGTGCCCACTGGGATCTGGACCTGATCAGACAGGTTTCCCCGATGCTGTGCCCACTGAACCTTCAGGTCCCACCTGCCATCTGGCATGATCCACTAGCAGGATGCAGGAGGCCATCAGACCCAGTAGCCAAAGGGTCATCCTGACCGGAAACCGGGATAGATCAGAAAGATCAGAATCATAGCCTGAATATCCCAGACTCGCTGTTTGGGAGGCTAAACCCGAAACTGCGCCGAATCCAGAACTGTTCCAGTAAAGAGGAGCTTCTGCAAGGGAATCAGGTGCGACTTCATTGATGGATAACCCCAGCGAGTGCAGGAGGTTGGCTGTAGCCTGGAGGTGGGAGACGGCTGCCTGGGGCGAACCCACCTTCAACAACCAGTCTTCGAGATAGGGGAAGACTGAAACCAGTGATCTGCGCAGATGAGCTGTGACCACCGCCATTACCTTTGTGAACAACCGAGGGCTGCTTGTAAGGCCAAAGGGGAGCACGGTGAACTGAAAGTGCTAGTGGCCTACCGTGAACCGCAGGTAGCGCCGGTAGGACGGGGATATGAAAATAGGCGTCCTTCAAGTCCAACGCTACCATCCAGTCTTGCGGGTCTAGGGCAAGCAAGACCTAAGCAAGTGTGAACATCTTGAACTTCTCCTTACAGAGGAAGCGACAGACGTTCTGAAGGTCTAAGATATGACGCAGGCCTTTGTCCTTCTTTGAAACCAGAAAGTATTGGGAATAACAACCACAACCTACTTCTGGCATGATCCACTAGCAGGATGCAGGAACGCGCTCAATGGCCCCCTTGGCCAAGAGGGCCACAACTTCCTGCTGGAGAAGTGCCAAGTGATCCCCCGTCATGCGGTGGTACTGAAGTGGCATGGCTGGAGGGGTTGTCTCGAAAGAGGGAGTAGCCTCTTCAGACAATTTGCAGCCGCCACTTGTCCGAAGTGATGGTGCACCAGTGGGGGAGATGATGGCATATTTGCCCACCCACTGGCGTCCGATGGGCCTGAAAGGTCAGACTAGGAAGGCTTTGCAGTGGATGCTGCGGGGGTGGAGGTGGACTGTCCCGCCCACTGGCCCCCTGAACCGCCTCAACGGATCCCACGTCCGCAGCCAAGCTGAAGTTGTTGCTGCTGTGGCCTGTGGCTCTGCAAACACTGTGGGGCACCCCTTCCGTGGCCACAAAAGGAGCGAAAATCAGAAGGCGGAGGAGACAGATTGGCCGACTAGCCCAAGGACTTGGCCGTAGCCCGGGAGTTCTTAAAGTACTCCAATGCACTGTCCTCTTTATTGCCAAAAAGGCAAATACCATCAAAGGGCATGTCCATCAGTATTTTGAACATCCCCTGAGAAGCCAGTTGTGCTCAACCAGGCGTGGTACCTAAGCGCCACCGACATGGAAATCAATCTGCCTAGTGAGTCGGCGATGTCCAGGCCACAACGTTTGGTGAACTTTGCTGCATCTCTCCCGGCCACAATAGCCTGGGAAAGGACTGTTTCGGCATCCTCCGGGTAGTTGGGCAGCACCTGCGCAACCGTGTCCCACAGAGAGTGGGAATAACGTCCCAAGAGGCATGTAGTGTTCACCGACCGCAGCCCAAGGCTGGCAGAGGAAAACAGCTTCTTGCCAAGTTGCTCCAGCTTCTTGGATTCCCTATCCGGGGGTGCGGAAGGGAACACGCTCTGGGATGCACACGCTTGGACAACTAAGCTCTCAGGGGTAGGATGTTGGGAGAGAAAGGGGCCGGGCGATGGCGTCGGGCAACGTTCCTTGCCACAGTGCTTCATTAAAGGGCAGCAAGGTCTCTTAAGAGGTTGCCACCGGCTGGAGCACTTCTGTCAGGAGGTTAGTCCTGACGGCCACCATAGGGAGTTCAAGGTGGAAAGCCTTGGCTGCCCTACGCAACACCACTGCGTAACTGGCTCCCTCCTCCGTAGCCACGGTAGGAGGAGACAGCATGCCAAGGTCAGGAGAGGTGTCAAGACCACTGGCTTTCCCCAAATCCTCTGCCCAGTCCGGATCATAAGCACAGTCCTATCCTAGCAGGTCCTTAGACTCCTCTCAGTCTTCCCCTGCCTCTGAAGTCTATGGAACAGGCTGAAAATAAGGCAAAGGGACATAGGGCAAAAATGGGCCCATCGGCGCTGATCCGGCACCGTGTCTGGGCTTAACCGGGGAACAACGTCGTCTCGAGGAGCAGGCGACGTCTGGTGGTGCCGGGGAGATCAGCACCAGTGGAGGTGTTATTAGGTCAAGCGGCGTTGACGGGGTCCAATCCCAGATCCCAGGGGGCCTGCGGCGTCAGGGCCAGAGACTCCGGCACCGGGGCCAGAGTCGCAGTGATGGAAGAACAGGACCCCCAGTCGGGCCCACAGGCGCACCGGCGAGTTCAGACGGCCTGAAAGCGGGGCCATGGCAGCAAGAAACTCTTGCACCTGAGCAGGCGTCGCCGCCGCACCCTGAAAGGGGGAGGGGAGGATAGACTAGCGGCGACATCGCAGGCTCAGCCGCGGGGTGGCACCACCTGCACCCTCAGCTGGGACAGGCGAGGGGAAGTCGAAGAGCGACGATGCTTCTTCGACTTCTTTTTGGAGTGCTTCGCCTTAACCCTGGGCGTAGTTTGTGTAGTAGCGCAACACGAAGTGCACTATGCAAGCTACGCGAACTGCGTAGTGCAGTAGGGAAAATGCTGTTTGCACTGATTGCACAGTGCCGGATGCTTGTCCACACTGTGCAATTATTGCAAACGGCATCTTGCACAGTGCAAGCGGTCGTTTTCTGCTGCTGGAGTAGATTTGTACTCTAGCAGCAGCTTTCTCAACGCGGACTGGTAGTTTCTCATTGTGAGCGGTCGAGAGCCTACGCAACCACTCGCAATGAGAAACCTGACCTCCCCGCATTGAGAATGTCGCCGGGAGGTTTATTTTCCAGGCTCACGATCGGCAACTTGATGTTGCTGATCGCGAACAAGGAAAAAGTCTTGCCGGGATGTTGATTTTGCTCGCTCGCAGTCGCCAAATTGATGTTGAGGGCCGCGAGCAAGCAAAAAATACCCGCTTGTACAAACGCTGCTTGGTTTTGCACTGTGCTACGTGCAATTCGCGTAGTGGCGCAAACTACGTACGCGTAGCCCTACGCCCAGGGTTACTTACCTGACCCCAAGTGCGAAGACTTTGATCCAGAAGAATGATTGTGACGGCTCAGCGACCGGTCCCTCGACCTCCCACAGGACCGGGACATTGAGCGGCGCGGATCCGACTGCCGGACTTCAAGCAACTTTTGGGACTGCTCCCGCAAAGTTTTCGGCACCATGGACCGGCAGTCTGGGTACGACTTGGAGTCGTGGTTGCGCCCTAGGCAGTAGAGACACACGCTGTGGGGGTCCGTCACCGACATCATGCGCTGACAGTCCCCACAGTTCTTGAAACCGGGCATCCCTACGACATCAGGAGTCAATCGACTTGAAAAAATGAGGTAAAAGGCCTCGAAAAACTACGACGCCTACCGACACGCAGGGGTACCGCTGACGAAAAACTTTCCGGATCCAGTCTGACACCTGGGAGTAATTCTAGGGTAAGGAATCTATCACTACGTTTTTCTTGCAGATCGCTACATTTGGTACACTACACAAATACCCAGCTTCCTACAAGGAGCACTTGCAGCAACCAAGGCTTGTTAAGTGTCCAGCCCGGACACCACCACCATCAAAGTAAACCTGCACGAGTGACTTCAAGATCGAAAAGGCTCACACCAAAAGTGGCCCAGCTGTCTGCTTACTTCGCCTCTACAGGTCAAACCGAGATCCAGGAGAGCCTCTAATGCAAGTTGCCAGCCAGCCAAACACTTCTGCACTCGAGTCCCACAGCCCAGGTTCACGACAAACCAACTGCGCACACTTGCTCTAGAGATCCTCACAAGCTAAGCCCCTCCCCCCACCACCCCCTTGGGTCTGCCGGACTTGACCCTTGCTGGTGGTTCTTTAGACCTTGCCCCCCTAGCACCTCAAGTTCCAAAGGGCACCCCAAACTTTGACAAGTATATGTTTGCAGTTATATGTCTTATCACTTATGGGAAAACATTATCACGTTTGAGACTCATACCTGGAAAAAAAATATTTATTAGTGTATTTTACTGTTTTCTTGTGATATCCATAGCTCAGAAAGTACTTACCCGATTCCGATGATCCCGGTATTTAACATTTTATACACATCTGAGTTATTTTTATAAATTGATCCCAGATTTCTTCTGGACTGTGTGTACCATTTATTGACGAGTGTGTAACAAATGCTTAACACTCCCATCTGATAAGCCTAAACTTTCAAACACACTACCACAAACAGAGCACTTGGTATCATTAAAATAAGCCCCTGTACACCAACAAGAGGGTGTAGTAATCAGGACAACGCAGGTATGATGAAGCCAATGTAGGTTTATTCCAGTAGTAGATATATATGTACAAATTCTCACCAACAGGTATATCAGCAGTCCTATGTATCCATCAACAATCTCTCCACAGTCCCACCAGGAGCAGCCTGCTAGCTGCTCAGCCCCATCCATCCAACTGTCACTCCGCTCCAGTCATCCAAGCATTCCACACTCAGTCCTCACACCAACATTCCACTCAGAACATTCACACAGGCTGAGCAGCTAGAGACAAGTTAACATAGGAGATGGATAGCAATGGGAGATTACTACTTATCTCTTTCCTTATAAATGAAAGACAAAACTAAACAACTTGAAACTATAGACCTAAAATTACAAGATAAGATAAATAATAAGAACGTCTTAAAACTACAAGCGTAAGTGTATAATACAAGTAGAATAGCGAACATCTTAAGACTGTAGTAAAAACAGCGAAAGATAAGTAACATAGTCCGTAACCCAGGGATGACAGAAACGACATCACAAGAGGGGTAGCGACTAAAAGATAAAGAGAGAAGAGAAAAAGGTACATAATATAAAATATGAAATACCCATCTCCCCCTCTTAATATAAGCAATACATTGATAACAAAAATGTATATGATCCCATATAGGGAAAACTCCATTTAAAAGTCTGGACAGAGGGACTGGGACCCAAATTCCTACCCTCACCCTACACAGGGGATAACAAGTATGAAAATGGAGACGAGAGGAACTCATACCCAATGTCCTGCCCCCACTCAAACCAGGGGACAACGTAAATGTGATTGTGGACAAGAGGAACTATAACCCAATGTCCTGCCCCTATAAACCAAAAAGGACAACTAGTGATCATAAAAAATCACACTATGTAATAAAAACATAAGACGTCTTGAGAACATAGGGACTTACACCCTATGTCCTGCCCCACCATAAACTAAGGGACAACCTGTGCAATGAAAATGTGAGAGCTCTCCAATGAGAGGAGGCCAGCAGTGTAAAACCAACAAGAAAAAATCGTGCGGCGCAATGCGTCTCATGCACGCACGGACCCACCCCTGCAACCATTCAAAAAGACCACCCTCACGTTAGGGTACAATGTAAAAAAACGTAAAAATACCAAATCTTACCTCACTGTAGGGCCAACGTCTTGTAAGGGAACACTCACCCCGTGTAAGGGTTCACCCCTGTGTAGGGGCCATGTGAAGTGCAGTAAACTCCTGTAAAGATAACTACATATCCCTAATGTAAAGGAAAAACTTAAAAATACACTAAAGCTGTAATTGAAATAAAACATTCAATATTGCTATATAGATACTGAACAGTGAAACTATAACTGAAACACTGTAAACTGATACGTGAAAAATAGCCCCTAGATGGCAGCATTACACAGCACAGTGAAAATAAGATTTCACAAATTAGAATAATCCAACAATGCACTCGAGAAGAGAAAAACTCCGATGAGCCTTCCAAGTATGTTTTTTTGCCATTGAGCTAAAGAAATGTCTTGATGTTGGAGTTTCCATATTAAACTCGCGTGAGTTGCCACCCAACATTGAACAAGCGCTCCATAATGAAGTTTAATGTCACCTTCAATGGTGGACATACGCTCCAATGTACACAGAATTTCAACAAAGTTAAGTACATGAAATAATTAGGATTCTTTATCACCAAACGGAGGTTAGCAAAACGAAATAATGTGAAGAACAATTTCCAGCAAAGGCGTTCCTGTCAGCATCTAAAGACTCGTAGTCTATTTCACAACAAGCTGTGCCCAAATGATCTCCGCCGCGCTGTGACAGGTTTCCAACCGTCCATCTTTACTGGAACAATCAAGAAGTGACGGGGTTGGCAATGCAGGCAAATATAAAAATAAGGAACTAGCAGACATGACAAACACAAAATGGCGGTACGCTGCAACACTTCGTGCCGGGTGGCTCCCGACACGTTCTCACCTCCAAACAACCAACAGCAGCGCAAAGGACCATAGAGTATGCAGCGTCAGATCTGCAATGAAACTACAGCGTCACAGATGAAGTCACGAGGGGTCAGGAGCTCGTGCAATGTAAATGTAAATGTGTTGTATTTGTAAAACGCACGGCTGCCCACGCGACGGGGCGCCCCGGCGCTGCACTCGTACCGCTGTGGAACCCTTCCTGGCTTTTCCATGTGAAATGTCCACTCCTGGGCACCCCCAAGGTGAAGCCAGGCATCCAAGCGCTGCTGGGGCCGTTGTGGAGATTAAGCAAGCTATTGCCCAGAGTCACAGAGTGGGACCCATGATTAGACTAGGCACCGAGGCGAGAATTATCAGGTCCGGGGAGATTGAGTCCAAGAGTCCAAGAGCCGCCGAGGCGGGAATAGAACCCTGGTCCCGGGCCAGACTTCTGCATCAGGGTCTGCCGCTCTAACCATTGAGCCACACTTCTCCAATGTTGAGTTTAAATTTTAACATGGCGGTTGAAAAACCACGCAGGTACAAGTTCTCAGCGTAGACCAAGAATAATAGTCAAAATAAACTAACCCGACACCCCTCATAGTGATACTGATTTTAAAAGTGGGTAATTGGCTGTAAATTGTCAACGATACAACGAGAAAAGCCAAATGCTCCCCATGGTGTGAAATACCAACGTGGAAAACATCCACAGCATACTGTCCAATCTTGTCCAGGACCAACTGTAAGGTTGTGTGTTCATGTAGAAGACGCTGGTGACACTTGAAATCATCAAGTAGGCACATCCGAGATTGTGGCCACATGTATATCATTTGTTCACGAACACATCCTCTGAGCAGATCCAAATAGGGTAGACCATTTAAACGGTTTGCGAACCATGGTTCAGTGCCATCATGCCTCAGGCACATACGAGCAAAATCTGACACTTTCCCTAGTCAAAATGTACATGCAAGTCATGTTCTGCGCAACACCCTTGAAGTAACAAAAAAAGCTTGCTGTTTGTGAAAACTCACTCAGCGCAGCATCACTATAGTAGTTGAAAAAGCTTACTGTACATGAGTAGTGTCTCTGCGCAGCATCCATGACGCAGCACGCTTGTCTTCTGGCTGTCTGGTGTGAACAACAGCACGCTTGTGTGGCGGCTGTTTGATGTGAAGCACAGCACGCTTGTGTGGCGTCTGCCTGGTGTGAAGGACAGCACGCTTGTGTGGGGGCTGTCTTCATCCATCCAACTGTCACTCCGCTCCAGTCATCCAAGCATTCCACACTCAGCCCTCACACCAACATTCCACTCAGAACATTCACACAGGCTGAGCAGCTAGAGACAAGTTAACATAAGAGATAGATAGCAATGGGATATTACTACAGAGTCGTCTGGACTTTTTGCATTGTGCGCTCTTACATTGATCCACTACATAAAAATCCAGCTTTCTACACTGCCTACTAGCCTTCCAAGGCAAAAAGAATGACAAATATAAGGATACAGACTTTAGCGCCCCACCAACCGCAGTCAATAAGTATAAGGGTGAAGGGAGAGGTTAACAATTTTGAGAATAGACAGCAGAGTTAAGTGGCTATTAAGTAGTTCACAAGGCTTCTTTAGTCTTTTATGTCTACTGTGTCATGCTTCTTAAAAGGACCCACTGACAGCGCTACTAACAAAGCCTAGGAGTCTTTGAACGGTTGGGTCCTGCAAGTCCAAAGTCAAATAGCAGAGAAACCAGTACAATTGCAGAAGAATACATTTAAAGAGCGAGCGGTCGTACCTTTTATTTAATTACTTTCAATGATAGCCCCAGAGAACTCTCCATCTGTCTCAATATAATTAGTAGAATCAAAGAGTGTTAAAATATTATCAGCGGCCAGTAAGTGGTCGAAAAATTAGCACAAGTGCATCACAGCCATAAGGAGGTGGAAGAACTAGCAGACTTACCAATCACTGAGCATCCTCATCTAAACACAGGAAAAATAATATAGTCAACATAGCCAGCTTGCTCTAAACGACAGATGCAAAATTATTGGAAGTAGCTGACCAAAAAGCCAGGGGACAGCGCCATGGCTGCCAATTCCAAACCCTTTTTACAAGTCACAAGTAAAAACAATATTTACATTTATTAATTCAGCCCTACTTGCAGCTACTAACACATTAATATGGCAAATACACACACTGGAACTTCAGGTTGACTGCAATCACTGGCCAACAGCAGAGCCAACATGGATGATAAAATGAATAATCTTGAAACCAAATTAAATATTCTAACAGCAATAAAGAAGACCACGTACTGTGCAGGTACACCTATAGTAAACTGTGTAACCTTCCTGACCTACTAACACTTGGTTGCCAATTTAAAGAAAATCAGGATTTTAAATCAAACTACAACCACTCTGGATCATTCAGCTCCAACATCGATATCGGACGAACAACCTACCACCCACTATCTCTAATTAAAAAAAACCTTTGGAGGTAAAGACAGTCATTTAAAACCATGGATCTAACAATATCCCATCACAGAAATACTATTACAGACCCTAAGGAGGCTCAGGAGACTCCTCCTCAACAAACACTCATAAATTATCCAAAGAAAGTATATCGACTGGCGGACCATTTAGAAGACCGAAAAAGAAAAGAATGAAGTCAAATAAAAACAAGCTTAAGAGAATTACTAACTGCCAATTAGTCCTCAAGAGTGGATCCCTATGAGTTAATACCAAGACAATAACTTAGAAAAAGGTTGAAGGCTAGGCACTCCTTACTTTGTAAAATTTTTAGTCTATTTATAACACTTTAAATGCGTGCTGCTAAGGTGAGCACAAAGTCCAAATTGTGCTATTCGAACTAAACAAACAACTCAAGTGAAACCCACTTGACCTTATGCGCACTGTTGCGTTCCCTGCTGGAAGGCTAAATAAAAAAACTGTTATCATAAATTTCTTCAATTATTCTTCAACAACAACTTAATTCAGTTCACTCAAGCATTTTGTGATTTGTTCATCATTACTTTACTTTGTTTCATATTTAGAATTTGAATTCATAATTTTAAACCAATTACATATTCATTGGATTACAATTTCACAAATTGTTCACATATACAGTTACTACTTTTATCAATGCCCTATGCATTTCGGGCCTCTTGGCCCTTCATCGGGGGCTGTATCTGAAAATAAACAGACAAAATACATGCTATTCATTATGATCCTTCAGCGTGTTCGTGTTTCACTCGTTTTTTCACAATTGAAGTCACAGTCAAACAGCATGAAATCACTTTTACATAATACAAAGTCATGATGCTTAAGTAGGCATGAACTGCATTCTCGAACACGCTGAAGGATCATAATGAATAGCATGTATTTTGTCTGTTTATTTTCAGATACAGCCCCCGATGAAGGGCCAAGAGGCCCGAAATGCATAGGGCATTGATAAAAGTAGTAACTGTATATGTGAACAATTTGTGAAATTGTAATCCAATGAATATGTAATTGGTTTAAAATTATGAATTCAAATTCTAAATATGAAACAAAGTAAAGTAATGATGAACAAATCACAAAATGCTTGAGTGAACTGAATTAAGTTGTTGTTGAAGAATAATTGAAGAAATTTATGATAACAGTTTTTTTTATTTAGCCTTCCAGCAGGGAACGCAACAGTGCGCATAAGGTCAAGTGGGTTTCACTTGAGTTGTTTGTTTAATACCAAGACAAACCAGACTATATTCCATATTTAGTGGGGAGAGTGTAAATTATTCACAGGATATAACATCTGTAGCCTGTACAATTAATGAGGAAGTCACACAGGGAGGCCATCACCAAATACTATTATTCATCAAGTAACGCCGCTGAATGTTGTAAGTAATCTTAGTACTTACAACACCACCACAAGGTAATGATGCCAAAATATGGAATTGTCCACTGGATGCTTCAACTACAATAGCTACTATTACAGAACACATTATTCAAACTAGAGGGGAGCTCAAGTCACAACAGCCTCCAACAAATCAACATTTTAGCTAAAGTGAAACAGTACAATGTCAGTACTAACAGAACTTAACATGTAGATCAGATGGCGCTTTCACATTGAACAAATTGAAGCAAGAAGAATGGGAACAACCTTATAACTGTCTGGTCCAACAATCACAACAGGAACATTGAATCACACTGCTTACAGCAAGAGAACAAATGGCATAACCTTGTTAGAAGCAACACTTCAAGGATAGTGACAAAGGACCGCCTCAAGAGGTTCAGAACATTTAAAAGATCAGATGTTCACTGATACGCTGAACGAAGCAAATTAGGAAAAATGAAAAAGTCAGCTGAAAATTGCCATGACCACCAAGTACGACAATCTTTGGTTAATGCAAATAAATTATTGGTTGGACAGTTCCATAGGAGTGATTCCACCAATACATATACTGGTGAAAGAAGTCCCTGAAACTCAAAATATTCCATCACTAAAACACTTGCAGTCAGAGGATATCACTAGAGAACAATTCAACCCACATCCGGAAAAGAATTTACTAAAACAAATTGGAGAGGTCAATCACACACTGCACTAGTACTTCTAGAGAAATGTCTATTCATGCAGTGGAGCATCACAATTCAAGTTAGGGAGCCAGAGAGATACCCCTTCATCCTAATCAGTCCTAAAGACAGATGCAACACTAAACAGAGACGGAGACAGCTCAGTTATATTGTGAAATGTGGCTGATCTCATGCAAATTCTCAACTGGCCCAAATCCTCAACATTTCTAAAAATAAGATGACATATGCCTACAAGAGACAAGGGCCACTAATCTCTACTCAATAAAGGGATGTTATTTAATACATCATACGGGCAATAAAATGTACAACTTTGGCAGACCAGCAGGAGGTATCAGTTTACATTTCCACAGCAATGAAGGTAAATAAAAATTACTGTATTAATATTAAAACTCCCTCATTTCAATCAATTGATTGGCCAATGTACCATAGGGAGAGCATATGAAATATGTACTAATTATCAATGTATACTTGAATCATCATAGGAGGAACTCGAATCAAATATTACAAGTCTTGTGTCAGGCATTAGATGAATTGTTCTGCACACATGTAAACAATGAGATCATACTGACAGAGTACTTCAATCTAGATTAATTGGGTTACCCACCTGACATCAAGGATTTCACATAGTTGGCTGGTCGGGATTCTCTTTCCAGAAAGGCTAATAATCTACTTTTAGTGTACAATGTAAAGTCCCTTCCAGATGTCTATAAATATGGGGTCAGGTCATCACCTCATTAAATTTGAAGCAGTCTGGAGGACCTTCAATGCACTAAGTAATGCATGTCTGAGCACCTTTCGAAACTGGAGCAGTGTGAATCTCCAGGAAATGGCTAATACCCTCCTCAAACCCCGTCCAGTCCCCAACCCATTTGTTGGACAGACTTCTGTGGACTGTTTTTAACTGGCTATAGCACACCAGTGATGAACATATCCTAGAACATACTTGAATGATGCACCCCCTTCTAAACACTATCCATGAATCAATGATGAATTAAAAGCGGCAAAACTGTAGCCAACTTGAAAGACAGTGGTATAATAGCTATGGCACTTTAGAATGAATTATTTTGGTGAGGGTTTGAGGAATTATAAACGCTTGTTCTTCACCAGCAAATTCTATTTTTAGTCTAACCACATTCATTTAGTGGCAAATGAACAAAAAGAAACTTAAGATTTTAAACATACTCACTTATCCCAAGTGAATAACCCGGGAGATAGAACCCTCCCAACTTTGTGCAATGCACTCAGCATTTGTTTCAGTGAGAAATTGAAATCAATTTAAGGGTAGCATTCCGACAACTTCTCTCTCACAACAACCTGGAGAGATTGTGGAATATATGTTAGAAGCGGCTGTTTAGTTGGCAGAGGTATACACTTCTGACAAATAGGGACACACCTTTTCTAGTCAGGGCAAGGGGATCACACACTCAGATAACCCCTGCTCACCCCCTTGGTAGCTTGGCAAAGCAGACAGGCTTATCTCAGAGGCAGTGCGTTAAGCATTTATGACCACATACAGTAATAAAGTGAATACACTACAAATGGACACGACACAGTAGTATTATAAATATAAGGATGTTTATATAAGGCTTAGCACAAGACCAAATAACGACAAAAATATACCACAATCTTAATAAATACTCTTGGAAGGAAAAATAATAGTTCAAGTACGGTTTCTTCTTAGCACAAAAGTCTTTAGTAACAAAAGCAACTCTTCTTCTTTAAATCACAGTTCTTGGCAACAATGTAACCCCCACGGGAGTCACACGACGTCGAGGCAAAATTAATCCAAAGGTTCGGCGTCGACCGCGAGGAGCGCTACGTCGAGCCCGGAGTCGCACAGACCCCCACAACACAGTACCTTGGAAAAGTGAAGCACGCGATGATCAGCGGCGTCGAGATGTCCGGCGTCGCGTCTTCGGCGTTGATCGGGCCTCGGAGTCGGGGCGATCTGCAGCGGCGTCGACAGATGTCAGGCAGGAGCAGCGCTCACGGGTCGAAGCAGGATACGGCGTCGTCGTCGTCGATGATGATGTTACAAGAGTGAGCAGCGCTCACGGCGTCGAGAGGGCTAGTTGTCGAGGCGTCGGCAGCGGCGTCGCTACTAGCGCCGATCGGGCCCGGCGGCCGGCGTCGAAGGTGCGGGACACGGGAGCTGCACTCACGATGTCGAGCTGGATTTGGCGTCGTCGGCAGCGTCGAGATGCTGGATTCTTCAGAGGTGCTGGATTTTCAAGTTCCAGCAATAGCACTTTTAGCAAATGATGAAGTCCTTTAACCCTGTGACTTCAACAGGAGGATGGCACTCTTCCAGCCCTTGGAGATTTCCTTGGGAAAGCTTGAGAGTACACACACAGTTCCTCTCTCCTGGTTCCTTGGCAAAAATAAAGAAGTAACTGCAGGATTCCCCCAACAAACAGCACACTGGCAGAAGGGGTAGGCAAGTCCTTGGATCAGCAGGCTTCTTGTCCTTGGTTCAGGTTTCCTTGTCAGAAGTGATCTAAAGTCTGAGTTCAGGGGTCCTTCTCTTATACCCCTTTTTGGCTTTGATCCCTTTGTCCATGCAGGGGAATTTCCCCCCATCCTGGGTTTGTTGTGGGTGTTGCCAGGCCGAGGCACCTGGCCTATTCACTGTGCAGGGCAGAGTCTTCAGCCGCCCAGCAGGAGTGGAGCCGGCATTGTCACTGGCAGGGACAGGGCCATCAGTCACCTGGCAGGAGGTGGAACCAGCATTGTGTCAGGCAGGGCAGGCTATCAGGAGCTACTCTTCCCCTACTCTCAATACAAATGCCCCACTCACCCCACACTGACTCATTCAGACCTCTGGAGCCACCCAGCTCCTGTCACACGCACACCAAACCAGCAGAGACCAGTAGACAGTCAGACAAGAAAATAGCCACTTTCTAAAAGTGCTATTTTCAAACACAGAGTCCAAAAACCATCCACCCAAACGGATGCGTTATTAAACCCTGAGTTCAGGGATACAAAACTCGACATTGCACCATGCTCCCCGAGCCCGCTAGGATTATAGCATTAATAATCCTGGCAGCCCATTCTAACTTATGGGGAGCAGGTTACCTTACAATAGTGAAAAACGAATATGGCTGTAATTCACTATTAGGACATGCCAACCTTGTCAGGCTTGTCCTACCTTATGCTTACAATGCACCCTGCCCTTGGGCCTACCATAGGGGTGACTAACATGAAGTTAAGGGAAGGTTTAGGGACTGGCAAGTAGGTGTACTTGCGCAGCGCTCGTGACAGTCAGGCTGCACGTGGTCTAGCAATGGCAGACCTTCAGACATACTTTTACTAGGCCGCTCTTGTGGGTGGCACAACACGTGCTGCAAGCCCACGAGCAGCATTTGTATTTACAAGCCCTGGCACTCCTGGTGCATTCTACTAGGGACTGACAGTAAACCAAATAAGCCAAACATGGAATCCAATCAATACATCAATTTCACATAGGGAGCACTTGCACTGTGGCACTGATCAGCAGTGGCACAGTGCCCAAAGCAATATACCAGCAAAAACATCGTAAACAGAGAAGGCAAACAGAAAGAATGGAGGAGAGACTCATGCAAATGATGCCAGGTCTAACAGGCACCATTCATTTTAATTCCTTGGTGCTTTGCCCAGGTCCAGCATGAGACTATTTCTCTCACGTATGAGGTGAAATCTGGCTCCCTGCCCCCCAACCACTAGGCAAGATCGGTCTGGCGTAACAGATAACCTTCAGTTACACCTTTTGTCACTCGCTCAGGGCATATTTAAAGCTGCAGTAATACTTCCCTTGCTGAGGATGCCGGGCAACACTTCTAAGAGGCTGAAAATGCATCGCTCCATTTCCCTTTGCCCCTATGCAGTCAAAAGATTAGAAAGTTTTGTTACTCGGGAGCTAAGCAGGTTCCTTTACTCATTTAACTTTCTCCGTCCATTGCAGTCTGGTTTCCACATAATCCGCAGTACAGGTGCAGTGATGCTTTCTCCTCTTGCTGATCTATTACAGGAGTTGGATTCAGGACATGTGTCTAAACTAGTTCTCCTAGATCTCTCAGCACTATTCGAAACGGTCAACCATGCGATTCTTCTGAATCGTCTGAAGGTAGTCGGTCTTTACGGTCAGGCTCTGAGATGGATCTCTTTCCTAGGAGGCCCCACACAGGAAGTACAGTTAGGCCCATTTTCCTTTTCTAATACCCATGTCATCAGTGGGGCCACCCAGGGCTCCGCATTATCTACTTTTCTCTTTACTATTTACATCTGCCCATTGATCTCATCCCTATATAGTCATGGATGTAGATTCTCCAACTACATTGATGAATCTCCGCTCATCTTCTGGCTCGAGGGTATTTCCCAAATTTCATCAAGACCTTCAATCTATCCTGAGGTTCATTCAGACCCAGATGGGCACTAACTCCCTCAAGCTAAGCACCAAGAAGACTGAGCTGGTTATTCTCAATCACAGGATGAACCTCTGGGCCAACATCTCTCTGTGCGTAGTGCCTCTCTGTGCTTAGTGCCTCTCCTGTCCCATGGGTCTATGCCAAGAGGCTGAAATTCATGGTAGACAACCTACTGTCCATAACCGCCCTGATAAAGGTGGTAACAGCGAAGTGCTTTGGCCTATTGGAATCCATTAGGAAGATTGCTCCTCTTATGTCACCCAAGGATTTGAAGGCGGCTATTGCTGCAGTAATTGTGTCCTGCTTGGACTATACAAAATCCTTGTATTTGGGTCTCCCTGCAACTTTTTTACACCTACTAAAAATCATTCAAAATACAGCAGTAAGGATAATCTGTTAACTGCATAGAAATGCACATCTCTTCTGCATTAATGATGCTTCAATAGCCCACATAAAACAGAGAACTCTTTTTAAAACAAGTTGTATTATTTACAAATCCATTCATGGCCAGGCTTTAGCTGTAGTATCAAGCAGAATTAAGAAAGATGTGCCTACTCGAGCTTTCAGATCCTCTTGCCAACCAATCGATGATCCATTATTTCAAGCAACAGAACAGGGGGCAGGAGCTTCACTATCCTATCATCCATCCATAGTAACAGACTTACTACAGTTAAAAACGGATTGCAAAACCCAAACAAACGCAAGATTGCACATCAGCCCAAAATCAAATCAAAGGTAGAACGAGGTTTAAAAAAAAATTAAACTGTGATAAATTGCCAACAAGGGGATTCTTTACAAAACAATTCAAATGATTAGTAAATATTTAGGCATTGTGTGCCTATTGATGCATTGAAGAACAAGTGATATACCTTTGGTAACGCCTTACCTGGTAGAGACTATCTTGCGCAGATTCCTTACCTTAGATTTATGCCCAAGCATCAGACTGGATCCTGACTTTTTGTGAGCAGTACCGTTGCGTGCAGTCAGTAGCTAGGTAGAGTCTTTCGGCTCCGCGTGGTGTCCTCGGTGCTGAAAGTAACATGCACAGTGCATATATTGGCGGCACCCCAGCATGCTGACATCAGTTTCTTTTTGTGACTTTTCATGCAATGAGTCAAGGCCGACACTAATTGGTGTGCAAAACTAGGGCACTGAGAGGGGAAAAACCCTGTCCCTAGAAATCAGTTCGCATAGCGGGGAAAATGGGTGGGTCAGTAAGTAATCAGCAACTAGATAAAGTCACTACCAGATAAGGCGATACCGAAGGTAAGTAACTTGTTCATCTGATAGACTTCTAGCCGCAGATGCCTTACCTTTTGAATAGATGACCAAGCAATACCTCCTTGGAGGTGGATCAGCGAAACCATTTCATACCAAAAAGTCCTGCAGGACCAAACGGGCAAAACAACCGATGGACCAGACCTTCCAGAAAGTAGTGATTTGTGGACGTGTGCAGAGAAGCCCAAGTTGCTGCCTGGCAGTTGACTGACTACAAGTGTTTACACCGTGCTTGCAACCTGTGATCTGGTAGAGTGAGCATGAAAATCTTTCGGGGTTGCTTCTTGGCTAATGCGTTGCAGATTTTAACGCAGAGCACGATCCAACGAGAGACGGTCTATTTCTGCACAGCCTTTACTTTATTGGTACTGACATACTCCATGAAGAGTTAATTATCCACCCCGAGTTCTTTTGTGTGGGCAAGATAGAACAACGTTCTTGGTTCCAGCGGCGGAGTGAAAAAGGTAAGCAGGGTGAAGGATTGGCCTATGTGAAAGGGAATGACCACCTTCGAAGGAAGGAAGCCCTAGTGCGTTGGACCAGCTGGTCTGGGAAGATGCTGAAGTACGGGGGCTTAGATGACAAAACCTGGAGCTCACTAACACGGCCTGGCAGATGTTATAGCCAGAAGACAAGGCTGTGTTGATGGTAAGGAGATTGAGAGAGTAGTTATGTAGCAGCTCGAAGGGAGTGCACATGAGAAAAGCAAGCACTAAATTTAAGTCCCACTGAAATATGATAAATAGTGAAGGAGTGAGCATGTGTTGGAGACCTTTCAAAACGTATGTACAATGTGGGATTTGAACAGGGATGGCTGATTTGGCAAATGCAGAAATGCCGAGATGGCAACAAGATAGCCTTTTAAGGTGCCAGAAGAAGAGCCTTACTGGGCAAGAGAAAGAATAAAAAGTGCCACCTGAGAGAGAGAAGCAGACAGGGGATCATCCTGTTTTTCGGTACACCATGCCACAAACTGGCTGCAAAAGCAGATGTATACCATCTTGGTGGGGGGTCGTCTGGTTGCCAACATAACATTGCAGACTTCGGACAGAAAGTCGAAAACAGTTTACTGTCGCCGCATAATCTCTATGCCTGAAGGCGTAGCATTGACAGGTTTGGGTGGTAAATCTTTACTTGTTGCTGCAACAGAAGGTCCTCCTGTAGTGGCAGCCTGATCGGAGGACCGATGGCCAGCTTGAGATACCAAATTCTGACTCCAGTCAGGAACCCACAAGGGTGACTTGGGCCTTGTTGTTCCTGATATTCTTGAGAACTCTGGGCATGAGTGGTACGAGTGGAAATATGTAGAGGAGGCCTGAGCTCCACTCGAGATGAAGAGTCTCGGAGAAAGAACCATATTGGAAACTCCAGCACACATAACCGTGGACACTGGGTGTTCTTGGCGGTGGCAAATAGATCCAACCAAGGTTCTCCCCACTGCTGAGAGACCTTGCACCACCTCCAGATTGAAACTATTTGTGATCCGCTAGGCATCCCTGGCTGAGTTTGTCCGCTCTAGCATTTATAGAGCATGCCAGGTGTTTAACCACAAGGTATTTTCCCTGATGCTGCAGCCATGTCCAGAGGTGCAGGGCCTCTTGACAAAGCTTCCACAACCCACCCTGCCCTACCTGTTGCAGAACTACAGGATGGTGGTATTGTCTGTGACCACCTGCACTAGCTTTCCCTTGACTAAGGGAAAAAAAGACTTTCAATGCCAGCCGGTTTGCTCAGAGGTCCAACATGTTGATGTGGAGATTGAAATCGGCCGGAAACCTGAGGCTTCTGATCTACAGCTCTACCAAATGGCCGCTCTGTGAGTCAGGAGTGACTTATCTGTCAATATGGCCAGACCTGGTTGGGGAAGTGAGAGGGTTATGCCGTTGACTGAATCGTCGTTCATTAACCACCACTGCAGTTCTCTTGCAGCACCTTCCGAGATCTGGACCATGTCGGAGAGATTCCCCTGATGCTGCATCCATCCGGCTCCGTGTCGGAGTATGAGAATGGGGCAGCGCAGGGAGTATCAACAGTGGGGCAGGGGAAGATCGAGGGGTCTCGATCGGCGCCGGTCTGGATCCATCTGTGAATCCACAGGGCTCGACTGGCACATAGGGCGAAACCCCTGGCAGAAAACCAGTAGGGGCCCCTTCCAACCCAACGGGGCCCAAATGTGCTCCAGCGGGGAAGGGCCAGCCAAATATGAGGTGCATGGCCCCACAAAAACCGCAGAGTTTGGAGGGGGTAACTCTGGCTCCCGGAAGCTCCAAGAGGCGCAGAGATTGCTCAGATGCAGGCTCAATCACGGAGCCAGGCCTCGAGAGTGAATGCTCCCTCATTGGAGTCTTCAATGGATGGGGCAGACTCCTTTTCAATTTCTCCTTTTGTTATGTTATGTTAATAACCTTTTATAAAGCGCATGTACGCCCAGGGGCTTCATGGCGCTGACTGAGCAGAAAGACCCAGATAACGGAGGGTTGAGCCTAGGCTGAGGGGAAAAGCCAGGTCTTAAGCTGTTTTCTAAATACTGAGAACCGTGCAAGAGCGAATCCCCAAAGGGAGGGCATCCAAAGTTTGGAGGCAAGCACAGCGAACCTGCGTCCGCCCTGGCGATGTAACTTAAAAACTGGTGTGGACAGGAGGTGAAGACTGGCAGAACGGAGGTTGCGGGAGGGGGTGTACCTAGACAAAAGGGTGTTAATAAATTGAGGGCTGCAGGTGTGAAGCGACTTAAAAACCATGCAGGCAGTTTTGAATTGCACTCGCTGGGAGAAGGGAAGCCAATGAAGTTGTCTAAGAATGGGCCTAGCAGACTGCCAACGGGGCTGGTGGTGTATCAGTCTGGCAGCTTTTTGTGGAACTTACCAGAGGGGGACTACTGTGACAAAGATCGATGACTCTGACGAATCCCTGGACCTTCATTTCAACCAGGATAGAGACTGTCCCACGTTCAACAGCAAGGAGCTTGAGGGATCGATCCCTTAAGGCCTTGTGGCGCATGGTGTAACAATCGACACGTCTTGGTGTTGTGGTTGCACTCAAGGGATCAGTGGCAGATCAGGTGCAGGTCTGTCACCAATATCTGTCGGTGACCAGCGTTGCAGGGCTTGAAACCAGTCTTCCTCATGAACATCCGAAACACCAGGAGATGATGTCTCAAAAATGTTCGACAAAAGGGTAAAAAAAAAAAGTGAAGTATAAAAGTGTCTGTGGGTTTGCCCTTCTCCAGATCTGCAATGACAAGCGCTAAAACAAAAAAGAACTGCCGTCAGTGTGTTGGGGTGGCTCCTATATAAGCACCGCGCATGGCACTTCAGACTTATATAACACATGCAGAGATGAACGACGCCACCTACCAGCACGCAGGGGCTGCTCACAAAAACGTTTCAGGTCCAGTCTTATGCCTGGGGAGAATTCTAAGGTAAAGAATCTGCAGCTGAAAGTATATCAGATTAAAACAATTGAGAATGAATCAAAAGCAAACATTTCAATGTAGTGTGACTAAACTACCAATGAAGGAACAGGGATACAAAAGAGTTACAAACACAATAACCTAGATCACCAGACAAAAAGGACTTAAATAAACTAGTAAACATATATCTATCCAGTGAGATAGTTGTATCCCACTCCTTACAGTTAGCGTCTGAGACAGATGTGTATGTTCCACTCGTAGTCAATGGAACATTCCTGTAGAGTCTATCCTTGGCGTGGATGTTTTGGCCACCCACATGACCATCCTCAGGAATACATATTGATGGTAAATGGTAAAGTTTCATCCGATAGAGAACAAGATATTAAGGAAAGAAACCGGAAATAACTTGAAAGCGTGCGGAAATAACTCTGCTATTCAAGAATATAAAGATCATCATGAAAAGCAGGAGTACCATGTTAAGCTGGCCGACTAGATTTGAGGTTATTTGTGGATTCTTTCCTTAATATCTTGTCGAAGACCAATGGCTGCAAGTAAACCCCTTGTTAGGTCATAATAAGGCAATATTTTAGCAGAAAATTAATTCTTTAAATACACTGTGCAATCGAGGGAATGGTGTCTATGAAGCAGAGAGGGCGGACTATATTCAAGGCCTCCAACAATAAAAACAAAACTGAAAACAATCAAGCACTACAATAAGCACGGCAAACAAAACTATGACCGTGATCACAAACACTGATGTTAAGAGGGTAGTACAATCAATCGGAGAAGATGGAGCGCCTGGTCCTAATGGCCTACTGGGATCACTCTTTAAAGTAGATCATTTTTTAACACGCATGTGCCTCAATCATGGCATGGATCCATTCCTTACCCAATACACCTATCAGGTAACTACCGATATCATGCAAATTTTTCATTTCATTGCTGGAACTGGCAGCAAAAGCATACGCTAAGATATTAAAAGAGCTGGAGGATTGAGCAGAGAAAGAAAAATGTATTTCTTTTAGCAGGCAGGATTCAAACAAAAATTATCAAAAGTCAATATTGTAGAACTGACCTATATGGCACACCGCATTCTGCTATCTCTTCGACTACCTCTGTTTGAAAGTTTGTTTGGATTACTCAGCTGCTTTTGACGGAGTGGACCAACAATTATTATGGTCCAAACTAACAATAAGATGGATCACAAGTTTTGTTCAATGCAATCGTATCTTTTTATTCCTTCAAACGTCTCACAAGTTCTGGACAAACTGTAATTCTTATCTTATGAATTTGTTTACCACACCGTCATGGGTTTTATTGGTGCTTCAATTAAGATCAGGAAAGATATGTGTTAATTGAGCCATGATTGATAAGAATTCTTATTCTGTATAGTTTATTTTAATATACCTTGAAAGAATTATGGTATTTTGTAATGTATTGCGTTTTGTCTCCCTGGAAATTGCTCTAGTATGGAGATGCTTTGTGTGTTTTTCCATTTCAATGTACCCTGATGAAATCTGGTTTTAATCACTTAAATTAATTTGTATTGCAACATACTATAACGTGTTTTTATGAACTTCTGCACATTGTTTTGATTTTACTTTTGAAGTCTTGTTATTGTGTACTCTATGTTTTTACAAAAACCGAAATGAAGTCTTATTGGATTTGGTTCAAATTTGAAAGGCATGGTATGCTTTCTACTTTTAAATAATTGATGGATTACATTTTCCAGAGCCTCCCCAAAATGTTTATCTACTGGAAATGGCATTTTTAGTAAACATCTTCTGCAAAGAGTTAGTCTTTCAATGTCTATATGATATAGCATTCTCCACGCAGCAACCATGCCACCAACAGTCATGGTTGATGCCATTAAATTGTCAAATATATCTGAGAGTTATTTGGCCTTAGACTCCATGGCTGCCAAAAGATGAGGCACATTTTCCCCTTCTTGAATACCTTTATATTAGTTTTGAAAATCCATTACTAAAGACTGGGACGTGTTCGCATACCCTGGGTCAATCCACAATATGCCCGCTTCACAAAGGCTTCAACACTCTTTTCCATCAAGTCTAAAATTACTACTTAATCTGACAGCAGTTTGGCTGATTGACAGTTTATTTAGTCAATACCGGATTAATAGTTCCTTTCTGAGTGAGCTCAATCGCCCCCCTTTACCAGTAGATTAACTCTCCCCATAAATATGGGGATAGATGTAATCGCTGGACCTCTCCATTATCTTTTTAGAAGCCCTTGTACACCAGAATGAAAACAAACTTGTTCAACTTTCTGAAACAGTCATCACTGATCGAAAACTGTTCCTTGCAAAGGTAAATGCTTGGTGCAGGAGATTTAAGACATCAACCCCTTTTGTTCATCTTTCTGAAAATGCTTTCCCCTTGGAGCTCCTGCTTCAAATTCAGCTGTGTCTTAATGGGGAGATGGCCAAGATAAAGATCATGAAGATGGAGGTGTACAGGACATCTGGGAGGAATCACTTCTAAAAAGACAGGGAATTAACTTGAACTTCCGGTTGTTTGTTAAAGACTTCAGAGAAGGACTTGATCATCATTAGAGGATATTACTCAGAAACATTGTGAACCTCACCAGAGGTTCCATTTTTTAAATTACTTCTTGCTGTATCTGAAGAACCCCTTCCCAGAGGGGGAGAAGGAGATAGGAATATTTTCTTTTCACTATGCTTCCTATAGTAAATACTAACACACTCACTGTGCTTTATTTGTAAAAAAAAAAAAAGTGCAGGTGCTGAAAATTTTGACAAGGAGGCCACAGCTCACTTCTTCCTCCGGTGAGCCCCATTTT
This sequence comes from Lissotriton helveticus, assembly GCF_964261635.1. Taxonomy (NCBI): domain Eukaryota; kingdom Metazoa; phylum Chordata; class Amphibia; order Caudata; family Salamandridae; genus Lissotriton; species Lissotriton helveticus. The sequence goes on from NC_136059.1 coordinate 1,759,514,669, forward strand.
CAACACTCTCACTGCCTCCGTCTCTATCTTCTAACCTTGATCTGCCGTCTGTCCCCTAAGTCTTTGCTCTAAGAGTCTATCCTTCCACCTCTCTAATTCTTTTCAATCATCTTTGTCACACCAGGTGTGTTACCTTATTCCCTGTATTTCTGATTTGCCCTCTATTCATTCTAGCCCTGCCCTTTTTCCTCTTCACTTTTATCCATGCTCTGCTCTCTCCCCTCGATCTTGGCTCTTTACTATCACTCTTCTAGCAGTGATTGGCTCTGTCTCCGTTTTATCATTTGTCTGCTTTTTTTCCTCTGTCCTGTCCTCTACATCCTTTCATTCTATCTTCTCTCTTCTTAATGCTCTCTTCTTCACATCATGGCTAATTTCTCTTTGTATCTGATTTGCTCTCCTTTTCTTCTACTTAGCTCCATCGTATCTCTCTCCTCTCCTGTGGTTTCTTTCTCCTCTTTACTCCTGCTCTCTCTCATCTATAAAACTGCTGCTGACTGTGACCCCTGTCGTCAGCCTGTACATGTCCCTGCTAATTTGAACTTTGCGTTTTCCTGTTGTCATTCCTAAAGAAGTGGAAGGAGGCGTGTTTTACTTTCTTACCTACACCGAGTGCAAAAACAAAATGTACACCAAATGAAAATGCTTTTTTTGCATATAATAATCAGTGCGGTATGACTGGGTTTATTGCGGAACAGATGGCTGCTCAAGCACAGCAGGTGATGTCACTGCTAGTGCTGCCTGTTATTAGTAGGTACAGGGATGGCGACGGCATCGGCATCCACTGCTCAGCTTGCTGTGACCCTGTCTGCTACAGCACAGGCATTGTCCCCAGCCGTAATGCTGCCAATGCCGGTAAGTATGGCTGTGGTGCCTACTGGACTCACGCACGGTCAACAATTACTATGCTGCGGTGCAGAGCACAGATTCTACAGGTGACGCCATGGCGCACAAAAGTTGTGTTGGTCGACAGCTGCATCGAGCACGTTGAGATTAGCAGCAATGCAGGGATGCAGGATATGCTATTCTGGTTACGCAGCAAGTGGAAACGCCACACTTACTTTTGTTTATTCTTCCACAAGAGCCCTCACTCTCAAGCTCCAAATGTGCTCTCGCAGCTTCCTTGCCTCAACTCAGTCATGAGCCAGCCCCCAGCTACAATTATCCAATGGGAGGCTTAGGCTCAGACAGTGGCAGGGTGCAGCAGACTCGGGGAATAGAATGCAAGCCATGGTTTGTCGATGACTCCTTGGATTTGTGATCGGCGTGATGCCATCATCACTAACGTGGTGATACACAATCACGCCTGCCTGGACAGGCGTATGCTGGCCTGTCTAAAAACATTTACCAGCCAGTCACCATGCAATGTATGTTATTCTTTTTATCTTGAATTGGAACAATTAACAATGAGACCACTACCTGCAGGGTCAGAAATTGTAGCCCTGGCCCTGTGAAAGAAGTGCCTGTGCTGAGCACCTGAAAGCACCTGCTCAAATTAAGCACTGTACACCCAGCTCAAACGTGTGACTTCGGGTCCTTAAGGACCTGAAGGCACAAATCGCACCATTCAATTCGATTTTTTTAATATTTGCAAACATAAATAAAAATAATTTAAACATCTACTCCACTTATTTAAATTAAATACAAAGAAAAAGAAAAAAGGAAAGTACATGCATTTAAGATGGAAACTATTCAATTTTCTTTGTTTGCCGAGTCATGACTACCATACGCTTTTTAAGGATAATTTAAGGGAAAACACTCTTGACTCGTTTTGAACCAGATCTTTTTTTTTTTACTTCAGCAGCAGAGGTAAGTGGAAATCAGGGATTTATTACCTACTATTTTGAAAAATCCACAGCAAATATTTTGAGAAATAAAAGGCAAATCTTAAATAAAACTCCATCACATCACAAACCAACTATCAAACTAACAAACCATCTAAAGTTAAGCTTTATATTGCTTTCTAAAATGTTTGCAGTTAAATAAGCCCATGCACCATTTAAAATGTAGCACTTTGCGCTGCACAACAATTCAATTGGAGAGAAATTCAAAAGGACAAACTCGTTGCAACCCCCCCTTGCTAATAACATGTCTTCCTCCTTGTTGTCAGTCTAATACAATGCGGGCTAACCCCACCGTGCAGTCAAGCAGGGGAGATGGCGCTGCTGACAGGTGAGATGCCACCATTAACATGTCTCCCTATCAGCTGTTCAGAGATGTACAGGTCCGTCGCACCATGCAGGAGCCAAGAGATGCGATCCAAGTCATGTAAAGCAAAAAATATTAAAATAAAAAAAATTAAAAAGGGCAGTAGGTCAAGCACCATCTACCACCAAAAAATATACAAGCCCTGTGTTAGGAAGTTAACTTTAAGGAGGCACGAAAGAAACAGGATGAATCTATGTTCAGGTCCCCTTTAATTGTTAAAGGTGGTGGGTGTTCTATTTTAAAATAGTAATTGCTTGGCTGAAGTAACTATAGTGAGCATAACTCATGACTCCATACAGTAGGCAAGAGGATCAGGAATAGGATGAGGAGGGAATGAAGAGTGCCCACAGGTTCTTTCTGAGTCCCCTCAAAAGTTATCAGCCCAGCCAGTAATAACTAGTTTAACAATTTTTTGAATCACGTTTTTTCAGTGGACCCCCAACAAGAAAAGGAAGAGTATGTAGTCTGTGGCACAGATTGCTGCTACAAAGAAATGCTGAATTAAGCTGGGGAGGAGAGAGGTCACTGCTTATATGGCAGCAGTGAGAGGAGAGTAGTTTGAACGTGTGGAGACACCTCAAAGAGGCATGGAAGAGAACAAGAAAAGTTTCATGAGAGCAGGATGGAAGTCCCACAAGACATGCTGGTGATAATGGATTTTTTGTAATGTTTTTAAGCAATGATTATGGTCCTTGAAAAGTGGAAATGTGGGGTGTGCTAGCGCTGGGTAAGTCCAAGAAAAATAGCATCTCAACCACACTGGTGAATGAGAAGATGGTGATGGGTCCACAACGATGCATCATAAAAAGGGTTCTGTGACTGGGAACTTACAATGTGGCTCAAATGATAACGAAAGGATATGATATCAGGTGAGCTGAGATGTCTTTGAGCACTTTGAGGTCTAAAGAAAGACACTGGTAAATGGTGATGACTGGGGAAAAGATGTTGTTCCACCTGGAATGAGTGAGACTGATTGGTTGCAATGTCGAGGGAGTGAAAATGGCACCTGCATTACAAGGGGCAGGTTCCCGGCCCCAGCCCAACTAAATATATCCTGGCCCCACTAAAGGTATTGATCAAGCCTCCCAGGGTAGGATCGGAGACAGGACAACATTTAGAAAGGGCCTGTGCATTTCAAAGGTGGCCTTTTGAACTGATCTCATCTTCAAAGGCCACAGAGGGTATAACTACTAGGACTCTGCCCTCAGGAGTTAGACGCTTTTGGGATTGGAACCATACTACACTGGTTCGTCCCTGGGACATCGACAAGAGGAACCATTGGGGTAGGATAGAATACAACTGGATTATCCGCAGACTTGTGGTAGCCTGGGGCTTGCCGTGCTCCAAAAAGGGGATTATCACTTGGTGGATTTTCCTGGTGCTGCAGGGCTGCAGCTAAATGCCAACTGTCATGGCCCGGGACCCTATGCACTCTCCAAGAGCCGGTTGGCTGGTCTCCTGCCCACAAGATCCCAGGGACAGAAAGGATCTCCCCATTTCCACAAGATCGTAAAAATCACTTAGGGTGTGGTGCAAATGGGTGGAAGTGATCATCGATTGGGACATGGACTGTCCTGACGTATGCAGTAATCCCACTGTGCAGAGGAGTGTGGTTGTAAAGATCAGCGCCCCACCTGGGGTGCCGTAACATGAGGAGTTCAAGGAGTGCTGAGGAAGGTTGCCATGTCCCTACTGCAGAGTCTCTGCACTCGTAAATTTACTATTAAATTGTAATTTTATCAGTGTGAATCAGGCCCAATGTTTGTAACACATGCGATCTGGCTCTAATCTTCCTTCTTGCTTCCGTATCTCACCCATACAATTACTAATGTTCTAAAGTAACTAAATGGCTACACATGACTTGTTATAAAATTTCCAAATAAATAAGTAATGTTTTTTCCCCAGAAAATGTATTTAATTTCCTTTCTGGATTGTGAAAAATCTAACTGACATTGATAACAGTATAATCGATTGAAAATGAGAGTCAAATGGTAGACATACATAGATTGCAACCAACAGAATTGATGGTATCTTTTTTTATGGACCATCCTGCTGGATAATTTTTATGCACGCAAACCCTAATACAATTTCCAAGTCCTTAAAGCTCTTCGGTTTCCCAGGTTTTTCTTTAGGCATTCTAAATTCAAGGATCCGCATTTTAGCTGTCACTTTTAAGGCACCTCCTCATTATGAAGAATGCTTCGTTATTACACAATACACATTACCAGTCTTTGACTTGTCGCAGCTCCATAAGAACACCCTGGAGTGTGCATTCTGCACACCTTTGCCAACAAACATTCTAAATACAAATATTAAGCAAATGGGTAAAGCTACGAATGTTAAAAGCGGTGCCCAAACTACTACACATTCATGAATCAGGTTTTTTACCCCCGGAAAGAACTGATATAAATGTAAGACATTAGGTTATACATCAGTTTAACACCTGGAAGAATTAATGATATAATTATTGGAAGCAGAGACTCCATTTAAATAGGCCTGTGCAAAATTGCAATTACTCATGAAGCAAAAATGTGCAAAATGTGGTGAAACAAAATTTCACAGTACCCAGTATTAAACATTAACATGAAATACCAACAAGGGGTCTGGCTCTAGGAAAAACAATTCCTGCAAGACACTCCCTACTTCTACTTTCTGCTCAAGCCAGTCACCCGCAGAACACACCTGGGTCCATACCTTGCATAAAAATTCCATGGAGTTATGAATGTCCCTAGCCAGTACTTGATCTCCTTTATACAGTCTTGAATGTCTTGGCTATCTCCTCTAATCTGCCTAGTTCTCCATCTTTGTTGTTTTTTTTTTTACTAGTCATGCTCCCTCACTGCCTTCTAAGCTGGGGTGCAGCGCAGAGTTAGCATGAGGAAGACAATCAAACAGTTGTGTGGTTGGAGACTTCCAAGTCATAGTGTGTGTTGTATCACAATAAGTTTGACACCGCACATACTAGGTGTGGGACTTTGTGACATTTGTGACCTGCTTGTTATTTTTCACCTTGGCCATGAAACATTCTACAATTCCATTTGTTTAGGGGCTATGGAAATGTAATCGTGTTGTTGTTGAAGCTACATGTAATCTGCCGATTCCTTGGTTTCTCTTGTAGTGAATGGTGGGCTATTATTGGATTTGACAGTTGTTAAGAGGTAAAACATAAAAACAATTTTGATCAGTGCCAGAGCAACCACGAACACCGACATACACCGACATACATACCAACAGACATATCAGTGAACCTGGAAAATTTATTTTTGGTGCCAGAGAAGACAACTGCAGAAACCAGATCATGGTTTCCTGCCAATTGTGCCATTTCTAAACAGAGACCAAATCAGTCGTGTCCTTCCAACTGATGGCAACTGATGGCAACCAGTCCATGTCCCCCTACAGATGGGAAAATAAGCAACTCCATACTAATTTAAACCTACTTATGTATCATAAGTGAGGTATAGCTTGAGTCCTATGGCACAGTGAACATGTAATTCACATCTGGGAATAGCCTTCATACTTAGAGGGTCTACTGCAAAAACAAGAAGGTGATAAAGGGAATGATTTATTGAATCTCAGTCAATGTCAGTCAATTAAACAGAACGATGCATCCCGTCAGGGAGGAAGTGAAGAGGACACTTGCAGAAGACAAGCCACCAGTCAGGAGGCGAGTGCAGAAAACCAAGCTGAAGGTCCTCACAGACGGGGAGGAAGGGCAGGTCGTGAAGGAATCTGAAGCTAGAATCATCTCTACCAGATACATCGTTACCGAAGGTAAGTAACTTGTACATCTGATAGAGACTACTAGCCTTAACGTAGAATAGATACCCTAGCCATACCCAGAGGGAAGGAGGGCCTGCGAGAGAACCTCCCCAGTTAGGAAGAAACACAGGCCCCCAGCAGGGGATGTGTCATGGGGACAAGAAGGGCGGCCCAGCACCCACCAAGCAGAAGTAAGCAAGAATAAGGCGAAGGGAAGGCCAGGATACCCCAAGCCCATCCAAGGTACAAGGGACATCCGCCAGATAACCCAGTATGGACAGACGGCGCCAGAGGAGTACCAAGGAAGAAAGGAACAACCCCAAGCTCCAAGGAGAAGAGGTAGAAACTGAGGCAGAGCCCGCCACAGGAGAACACACACACAGTGAAGGGGACAGCTGAACAGGCATCAGCCTGGAGGCAGCGGACATGGAAGGATCAGCTCCACAGCCAAGAGCGCAGGTGTGAGAAGACAGTCGCACAAAGCTCCAGCAGAACAAGAAGCAGGAGCACAAGGGTACACGCCAAGGCCCACGGCGGTGGACCATAATGAGCAGGCATGCGCAGCTGGCAATACCATGAAGCAGTGCGCCCAGAACAAGCGGAGAGCAAGATGAAGCCAGAGGCCAGGGAATTCAAGAACAACCCCCACAGAAGGACCGTTCCAGAGACACAAACTGACCCATGAAAAGTAGTGGGACCAGCCAGAAGAGAAAGAGGAGAAATACGTAGGACGGACCTAAGCCGTCAAGCAGAACACAGCCGAAACGACGGACAAGAAAGGCGGAAACACCACAACACGACGCCGTTGACGGCATGCCAAAGCCCGTCTAGCGGATACTGGGAATGACATAACCTGGAGCAGCGCGAGCCGTGCCAAGACAAAGACAAAAGAGACCACACCCGCGGTATACAGTGAAGCCAGGAAAAGCGAGGAACCAAAAAAAAAACATGGGAACACCTCTAAAATCCCGCTGCAGAGGACAAAAAAGTAAAGGACCTGCAGGAAGTACCAGAGACGGCTTACCAATCAGCCACAAAATACACAGATGGCCCAACCCGAGGACCTATACGGTTTTACCAACAGCCAAAAACCACAAAAGCCAAAGGGGCTGTACCAGCAGCCAACAGTACAGAGGGGCCAACCTAAGGACCCCGAAGGCACGTCCAACCACACAGAACACACAGACGGGCCAACCGAAACATTAGACCCCAGAAAAAAGGTGGGATAACGCCTGCCATAAAGCACCAGAGGACCGACAAACCAAGCTTGCGGAGGGGAAGAAGGACGGACCCCCGCAAGGAGCCACTGAATGGTGGAGTCCGCGTGGGTGTTAAACAAAAGAACCCCATCAAAATGCAGGTCAACCAGACGCTTCCTAATATTCTCTGGAAAAACGCCATCCCTCAACTAAGCATGGCAGTGGAGAGCCACAGAACTTGCCATAGCGAGGAAGAGAGCATCAGAAACATCCAACCCCCGAACGGAGAATAAACACGGCCAACTCCTGGCCATCCAACACATGGTGCCGCAGATCAGCGTGGACACCCTCGTGGGAGGTGCGAGACTGAAGGGACGCCACGGAATCCCACAGGCTGGAGGTAGCCCTGGCCAACACACAAAGTGTGCTGAGATCTCGCAAAGCAGCACTAGAGGAAGCGAAGATGTTACGCCCCCATGAATCCAACCACTGGGCCTCCCGTGACGATGGGAACAACACTGAAGGCAAGGAAAGAAAAGCAGTTTGCAGTAGAGGGCCCTGGGTAGAAGGGTGGAAAGAAAGGCAGACTGGATCGTGTGGAGCAGGTTGGTGGCGGTGTAGAAGCGGCTAAGGCACCGGATCACCTGTGGCAGGACACCCCCAGGCCCCCAGAAGAGAATTGTGGAGCGAAGCTTCGAATGGAAGCAGCAGCTCCCTTCCACCAGAGCCCTGGTGGGGAACTTCTAACAAATGGTCCGTAGGGAATGGGGTGACTGGGTTGCCCATTTGCAAAATACCAGCGGCTGTGGAAATGGCCCAGACAAAGGCTACACTCGCCTCCATAGGGTGTCGCAGGGGAGAGAGCAATTTCTCTGTGGGTGACGGCTGTAAACTAAGCGGTCCAACGCAGAGTTCAGCTGGAGGAAGAAACGGTCAGCCCATGAATGGTGGAAGATCCCCGGACGAGTGGGGGGCCTGACGGGCCTTCTTGGAAAGTGGAGAAGCCTGCGGCGCAACCAACAGCGAGTTGTGGCCGGGGAGATGCCCTCCCTGGAAGACGCCGGGGAAAAAGCAACGACGCGACGTCCCGTCTCCAGAGAAGAGGAGACAAGGAGATGACAAAGCTCCAGGGAGGAGGGGACCTCTGGAGAAGAGTCGATGACCCGACGCCGGCATGGCGCCCTGAAGTCCCCCACAGGTGCCGGTGTGACGTCGATCGGCACCGGACCGGTCATCGGGGGTGCCGAGTCAACCTCCACCACCTCTTATGTCCTAGGAGAATGTGGCCGGGTCAGAGCCGGGGCGGCTAAAGAACGGCACCGAAAAGGCGCAGACTCGACCTGCGACGAGGCAGCCGCCTGCGTAGAGGGCCAAGAAGGACCCGGGGAGGCACCCCGGACTCTAGTCACCACCCGCGGCGCCGCCAGGGCGGAAAGCCATCGGCATCGGAACGGCGTCTGCTCGGGCTCCGGTAAGGCAGCTGCCTGCCCAGAGGACCGAGGGGGACTCAGGGACAAACCGTGAGTCCCAGCGACCTCATGCAAAACCAAAGGGACCCCCTTGGGGATTTGCGTCGAGGCAGAGAAGCCATAGATCGAACAGCCGCACCTCGACGACCCCACACCCCAAAACCCGAACTAGTCGGCACCAGGGTCAAAGCCGCCGGTGACTCCGTGGAAGGCCCCGCACATGGCAAGAGATCCGCGGACGTCTCAGGAAGAGGAGGAGGGGCCAAAGAAGCCTGCAGAGCCGTAGCGTAAGCCTCCATTTGGGCCCTAGTCGCTCCACTGCCAGGAAACGGTGGGTAGGGTTGTAACGAGCGAGGCCGCATATCCCGAGGGGAACCCACGCCCTCTGCAGAACGGGGACCAGGCCTCGGTGACAAGCTGTAAGACTTACCGGTGGGCGAGCGATGCCCATGGGACCTCGGTGAAGGATGATGCCGTAGTTGGAATCGGCGGTTTCTGGACCCTTCTGAGGTAGGGGACGGATGCGGTGACGAGACTGATCTGGACAAGCGGGCCGAAAGTAGTTTCACCCGGCGCTCCCGCCGGGACTTCGGCTTCAGATGCTGGCAAGCGTCGCAGTCCGTAGAATCATGGTGCTCGCCCAAACACCACCTACAAATATGGTGAGGGTCCGTTGCAGACATATGATGCGTACAAGTACACATCTTGAGGCATTCGCATATTGTTCAACACAAAAGTGTACAAAGAAGGCCTGAAAACAGGTCAGGGACATATCCGGATCCGTGTTGCACGCGGAAAAGAAGTAAACTGATGTAAGCGCGCCGGGGTAGGGCTTATGTGACCCCGCTGACGTCAGGGCGGAGTCATGTGGTACTGACCCCAGTGCTCAGCGATGCTGTGGCAAAGAAAAAATTCCGGATCCTGTCTATACGTTAAGGAATCTGCGGCTAATAGTCTCTATCAGATCCCTGGGTATGACACCAAAATAGTGACCTGAACACCCACTGGCAAAAATATAGTGCCCTAAATATCATTAAAATAAATTATCACCAAATCTGGAATGAATACAAAAAAATCTACAGACCTACTTCCTACTTGACTGGTCAGCTCTTTTTGTGGTTAATTGGAGCCTGCAGAGTCCGATGCAACGCCTGTAAATCTGTTTCCAAACAAAAACATGTCCATGGATTAGAGAAGGAAGAATTGCTGCAAATATCCAGGACTGATATGCAGGACTTGATTAATACTGCTGGGCAGGCTCAAGCAAAAAAAAGCAACAGGGGGATGGTGATGATGAAATGGACAACTACCCAAAGGGCAAATATGTGCAGGAATGTGGCACATATTCGTGCAGTGCTCAGATTTGAACCCAAAAATCTGGTGGATTATATTTGCAATATAGTGCCTCTGTGGTGGATGATTTGCACTTCAGGGAGATCTTTGCTAAGAAGTGGAAGGATGTGGATAGGCAGGGTATTCCATGTTTCTTGAGCAAGCAGCATCTTTTTGCGCAGGTTGATGAGCAGTTCTCGCAGACCCTAAAAGTTAGGTACATGTTGTCCTCTATGGCCTCTTCATTATCATCTGAGGAGGCGGTCCGTTTGCATCCAATAAGGTGGAGGCTGCTTTGACGCACACTTACGCAGCTTCATATTTTGGGATCAGGGCCAGTACATACTCTGCCTATGCCTCACAGGTTCTACCAAGGATTGTGAGAGACTGACTGCCTTCAGGATCAAGGGGATCCAACACCTGCCCTGGCTCATATGGATGTTTAGCCCAGTTCCTCTGATGTCACATTTGACAACTTGTGGGTCTTTTCCTCCTCTGTGGGTGCAGCAGTGGCTGGTTGCACATCTCTGTGGATGAGACCAAGGAGGTTGGAGGCAGTGCAAAAGGCATTATTTTTATAAATTTGCGTTTGAAGATGCTAAGCTGTTTGAGGATGATTTGAATATTATGGTGCAACGGCCTGCTAAGGAAAAATTGTTGTTGAAGCATTTTCAGTCAATGTATAAGAAGAAATATTTCTGTCAAACAGAATTTTCTGGCGGTGTTGTCCTCTTCTTAGCCATTTTGTGGACGAGGTCGGGGATCTGCGTTCACCAAGAAGTCCAGACCCCAAAGTAAACAGTCCAAGGGAGCCAGTCAGAAATAACTATGCCAGAGTTGAGGCCAGGCTCCGGGTGTTCCAGGATCAATAGTTCAGCATGATTTCTGACCAGTGCGTTTTGTTGATTATCAGTCACTGGTACTGGATTCTCATGGTTGGTCCTCCCTCTAGTGGGTCACTTTCCGTATACCCATTGTCAAAAGACATTCTAAAACAGACTGTTAGGTTATCAGAAGTTAACTGCACTGGACGCAGTCTGGTTTTCGGGACAGGATGCAAAGCAGCACATTCGAAATACAGAAACTTGGTGCAAATTTAATTTCTGAGGTGACTGGGCACATCAGCAGGAGCCTTGCAACAAAAACAAGGTTTTCCAATCCTTCTCATGCACCCTTAATATTTCACAGTTTGCAGCATAATTTGGGCAGACAGGCAAGCAGAAAAACAGCTCTGCACACATATCGCCCTCTTTGCATGGAATAGAGAGTGAGGTGTTTGATCATGGGTTTATATACACCCTCCTCATCCCTGGGTCATAGCCAATCCACAGGCAAAGTAGGCTTCTTTGAATAAAGATGTTGACATTTATGTCATTGACTTTGTTCTCCCTAGGTGGAATACTCAATGTGATTCTTGTCAAGTCAAGGAAGCCATGACATATGGTGCTCATTTCTCTGTCCATAGTTCTTTTTTGGGAGACCTATGCTGGGCAGGTCCTCACCCAGGCCTGGGACTCATGCAGTCCTGCAATGTAGAGGCTATTTTTATGAATGGTATTCAAAGCTAAACCAGGCTTTAGGCTGTCCCTCCAAACTTTAAATGAGTCCATCTTTATGTTGTGGAAGATAGCTGTATTTCTACTTGCAAATCTAATTTTCTTAGTCTTAGTTGGACTATGTTGTTAGTCAAACATTAAAACTCAATCTTACTAGCGTGGAGAGAATTTTAATGTATAATATGAAGTAAAATGAGTTCTCAATTGTCCATAGGTCTCCGATTTGTTTCTTCTTTTAGCAATACACCAATCACTCACTCAAGCATTTTCTGGTCCAGAATGCCTTGCTCAGCAAAACTGTCAAACGTGGTGCCCATACTACTTTTTGGACCTTGGTCTTTCATAAATATGGTGAATTTGTTGCTCTTGATGCAGGAGCTGGCATCGTATGGGGCTGGAAAATCCACTGGACCGAAATATCCCCAAATAGGAACAAAGCAAAGTTGTCGTTGGCTCCTAAAAGCAGTAGCTTAACAACTGTGTTGATTGAGTTTTGTGATGTCTGTAAACAGTCACCTGAGTTTTCTTAGACTTAAAGAAGATTTAAACCTTCTGTTGAGAGGATTAAACAACTTGGGCCCGATTCACAAAGCTATTTACAGGTGTAAGTTTGAGTTGTATGAGCCTTAAAACACTTACTGACAAGGGCAGGTGGAGGGCAGTCCAAAGGTGGTATACCCTGTACTGTGAGTGTGCGCAAAGCCACAAACACATAATTTTATAGATCATTACAAACTCCTTTTAAACTAAATCGCATTCTGGAAAGCAGAGGTGCATGCCTTTGAAAGTTATGCTTGAAGAACAAGTTACTTACCTTCAGTAACAATATATCTGTAAGAGACCTAGATTGGTTATTGATTCCTCACCTTAGAATTACCTCAAGGCGTTAGACTGGATCCAGAGAATTTTCCTCAGCAGTACCTCTGCGCGTCGATAGGTGGAGCCATGGTTGCCGGAATGACATTGCGGTATCTACTTAGATGCCGCCCTCGCGCTCTGTCGTCAGTTCTTTACACGACTGAAGAGCAGACCCATGCAAGACACTTACCACTGGTGCACAAAAACTAAGGCCCTGAAAGGGAAGTCCCTTACCCTAGAATACAGTTTGCAGAACAGGGACGATGGGTGGGGCGGTGAGGAATCCATAACTAATCTATGTCTCTTACAGATATATTGTTACAGAAGGTAAGTAACTTTTTCATCTGAAAGAGACAATTAGTTATGGATTCCTCACCTTAGAATAGATACCCCAGCAATACCAACCCCGGTGGTGGGTCTGCGAAACAAGTTCACACCAGAAAGTCCTGGAGAACTGAATGGCTGAAGAAGCAGTCTCTCCGGACTTTGCAGTCCAGTCAGTAGTGTTATGTAAACGTGTGCAGTGAAGCCCACATAGCTGCTTGGCATAGGTCAGGAATGGGGACTCCACGTCCCAAAGCAGTAGTGGCTGTCGTCGCCCTTGTGGAATGGGCACAAAACCCTACTGGAGGTTCCCTTTTCGCTAAGGAATAGCAGATTTTGATGCCAAGAACGACCCATTGGGAGATGGTTTGTGTTTGCACAGCCCGAACTTACTTGGCGCCCACATAACCGACAAAAAGCTGGTCATCCACCCGGAATTGTTTTCTGTGATCCAGATAGAATGAAAGCGCACGTTTTGGATCCAGACGGTGGAGCCTCTCTTCCTCTTTAGAAGGATGCAGAGGCGGGAAGAAGGTGGGCAAAGTGATGGTCTGTCCTATATGGAGCGGTAACCACTTCGGGAAGGAAAGAAGGCCTACTGCGGAGGACAACCTTGTTTGGATGAACAGCCAGGAAAGGAGGCTTAGAGGAAAGGGCCTGTAGCTCACTGATCCTGCGAGCAGATGTGATGGCAACTATAAAGGTAGTTTTGAGGGTTAAGAGTCTGAGAGGACAATTATGTAGCGGCTCGAAAGGAGCACACATAAGATAAGTAAGAACCAGGTTCAAATCCCACTGGGGCATCACGAAAGGAGTTGGAGGAAAAGTGAGTAATGCCCCTAAGGAAGCAATTTACAATAGGGGACTTGAAAAGAGGGCTGGTCAGGCAGCCGAAGGAAGGCCGAAACATAGACTTTGAGAGTGCCAGAGAAGAGCCCTGCTGAGCCAAAGAAAGAATGAAGAGGAGAACTTCAGAAAGGGGGGCAGAAAAGGGATCCACAGCCTTTGCAGCACACTATGCCACAAACTTGTTCCATTTACAGGCGTATACCCTTTTAGTGGAGGGACGCCTGGCTGCCAAGATAACATCAGAGACTTCGGGAGGAATGTTGAAAGCGGTCAACTGTCATCGCTCAATCTCCGTGCAAGGAGGTGGAGACTGATCAGGTTCGGGTGGAGGACCGTCCCCTGCTGCTGCAACAGAAGATCCTCCTGAAGAGGCAGTCTGATCGGAGGATCGATGGCCATGAGTAAAAGCTCAGGATACCAGACTCTTCGTGCCAAATCCGGGGACAGAAGAATGACTTTGGCCCAGTCGCGCTTGATCTTCTTTAGCACTCTGGGCTGAAGTGGTATAGGCGGTAAGGTGTATAGCAGACCGCAACTCCACTCGCAATGAAAAGCGCCGCCTAGGAAATTCTAATGTGCAGAACTGCTAACATTGCACATTCTCTTCGGGGGCGAATAGATCTAACCAAAGCTCTCTACACTGCTGAAAGAGACCTTGGACCACCTCCTAGTGAAGATGCCATTCATGTTCAAACATGCACCTGCGACTGAGTTCGTCCGGCCTGGCATTCAGAGAACCTGCCAGGTGATCATCCACCAGGTATACGCCCTGATATTTCAGCCATGTCCAAAGGCGGAGAGCCTCTTGGCATAGGGTCCACAACCCCAAGCCCTGTTTGTTGCAGTACCACATGACGGTGGTGTTGTTCGTGAACACCTACACCATTCTTCCCCGGACAGAGGGGAGGAATGACTTTAGTGCAAGACGAATCGCCTGAAGCTCCAGAAGGTTGATATGGAGCCCGGACTACGCCGGAGGTCATAGGCCTCTGATTTCCGCCTCTCCCATGTGGCCTCCCCACCCTAGCAGTGATGCATCTGTTAGCCCTGTGAACTCTGGTTGGGGAAGGGAGAGGGATCTGCTGTTGACCCAATCCCGGTTCTTTAGCCACCACTGCAGTTGGTGTGCAGTGCCCTCTATGATCTGTACGCATTCAGAAAGATTCCCCTGATGCTGTGCCCACTGGAACTTCAGGTTCCACTGCATAGTCCACCTGGCATAGTCACCAGCAGGATTCAGGAGGCCATGAGGCCCAGCAGCCGCAGGGTCATTCTGACCGAAACCCGGGATAGAGCCTGAAAGATCGGAATCATACCTGAATATCCTGGACTCACTGCTCGGGAGGATAAGCCCGAAACAGCGCGGTGTCCAGAACTGCTCCAATGATAAGGAGCTTCTAAGAGGGAATCAGGTGTGACTTCGGCACATTGATGGTGAACCCCAGTGAATGCCGGAGGTCGGCCGTAGTGTGGAGGTGGGAGACGACAGTCTGAGGCGAGCCCACCTTCAACAGCCAATCGTCCAGACAGGAGAGACTGGAACCCCTGATCTGCGCAGATGAGCTGCGGCCACCGCCATCACTTTTGTGAACACCCAAGGGGTGCTGGTAAGGCAGAAGGGGAGCACAGTAAACAAAGTGCTTGTGGCCTACCGTGAACCGTAGGTAATGCTAATGGGTCGGCAGGATGGGGATGTGAAAATAAGTGTGGTGCAAGTCCAACACTACCATCCAGTCTCCAGGGTAGAGAGCAGACCGGACCTGAGCAAGGGTCTGCATTTCGAACTTCTTCTTCTGGAGGAAGCGTCTGACGTTCTGGAGATCCAAGATAGGACGCAGGCCCTTGTCTTGCCTGGGTACCAGAAAGTAGTGGGAATAACAACCACAACCTACTTCTGGGGCAGGAACCTGCTCTATGGCACCCTTGGCCAAGAGAGCCGTAACTTCCTGATGGAGAAGGGCCAAGTGATCCTCCGACATACAATGGGTCTGAGGTGTCATGGATGGAAGGGTAGTCTCGAAGGGGAGGAAGTAGCCCCTTCGAACTATCTGCAAAACCCACCTGTCCGACGTGATGTTGAGCCAGTGGGGGAGGTGATCACGAATCCTGCTGCCCTTGGCAAAAGATGGCCCTGAAAGGTCAGACTAGGAGGGCTTGGAGGCTGCGCTGGTGTACTGGCCCGCATGCTGGCCCACACGCTGGCCCCCAGACCCACAACGATGGGTCCCACATACCCGGCCACGCAGAGGCTGGACAGCTTTCGCAGGCCTGTGGCTCTGGGTGGAACATGACGGGGCACCCAGTTCGTAGCCACGAAAGGGGCGAAAGGCAGACTGCGCTGGACTGGAGGTGGATGCGAGGCCCAAGGACCTGGCCGTAGCCGTGGAATACTTAAAGCGCTCAAACGCATTGTCCGCCTTGTCCCCAAACAAGCGATGGCAATCAAAGGGCATGTCCAAAAGGGTAGCTTGTACATCACCCGAGAAGACAGTGGACCTCAGCCAGGCGTAAGGTCTAAGGGCTACCGATGTGGAAATCGTCCTGCCTAGTGAGTTGGCGGTGTCCAACCCACATCTGATGGTGAACTTTGCTGCGTCTCTCCCTTCAGCAACTGCACGGGAGAGCACGGCCCGGGCCTCCTCCGGGCACTGTGACAGCACCTGTGCAACCATGTCCCACACCAAGTGGGAGTAAAACCCAATAGACATGCAGTGTTCACCGACCGCAGTCCCAAGCTGGAGGAAGAAAACTTCTTCCCAAGGTGGTCCAGCTTCTTGGATTCCCTATCAGGTGGTGCGTTAGGGAATGCGCCCTTGGAAGTCGAGGCTTGGACTACCGAGCTCTCAGGAGTGGGGTGGTGAGAGAGGAAAATGGGGTCGCCCAGGGCCAGGCGGTGGCGTCCGGCAATTATCCTATCCACAGGAGCCCCTGTGTTGGGCTGGACCCCACTGTCCAAAAGGATGTCTGCAAGGGCCTTAGTGAACGGCAGCAGGAGCTCCGAAGAGGCCGCTGCCGACTGAAGCACCTCAGTGAGGAGATTAATCCTGACCGTCACCCTAGGAAGCTCGAGGTTGAAGGCCTTGGCCGCCCTACGCAACACCACTGCGCAATATGCACCTCCACCTTAGCCACGGTAGGGAGAGAAAGCATGCCAAGGTCTGGGGAGGTGTTCAGACCACTGGCATCACCCAACTCCTCTCTCCAGTCTGTTAACTGGTCTGAAAGAGTGTCCACATACCCCTCCCAGTCCTCTTCACCCTCTCCTGTTAGTCACTAAGGGCGGTAGGAAACATGAGGGGAGAACAGGGGTACAAAAGTACCAGCCGGCACCAGTCCAGATGGCGCCGGTCTGGCTCTGTATCCTCATCGATGGGGAGGTCGGTCCGACGCCGGCTGAGGAAACAACTAGCGTCGGAGGTGGCAAGGGTGTCGTCACTGGATTTGGCACCGGAGGTGTCACGAGGGCGACCTGCGCCAATCCGGATCCAGGCCTGGATCCTTGGGGGGGCCCTGCGGCCACCGGCATCAAAGGCCTAGACCCCCCAACTGAGTGCGCGGGCCCGAGGGCTTCGTAAAAGTTGCTGGGCAAGGGTCGCTCTGGCTCCCGGAAAGGGAGGGAAGGCCGGAGTTGACCCAACAGGCTTCGCAGGCTGAGCCAGACGACTACCTTCCGCTCCCCGCGTCAACCGACGGGCAAAACGATAAGCTGCAATGCTTCTTCACCTTCTTCTTGTGCTTCGACTTACCCGAAGATGAAGACTTCGATGAAAAGTGGTGGAGAAGGTTCCTCAACCTGTCCCTCGACCTCCCTCTTGACCAGGACCTCGAACAGCACGGAGCGGACTGCCGGGCCTTGAGAGCTTTCAGGACCGCTCCCGCAAAGGCTTCTGGTTCAAGGCCCGGCAGTCAGAGCACACTTCAGGTCGTGGACGCGCTTCAGGCACCAAAGCAAGAGGTGCGGGT
The DNA here is from genome assembly GCF_964261635.1 of Lissotriton helveticus. Lineage (NCBI taxonomy): Eukaryota > Metazoa > Chordata > Amphibia > Caudata > Salamandridae > Lissotriton > Lissotriton helveticus. Next base: position 1,759,532,186 of record NC_136059.1, read on the forward strand.
CCGTTACCGACATCAATTTGCGACAGAAGTTGCAAGCCTTGAAGCCGGTCCGACGTGACATCCCTCCTTGCACCAGGAGTCGATCGATTCAAAAAAGGTGTTGACAAAAGTCCCAAAGATGGAGTAAAAAAGTGACTTGAGGTACCGCTCTCTCCAGATCTGCGCTGACTGGCGCAGAAAAGGAAAGAACTGACGTCAGCAAGCGAGGGCGGCGTCTAAGTAGATACCGCGACGTCATTCCAGCAACCACAATGCTAGCGCCAAATGCGGAGTCGACCGACGCCACCTGACGCGCAGAGGTACTGCTGAGGAAAAAATTCTCTGGATCCAGTCTGACGCCTGGGGGTAATTCTAAGGTGAGGAATCCATTACTAATTCTCTCTTTCAGATATTGAAACAACTATTTAATGAAAAGTAGATTTCTGGAGGAGCAAAAAGAAGCAGAAAAGGTAGATTTCCACATGAGAAAACACACACCCATATATCTTAAATTAGGATTCATAACTTTTTTCGGACGTACTGGGCAAATACGGATGCCCAGGGAGCAGTATTTATTGGTTACGGCATTGGTGTTTCCACAAAGTTGTCTCCTTAATATTCTGAGACACAAATATTGCCTCTTAAATATCGTGATCTCAAAAATATTTTGAGGCAGAATACTGTAGGTAGGAATATCATTTTTATTGTTTTTTCAATATGGTTGTACATAATATCGTAATGTTCAGAATTTTTTATGTGCATTTGTATTAGCAAAGAATTTTTTACTCTGCACAATTAATTACAATCTTTGCAAATTTATAGAAGAAACATTTTAATATTGCAAATATGTGAGTAGTAAAAAACTATTGATAAATCCAATCGAGGGTCAAATACAATTTCATTGATCATTAAAAATTTACCCATAGGTACAATAGTCCTCTGTGGCAAAAGTTTGTAAGAATAATGGAAAACATCAATTAAATGACCTACAAGATGAATTGATCATTAAAAGTTGATCCTGGGGTGAGGAATCCTTCCATTACCTTGAGATTTTGGTTCACTTATCAGAAATGTGGCGAATTGGAAGTTTAGAGGTGTGTCCAGGGAATTAAAGCAGGCTGAAACGGCTTGTCTGGATGCACAAAAGTGGAACAATTCTTCAACATCTATCTCACATAGTCGATAGGATTTTATGGCCTCTTGCCGAAGCCAGGGTAAAATATGCAGCAGTGTAGGGAGACAGCCAAACCGGAATCCCATAAAAAATTTCTTAAGATGCTGGTCCCAGCCTGCGATTAAGAAGCTCTGTGATTTAAAGGTTTTGTGAGAATTTAAAATCCTCCGACGTGTGTTCTTTTTACTAATTACCTTCTCCTCAATTGATGACTGTTGTCTCAAATAATTTGTTTTTTTTAAAAACTGCAGAAGCGTTGTTAAGGTCCCACAGTGGTCATGCACCGAGTGTGTTAATAGCTAGTTCTAGATAAAGCCAAGTGGGGGCACTTTGATTTCCGGAAAGCGCTAGCCATAAAGTTTTACTTCAAGTATCATCGAGCTATGATCTTAATTTATGCCAAGTTTTGGGGTAAACTCACATCCTTCCAGTTGACTGGTTGGGGAGCCCGAACTCCAGGCGAATTTGAGCAGGGGAGGTATTAACTGGTAAGTTGACGAGAAGCAAATAGTTTTAGAAATGATGGTCAAGAGTGGCGGCATCCTGCCCTTGGAGGGCTCCACTGCCATATGCCAGTGTAGATAACATTTGGCAGCGACCACCTTTAACAAGGGTTTAAAGCTGGGGCCTACAAAGTATTTGTTTGGGTTGGAAAGGTACCTAAGAAGTGCTACTTTTTCGTTGCAACTGCTGTTTGTTTGAAAGGATGTTTCCTCTATCATCAAATAAAACACCTAGATAATGTTACTCCTTAGCATATTCTAGCTTGAACTTTTTTTTGCGATTAATTGCCATACTGGTCTCCATTGCGTATCCTGAGAGCTCATTAATATGACGTTATAGGCTGACTATTGTTGGACTAATGAGTATGTCATCCGCATATGAAAGATTTGAGAATGGTAGGCATCCTAGCTTTGAGTAAGTCGAGTAAAAATGAATAGGGGGCCAAAACACATCTTTGTTTCAACCCCTGAATAGAAGAGTAGTGTAAAATCAATAATGCAGAAGGAATGCCCCAAGACAATAATTCCACTAATAGAAGATGCGAACGCAGTCAAACGCTGACTAAGTCAACAAAACAGAGATTACGGGATTTTTTTTAATACAGTTTCATTTCATCAATTAAAGAAGTTCCAGAATATTTCTTGTGGTCCCCACTCCACTGGTGAAACCAGTTTGATTCTGTGGTATAATTTTTGTCTCGGCCACCCAAGCTGTTAACTCCTTTAAAAGTGGCCCGTCTAAGTACTTTGCCTCGTTATCAAGGAGAGGAATCAGTCTGTAAATTTCTGGTTGCTGCCTTTTCCCGCCTTTGTAGATTGGGTGCTGATCCTCTCCAAGGGTCAGTGAGTGCTTGGAGCTCCATGACACTGTTGACAACTGAGGTCACTGCATCAGCCCAATGAGTCGGGTTAACTTTATACAGTGTCTGCGGGATGCCATTTAGACCTGGGGCACTGTCTCGTGAAACAGCCTGTATCTCTTTTAGAACTTTCTCTTCAGAGAAATATAGCCTGTCTTAAAAATGGCAGGCTCTGAAGCTTGAGAATTTGGAAGTGCAGAGGAAGAAACCCCTGCAATTACTTGCCTTCTTGTTGCCAATGATGACTTGTCTGTTGTAGGACAGAAAACGGTGTTTAACGAATAAGTGTCCAGCTTGATTCTGATATAGTGGAGTTGCTGGTCATAGTTGATGCTCTATTTAAGCCATTTACCATTCTCCATAAATTCCTAGGGTTTGTTTTCCTACTGAGGAAAAGAGCTTTGGCCCAAAACGCCTGTTCTGAGGAACCGGTTTTGTCCCACAGACGTTATTTTTTTTAATTGCTGCAAATAGTCCAGACTAGCTTGATCCTTTGATGCTTGCCTCAATATGTGCAGGGCCCTTTTCAGCTTCTTTTTAGCGGCCCTAGTAGTCAGGGAGAGGTGAATAATTATTTTGCAGTCTAGATAGAAGATTACATTCCTGTGCTGCTTGGTGCGGCAGCCTGATGAATAAAAATCTAGGAGAGTGGCCTTAAAAAGTTCTTGGGGCTTTGTTAAGACTACGGTGGTCCATGGGATCGCGGTAGTCGTGGTGGCGGTCTGACCATCGCCACGCTGCGAGATCACCTGCAGTATTGTAAGTGTGGAGGTCAGGCTGCCACTGAACAGCTGTTACCACCTCAGTTTAGGGATAAAAGGGATGGTCATTTCCTTTTCCATGGTATTGATCAAATTAGGGTACATGCTCGCAGAGAGGATAGAGACTTGGGTTTAATACAAGGAGAAACAACATGTATCAAATGCCTAAACGCTATAGAATTGGGCCTTAAAGACCAAGAATTGCATTACTTTCAATGAGTACTGAATTACTACGGAAGCTAAATCAGTTTGCTCTTTGGATGTAATTACTATATTGATTATTAACTGCCTAAATACGGATTTAGACCATAAGACAAATTGTTCTAGGCTTTCTGTATTTGTTGAAAATGATGTTTTGCATTACTAGTTGCTTTAGGATGACTGAATAATGTGGATGTCTAATTTGTAGTGGTAAGTATGACTTGAGTACCTTTTAGATGCTTGCTGTTGGTCCTGGCCCTGGCCCTCTTGGCAGGATCACCCCCAAACCTTTTGACTTCACCCCTCCTGTTTTTGCTGAATTTATTTTTCTTGGCTTTACGACTCAGTGCACTTTACCACTGCCTACCAGTAATAAAGTGCTTGTGCTCTCACCCTAAAACGTGGTAAATTAGTTCAGACCAGATTGACATATTTAATTTGCTTATACATCCATAGTAAAGTAGTATACCATATATACATGATCTGCAAATTAAATGCCACTAATGGGCCTGAAGCACATTGTGCCACCCATTTAAGTAGCCCCTTAAATCACATGACAGACATGTCATTGTTAGGTTGGTCTTGCCCCAGACGTTTTGCCTGCTTACTTCCTCTTTTTGATGATTCTTTTTGTTGGACTTAGAGCTCTGAGAGGTCTACCACTGTTGACCAGTGCTAAAGTGTCTGTGCTTCTTAAACATAGTAACATTGGCATATAAACGTTTGACATATTCAGGTTACTTGTAAGTCCCTTGTAAAGTGGTGAACAAGTTACTTACCTTCGGTAACGATATATCTGTAAGAAACAGTAGTTAGTATTAGATTCCTTACCTTAGAATATCCCCAGGCGTCAGTCTGGATCCGGAAACTTTTGCGTAGCAGTACCCCTGCGCGTCGGTAGGCGTCGTCTGCAGGCGTCCCCTGCGGCTCCGCGTCGTCGGCGTCGTGCGCCGTGATGACGTCGCTGGAGTATATAGACGCCGCCTCCGCGCGCTGACGTCAGTTCTTTGCACACAGCTTTTCCGCGCCAGAACACGCAGAGCCATGTGAGAACCAACACTGGTGCCATTTGAAACTAGGGCCCTGAAAGGGATGTCCTTAACCCTAGGTATCAGTTCGCAGAACGGGGAGGAAGGGTGGGGCGGTAAGGAATCTAATACTAACTACTGTTTCTTACAGATATATCGTTACCGAAGGTAAGTAACTTGTTCATCTGAAAGAAACAGGTTAGTATTAGATTCCTTACCTTAGAATAGATACCCCAGCAATACCAACCCCGGTGGTGGGTCTGCGAACCAATACAACCTACACCAGAAAGTCCTGGAGGACCGAACGGCCAAAGAAGCCATCCCTCCGGACTTGACTGTCCAGGCAGTAGTGCCTCGCAAAGGTGTGCAGCGAGGCCCACGTGGCCGCCTGGCAAATGTCCTGCAAAGGGACTCCCCGGCCCAGGGCAGTAGTAGCCGCCGTGGCCCGAGTGGAATGGGCCCTCAGCCCAACAGGAGGCTCCTTCCGAGCCAAAGAGTAGCATGCTTTGATGCACAGGACGACCCACCGAGAGATGGTCCGTTTCTGTACCGCCCTTCCCTTCTTCTCACCCACGTAGCCAACAAACAGTTGGTCATCCACCCGGAACTGGCGTGTGCGATCCATATAGAATGAAAGCGCACGTTTTGGGTCCAGACGATGGAGCCGCTCTTCATCCTTTGAAGGATGCGGAGGCGGGAAGAAGGAGGGCAAGGTGATGGACTGCCCAATGTGAAAAGCAGAGACTACCTTGGGCAGGAAAGAAGGTCTAGTCCGAAGAACCACCTTATCAGGATGAACAGACAAGAAAGGAGGTTGAATAGAAAGAGCCTGGAGCTCACTCACTCTCCTGGCAGAGGTGATGGCTACCAGGAAGGCCGTCTTTAAGGTGAGAAGACGGAGAGGACAGGAATGAAGGGGCTCAAAGGGAGCGCACATCAGGAAAGTCAAAACCAGGTTCAAGTCCCACTGAGGCATCACGAACGGAGTTGGAGGATACATGTGCGTGATGCCCTTCAAGAATCTTAACACAATAGGGGACTTGAACAAAGATGGCTGATCAGGTAGCCTCAAGAAGGCGGAAAGGGCAGAAAGATAGCCCTTGATAGTGCCCAGAGCAGAGCCCTGCTGGGCAAGGGAAAGGAGGAAGAGGAGAACCTCAGACAGAGGGGCAGAAAGGGGATCCACAGCCTTTGCTGTGCACCATGCCACAAATCTGTTCCACCGGCAGGCGTATACCGACTTTGTGGAGGGACGCCTGGCTGCCAGAATGACATCACAGACTTCAGGAGGCAAGTCAAATGGCCTCAACTGTCGCCGCTCAATCTCCACGCATGGAGGTGGAGACTGGACAGGTTCGGGTGGAGGACCGTCCCCTGCTGCTGCGACAGAAGGTCCTCCTGAAGGGGCAGGCGGATCGAGGGACCGACTGTCATGCTGAGTAGCTCGGGATACCAGTACCTTCGAGCCCAGTCCGGAGCCACAAGGATAACTTGGGCCCGGTCGCGCCTGATCTTCTTCAGCACTCTGGGCAGAAGTGGTATAGGCGGAAAGGCGTACAACAGATCGCAACTCCACTCGCGCCGAAAGGCGTCGCCGAGCGAGTGCCGTCTTGGAAACTCCAACGCGCAGAACTGATGACATTGCGCGTTCTCTTCTGTGGCGAATAGATCTAACCAAGGCTCTCCCCATTGCTGAAAGAGGCCTCTCGCCACATCCGAGTTCAGACGCCATTCGTGATCCACCGAGCACCGACGGCTGAGTTCGTCCGCCCTGGCGTTCAGAGAACCTGCCAGGTGTTGAACCGTCAGAGTCACGCCCTGACGTTCCAGCCATTGCCAGAGGCGCAGAGCCTCCTGGCAAAGGGTCCACGACCCCACACCGCCCTGTTTGTTGCAGTACCACATGGCGGTGGTGTTGTCCGTGAACACCTGCACTACACTCCCGTTGACAAAGGGGAGGAATGCCTTCAGTGCTAGGCGAATCGCCCGCAGCTCCAACATGTTGATATGGAGCCGGGACTCCGCCGGAGACCAGAGGCCTCTGATCTCCGCCTCTCCCAAGTGGCCACCCCAGCCTTGGAGGGACGCGTCCGTCACAACCACGTGCTCCGGTTGGGGAAGGGAGAGGGATCTGCCCCTGACCCAATCGCGGTCCGTAAGCCACCACTGCAACTGTCTCGCAGTGCCCTCCGAGATCAGGACATGGTCGGATAGGTTGCCCTGATGCTGGGCCCACTGAAACTTCAGGTCCCACTGCAGAGCCCGCATCCGCCATCTGGCGTGATGCACCAGAAGGATGCAGGAGGCCATCAGCCCCAGAAGCCGCAGCGTCAACCTGACCGAAACCCGGGATAACGGCTGAAAGATGGGAATCAGAGCCTGAATATCCCGGACCCGCCGTTCCGGAGGATAAACCCGAAACTGCGCCGAGTCGAGAACCGCTCCGATGAAAAGGAGCTTTTGAGAGGGACACAGGTGTGATTTCGGCACATTGATGGAAAACCCCAGCTCGTGCAGGAGGTCTGCCGTCATCTGAAGGTGGTGGACGACTGTCTGGGGCGAGCCCGCCTTCAACAGCCAGTCGTCGAGGTAGGGGAAGACTGAAACCCCTAACCGGCGCAGATGAGCTGCGACCACCGCCATCACTTTCGTGAACACCCGTGGGGCGCTGGTAAAGCCGAATGGGAGCACGATGAACTGAAAGTGCTCGTGGCCTACCGTGAACCGCAGGTAACGCCGGTGGGCCGGCAGGACGGGGATGTGAAAATACGCATCCTGCAAGTCCAACGCTACCATCCAGTCTTGTGGGTCCAGAGCAGCCAAGACCTGAGCCAAAGTCAACATCTTGAACTTCTCCTTCCGGAGGAAGCCGTTGACGTTCCGTAGATCCAAGATAGGACGCAGGCCTCCCTTGTCCTTCTTGGGTACCAGAAAGTAGTGGGAGTAGCAACCACACCCTACTTCTGGCCCAGGAACGCGCTCGATGGCCCCCTTGGCCAAGAGGGCCGTAACTTCCTCCTGCAGAAGTGTCAAGTGGTCCCCCGACACACGGTGGTTCTGCGGTGGCATGGCTGGAGGAGTGGACTCGAAGGGGAGGGCATAGCCCCTTCGGACAAGCTGCAGCACCCACCTGTCCGATGTTATCGCGCGCCAGCGGGAGTGGTGATGGCGAACCCTGCCACCCACTGGCGTCACGTGAGCCCGAAAGCTCGGACTAGGAAGGCTTGGATGCAGCAGCGGAGGGAGGCGTGGACTGACCCCGCCGCTGGCCTCTACCGCCACCACGGCGGAAACCACGGCCGCCACCGCGCTGGGTAGCGCTCTGCGTCGCGTGGCTGGCAGCACGTGTGGGACCTCCCCTCCCTTGGCCACGAAAGGGCCGAAACGAACCCGTCTGCTGGCGCTGGGTCGAAAGACCCAAGGACTTGGCCGTGACCCTGGAGTCCTTGAAGCGCTCCAGCGCGTGGTCCGCTTTGTCACCAAACAGGCGACTGCCATCAAATGGCATGTCCATGAGTGTATTTTGGACGTCTGGCGAGAAGTTGGCAGATCTCAGCCAGGCATGGCGACGAATCGCCACCGTCGTGGACATGGCCCGTCCCAGTGAGTCGGTCGTGTCCAGACCACAACGGATCGAGTACCGCGCCGCATCCCGGCCTTCAACCAAGGCCCGGGTGAGCTTGTCCCGCACTTCCTGGGGGCATTGCGGCAAACACTCTTCGACCGTATCCCACAGGGAGTGGGTGTAGCGGCCCAAGAGGCACACGGTGTTACAAGACCGCAGTCCAGCGCTCAAAGAGGAAAAGACCTTTTTACCAAATTGGTCGTACCTCTTTGATTCCCGGTCGGGCGGAGCCGACGGGAATGCGGACTGCGAAGTGGAGGCCTGGATCACCAGACTCTCCGGGGAGGGATGGGTGGATAGGAAGGCAGGGTCGTCCGAGCACGGACGGTGACGCCTGGCAACGTTCCGGTCAACCGGCGCACCAGAAGCGGGCCTGGACCAGGTGCCCAGAAGGACATCCGTCAGGGCCTCATTAAACGGCAGCAGAGGCTCCTGGGGGCATGACTGCGGTTTAAACACTTCCGTCAGAATGTTTGGCTTGACCTTCGCAACGGGGAGCTCAAGGCTCAGGGCCTTGGCAGCCCTCATCAGGACCACCGAATAGGCAGCACCCGCCTCAGACGCCACCGGGCTCGGGGAGACAAACCCAGGGTTGGGCGACTCGTCCAGGCCACTGGCATCACCCAGATCACCTACCCAGTCTACATCATACTGGCAGGCACGGGATAGAGGGTCCTCAGACCCCTCCCAACCCTCTCCATACTCCTCTTCATCATACCCATATTCTGGGTCGACGATATAGACATCGGGGTCAACGGGCCCCATCGGCGTCGGATCCGGCGTCGGCCGACGCCGGTCCGACTCCGCGTCCGGAGTCGGGGAGGAAAGGGGGGTGGCGCCGCGCGGCGTCGGTGCCGGGGACCCGACGCCGGCCGGAGCCGACGGCGGAGTCGCTGCACCACGCGGGGGCGGTACCACGGGTTGGCCCACAGGAACCGACGCCGGAGAGGCCGGGAGACCAGCCGGCGACGAACCAGAGGGAACCAGCGGCGCCGGGGCCGGAGCCGCCGGGGCAGGAGCACCCGAACCGCTCGGGCCCCCAGACGGGACCGACGGGCCCGCAGGCGCCGAAGGCCCCGCCGGAGAAGACCTCGCCCTCATAGCAATGAGGAAGGCCTCGATCTCCTCACGCGACGCGCCTTCCCCAGGGACCGACGGGTATGGGGTAGACGGCGTCGGCGACCCACGCGGGGCCGCGGGGGTGGGGTCACCCGAGCCCCCGGCCGCATCACGCGGGCGTCGGGGGGAGTCGGGGGTGCGATGGCGACGCCCCGACTTCTTGTGCTTACCTGACGAGCCGGAGGAATGGTGGCGACTCCCGGAGCGCCCATGGCGGCTCCGCGATCGTTCCCTCGACTGCTCCCTCGACCTCCGACCGGACCGGGACCGCTCTCGACGCGGGGCCGACACCCGGAGCTCGAGAAGCTTGCGGGACCGCTCCCGCCTAGCTTTTCCAGTCAAGGCCCGACAGTCGACGCAGGACTCCACGTCGTGGTCCGCGCCCAGACACCGGAGGCAGAGTCGATGGTGGTCGGTGACCGACATCAGGCGGTCGCACTCGTCGCAACTCTTGAAACCGGGCATCCTACCGGCACCGTAGAAGATTAATTAGTTAACAAAAAACTTGGTCAAAAGACCGGAGTACTGCTCTTCGGATCTGCGCTAACTGGCGCGGAAAAAAGAAGAACTGACGTCAGCGCGCGGAGGCGGCGTCTATATACTCCAGCGACGTCATCACGGCGCACGACGCCGACGACGCGGAGCCGCAGGGGACGCCTGCAGACGACGCCTGCAGACGACGCCTACCGACGCGCAGGGGTACTGCTACGCAAAAGTTTCCGGATCCAGACTGACGCCTGGGGATATTCTAAGGTAAGGAATCTAATACTAACCTGTTTCTTTCAGATATACCATATACCGAGGGCATGTAACCTAAATGCTACGAGAGGGCCTGCAGCACCGATTGTGCCACCCACACGAATAGCCTTTCAAACCAGTCTCAGGCACTGTGCAGTTTACTGCCACTTCGGCTTGGCATTTAAAACTACTTGCCAAGCCTTACGCTATCCTTTTATTACACATAAGTCACCCCTAAGGTGGGCTCTAGGTACCCACAAGGCAGTGCGCTGTGCAAGTAAAAGGTAGGGCATGTACTGTTAAGTTTTGCATGTTCTGGTAGTGACAAACACCTAAATTGGTTTTTCACTACTGTGAGGACACATCCTCTCTCAGGTTAGCATTGGGAAATCTTAATACACTTTTAAGCTGTAATTCCTGATCAGAAAGGAGCAGCTGCATCTTGTTTATCATCTCTGGAATGGTAATGATAAAACCTCTTTATTGGTAAAGTTGGATTTAACATTATTATTTTAGAAAGACCACTTTTAGAAAGTGGGCATTTCTCTGCTCTTGCTGCTCTGTGTGCCTGCAGTCTGTCTTCAATGAAAGTCTGGTGTGGTTGACAGCTGCACTTTGTGCATTCCCTTTAGGTAGCCACAATCACATTACGTGTAGGTGTAACTGAACTCATCTACATTCTGATAGCTCTTTTTGGGCAGGAAGAGGGGGAGGGGGAGTTGACATCTGAATATAATACAAAAAGGGCTGATTAACGCCTACTGATAGTCTGGAGCCAGGGTTGGGAAGAAAGGGCCAGTGTGCACTTCAAAGGCCCTTCTTTGAAGTCAGTTCACTTCAAAGGCGCAACTAGGTATAAGTACTGGGGTTCTAACCCTACCATGACCGGAGGACCTGTGTACTACTCTGCCAGGTGTAAAGGCTGCTGTGCTATAAGGATTGGCACTCTGCTTGATTGCTGCTCTATAAGAACTCCTTTTCTGCTTTACTGTGTTGCCCTGCTGCCTGCAATCTGCCCTGCTGAAGACAAGGATCATCTAAATTCAACCCAGGGTAGCTCCAAGGGCTTGCCCCCTGTTATGTTATGGGCTCTTCTATAGCGCTGGAATCACCCAGGGGCATCTCAGCGCTTATCTTAGCGAAACCATGAAGTCGGAGGTGGGAGCAACGATTAATAGTGAAGTTTTCAGGTGTTTCCTGAAGACCAAATAGGAAGTACATTTACGCCGGGCTAATGGGAGCTGATTCCAATACTTTCGGGCATCATATGAAAAAGCTCTACCCCCGGTGCGTAATAGACGTATACGGGGGACCTTCAATAGAGCTAATTAATTGGACCTAAGATTACTTACAGCCCGAGGTCTGTTTGACAAGCTTCTTTTGAAGGTACTGGGGACCCTTAGCTTCCAAGGCTTTGAAAGTCAGACAACAAATCTTGAAGAAGGATTGTTTGGTTTATTGGGAACCAGTGAAGTTCCTTCAGTAGGGGGAGTGAGGGGGAGCCAGGGGGACAATTTAGTGTCATCCTAGCTGCAGTGTTTTGAATCACTTGTAGTTTGGCTAATAGTGTCTCGGCCACTTCCGCCAGTAAGGCTTTTTCGTAATCGAGGCGACTGATTACCAAAGCCTGGACCACGGTTCTACGATGTTTCTCTGGCAGAAAAGGCATTATTCTGCGCAGGAGGCGAAGGCTGTAATAACAGGAGCTCATTGTAGCTGAAATGTGGTCCTTCATGGTAAGAGCTTGGTCCAGTTTTAGGCCCAAGTTTTTTACTGAGGACGTTGGGGCGGGAGCCCGTGCCAAAATGTCAGGCCACCAGTCATCCGTCCAGATGGCAGATGCTTTACCCATGAGCATCAGCTCAGTTTTTCCGGGGTTTCGCTGGAGGCGATTTTCTGTCATCCATTTTGAGATGGCAAGCATGCCCACTGAGAATCGCGTTTTCTCCTTTTCAGGGTTCAAACCAATTGGGAACATAAGCTGAGTATCATCAGCGTAAGCGATGATTTTGAACCCAAGTGGTTCAACAATAGTGGCCAAAGGAGCCATATAAATATTGAAGAATGTAGGGCTTAAACACGAGCCCTGGGGCACCCCTTCATCTAAGCGATATTTTTTTGACAGATAGGGACCAAACATGATGGTTTGCCATCTGTCTGTCAGAAAATCCGTAAGCAATTTTAAGGCCAGTCCTCGTATGCCACATGCATGTAATCTCTCCACAAGCATTCAATGAGAGATGGTGTTGAATGCTGCGGAGAAAGATCGAGGAGGATCAATACCATAGAGCCACCTGTATCCAGTGTCGTCTCAGAGTCGGTGACTGCTAGGATGGCTGTCTCGGTGCTGAAGCCTGGGCGAAAGCCCGATTGGGATGAGTGAAGAATCTTATGCGCTTCAAGGTAGCAACTTAGTTGTCTGTTTACTAATGTTTCTAATAGCTTACCGAGCAAGGGCAGCAAAGATATGGGTCTATAATTGCTGAGCACCTGAGGGTCCGCTGTGGCTTTCTTTAATATAGGGCGGACATATGTTTCCTTCCATACTGAGGGGATACTGCCTGATTGAATCGAACAGTTGAACATTTCTGCAATGTCCAGCGCACAGCTGGAAGAAAGAAGAGCCATGATTTTAGGAGGGCATAAATCCCCCGGCGAACCCGATTTTGCAGACACCAGAAGATTCTCTATCTCTTCCGACGAGGTTGTGTTAAACTGGTCGAAACGCCCGGCAGGTGATGTTAACCGATCCTCCTCAAGGGCAATAACGGATTCTAAATTATGAAAGGTAGGGGTGGGAAAGTTGGCATAAATCAATGAAATTTAATTATGGAAGAATTCAGCTATTGAGTCGCAGAGTTCCTGCGACTCAACTGGTATTTCTTTACAGGCTTGGGGTGCCACAAAATCTTTAACTATATCGAACAGTACTTTGGAAGAGTTGGTCGCGTGTTCGATTTGGTTCAAGATGTAGGTGCGTCTCGCCTTCTTTATATTTTGGTGATAGTTGGAAAGAGCAAGTTTGTAGATATGCCTGTCTTGGGGACTTTTTGTACTTCTCCAACGTCTCTCTAGGCACTTACAGCTGGTTTTATCATTTTTCAGCTCCCCTGAATACCAGGTGGCAGATGGTCGTCGCTGGGCTGTACTATGATTTGTTTGAGGGATGACTAAGTCAAATGCTGTTGTTAATTTGGAGTTGAAATTGTCCAACAGGTCAGAGACATTACAGTCATTTTTGTCATATTCCCCCCTATATCGTAGAATCGCCTCTTTAAAAGACTCTAGAGTAAGTTTATGCCAAGGTCTACGTGGTTGCTTCTTTTTCTGTTGTGAATGAAAAGAAAAGGTCAGTGCAGTCTGAAATTGGTAAGTGAACATAATGATGTAGTGATCAGTCCAAGTAAGCGGAGAGGCTGGGTGACAACTTAGATGTTCCATAATGGTGAAAATTAGGTCCAGCGTGTGCCCATCTTGGTGTGTAGGGCCACCCACCTTTTGGACAAGGCCAATATGGTTAAGGCTGGAAACCACTGTATTCACCTCTGGGTTAGCGAGATCTTCACCGTGAAAATTAAAATCGCCAAGTAGAATAAAATTAGTGGAAGCGAGGACTTGCACGGCAATAAGTTCAATCAGATAATTCGCAAAATGTACTTTTGGTCCTGGTGGTCGATAGATTAATGCTCCATTCCATGCCTCCGATGGGGACCTAGTGATTTTAAAAATCCCTGGTTCCAGGATGTCATTACTTACGGAGGACAGCCATTGTACCTATAGATGGTTTTTAAAGGCAATGGCGATACCTCCTCCAGTTTTTCCCGCTCTATCAAGGTGGATGAGTTTGTGGCCCTCCGGAATGTCCAAATTAATCGAGGGAAGATTTGTGGGTGTTAACCAAGTTTCGCTAATGAAACAAAGCTCAGGGGAGTGAGTAAAAATCATGTCCCATACCTCTATCGAATGTTTAGCAAGAGAGCGTACGTTACATCGAATATGTTTGGGAGAGTTGGAAATTTGAGAGGATCCATTTAATGAATCATGAGGGTTTATGGTATCAGAAAAGGTGTGGCATCGACAGGTGCTGCAGGCTGCCGGGCCTTCAAGGGCTCCCGAGAACTTCATTGAGCAACAGATGCTGAGCGCGTGGTCTGAGAGAGCTCTTGATCTAAATTTGCGTACAACATTACCAGAATATATTATCCAGGCGGTAGCCGGGGCAGGAAGACTGTTTTGCACAGCGTTTCTGGCCTCTGGGCTCGGTGTTCCGAAGTCTCAGGGCCTGCAACAGTACCTGGCTCATCTGTGAGTCCTTCCCTGCCAAGTGGTGCCAATTTAGCCCAGAGACCCTTGAAAGTGAGATTCTGCTGTAAAGAACCATCAAAATCAAAGCAGTTACGACTTTGTGCCGATCGGAAGAGACTCATTTTCCTTTGATGCTGAAACTGGAGCATATCGACAACAGCTTTGATGAACTGCGCGGTTTGACGACAAACAGCATGGCTTGATATTGACAAATGGCCTGCTTCGTAAAGGCGTTGTTGACAAAGCCTTCATATCTTGCGTGGATCGGAATCAAGTTGTTGACGCTTTCTCCTTCCAAGGTACCGATTCAGCAGGACCTACGCGAGTCCTGTAGCCAGCCCGCCCAGCAACGTAGTCAGCCTAACTTTGGATTTACAGTGGTCCAGCGCGATGTCAGATAACCCCTAAGCAATGTTCCCGCAAATTTTTTCCTCTGTGTGTGGCAGATTAAAGTCTCTGTGCGCTGTAGCCAAGTCAATGTGCGCCAAGAACCCGACTGCGCGTGTAGACCAAGGCTTTAAGTGCGATAAAAAAACTTGGGTGGGGGGGCGTGTCCAAGATGGCGATGGAGTAGGACGTGCTTCTAAGTCCCTCCGGCACCAAGAGTGCATATCATTGTCCAGCACCTTCCCGGGTCTTTTGTCTAGCAAGCCTGCCCTGTCGCTACATCCCTGGAAGCATCTGGGAGCGTCTGCAGTCTCTCACGGACCTGATTGCGGGGAGATTTACCCCTGAAACTTGGATGCCTACGGCGTGGCTGGGCCGCAGGAGCCGGGGGCTGGAGTGAGCCGCGGCCGGAGCTGTGGGGACCCGACTCGCTGCGGCATCAGCGGCCGCTGTCTGAAGCACTAACGGCGACTTCTGCAGAGAGGCGATCAGCGCCCCGCTGCCCGCGGCTGAACCAACGACTCCACCACAGTGCAGGGTGTGCGGGCCGGGACCAAGAGAGGACGACAAGTCAGTGACTGGGCCGTGCTTGAGGCCGGGGATTGTGGGCCCGGGCTGATACACTTTGGTTCGGCCCCTTCTTGGAGGACTGCTGACTGAGCCGCTGCACGGCATCAGCAGTGCAGTGGTCGCTGCCTCAGCTGCCGGGGGCCTAGAGACCTACTGAACTTTTACGGGCCCTTGCGGGGGTGATACCGGAGGCCCAGGGCGTGGGAGCCTCGCATACGCTCCGCCCAAGGTGGTGGTGCTGAGACGCATCGGTCACGGACTGGAGCCTGGGCGAGGTGTGCCTATCTGGCGGCGCGGGCCCCTGGGATACTTGCGGCCTGCAGTGATTTCTTGCGGGGGGTGCCGCCCGCTCTTGTGAGCCAAAGTTCTGCTGGGGGCTTGCCTAGATTCCGCGTATCCCATTTGAGGCCCGGAGGAGCAGAGCACAGACCCCCCCCACATCGGGCGGCTGCTAGGACTTATAGCGTTGCCTTGCACCATCGCCGAGAAGTGCCCGGCCCGGTAAGCCCTGCCAGCGGCTCACCATCTCTCCGGTGGCTTTGTTTGATCCCCCAGGCCCGGAACACCGAGAACAGAGAGGCGGCCGGCCTTGCTGGCGAGAGGCCTGGTCGCGGCTGGGCAAGTGAAGAGCCGTGGCAGGGGCAGCGACGGAGGCCGAGCTGGGCCTCCACGAAGTTGTACACGCATGCTTGGTGCCCCGCTGCAATAGTGTCCCTGCGGCACAGCAACACAGATGTGACCCGTGGAGAGAAGGTGCACCGGGCAGGGCGCAAACATCGGCCCGAGTCAGCGTAGAGAAGGAGGCGGGGCCTAACTGAGCCCGTGGCTCCGGGGCCTACGGAGCTCTTGCGGACAGGATGGCATCGGTTCCCGGCTGCCGATTGCACAAAGACTGAGTTGGGCTGTTAGGCTGACGTGGGGTGGCCTGGCCTACCGCGCCATATGCAGCACGTTTGCGGGAAAGCCTGAGGAGCGCGGTGGGGAACCCTCCCAGCGGGGAAGCTGCTGTTGGGCGAACGTACCTTGTTGTATGGAGAGAAACTTTCGTGGGGCCTGCTACCCCATTTAGAAGCCTACTTGCTGCTGCGCAGCTGCCCTGGGCTGCCCCTTGGACCACGACATGGAGTAGACTCTGGTGATCCGGACTGGTAGGCACCCTAGCGGTAGCGACTTCCTGTGTGGCCTGAGGATCTAGCCGACGGAACGGGTGGTCTCATTGGGGGGCCCCGACCCCGAGGACTTGTCCTGGTAGGTTCTTCCTTGGTTCCACACGTGGTGCTTCTGGAAAACTCCTTTGACGGCAAGGACACGGGTCTGACGCTCCTTCTGGTGTGGTGAGTCGGACGACGACGAAGCAATGTCCACCAAACCCCGTAAGGAGAAGCCGGGTAAGGACGCCCCACCGAGAGGGTCCCAGCAGACAGCGTCACCGGGTCCCAGCACCTCACCCAAACTGAGAGACGATGAGGCACCCGCCACTAAGGCCTTCATGCTGGAACTATTCAAGGAGGACATTTTGGAGACCCGCTCCCAACTTCCTTCGGACCTCCGCGAGGTGAGGAGGGATGTAGACGCATTGGCGAGAGAGTGGCCACGCTGGAAGACCATGATCTGAGTATGGCTGGCGAGGTGCACCAGCTCCAGCAGGACGTGCTCCGTCTCAGGGAGCAGAATTTAGACCTTCAGGCCCACGCCGAGGACTTGGAAAATAGGTCTCGCCGGAACAACATCCGCATCCGAGCAGTGCCCTGGGACGGGGAAGCTGGAGGCCTGCGGGGTTATGTAGAAGCCCTTTTCCTGCAGATCTTGGGAGAGGAGGACCTTCGCGAAATCGGTATGGACAGAGTTCATAGAGTCGGTCTGCCGAGAGGAGGTGGGGACATCCACGATTTCCAACTGAAGGAACGCATACTTCGGAAAGCTCGAAGGGTCCCCTCATTGCAATTTCGGGATCATCGTCCCCAGCTGTTCCAGGACCTGGCGGCCTCGACGCTTCAGAAGAGACGCGAATTTCAGCCTGTGACCGTCTTCCTGCGCGAACAAAATGTGGCCTACTCTTGGTGACATCCCTTTCGTCTTATCTTCAGATGGCAAAACAGGTTGGTTCAGGTCCGATCCCTGCAGGCTGCCAAGGACCTCCTGGGTCTGGATGACGCTGCTCCCTCCCCAAGTGGAGGGAGCTCCCCGTCGAGGCGGAGACGACGCTCCCCGTCTTGGCACAGAGTGGGCAACGCGACTGCCTCGAGGGGACCGGACCCCTCGGTTAGCCTGCAGGAGAGAGGTGCAGCGGTTGCCTCTGTGGCTACAGTGACGGTAACACCGTCACAGGACAGCTCCGGAGTGGCCTGAGTCGTGGGAGGCCGTACAGGTGGCGTCGGAGGGACACCTCCAATTCAGGTACCGTGGGTCCTTATGTACTTTTCGGAAGATACCCCGGACGGGACCACTGGAGGGTCATTGACTGTTGCCCAGACCCCCACTCCCTGAGGGTAACTATAGACGTCCACATTCTGGGATTGTCAAACCCTCTGTTCTTCTTGATGAGACTTTCTTTCGAGTTTCTTCACTGCTTCTCTTTGTTTTGTTGGTGTTTGGTGGGGCTTCAGGGTTTTGGAGGGGAGGGGGGAGTATGGGTAGTATCATGGGGGGGATGGGGGAGTTGGGGACTGGGGGGGCAGTGGTGGTGACCAAGTTGTGTGCGTGAGTGCTGCTTCCGGCTGGTTGAGTGATGTTATTTTGCCTTCTGATCCGTCTGGGCTGGGGTCCTGGGGAGATGTGTGGCTGGGGGATGGAGGAGGAGAACCAGCGGGGTGTTGGTTGATATGCGTTCTCCTGGACTGTGCTTCCTATGGATATACTTGTTGTGGTGCGCCAGCACGAATTGACCTTGGGTGGCTTCGGGTGGGGGAGGCTGAGAGGTTTTTTGACTGTGTGCAGGTAGCGGGGGGTAGGATCTCTACTGTGTAATGCCACTCAATATAGGAACATGGAATGTGAAGGGTTTGAATTCCCCGCAAAAACGCCAGAAAGTTTGGAAGTATGTGATTGATCACCAGCTGGATGTGGTGGGCCTCCAGGAGACTCACCTGGCACGCAAGGATGAGCTCCGCCTCAAACATAAACACTTCCCCCTTATTTACAGATCGTCGGCTTCCACGAAGCATAGGGGGGTGGCCCTTCTCTTCCGTTCTGCCCTTCACTTTCAGCCCATGGGTGTGCGCAGCGATAAGGAAGGTCGTTGGCTGATGGTCAAGGGTCTGATGCATGATAGGCTGTGCACTTTTGTGGTGGTGTATGCTCCGAATGCGGGCCAAAATAGCTTTCTCCAGGACCTGCTGCGGAAAGCGGATGACTGTTGAGGGAGTCCTGTTTTTGATGGGGGACTTTAATCTGGTATGGCACAGGGAAATGGATACCTCTCACCGTCAGCGATCCGATACTGGTTTGTTCTCCACTGAGACCCAGCGGCTGATAGGTGACTTGGGTCTGGTGGATGGCTCTCCATCCCCATTCTCGGGATTACACCTTCTTCTCCCATGTCCATCACTCCTATTCCCGTCTGGACCACATTTTTTTAAGTCAAGCCCTTAGAGGAGATGTCCGCGAAGCCCGTATGTTCCAGCTCTCTGTTTCTGACCATAGCCTACCCGTGCTCTGCCTACACTGGTCGGCGAGGGGTGACGGGCAGCACAGGTGGTACTTCCCGGCCTCACTTGTCCGGGATGAACACTCATGTAAGGAGCTGCGTAAGGCCATCCGGGAATTTTTCGCTCTCAACCCCGTGTCCGATACATCGATATTCGTCACCTGGGACGCCTTTAAGGCGTCGTTGAGGGGCACCTGCTTGGTCCTCAAAGCTAACCTTAACAGACTGCGGCGAAAGGAACGTGAGGGGCTGGAGGGGGGAACTCGCTGCTCTTGAACAAGCGCATAAACAGAAACCTTCCAGATTGACCCTTCGCCCATTGACGGCGGTTAGGGGGAAGCTTAGGGCCCACTATTACAGGGCGGAGTTTACCCTGCTGAAGCTTCGGCACCTCTCCTACTCCCAGGGGAACAAAGTGGGGAGACACCTGGCTCGCCAGCTCCGGGATAAGCGGGAGAGGGATTACATAGGGGGTATCAGAGATGCAGCGGGGACTCTGCAACATCTGGACGAGGTCAAAGCTGATCTCTTCGGACGCTTCTACGCTGGGCTCTATGCAGGGGAGGCCTCTGACCCTCAGGACCAACCGAACTACATAGGCGGTCTTCCTCTGCCCCAGGTCTCCGAGGAGTGGAATGGGTTATTCACTGCCCCGTTTACCAGAGCTGAAGTACTGGATGCTATTAAAGCCCTGAAGCCCCATAAGGCGCATGGGCCAGATGGCTATACCGCTCTTTTCTACCAGACCTTTGCAACAGAGGTGAACGATTTTCTGGTCTCCCTTTTTAATGGCATGGCAGAGGCCGGGGAAACGTCGGGCTCAATGGTCAAAGCCGTGATCTCGATTATCCCCAAATTGGGGAAGGACTCGTCCAAATGCTCCTCATACCGACCGATAGCCCTCCTCAATATTGATGCCAAGTTGTACTCCTCCATCATTGCGGGCAGACTCCAGGACCTGATGCCGGCGCTCATTCATCCGGATCAACCTGGATTCATTAGGGGCGCCAGACCCATGACAATACGAGGAGAATCATCCATTTGATAGAGAAGGCTGACAGATTCAGAATCCCGGCGGTCCTGGTGGGCCTTGATGCAGAAAAGGCCTTCGACCGGGTGGACTGGGGTTTCCTATTCCACACCTTGGCCGCCTTTGGCTTCTCGGCTAAGTTCCTCTCGATGGTGGGAGCGAACTACAGCAGCCCCCGATCTAGAGTGGCGGTGAACGGCCACCTGTCAGTGTTTTTTCGCACTCTCGAGGCACAAGACAGGGCTGCCCCCTCTCCCCCCTGCTCTTCGCCCCGAGTATTGAGCCATTGGCAATGGCTGTGCGGGAGCACGAAGGGATACGGGGTCTCCCCTTTACGGGAGAGCAGCACAACATTACCCTATTTGCTGATGACGTTCTCCTATCCGTTAGGGGCCCAGCTCAGTCTCTCCCGCACGTCCAACAGGTTCTGTCGCGCTTCGAAGAAGTGGCCGGCTTCAAGGTAAACTTCGATAAATCTTAGGTTCTCAACCTTACGCTCTCTTTAGCAGAGGTGGACCGTGTGCGGCCGCGCACGCCGCTGCCGTGGGCCTCCAACTCCATCTTGTACTTGGGGATCCGGCTGACTCCCTCGATAGGGAAATTGTATTCCGCAAACTTCCCCCCGTTGCTGGCACAGACTCGCACAGACTCGGGCAGACCTGGAGCGCTGGAAGCCGAAGTACATTTCGTGGCTGGGTAGAAATCACGCGCTTAAAATGGTTATTCTCCCCAAATTCTTATATCTCTTTCAGGCGCTCCCTATACCACTGGAGATTGATTTCTTCCGGCGCCTTAAAACCCAGATGCTTCGGTTCGTCTGGCAGGGGGGACGGGCGCAGTTTTCCTTTGTTACTCTCCGTCGGCCGCGGAGGGAGGGGGGGTGGGCCTCCCCGACATGCAGTTATACTACAAAGCCGCGCAGTTACAAGTCTTGGTGGAGTGGTCCCAACAATTCTCGGAGAAACATTGGTTACACATGGACAGAAGTGTAGCGGGGAGATCGATCTGGGATTTGGCGTGGAAACCCAAGGGAGATAGGCCCAAGAACGCATACATTAGTACTCCCACCGGAACTACCCTGAAGGTCTGGGACACAGTGTCTGGTGATGAACGCTGGACTACGTTCCCATCTCCTTTTACGCCAATACACTTTAACCCGGCTTTTCCGCCGGCGCTGCGGGAGGGCCCCTTCGAACTCTGGAGGGAGGGGGGATGTTGTGCTCTCACGCACCTGTTTCATGGCTATACTCCGCTTACCTTTGCCAACTGTATGCGGGACTATGGAGTCCCAATGTCCGAGCGCTTCCGTCACGTCCAACTGCTCCATTGGGCCACGTCCTCTGAGGTCAACAACGCGGCCACGAGACCCCCCTCCCCTTTTGAGGCCTTCATTTTGCAGACCACCTCCATAAAGGGTGTTATCTCCTTCCTCTATAACCTTCTGCTTACCTCCGCCGTGGCACCTCGTCCCCGTTATATGGGCTCTTGGGAAGAACTCCTCGGGAGAGATATTTTGGACGGGGAGTGGTCGCGCCTGTGGCAGGACATCAACGCGCATAATCACTCTGTGGAACTCAGAGGCCCATCTTAAGACCCTCATGGACTGGTACTTGTACCCTGCCAAGCTGCATCGCATCTTCCCGTCCTCCTCTGACAGATGCTGGAGGGGCTGTGGTTTGCTTGGGGATTTCCGCCACATCTGGTGGGACTGCCCGATCATCCGCCCATACTGGGAAGAGATCCTATGCCACATCAAAGAGATTTTTGGGTACCCTGTGGCTGACTCAATGGCCCATGTACTGCTGGGTCTCCGTGACCCGGAGCTCGAACACCAGACCCGAGCGGACAAGAAGATCTGGTGGCTGTGTATCGGAGCTGCCAAACTCACTCTAGCTGCAGCCTGGAGGAAACCGGAGGCTCCTTCGATCTCCCTGTGGCATGCGAGGTTGTGGAAACTGCTGAGCATGGAACGAGTAGCGGACATCTTCCTAGGCAACTGCAAAAACTGTTTCGCTGGGGGCCCTTGGTCTGCTTCCTTTCCAGGGGTCTACCGTCCGCAGTTTGCCCATCCACGATGCGGGCTCTCCATCTGTTTCAGGTTTGAATGTTGTCGGAATGAATGCTTGACTGAACGTTGTCACCACCACTGGGGGGGTATTGTTCTTTGTTGGTTTGAATTCTTGCGACGCCCTAAACGATAATTGAGGCATGAAAGGGTTCTATACAACAGGTGATGTGTGTCTGTAACACTATTTCTACCTTACTGAGCTTTCTACCTTACCAAGACTCTTGCACTGGGGTTCGCTTATGCCACTGCCTGGACTGACTTACTGCCTAATGGGACTGCCCTTCCGAGCTGGATTGTAGTCGTTCTCTAGCCTTTAATATCCTTGCTTCTGCCTCTATGATTGCCCCCTGCGTGGGAAGTTGTGCGGGATTGTCGCTCCTTTTCTTCTGTCCTCTTTAATAAAACAAAAAAAGCTTTTTTTTAAAAAAAAACTTGGGTGCGGGACCGATGCAAATAAATGTGCTGCTTAAAAGCAATTAAACAAAAAATCTTTGCATCGCATAGTGTGATACCAGAGTGATATTTTGCTGCTTCTGTTGTTGCATCCAGATATATAATACAAGTAACATTACACCTACAAGAAGCCAGGACTATTGGCATTGTCAGTGGTTATTTGTTGCATAAAGTGTTATATATTATTGAAAATGCTTCCACTCTTGTGGTGAAGGTTGTGGCTTAATGCTTGAGCTGCTGACTTAGGAGATGGGTTTTGAGTCTCGGGTCAGCTTAACATCATGTGATTCTGGGCAAATCAATTAATCTCCCCATGCATACACCCCCCCCCCCCCAAAAGGTAAAGTTAAAAGTTACAACAAAAGTCGTGAACTGCTGCAGAGTTAAGATTTTTTTTTCCGCCCGGCAAAAATGGAGCGCCCGATAGGGACCAGTCTCAGCACCTGCTTTTTAGAACTGCCGGTGCTAAGCACAAACAGGACCCAGACCACTTAAAGCCCTGTCAGACTCTGCTTCTTGTAACTTAACTCCTGATCACTTCACCCCCTCTATTTGTGGGCTCCTACTATTTCCGGGACTGGTGACAAACATTAGGTGAACTTTCAGAATGATCTGAAAGCACACATTTGTGCTTTTATACTTGCTGCCTTTCTTTTTTAAACAGCGCAGCTGATGGCTGATGGTTTGCCTTTTGAAAGTATTTATGTTAAATGCAGCCCATGACGGGCACTGTGATTAACATCAATTCTTTCAAAAGGGCATCAGCCCGCAACATTAAGAAAAGAAATTCAGCAAGTCTACAAACATGTGTGCTTTCAGGATCATCTAAAAGCACACGTCGTGCTTTTAAACTTGATGCATTTCTTTTCCTACATCGCTGCTGCGGGCCAATTGTGGGCCTTTGAGAAAGTATTTGTGTTAATCACAGCAGCAACCCTCATGGGCTGCATTTAACAAATACTTTCAAAAGGCCCACAATTGGCCCACAGTCTCGCTCTATTTAGAAAAGAAATGCAGCAAGTGCAGGAGCATTTTAAAACTGGCGGCGCAAACGCTCTGCTGGTGTGCTGTGCGCGCTTCACTCACGGCTCTGCGCGCTGGGGGGATAGAGGTGCATGAGCGCACCTTATATGGAACAATGGTGAGGCGATAGATTTGTGTCTGTAGTAACATTAAGGGCTGGAGTCCAATAATGGCACTTTTTAAACAAAAAACGGATAAGGAAGGATAATACAAGTGATTATGCAAACATGCAAGTTAGCTGTAAGGAACATTTTGGAATGGAAGCTGATTGCGAGCAGGGCTTATTTTCTCAAACCAATAATTCTTTAGTACGGGTTTAACGCAGTGTGGCATTCAGTACTCTTGTTATACTGAATAAGCAGCTACCCAAGTCGTTATCGTATGAAATTTCTTTATTGATATCATAACTACAATGTCACAATTTGCTTTCGCAAATTTGCTTGCTTTAAAATGCTCCATTTGCCCACTCTTTTTTAAAACACTTCCAGGAGGGCGAACTCACCCCCGCACCCCTGCCCAATCCTCCTTATGGCGTTTGGGCTCACTTTCTATGACCGCGCGCCACAAGGCACTCAGCCAAAACTTTTATGCCTCACCACTGTTATATGTCACCAGCCGCCACCGGTAAAATATGTCTGATAATTTCAGGCTGATCCCATCTGTTAACAACATTGTGAAATGAAGGTGGTTTCCAAGATGAGCGCAGGATCGCTTTTAGCAAGCTGATAGGCGGGCTAATGCATCAAATGGAACAAGGCAGGGGGATATCAATCACGCTGGCATATCATGCTAATCATTATATAAGAAGCAGCATGTGAGGGGGGCTTAGGGCCAAGGGAAAGGAGTGCCGATTGTGAGGGGCTACTAAGAAAAATAGCATTTTATAATATAATCATGTTTTAAAACCTTCAAATCAAAGACGAAAGTGTGTGTGTTTTGTCGGAATATTTAAAAATCCCGGGTGAAATTCGACAGGCACCTTACAATACCAAACTGATAGCTCCTGTACCAAATTATTTATTAAATTATACATTCGTTGAGGGGTGTAACAACCCAAACAACCCTCCTGAAGCTATGCCCCTGGAACAAGGAAGCTGTACCACACTACTTGCAGACTGCACACGCCCTTTACAGTAGTAGTTATGATACAGGAGCACTCACATCCTCAAACTAACAGTGAAACCAACATCCCTCAGTAGAAGCCACAGAATAGCAGATTTACTCTCACACCCTTCACAATAGTGCCAGTCATTGATGATTTGTGTGCAAACCTTAGCTGGCGTGCTGATGAATTTATGTCCTGATGACATAAATTGACTTTAGAACTTTGTCTGACCCCGCCTGTCAATCCAAAAAATGCGTGGTGTTAGAGCATCATTTTCTTCAAATAAAAACACACACATGGTAATTCATTTGTAGCTAGGCAAACTCTAGAATTGTGGGCTCAAGTCATGAAGACTTTCAGTCATTGCTTGTTGTAGATGACATTAATCAAGCCAGTAATCCCAAATGTACAACCAGGGCCAGATGGAGTACAATCCAGGCAAGCTTTTTGCTGCTGAATGGAAAACTAGGATTAGCAACAGTCAAAAGGCCCACAATCAGCCCACAGCCGCTGATTTAAGAAAAGAAATGCAGCAAGTCCACCCACACGTGTGCTTTCAGGATGATCTGAAAGCACATGTCGTGGTTTTAAACTTGATGCATTTCTTTTCTTACAGCGCAGCTGCTAGGCTGATTGTGGGCATATTTATGTTAGTCAATTCAAAATCTTTATTTCGTTGCGTTGCAACATACAAGATATACAATAATACAGTCAAAATAAAACATTACACACAAAACCAGTAATCAATACTACGCGTCATCACTTTGGAACAATAATAGAATTATCACAGAGTTAATAAATAGTTTAAAAAACATTATTACAAAGTTAAAAAGACATTAAATAAATTTATAACAGCCATGGCATATAGTTTAAAATTAACAACAAAAAAAAAGGAAAAAACTTAATCCGTGGTTTGATCAATACATATGGTATACTGTTTAAAATGGGAGGGACATTTTCAATCTAATAAAATATACAGCCAGAAGAAATCTACTAATTCCAAACACAATTACTTGGCTGGGATCCGTTTTTAGAATTCTACCAGCTTCCTTGTGGGATCTAAAGCCAATAATGCGACATAAAGGCACTATCCATTTTTTCCTGGCTTTACCGTAACTGGGACTAAAAAACAATATGTGTAAGACGTCTTCCCTCATATTGTTAGAACATGAAGTGCAGTAGTCACTGTTTGTCTTCCCCAGCTTTTCTCTATTACCTTAGTTCTCAGTGTTCCGTATCTATATTTTAAATACAAAGTTTTGGCCAATGGCGGCTGAATCTCATCAAGAAATGATTCAAAACAAGCCACGTTTTTGACCATTAAAATTTTTTCGGTCAAAGGGCCATGCATTCTAACATACGCAGAGTCATGGCTCACGTAAGACCAAAAGGACAATTTAACAATTTTCTTAGAGACCAAATTTAAGGACTCCGGCTCACTCCAGAAGTGGGTTAGACCTAGTTTGGATAACCAAACTCTTACATGTTTGGTTACCACTGTCTAGGTCCAATACTTCTTTCAACCCATTTTTGTAGTCAGACAGTTCCGGGGTTGTCCACAATCTTACCCATAATAATAATGGTCTCAACATAGCATGATGGTCAGTGTGCTTAATGTTTAAATCTAAAAATAATGGAACCAATGGGGTATTAATGGGTACTTTTAGTAATCCCCTAATAAACTTGTTCTCCAGTATTTCAAAGGTTTTCCTACATACTGGTCCCCATAGTTCAGCTCCATACAGAACAGCTGATTGAACCTTATATCTGAAAATCTCTATTGCTGGGGTAACTGCCTTGTTCACACATTTATCATATCTTTTTAATATTGGAAGACAGTTTTGTTTGAACACTATTTTAGATTTTTCTAGCTGTGATCTCCATCCCATTGATGAGTCTAATAATACCCCTAAATATGTAAAGCTCTGTTCATAGTCAAGCTTATGACCATTTAACATTACGTTTTTTTTAAAGCTTTTATGCGGGTTTAGTGCCATATATTTGGTTTTTTTTATGTTAATTTCCAACCCTTTTAAGGTACAATATTGCTGGAACCTATCTAATAAAATTTGAAGGCCCGAGGGGTTTGTGATATAAGGATCGTGTCATCCGCAAAAAGGAGGGACGGTACCCGCTCCCCTCCCAGTCGAGGCGAATCATTAGCACAGTTTTCCATGTAAGCCGCAATGTCATTGACGAGGAGGGAGAAAAGTGTGGGAGCCAGTACGCATCCCTGACGTACTCCTCTTTTTATTGGGATTGGGTCTGTGAGTACCCGGTTTGGGCCCCACCTAACCTTAGCGTAGTTCTCCTGATGCAGGCCCATCACCAGTTTTAGGAGTCCCCCAGGTAATCCCTGGCTTTCCAAGGATTTCCAAAGTAAATCACGAGGTATCAGGTCAAATGCTGCTCGTAGATCCGCAAAGGTCACATACATTTATGTTAGTCACCGCACCCTAATTTCAAAAGGCAAACACCCTTGTGAGCCCATGACATGAACACATGGGACAATCTCCCTCTAAAGAATATATATTACAGGTTGTCAGAAAAGGTGAGGGCCAGTATTAAGAGCGAAGTCTCTAAAACGCTCGAATTGGGGGTGATAGAACCACCCAGTAGCCCATGGTCCAGTCCTGGTACCAAAAGCTGCCCCTCCGGGCACCACACAGGAAATAAACTTGTGTTTGGACTATAGAGGGCTCCACTCAGTTACAAAAGCAGATGCTGATCCTATCCCCCTTCCAGATTGACCAGTTAGAGGCTTCCCAGTAATAAAAAATCTTTGACCTTAGGTCTGGGTACTAGCAGATAGTTCTAACAGAAGGTGCTAAGGAGAGGTCAGCCTTCTCCACTCCAGAGGGCTAATACCAATTTTGTGTGTTGTCCTTTGGACTCAAAAATGCCTTTGTCACATTCCAGAGGTTGGTAAACCAGGTCTGTGCTGGTATGGAGCCCATCTCCTCTTCCTACCTGGATGACATAGCTGTCTACAGAAGCTGCTAGAAGTACCACCTCTTTCACCTAGAGAAAGTGCTTCAAGCGCTGCAACGGGTAGGCCGGACTATCAAGGCCAGTAAGAGCCAGACAGGGCAGGGCTCTGTGGTGTACTTGGGACATCTGGTGGGCAGAGGTAAGGTGCAGCGCTTCCAGGCCAAGATAGAGACTATCATGGCCTGGGAGCCCCCTTGCCCCCTGACCAAGATCAGAGCACTCTTGGGCCTCTGGTTACTACAGGTGGCTGAAGGGAAACTGAACAATTGTGGCCCCTTGACAGACTTCTAAGAAGAAGCCCAGAAATGTGATTTGGAAAGAGGGATTCCAAATAACATGTGACTGCCTTAAGCAGGTCATGTGCACAGCCCGTTTTCAAGGCCCCTGACTTCTCAAAGCATGGGAGAAAACTACCATGTGTGTTTATGCGGTGGTAGGGTTTTTTGGTCAATTTCCATCACATCTGCTTACCCACAAATCCTTCCTAGAATTCAATATTTGGTTGAGATTGTAACAAAGTTAAGTTGTCATGTGTTGTCTAATGTATTCACTGGAATTGCAAACTAAAGAGAGGTCTATTGTCCAAGGTTATATCCTCCTTAGTTGAATGAGGCTATTTTGAAGAATTTCCTGAATCTAAGAAGGCTGGGATCTCATGGATAGGTCTAAAGCATTTGAAAAGTGAGGGGCCTTGAACTGTGGCAGAACAGGCTCCCTATTTATCAAGTTTGAATCTAGGTTGAGTGCTAACCTATGACTTGAATGATATTAGGCCCATGGTTTGTATACAAGTCAGTTTTTGATGATATGAAAACAAGTTACTTACCTGTAACTACGGTTATCCAGTATTGGTATCTTTCATAGATTCACATGCCTGAATCATTCCCCGTCGTCGAGGCGGGAGTCCCACGGTAAAAATATATACAATAGCAGTGCCTAAAAAATTCTTGTAGTAGGCTGGCAAAGCCTAAAGGCCTAGCTAGGCCCAAAACTTAGCAGCCTATCTACCTCATTATGTAAAAAGACCTGAAATAATAGCCTCAGCCAATCTGCTGTCCTCACCCTCTAGAACCTTCCTAGCTCAGGCAGTTCTCCTCAGATTTTCCCAGCACAAGTGTGAATAAGTATCCATAAAACAGAACTGCCCTGCCGGGGAGGAGGGTGGGTGCATGTGAATCTATGAAAGATACCAATACTGGATAACCGTAGTTACAGGTAAGTAACTTGTTTTCTTATCCAGTATTTGGGTATCTTTCATAGATTCACATGCCTGAATCAGAGTAGCAAGCAGTGACATCATGTCTGTCGTTAGAGGAAGGTGGGAGACAAAATAAATCTTATACACCCCCACACAACCAGGAAGGTAATAGAGCACAAACTTGTTTACATAACATATGCATCAAAACCCTTCATAAAGTACATTACAGATAGGACAGCGTTTGAAAATGCTAAAATCATCATAATGAAATACATATGCTTAAAACAGTCAAATGAAGAAGAAAAGACTATAAAGAGTCTAACCTTAGTGAAGAAGATGCTGCAGCACCACTTCTCCAACTGCTGTATAATCATGATTTGCCGACTGCAGACAGTAGTGCTTTGTAAAAGTGTGCACACTTTTCCACGTAGCAGCTCGGCAAATGTTCTCCAGCGTCACTCCAGCGAAAAGGGCCGTCGACATTGTTCTGGTGGAATGCGCTTAAACCTTTCTTGTTAAAGGTTTGTTAGCTTTGTCATGACAGAAGATAATCGTAGAAGACAACCATCTAGCTATAGTTGCCTTTGTTACAGCTTGACCCAAGGTGGCTCGACCATAAGCAACAAAAAGCTGATTAGATTTGCCTATGTCCTTTGTTTTTTGAAGATAAAACTTAAGGCACCGTTTCACATCTAGGGAATGTAAAACCTTCTCCGCCGGAGTTTTAGGATCCGGGAAAAAAGTCTTGAGCTTGACAGGTTGATTGATGTGGATTGGGTCGGCACTTTTGGGATGAATCTTGGGTTGGTTCTAAGCGTCACAAAGTCTTTAGAGAATTGTAAGAAAGGCTGTGCAATGGTGAAGGCCTGTGTCTCACTGACTCTGCGGGCTGAAGTGAGAGCCAGTAAGATAGCCACTTTCCAAGTTAGAAACTTTAGCTCCGCCTTGTGAAAAGGTTCAAAAGGCCTTTTTAGAAGTTGAGACAGAACAATATGAAGATCCCACTCAGGAGGAGGAGGACGAACAGGTGGAAAAGCTCGGAATAGCCCTTTAAGGAATTGTTTGATCAAAGATGATGAACATAAGGATGGTCTGTTGGAACTTTTCCTGAATCTGGAAATTGCCGCCAGATGTACCTTAATGGACAAGAAAACCAGTCCAGCCCTAGCTAAAGACAGTAGATAAGGAAGGATGGCTTCAGGTGGAGCTTGAATTGGATGAATATTATTTTCTCCACACCAGGAACAGAATCGTTTCCACTTAAAACGATATGTATTGATGGTACTTTGCGCACGGGCCTGTGATAAAATCGCCCTGCAGTCTGAGGAGATGTTAAGATCCTTGAACTCTAGGAAGTCAGGAGCCAAGCGTGCAAGTGCAGTGATTGAGGATCCGGGTGTCGGATTTGGCCTCCCTCTCTTGTTAACGTTGACACTGTCGGTTTGAGACGAAGTGGAGGCTGCTGAGAGAGTAGAAGGAGCTCCTGAAACCAAAACTGTCTTGGCCAACGGGGAGTAATGAGGATGAGAGTGCAATGTTCCCTCTTCATCTTTTGCAGTACTTTCGGAATGAGCGGAATCGGAGGATAAGCGGATGCAAATATTCCGGACCATCTCATCAAAAGGGCATTTCCCCTTGATCCCTGTTGAGGAAACCTGCTGGCATAAAACAGGCATTTGCTGTTCTGCTGCGTGGCGAACAGATCCAGTGTTGGTGTTCCCCATGTTTGAAAGATCCTCTCCACTTGATGTTGTTCCAGCTCCCATTCGTGACAGCCCGTGAAAGCCCTGCTGAGGTTGTCGGCTAGAGAGTTCTGGACGCCATGCACATGCTCTGCTCTGAGGGATATGCCGTGGCGTATGGCCCATTCCCACATCCCTTGAGCCTCCAGCGACAGGGTGAGAGATTTCGTCCCTCCCTGTTTGCTGATATAGTACATGCTGGTGGTATTGTCCGTGCGCACCAGCATGGACGAATTCGCAATCCTTGGAAGGAAGGCTTGTAGGGACAGAAAAATGGCTCTCCGCTCCAGGCTGTTGATGTGTTTATGCCGGTACTGACGAGACCATCGTCCTTGAATCTGAAGGTCCTGAAGGTGACCTCCCCAACCTTCTATGGAAGCGTCCGTAGTCCGAGTGAACTCTGGTATGTCGTGGAGAAAAGTGAGGCCCGGTGACAAATTGTGCGCCTTCGACCACCAAAGAAGGGCTTGCTTCATCCTGGATGTTACTTTGATGCGGTCGTCGAACGATCCGTCGACTTGCCTCCACTGGCGAAGTAATTCCTCCTGCAGTGGCCTCATTCTGAGTCTCGCCATAGGGATGAGGCTGATTGCAGACGAGCACATCCCTAGAAGGGAAGCAAATGTTGGAACTGAAAGTGACCTTCTTGCAAATATTTGTTTTGCTAGTTTTAACAGTTTGTTTTGCCGCTCCGGAGTCAAGAACGCCTTGCACTGGCATGTGTTCAACACCGCTCCCAGAAAGGTCAACTCCTGTCGAGGTTGAAGCTGAGATTTGTTCGAATTGAGGGTCAGTCCAGGATTTGAGAAGAGGGAGAGGGAACTCTTGACCGCTTGCATCGTGGAGTTTCTTGATGGTCCTTTTAATAGCCAGTCGTCGAGGTATGGGAAAACTTGTATTCCCTGTGACCTCAGCATTGCTGCCACCGGGGTTAAACATTTGGTGAATATCCTTGGGGCTGATTTCAGGCCGAACGTAAGCACTTTGAATTGAAAGTGGACGCCAGCCACTGCAAATCTTAGGTATTTGCGGTGTTTTGGGTGAATAGGGATGTGGAAGTAGGCGTCTTCCAGATCCAGAGAAGCCATAAAGTCCCCTTTGTTGAGACAATTCAGAATGTCCGTCAGCGTTACCATGCGAAAACTCTGTTTCTTTAAATATTTGTTGAGCTTGCGCAGATCTAGTATTGGACGCCACTCTCCTGAATTTTTCTCTACGAGGAAGAAGCGAGAATAAAATCCTTTCCCTTTCTGAGAAGCTGGAACTCGTTCTATCGCATTCTTGTGTAGCATCTTTAAGGCCTCTTTGAAGAGTAAGTGAAGACGAGGGGGACCCCTGGGCGGCGCTGTTGGTGGTTTCTGCAAAAACTCCAGAGTGTGTCCATTCCTGACAAGATCCAGGACCCACTGATCCGAAGTTATTTTCCACCACTGTTGGTAAAAGGCGGAAATTTTGGCGCCCACGGGAAGGGGAGGATGAATGACTGATGTCCGGCAAAGCTCATTGGCGCTTGTTGGAATCACGGCCTTGATTGTTTGAGCGCCGTTTCCCTCCTTGACGAGATAAACTACCAGAGGCAGGCTGTCTGTAGGATGATTGATAGTACGGTTGTTTGTACTGAGACTGGTACTGTCGATTTTGCTGGTTGGAATAATTCCCTCAGGAGGAGTAACCACGGCCTCTTGATTCTCTAAAGGACCCTCTCTTGTATTGTAGGGTACCTAGGGATTTAGCTGTGTCCGTATCCGTTTTAATTGCGAGCAAAGCGTCATCGATGTGTTTTCCAAAAAGGGAATCCCCATCGTATGCCATGTCCAAGATTTTCGTTTGGACCCTGAGCCAACCTGGACGCCTGAGGACTGCTGCCCCCGCCAATTGCCTGAAGTTGGTGTTTGAAATATCAGCGCAATCAATGATTTCCGAAGCCGCCCTTTCACCCTCCTGTTGACGATCCACAGGGACCAGATCAAGGAACTCAGGCAGATCGGACCACATCTGTCTATCATAACGGGCCAAAATAGCTAACGAATTTGTTGCCTTAATGGAGGCTGCTGCATTTGCAGAGAACTTCTTCCCTATGGCATCTAGTCTCCTGCCTTCCTTGTCAGGTGGCGTTGAAATAGGAGCGAAAGGGTTCTTGGACCTCTGTTGCACTGCCTGGTAGATGACAGAGTCTGGTGGAGGGTGTCCTATTAAACAAGATGGAGTATCAGATGGCGCACGATACTTCTTCTCAATTCTCGGAAGGACTGCCGGAATGGAAGCGGGCGTTTTCATGATGCTGAGGCCCTCCTTCCGTATGAAATCAATAATGGGGATAGCTCTGGTAACTCTGCGATACCCCTCCTTAAAGTCATGCAAAAAGCAGTCAGACTGCTCAACTGTGACAGACAATTAAAATCTATTTGCCGCACGTTGCATAATATTATGAAATTCGCCAATATCCTCAGGCAAAGAATCTGACGGGCGTGGCGCAAGCGCTGAAGGCATAGGAATGACATAATCCTCCCACGGATCATTAGGTGTATTATCTGGCAATTCGCCCTCTTCCCTGCCATCATGCTCATCATGAGAAGAGCTATCCGTGTCACCTTGGGGTGTAGGGCCAGTATCCTGCCTCGGTGACAATGATGCTCGCGGTGAAGGAGGCCTTGGCACTTCAACTGGAGCAGGCGGCACACAAGGTGCAACTTAAGTTGGAGGAAATCTCTGGCGATAGTCTGCCAATATAGCTTGTAAGTCTTGAATTAAAGTAGATGGCAGATGACTTGTGTCCTCTGATCGAGGAGGTCTGGTATGGGGCGAATGATATGGCGTTGACAAGTCTTCATTTGCATAATGCCCTTGGTCATCGTCCTCATCTTCCTCCTGATATTTGATATTTAATTGAGAAGGGTGACGGGCAACCCCAAAAGGTCCCTCATCCTCTTCACCTTCATCCGAATCATCCTCCACATACGTCTCCAAAAGGTGTGATGGTAAGAGTGGAGAAATGTGAGAGTAGTCTCGCCTCTGATAAGTTTTCTTTTGGAAATGGGTATATTGCACCCTTGTCGGAGGTGTATTGGGCAACAGATGAGCGGATGCCATTGCTTTCGTAGCAGTCGATGACGACGAACCCGTTGTCATTGGAATTATCGTCAACTGGACTGTAGACGGATTTTCCGTCTATGGAACTGTCGTCGACGATATTGATGTTGTCGTCGACGGGGCCGTCGATGGTGTCTCCGTCGACGAAACCTTCGTCTATGGTGTCTTTGTCGACGAACTCTTCGTTGACTAGGTCGTCGATGGTGTCTTCGTCGACGAGTCCTTCGGCGACGAGGTCGTCAATGGTGTCTTTGTCGACGAGTCCTTCGTCAACGAGGTCGTCGATGGTCCAGTTGCTTTAGTCGTCGGGGCCTTCGCCGACGGAGGTGTCGTCGACGGGACAGTCGACGATGATTTTGACGGCAACTGGCCCTTCGTCGTGCAAGGTTTCACAGGCGACGACAACATTTTAGCAGACACCAGAGGAGAAGTAATAGCCGAAGTGGTGACCGTAACAGAAGAAGTTGAAGAGGTAGAAGTCAAAGTAGCAGTACGAATAGACACCAGAGAAACAGTCTTAGTCTGGGCTGTACTCACAGTGGACGGTCTTGAAGGAGACAATGCATTCTTTGAGGGTTCTGACACTCTTTGAGAGGGTTTAAGTTTTTTCCTCCTCTCAGGAGAAGAGCTCTTCCTGGATCTGGCTCTTTTGCTGGAGGCAGAGGCCTTGTCCTCATCATCTGTGGAAGATGATTTTAACCACAAAAGAACCCTTGCCTCTCTATCCCCGATAGTTTTTGAAGGGAAGGTACGGCAAATCCTACAATCCTTCACAACATGTGAGGGGTGCAGACAATAGATGCAGTCAGAGTGCTGGTCATCCACATGGACCCTCTTATAGCAGGTTCCACAAGCCTTGAAAAGAGCCTTCTTTTCAGACATTTTGAAGAAAAAGAGACAAAAACTGAGTAGGCACTCAGGGAGACTCCCTTACACACAAAGTGCGGTGAAAATCTGAGGAGAACTGCCTGAGCTAGGAAGGTTCTAGAGGGTGAGGACAGCTGATTGGCTGATGCTATTATTTCAGGTCTTTTTACATAATGAGGTAGATAGGCTGCTAAGTTTTGGGCCTAGCTAGGCCTTTAGGCTTTGCCAGCCTACTACAAGAAATTTTTAGGCACTGCTATTGTATATATTTTTACCGTGGGACTCCCGCCTCGACGACGGGGAATGATTCAGGCATGTGAATCTATGAAAGATACCCCAATACTGGATAACCTGGGCCTTTATTCCAATAGGTGTTATGCATTTTACATGGGATTTTAGGTCTAGTCCGAGTCAGTTGATAGCCAGTGAAGGCAGGACTTTCTGTATATGAACATGTCTAAGATTGAGGTAAAGTCTTGCTGTTAACTTCTGGAATGGTCTAGAGAGAAGCTTTTTTATGGTTTGATTATAAAAACAAAATTACAATCACCTGGGCCACTAACAATAACCTTCTCAATCTTTTCCAGTGGAATGTTTGGAGCAACGATAGGATCGTCCTGATCATAGAAAGCTGGAAAATAGTAATTTGACTATTTTATTTATTTTGGCTTCAAAGGACAGTTTAAAAACTAAATATATATATATATATAATGTATCTGTTTCAGGCAGTTTGTGAACCTGTCCTGACTTTTTGACTTGTCATCCAATTGCATGTGCATCTGATCACACTTTTAGATTTGAAGATTGTAGAATTAACCAGGACTATTGGTCACAGAAACATGCTGAGAGGTGATTGGGCTGATCCCTGTTGAACACAACATTTTTTGGCTTACTGTCTTGCTCAGACAACAGCCTGATCTAATAGGCGACACGCTGCTGCAGGGGAAGGGCTCCTCATATTAATTTGTACTTTGAAAGCACCTTGGAACCGTGCCTCGATAATTTTAAATAGAAATTGCGCGAAAGCACTTTTAAGCATTTTGAAAGCTTTTTTTACTCTGTGTATTGCTTGTTATGCACTGACCTCTGTGCTCCCTTCTGCTTCCCGGTCGTGGCTCCGGTCCACCGCGGCAAGTGCCGTTTGTGTGGAGGGCGTTCTGACCGCAGGCCCGCCCCCTGAGGGTGTCACTCTGCACCAGAGGCGGGGCGGTGCCTATATAGATTCCTTCACTTTCTCCCGCGCAACGGGCGCGTGCGGCGGGTAACCGCGGCCCGCTGCCCAAAAACTCTGGTTGCTCGTTTAGCGATGGCGCCCTATGCCCGGGAAGAGCTTCTCGCTCTTAGATATCGGTCCGACTGCCTGGCTCACACATGGTATCCTAACTCCCCCTTTTTTCAATGTAATCAGTGTGGCTTTATTATCTCTATGGCCTGCTTATCGCTACCTTCTGCTTCCTTAGTGACCACTGGCTCTTCTAAACTACATATATTGAGCCTGAATTGCAGGTCCCTTGTGAAACATCACGAGGACATCCACGAGCTTCTCTCTGATAAATCCCCTGACGTCCTGTTTCTAACAGAAACCTGGTTAACCGATGATTCCTCGGCCATCTTAGCCCTGGCCCTTCCCCCAGGTTATTGTATCTGTGTTCAGAACAGATCTATAGGCAGGGGAGGTGGATTAGCGGTGATTTACAAGTCCAAATTCATCTGCACTTTTGGACCCACTAATATAGCAAACAGTGAATGTGCATTATTTAAGATAAAGGTCTCTGAAACTTATACCTTCTCAGGGCTTCTGGTCTACCGTCCCCCTGGACCAGCGAGTGCATTCCAAGAGTCGTTGGTATCAACAATTTTATTATTAGCGCTCCAATCAGCCAATTTTAGCGTATTTGGAGACTTCAATCTCCATCTTGAACGCCAAGACTCTCCTGCTATATCAAAGTTTCTGGGTGACTTGGAGGCATGTCAGCTCCACCAGCTGATTGTGGGTCCCTCTCATCAGGCAGGCCACCTTTTGGATCCTGTCTTTACCAACATAGAGGAAGCCACGGCTGAACCCCCTAGTCCTCTCAGCTGGACCGATCACTTCTTGGTCTCTGTTTCAGTTGAGACCCGAGTAAGCGGCAAGGAGAATCCTCCCCCTCTCATATAGAGGCGCCCCTGGAATAGCCTAGATAATGCTGTATTAGAAGTCAAATTGATCCAGACACGCCCTGTCTGGTCGAACAATATGGAGGAGGCAGACTCTGCATACAGAGAGTGGATAAACACCTCTCTGGATCATCTCATTACCATAAAATGCTCAAGGCCGAAACGAGACTATTCTCATCCTTGGTACTCGGAGATGCTTGCCGATACCAAAAAACAATGTAAACCGCTAGAACGTATTTGGAGACGTTCGTACGACCCGCTGGCCAAAAACGAGTTTAGGCTGGCCACTAAAGCATACCACAAACGTATAAGAAAAAACAAAGCCACATACTACACTGATTTGATCACGTCTAGTACCAACCGTTCCAAAACTATCTTTTCCCTGGTAAAAGAAATGACCAAGGCCCCGGACGGTATGGGCAACCCGATAGTGTCAGATACACAGTGTGAGGAACTATCCAGCTTCTTCATTAATAATGTCAAAGGGATATACGATTCACTACAACTAGATGGCCCCCTGGGGTTCTCCAATCCTACTAGTGATCAAGCTACTCCCTCTCTATTATACCATCTTTAGAGTGGACAGAGATGGAACACCTTACACTTAGAGTAAAATCAGGATCCCCAGACGATCCTATTAAACCTGAATTGTTCAGATCTCTACGTGATTCTGCCCTGCAGGCTGGACGAGAGCTGATCAATAAGTCCTTTCAGCTAGCCTCGATCCCTAAATCATGGAAGCATGCCAAAGTGGTGCCTCTTTTGAAGAAACCATATTTAGACATCTCCCGGCCTGACAGCTACCGCCCCATCTCACTACTTCCCTACCTCGCAAAAGTGGCAGAAGCACATGTCAACCACACCTTGACTACCTACCTGGAGTCCAATGGGATCTTGGATGAGTCCCAAAATGGGTTCCGTGCAACCATAGCACGGAATCGACCTTGCTAACCGCTACAGAACATCTAAAAGCTTCATTGGACATGGGCGCAACCTCTATTTTGATTCTGCTGGATTTGAGTGCGGCTTTCGACACGGTCTCCCACAAGATATTGCTTGAGAGACTGTGGGAGATAGGAGTCAGGGAAACGGCCCTGGATTGGTACGTGTCGTTTCTATCTGACCGTTCCTTCCAGGTGCACGCCCCCCGTACTCATCCAGCAGGCTCCCCCTTGAATGTGGGGTGCCTCAGGGGTCTGCGCTCAGTCCCACATTGTTTAATGTGTACGTCCGCCCCCTGGCCGTGATGGCCCGGGAACGCAAGATACAATTAATATCATATGCGGACGATACACAACTTATCTTCAACTTCTCCAATAACAATGTGACAGACCAAATGAAGTTTCAAGAAGACATCTTGGCCATCTCTAAATGGCTATCTAACAATCTTCAATTAAACTCCTCCAAAACAGAGGTACTTCTGATCGGCAATGGCACACAGACATGGGATGAGCATTGGTGGCCTCCTGCGCTGGGACCAGCTCCCATACCCAAGGAGCTGGTAAAAAATCTATGAGTGATGCTCGACAACTCGCTCAATTTGGATTCCCATGCCAAAAAAGTGGCGGGCATCTGTTACGGGCGCCTGCGCTCTCTCAGACCCATCTTGGGGGGTCTTCGAGCCC
Source organism: Lissotriton helveticus (assembly GCF_964261635.1). Lineage (NCBI taxonomy): Eukaryota > Metazoa > Chordata > Amphibia > Caudata > Salamandridae > Lissotriton > Lissotriton helveticus. The sequence goes on from NC_136059.1 coordinate 1,759,570,431, forward strand.
CCAACTCGTCAACTCATAGTCCAGGCGTCAGTTCTTTCTCACCTGGACTATTGCAATTCCCTCGTGCTAGGCTCCAACACGACTACAATAAATAGGATGCAAAGAGCGCAAAATGCTGCTGCTCATGTTCTGTTTGCTCTGCCCAAAACCTGTCACACTTCCCCCTTTCTTCGGCGATTACATTGGTTGCCTATAAAGCAACGCATTCAATTCAAAACCCTCTGACTTACCCACAAAATCCTGTATAGCGCCGGCCCCCAAACTCTTCAAGGACTATGCTCCTTTTATACCCCTACGCGTGCACTTCGCTCAGCGGACCTTCTCTTAGCACGTACCATTAAGACACGGAGGAGCAGAGCTGGTGGCCGTTCCTTCAGGTGTCTGGCCCCTAAACTTTGGAATTCCATCCCCTTAAAAGCTCGAGCCACCTCAAACCATCTGTTATTCCGCAAACTTATAAAAACTTGGTTGTTTGCATCCATCTAATATATCCTCTGTCGCATTAGTGGTAGGCATGTCCGCAAGAGCTGGGACGCCCTGTTGCTGGGGTAGCTATGCGCTATACAAGATTACATAACATAACATAACTTGCTGGTTACGAAGAAATTACTTTATCCACTCAAGTGATGAACCTAAGATTTACAACCATTCTTTAAGTTTATCAGAATACAACTGTATTGCATGTGGCTGAAAAGTTAGCTGTGTCGCCTATGTCCTGGGAGGTTAGGATTTTTGCTTTGATGTCAGCCAGTGTTTTCAGTCAGCTGTAAATTTCTCTTGTCAGACAAAAGCCAGACTGGTAGCCATGGTACACATTATTCAGTTCACTGTACTATGAAGGTGAACCTAAAAACAAGGAGACTAATTCAAGCAGATCCCAGTCATTCAATTATAGGGGTGCACAGAGGCGTAAACTGCACCAGTGGATTCTCCTATTACGCAAATTAAAAAAAATCCTATGTTTTTACTGAAGGCAGTTTCTATTGTAAACCCTTAACAGAATTACCTTTTTGTTTCAATTGTTAATAGATGCCCCGTTTGTACTTGCTAATTTAAGCATTATGTCTTTAAACTCTCAGTATTAAATATACTTACTTTTTTGTGATATACATGCTTATTTATCCAATAGGTGAGGTCAACACAAGCAAATGGGTTATTTGAGGCTCATGATCATTGAGATTGTTTTGCACCTGTACATGTGACTTACCATCATCTTGAATTATGCGTCTCAGATAATCAGCCATCAAATTTCTAAGTGCTCTTTTATGTGGCAAGCCTAAACGATGTGGAAATACTATTGAAGTGTCAATCACTCTGTCGTGAATGAGCTGTGAAAACAAATTATGCAAGGTAAATTATGTGTTTTATTAAACAATTTTTATAGCAGAGAACAAATCCAGTCAGAGGCAACATTGTACAGGTCAAAGATCATCCCAGAGCTCTAATATTCAACGCTATGCTTAGTGAAGAAAGGTACAAGAAAAATGAATAGAAGAATATGGTTGTGACAACATTGGAAACGTATGCACAACAAAGACTGCTACAACAAGTCCGGCAAATAATGAAAGGGTCACATTAGGATTTTATTAACCTAAACCCTGCTACAATAACAGCCAACTGAATGTAAGAGCTTAATACAAAAATGCTCTCTCTTCAATTTTGTAATTCCACATTTATTTTTTAGAATTCTTTTTATGAACAATCACTGACATTTACATACAGTACAAAGGATTAGGCAAGTGCACATCAGTGGTGACTTATAGCATTAATTGAAATAACAGTAATTCCTATTGGAAGCTACGGGGAAGGGACCGCTTCAGGGTCAGTTCTACTAGGTGGGCTACACGGATTCCCCCTATAGGTATTACACGGGTCCCAGATTTTGGACCAGTTTCTTAGGGTAAACTGGCCCTTACCTTAAAGCCATGTAGGTGGATAGCTTAGAGAAGGGACTAGGGCCTGTGAGGGTGTTGGACTTGGGCCTTAGGGCAGGTTCACCCCTAATCTTTTTGCTTTTGTTTGTGACCCAGAGTTAGTGATTTTTGGGTCTTGGCGCACTTTTTCCCTGTGCCCCAGAGTAAAGTGCGTGCGTGTAGTATGGCTGGCCTGCCCTCCCATAGGAATGCATGGAAAATGTGTGTGTCCATGTTAGTTCCTGATGTGTGGGGAGTGCAGGCTCGAGTTTGGTATGTATGAACTCGTGAGAATGAATGCTGCGCAATGGTATGTGCGGCTTGTATGTGTCTAGTGGGGAAGTATCATTTCTAGACATGGCTGTACGTGTGCAGTGAGGGTGCTGGAGTGTGATTGGCTGGAGCTGGCTGGCATGCCAGGCTCCAGGAAGTCTGGATGGGTCTGCCCGGTGGTGAGTGGGAGATTAGCATGAGTGATGTGTGGGAGGAGTGTACCTGTGTCCTGGATGGGCTGGGTTTTCCCCACACAATGCTGGCTCCGCCCCCCTGTGGTGTGTCTAATGACCCAAGTCCTGACAGTGAATAGAGAGGGTGGTTGAGGTAAACAGGGTACTCCCAAGCCAGCTGCAACTGGTTTCCCCCCACCCTGCACCCTGAAGACAAAGGAATTCTTAGTATAAAAATGGGGCTGTGTCCCCACAGAAGTTGTTCACTGTTCTCTTCCAGGATCCTGAGGGGGCTGTTGCTGCTGCTGGGCCAGAGGACCGCCACTTGGGGTGTCTCCCTGCCTGGAGACCCAGTGTGCTGGCTCTGGGCCCAGCCTTGCCCCCCTGCCTTGCTGAAGGACTCTGCTGGACCTTTATTTTACTTATAGCGCCTGGGAGCGCTCTATTTTGGTCCTCTAGCGCTGGGAGCGCTTTGTTCGGCTTGCTAGCGCTGGGAGCGCTGTATTCAGTTGTAGCGCTTGTGAGCACTGTGACCCTGTTCCTAGCGCTGAGAGCGCTTTATTGATGCCCCTGGCGCTTGGGAGCGCGTGGTCTGCTGGAGTCCGGTGCCCACCCGGCATTTGCCTGTTCGTTTGCCGATCGCGCTTCCCCGCCCCGCATTTTGCGTGGGGAAAGCAGGGGCCGCCCTGCGTGTTGCCGCCGGTTCGCGGCTGCCCACGCCGCACCTGTGGCTGTTATTGCCCTTTTTGGGCTGTGCCCCTTTATTTGAATTTGCGAGTGCCCACCTCGCTTCTTAATTTAATTGGAGGCCGGTGCCCACCCGGCATTGTCAGCGGATCACCGCCGCAGCCCGTGGGTCGAGGAGAAGCCGGGGAAAGCAGCCGCCCGCCTCCCGCCCGGGCCGCGCTGTGATTGGTCGAGCCGGCCGAGCCCCCGCCGCATCACAGAAGGAGGAGCGGAGGGCAGGAAGCAGCCGGCTGTGTCCATCCGAGGCTCCCCGGGGGAGAGAGGAGCCCCCGGACCTTCACCAGAGCCGGTGAGTGCGGCCCACGGAAGTGAAGGGAGGGGCGCCGGGACACGTTGGTGGTGTCCGCCCCCTCAGCAGCGCGACCTCGCGCCCTTGTGTTTAGAGCCTGAGAGGCTCTTGGGGGCATTTTTCCTTGAATCCAGGGTCCAGGAGGGACTCCAACGCTGCCCACTAGGTCTTCGAATCCACGAGAAGGCTCCCCCGCCCACCTCTTAGTTTGTTGGAGCCACGAGGCTCCAGGGGCAGCATCTAGTTGTTCAGAGCCCAGAGGGGCTCGTGTGGGCACTACTTGAGTCTTGAGTCCAGGAGGGACTCCCACACGCCCGCATTGGTGCCTCCTGCCCAGAGTGGCTCGAGGCACCCCCAGTGTTTCTAGGTCCCCCGTGAGGGACCCCAACAGCCCAGTGAGGCTGCATCTTTTGTTTGAGAGCCCAGAGAGGCTCTAGGGGGCACATCTTTGTTCTGGGGCACAGAACCTGCGAGGTTCCCACGTGTGTGGCCCCAACACCTTCCTCACAGCTGCCCAGCACTTTGTGGGCAGCTGCCACGTTTAGGCCCTGACATTGGGACACAGGGACAGTCACAGGTTGTGGCTAATGTGGTTCTGGCGCATTTATGATTTATGTGCCCATGTGATTCCTGCGCAAATGTTCTACCTGCACCTCTGAATGTGTTTTAATGTTTAATGTGCAATTGTTTGTTATTACCTTTGCTAAAAGTGACCTGCTTAGGTAATTGTTTATGGTTTATTTCCCTTTGCTAAAAGTGACCTGCTTAGAGGAATGTTGATGTGTTATCGCCTTTGCTAAATGTGACTTGCTTAGGTGATTATTTTAGGTTTCCTTCCCTTTGCTAAATGTGACTTGCTTAGGTGATAGGTTTTCCTTCCATAGGTCCTGATGTTAAGGTCCTAGTTCCCTGCGTGATTTCCCTACAGTGTTTAGTGTGGCGTAGGAGGTATTTACCCTTTACCAGTAGTTACTGGTTGTATGCTACATGTAACCATTTTAAGTGCCAAGTGTTATACCTACAAGTATTATTTCTAAAAAGTGCATACCCCTGACAGTGGTCTAGGTGGCCCTGTCCTGTACATAATCCCTTGTAAATCTTGCTCGTGCCGGTTGGCACATTGTAAAGTGTGTGTGTTATCTAATGTGTTTTTATTATTATAATACAAAGGCTATTTTTGATATAACCTTGTCTGGAGTTTCCTTTGTGGTGGGCCTAGGGTGTTGTCGCTGGGGTGCGCGCGCAGACGCTTTACACATCGCCTCTGAGATTAGCCTTGCTGCTCGCGTCACGTTACCTAGAGGGTGAGCAGGGGTTATCTTGGTGTGCGACTCCCTTGCCCTGACCTTGGAAATGGTGATCCCTGACTGACCTTGGCGCAAGCCTTGGCCAGCCGGAGGTCCCGTTTCTAACATTGGTGGCTAGCGGTGCGGATTGGACTTGCGTTTGCGCTGTACCACAGTGGCGACAGGCCACATTACAAAACTCTACAATTTTAGATAACCACATTTTGGGGATTATCGTTTTTTAGGGAAGATCAGTATTGCTTCTCCTGAAAGGTGTCATTTTGTAATTTCTGTCCAGTACATTTGTTCCCCGCCCTGCTTCCAGAGTTTGGTACCTGTGTCCTTATGGTCAGGTTGAGAAAATCAGGGGTGGTAGAAACTGCCTTACCGGTCCGAGGGGAGGGTGTGTGTGAATGAGTGGTGTGTTACACTGGACAGTGGAGTGCAAGTTCTCTGAGATAGGAATCTTGCTGAATTTTGTAATTGTATACTCCTGTGTAAGCTCAGACCCCCAGGTTCCCTGTGTCAAACTCTTCTTGAGAACGTCCGCCAAAATGGAGCCTACTTTTGATTCCTGTGATCTGTTTAGATACAGTATGTTGGAGTTGGTCAGATTCTGTGAAGAAAGAGACATAGGGGTGGATGAGTCAGATACTCAGTCAGAACTTAGGAGCAGCCTGATCCTAGGGCAAAAGGGTCAGTGGGATCTTGAGCGCAGTGAGAGAGATAGGGCCCGGGCCGCACGCCATGAGGGTGGTGAGTCTGTGGAGATCCCTGAAGAATGTGAGTTGTATGATGATGACAGTGGATGGATATCAGCAGATAGTGAGGACCCCATAGGTAGGGAGTCCCTTGCTGAGTCCAGTGTCAGTACCAGCGCCCCATCCCTTGTCCTGTCCCCAGAGGAGTGGTTAGATAGGAGGGAAGAGCGGGAGCATCAGCTAGCGATGGAACAGCTCAGGTTGGAGCACGCCAAGCTAGAGGCTGAGAGGGCCTTGTTCAGGGAGAAGGTAACCCTAGAGGGTAGGTTATCCCCTGAGTGCAGTTATGGTTTTCTGGATTCCCCAGGGAGGGTTGAATCCAGTGGTGGCAGCTATTTAAATGTTAGTGTAGACAGTCCCACTCCCAGTTCCCCGAGTATGGTACCTGTTTCCCGAGAAGAGGAGTGTAGGTTGAAGTTCCGGAACCTTAGGACACCACCTCACCAGTCTTGGGAAGATTTTCAGGATGACTGTTGTGTAGCACAGTGTGATTGGTTACGGGGTCCCACAAAATGTGATTGGGACATCTTGTTTGATGTGATTGCCAAAGAGCAGTTGCTCATTGTTGTTTATCCAGAATTGCGCCAACACCTGTTAGGGTGTGGATTGTCTGAACCATATGAGCTGGCAGAGGAAGCCGACCGATGGGAAAGTGCGAGAGGTTCTTTAGAGTCACTAGTGAGTGATTCCAACAGTAGTGGGTCAGGTGTCCTCCAGCCCAGTGTGGTGGAGGAGGGTGACAGTAGCCCAGCTAGGTCCCAGGTTAGTGAGGAGGGTGTAGGGGCTGACTGCCTGTCTCAGTGGAGCAGGAGTGAGTGTGTGACAGAGTCCCCAGACGCCCGAAGCCCTGTCACAGAGCCTGGATGGTTTCTTTAGGGAACACCAGGATGGGAACCTAGACTTGCCTGTTAGTTCACTTGAGGGAGATCTCCTAGTGTGTAGAGGACCTGGAGCATCTGTAAGCGGAGCTTCTATGGTTCTAGAGTCTGGCAGTACCGCTCCAGTGGGGAGGGTACAGGAGTCCAGCGAAAGGAGTGATTGGGGAATAGTATGTGAGTCCCCAGAAGTCCTGGAGTGCCAGGCATTGGTTCCACCAAAGGTTCTAGACCGGAGGTTGGAAGGCCAGGTTCAGGATCCGCCTGACCTGAAGGGTGGGACTACTGTAATCAGTGTCCTGACGAGTTCTTTTTCCAGAAGTACCGCCCCGGTTGGGAGGGAGCAGGACTCTGGAAGGGGGTGCAGAGGGTGGGAGAGCCCACCTCTGACCCCGGTGCAATCTAAGGGGTTAAACCCTAGGTTGGGAGAATTGGGTTTAGAGGGAACCCCTCGCAGGAGGAGGAGGAACCCTAGAAGAAGAGGTAGGGGGAGGAGAGCCTTCCCTGAGACTCCTGGTCCACCTAAGGTTGTAGACCCTAGGCTGGAGAACCAGTGGCAGTCTAGCCCTGTCTTGCAGACAGGAAGGGTGGAAAATGGCTATTATGTGCCAGGGGTTACTACCCCCCACTTTGTGAGTAGGCAGGATCCAGTGGTACCTGGGTGGCCTAGGGCCTGGTCCTGGCCGAGGGCAGCTGGAGAGTACCAGTGGGGTACCCCAGTTAGTCCCTACAGTAGTTTTAGAAGGAACCCTAGGGGTTCACCGTGGCGTAAAACAGGAGGGTGTCCCTGCAGTTGTGGGCCCGCGTCCGTGTTTTATCGCCCCAAGCAGGGAAGTCCATCACGGTGGTGATTGGTCTGCCCTGCGTTTTGGCTGGAAGGGGGTTGTGTTGGACTTGGGCCTTAGGGCAGGTTCACCCCTAATCTTTTTGCTTTTGTTTGTGACCCAGAGTTAGTGATTTTTGGGTCTTGGCACACTTTTTCCCTGTGCCCCAGAGTAAAGTGCGTGCGTGTAGTATGGCTGGCCTGCCCTCCCATAGGAATGCATGGAGAATGTGTGTGTCCATGTTAGTTCCTGATGTGTGGAGAGTGCAGGCTCGAGTTTGGTATGTATGAACTCGTGAGAATGAATGCTGTGCAATGGTATGTGCGGCTTGTATGTGTCTAGTGGGGAAGTATCATTTCTAGACATGGCTGTACGTGTGCAGTGAGGGTGCTGGAGTGTGATTGGCTGGAGCTGGCTGGCATGCCAGGCTCCAGGAAGTCTGGATGGGTCTGCCCGGTGGTGAGTGGGAGATTAGCATGAGTGATGTGTGGGAGGAGTGTACCTGTGTCCTGGATGGGCTGGGTTTTCCCCACACAATGCTGGCTCCGCCCCCCTATGGTGTGTCTAATGACCCAAGTCCTGACAGTGAATAGAGAGGGTGGTTGAGGTAAACAGGGTACTCCCAAGCCAGCTTCAACTGGTTTCCCCCCACCCTGCACCCTGAAGACAAAGGAATTCTTAGTATAAAAATGGGGCTGTGTCCCCACAGAAGTTGTTCACTGTTCTCTTCCAGGATCCTGAGGGGGCTGTTGCTGCTGCTGGGCCAGAGGACCGCCACTCGGGGTGTCTCCCTGCCTGGAGACCCAGTGTGCTGGCTCTGGGCCCAGCCTTGCCCCCCTGCCTTGCTGAAGGACTCTGCTGGACCTTTATTTTACTTATAGCGCCTGGGAGCGCTCTATTTTGGTCCTCTAGCGCTGGGAGCGCTTTGTTCGGCTTGCTAGCGCTGGGAGCGCTGTATTCACTTGTAGCGCTTGGGAGCGCTGTGACCCTGTTCCTAGCGCTGAGAGCGCTTTGATGCCCCTGGCGGTTGGGAGCGCGTGGTCTGCTGGAGTCCGGTGCCCACCCGGCATTTGCCTGTTCGTTTGCCGATCGCGCTTCTCCGCCCCGCATTTTGCGTGGGGAAAGCAGGGGCCGCCCTGCGTGTTGCCGCCGGTTCGCGGCTGCCCACGCCGCACCTGTGGCTGTTGTTATTGCCCTTTTTGGGCTGTGCCCCTTTATTTGAATTTGCGAGTGCCCACCTCGCTTCTTAATTTAATTGGAGGCCGGTGCCCACCCGGCATTGTCCCCGGATCACCGCCGCAGCCCGTGGGTCGAGGAGAAGCCGGGGAAAGCAGCCGCCCGCCTCCCGCCCGGGCCGCGCTGTGATTGGTCGAGCCGGCCGAGCCCCCGCCGCATCACAGAAGGAGGAGCGGAGGGCAGGAAGCAGCCGGCTGTGTCCATCCGAGGCTCCCCGGGGGAGAGAGGAGCCCCCGGACCTTCATCAGAGCCGGTGAGTGCGGCCCACGGAAGTGAAGGGAGGGGCGCCGGGACACGTTGGTGGTGCCCCCCCCCCTCAGCAGCGCGACCTCGCGCCCTTGTGTTTAGAGCCTGAGAGGCTCTTGGGGGCATTTTTCCTTGAATCCTTGGGTCCAGGAGGGACTCCAACGCTGCCCACTAGGTCTTCGAACCCACGAGAAGGCTCCCCCGCCCACCTCTTAGTTTGTTGGAGCCACGAGGCTCCAGGGGCAGCATCTAGTTGTTCAGAGCCCAGAGGGGCTCGTGTGGGCACTACTTGAGTCTTGAGTCCAGGAGGGACTCCCACACGCCCGCATTGGTGCCTCCTGCCCAGAGTGGCTCGAGGCACCCCCAGTGTTTCTAGGTCCCCCGTGAGGGACCCCAACAGCCCAGTGAGGCTGCATCTTTTGTTTGAGAGCCCAGAGAGGCTCTAGGGGGCACATCTTTGTTCTGGGGCACAGAACCTGCGAGGTTCCCACGTGTGTGGCCCCAACACCTTCCTCACAGCTGCCCAGCACTTTGTGGGCAGCTGCCACGTTTAGGCCCTGACATTGGGACACAGGGACAGTCACAGGTTGTGGCTAATGTGGTTCTGGCGCATTTATGATTTATGTGCCCATGTGATTCCTGCGCAAATGTTCTACCTGCACCTCTGAATGTGTTTTAATGTTTAATGTGCACTTGTTTGTTATTACCTTTGCTAAAAGTGACCTGCTTAGGTAATTGTTTATGGTTTATTTCCCTTTGCTAAAAGTGACCTGCTTAGAGGAATGTTGATGTGTTATCGCCTTTGCTAAATGTGACTTGCTTAGGTGATTATTTTAGGTTTCCTTCCCTTTGCTAAATGTGACTTGCTTAGGTGATAGGTTTTCCTTCCATAGGTCCTGATGTTAAGGTCCTAGTTCCCTGCGTGATTTCCCTACAGTGTTTAGGGTGGCGTAGGAGGTATTTACCCTTTACCAGTAGTTACTGGTTGTATGCTACATGTAACCATTTTATGTGCTAAGTGTTATACCTACAAGTATTATTTCTAAAAAGTGCATACCCCTGACAGTGGTCCAGGTGGCCCTGTCCTGTACATAATCCCTTGTAAATCTTGCCCGTGCCTGTTGGCACATTGTAAAGTGTGTGTGTTATCTAATGTGTTTTTATTATTATAATACAAAGGCTATTTTTGATATAACCTTGTGTGGAGTTTCCTTTGTGGTGGGCCTAGGGTGTTGTCGCTGGGGTGCGCGCGCAAACGCTTTACACATCGCCTCTGAGATTAGCCTTGCTGCTCGCGTCACGTTACCTAGAGGGTGAGCAGGGGTTATCTTGGTGTGTGACTCCCTTGCCCTGACCTTGGAAATGGTGATCCCTGACTGACCTTGGCGCAAGCCTTGGCCAGCCGGAGGTCCCGTTTCTAACAGAGGGGATATGAACAATTGTTACTTACCTGTAAACAGGTGGTTCTCCAGTATTGGTGTCTTTCATAGATTCACATGCTTGAATATTCCCCGTCGAAGTGGGAGTCCCACGGTAAATAAAATAGCAATAATGCTAAATATATATATAAATATATATAAACATAATACAAGATAAAGAAAGGAAATACCACTGGAATCATATAAAAACGATTCCTACATAGGAATGCAAGGTAAAGAGAAAAAACTATTTGTAACACATTAGTGTCATTATGTTAGTCCAAATTACAGCCAATCAGGCGCCAGCACCCTCTAGAACCTTCTCCTCAGAAGCTCAAGCCCTCAGATTTTCGTAGCACAAAGTAACCTAGAGTGTATGAGGAGAAGAGAGCCTCTTAGGGGAGGAGGGTGGGTCGCATGTGAATCTATGAAAGACACCAATACTGGAGAACCACCCGTTTACAGGTAACTAACAATTGTTCTTCTCCAGTATTAGGGGTGTCTTTCATAGATTCACATGCTTGAATAGAATAGAAAGCAGTAACCTCCGAGAACTGAGATTGCTAGGCATATACAGAAGAAACCAAGACAGTACTAATAATAATACAGTCATGTAACACATCATAGCAATCACAGCAAAACACTGAGGGGGGAACAGAGGCTCACCTTACTGAAAAAGATGGCGAAGCACTGCCTGTCCCACTGCGGTATCCGCTTCATTGACGACATCCAAGCAGTAATGTTTGGTGAAGGTGTGCCTGCTGGACCATGTCGCTGCACGGCAATTCTGATGAAGAGGCACACCAGCAAACAACGCGGTGGATGAAGACATCGCCCTCGTAGAATGCGCTCTCACTGAAGACTGCAATGGTTTGCCAGCTTGTTGGTGGCAGAAGGCAATGGCTGAAGAAAGCCACCGGGCAATAGTTGGTTTGGAAACTGGATGTCCCTTATGCAGTCGTCCATAGGCAATGAATAGTTGGTCGGACTTGCGGAAGGGGGCAGTTCTGGCAATGTAAAATTTAAGGTATCGTTTGATGTCCAAAGAATGCAAGCGCTGCTCCGCCGGAGACCTTGGGTCCGGAAAGAAAGTTTTGAGGAACACAGGCTCATTCAAATGAAAATCCGTAGGTACTTTAGGTAGGAAGGAGGGGTTAGTGCGGAGCGCCACCCCGTTAGGTTTGAACTGAAGATAAGGCGGCTTGATAGTGAAAGCGTGAAGGTCGCTCATGCGACGAGATGAGGTCAAAGCCAAACGGAGAGCAACCTTCCAGGTGAGGAATTTGATATCCGCTTTATGGATAGGTTCAAATGGTAACTTCATAAGTGGAGATAGTACAACATTGAGGTGCCAAGCTGGAGGAGGGCGCCGAATAGGTGGGAACTTGCGGAAAAGCCCTTTGAAGAATTGACGCATGATCCTTGATGAACAGAGGGAAGAAGAGCCATCATGTCGGAAACAAGATATTGCAGCTAAGAAAACTCTCAGGGTAGCATGAGAGAGTCCTGACTGAGCGAGCTCAAGAAGAATGGAAGAAGCTGCTGAGGAGTGGAATGGATGGGATGGATATTGGCTGTAGCGCACCAATGACAGAATCTCTTACACTTGAGTTTGTAAGTCTTGATGGTAGACGGAGCCCTGGCATGAGCCAGGATGTCTCTGCATTCCTGGGATATGTTCAAATCTGCGAATTCAAGGTGCTCAGGTTCCATGCCCACAATTGTAGCGTGAAGGGGTCCAGATGGCACACTAGGCCCCTGTCCATAGATAGGAGGTCTGGACGAGGACGTAGAGAAATGGGCTAGCACTGGGACAGCAGAAGCAGTTCCGAAAACCATGCCTGCCTGGGCCAACGAGCTGCGATCAACAGGATGTGGCAGGGCTGTCTCCGCATCTTCCACAGCACCGGCGGTACTAATGGGATCGGCGGAAAAGCGTAAGCGAATAGATCGCACCAGTCGATCAAAAGGGCATTCCCGCACGATCCGGGGTGGGGATGCCAACTTGCATAAGACGTAAAATGTAAGATCTGGTGCGAGAACGAGGAAGGACATTCCCATTTCCAGATTTGTTGGCTGCGCCCACCAAAGCAAGCCTCTTCTCATGCGGGCTGTGACTGCAACTAGGTCTTTGAAGGACCCGGAGACCTGACGCCACTAAGTCCAGTTCTTCCTGAATGGGACGGGTGCGCAACCTGCAATTTGGGATCAATGCAATACAAGATGACGCCATTCCCAAGAATGACTTTAATATTCGAACAGAAACGGCCTGTTTTCTTCGAATGAGGGAGACCAGACGAAGGATCTTCTGACGTCGTTCGTTCGAGACAAACGCTTTCGAGAGCTTCGTGTCTAGGATCGCTCCCAGGAAGGTTCTGGTTTGCAGAGGCGCAAATTGTGACTTTTCGATGTTGATGGTCAACCCCAAGGACTGAAACACTTGCTGGCAGAGGTGAGTGTCCTGACATAGCTGATGGTGGGATTGAGACTTTAGAAGGCAATCGTCCAAATATGGAAAGATCTGAACTCCTTGGAGGCGCAGGTGAGCCATCACAGGGGCCAGAACCTCCGTGAACACACGAGGAGCTGATCGCAGCCCGAAGGGCAGAACTTTGAACTGAAAATGCATTGGTGCCACCTTGAAACGCAGGTACTGGCGATGTTGTTTGATAATTGGGACATGAACGTATGAGTCTTGAAGATCTATGGTGGTCATGAAATCCTCGCTGGATAGAAGACGCAGGATTTCCAGTAACGTCAGCATGCGGAACAATTGGGACTTTAGAAACTGGTTGAGAGCCCTCAAATCCAGAATGGGTCGCCAATCTCCGGTCTTCTTGAGTATGAGGAAGAATCGAGAGTAAAACCCCTTCCCTCTTTGATGTTTTGGGACCACTTCGACTGCACCTTTTAAAACAAGAAGACGGACCTGATGGTAAAGCTCCTCGAGATGTGGAGGAGGTGGGCCACGAGGTGTAGTACAAGGAGGAATCTCTACGAACTCTAGGGTATGACCCCGTCGTACAATGTCCAAAACCCAGCGGTCCAAGGTGATCGAGGACCACTGAGAATAAAACAGAGATTCGACCTCCAACAGTTTGAGGGTGACAAAAGTCATTGACGTTTAGGATTGGATCCACGATAAGAAGACTTTCCTCTGTAGGGTCTGGAGGGCTGCTGACGAGGTTGCTGATTGGGCGTGTAACGTTGGCCGCTCTGATTGTAGGAGCGATATTGCTGCCCACCTCGAACGTTGGAAGGGGTGCCGCGTCCGCGCGCACCTCGAAAGGACTGCTTTCGAAACTGCAACGTGCCCAAAGACTTTGCCGTATCAGTGTCCTTCTTAATGGACTCCAGGGCGTCATCGATATGGGATCCGAAAAGCGATTCCCCATCGTAAGGCATATCCAGTATTTTGGATTGGACTTCTGCCGGAAGGAGGTGGACTTTGACCAGCCCTGCCGTCGGAGTGCAGCCGCACTAGCAAGCAGACGGAAACCTGTGTTAGCAATATCGACTGCTCAGTCGATCATTTCTTCCGACGCCATCTGACCATCGCGAAGAATATGTTGAGCGTCAGCCTTGGAAGCATCAGGTATGAGGTTCATCAAATCTGAAATGTCTGACCACATCTGCCGGTCATAATGTCCCAAGACGGCTAAGGCATTGGCTGCCCGGACAGATGTTAAAGCCATAGTTGAAAACTTGCGGCCAATAGCATCTAGGCGTCGACCCTCTCTATCAGGAGGGGCTGTGATTGGAGACGCTGGGTTCCGTGCTCGACGCTGTGCAGCCTGAGTCACTACAGAGTCCGGCTTGGGGTGAGAAATCAGGCAAGCTGGAGAACCAGTTGGGGCCTTGTACTTCTTCTCAAGGCGCGGTATCTGAGCAGGTAAGGAGTTTGGAGCATTCATGAGTTTAATACCTTCCTTCCACACAAAATCGATGATAGGAATTGTGTGGACCTGCTTATAAGGTTTGTCTTTAAAATCATAAAGAAAACAGTCCTCCTCGGGTTGTGATCTTGGCAATTTGAAACGCTGCGCCGCTTTATCCATTAAAAGATGGAAACTGCCGATATCTACAGGAGGTGATTCACCAGAGTTCCCTGGCTGAGGAGAGGGCATCTGTGCCCGGTAATCGTCCCATTCAGCCATATCTGGGTCGCCTGCATCGTCATCCGAATTGTCAGGGACATCTCCGTCCTCACGTTCTGGGACCGCCTCATCATCCGCATCCTGCGGTAAACCATTGTATGGATCCTAATGGACGTTTGAACCTGAGACGAAGTTGTAGGTGGGAGGACAGGCAGCAGAGAAGGTGGAGGTATTGCCACGGGAGCAGGAGATTGCACAGGCGTAGTCTGTGGTGTTGCTGGGAAACGGCGGTTGTAATCATCCAGCATATGCTGGAGATTTGAAATCAAGGTTATTGGAATGGTAGCCATAGGAACTTGGACCAACTGCTCCTCCTGCTGAGACTCTTGGCCTCCGTCATCGTCGTCAGAATCAGAGTCTTGACATTTAATTATCAAATCAGAGGGACTATGTGCCGCCCCAAACGTATCCCCTTCATGTTCCGAGTCTGTGTCATGCTCAGAGGTAGTGGCAAACATTGGTGAAGGGGGTTGCGGTTCTGGATCAGAGATCTGTTGGCACGGAACCTTAGTGAGACGATGTGAAGATTCTGTAGTCTTCAATGACACTAACGGCAAAGAGGCAAATGAACTGGGTGCAGCCGTCGACGGTGCCGTCGTCGTGAACGTCGACGATACTGACTTGGCTGCCGACGAAGATAATTTTGGAGAAGTCATCGTCGACGGTTTGGCCGTCGACGGAGCTGTCGTCAGGGCCACTGTCGATCCACTGTAGACGAAGTTGTCGACTGTGCAGTCGTCGACGCTGGTAGAGCCTCCGTAGACGGAGTCCTCGTCAAAGGGGCTTCGTCGACGAGACCTTGGTCGACGGAGTCGACGAAGATTTCTTCGGGACTTTCGTCTACGAGGATTTTCTTCTTCGTCGACGAGATGGGAATCGTCGACGGAACAGGCTTCGACGGCAACGAAACCCTCGTCGACGTGTAGGCTGTCGACGAGACCGTAGTCGACGACGAGAAGGCTGAAGTTTTAGTCTGCGTCGTCGTCGATGATGCAGGCAATGCTGTTCTCATCGTCGGAACGCTCGTAGACGCTCCCGTCGACGGCGGAACTTTAAGAGGCGTGGAAACACCTCGAGAGGCAGCAGAAGACGCCTGAGAGCCAGGTCTCGTGGGCGTAGAGGTGGTAGGAGTGGCAGAAGACACCACAGGAGCCAGAGACAAGGCCATTTTAGTCTTCTTTAGGAAAGGGGAAGGAAACTCCTGAACACTACCATGCTTAGAGGCTGCTGTAGAAAGACCAGAATGAAAACTTTCTGCATCAGACAGTGCAGAATCCTTGTCCTTTAGACGTTGCAGCCAAAGGAGAAGACGGCCTTCTCGGTCTTTAAGAGTCTTAGTAGAAAAGGTTCTACAGAACTTGCAGCTGCCAGCCTCATGATCAGGGTATAAACAGTAGATACACTTCTGGTGGGGGTCCTTTTCAAAAAGGCGCAGCTTCCCACAAGAAGAGCAAGGTCCGAATAAAGACTTCTTACTTGACATGTTGAGATAAACACTGGAAACTAGAAGAGTTGAGTTGAAAACTGAGCAGAGCTCAGGGAGACTCCCTTCACACGACATGCGGTAGAAAAAATGAAGGCTTGAATTTCTGAGGAGATGGTTCTAGAGGGTGCTTGCGCCTGATTGGCTGTAATTTGGACTAACATAATGACACTAATGTGTTACAAATAGTTTTTTCTCTTTACCTTGCATTCCTATGTAGGAATCGTTTTTAGAGGATTTCAGTGGTATTACCTTTCTTTATCTTGTATTATGTTTATATATATTTATATATATTTAGCATTATTGCTATTTTATTTACCGTGGGACTCCCACTTCGACGACGGGGAATATTCAAGCATGTGAATCTATGAAAGACACCCCTAATACTGGAGAACTACTCGGCTTAGAATACAGCACCAGATTGTAGGTCTCCCCAGGGAGGAGCCATCTGTCCATTGAGTAGCCCGGGTCGTCTACACGACCATAGGTACCATGATGTTTTGCTCAGACAACTCTGACTTGCTGGTTACGAAGAAATTACTTTATCCACTCAAGTGCTGAACCCAAGATTTACAACCATTCTTTAAGTTTATCAGAATACAACTGTATTGCATGTGGCTGAAAAGTTAGCTGTGTTGCCTATGTCCTGGGAGGTTAGGATTTTTGCTTTGATGTTAGCTAGTGTTTTCAATCAGCTGTCAATACCTCTTGTCAGGCAAAAGCCAGACTAGTAGCCATGGTACAAGTTATTCAGTTCACTGTACTATGAAGGTGAACCTAAAAACAGGGAGACTAATTCAAGCAGATCCCAGTCATTCAATTATTTTGCTGGAGATGTGGTACATCTTCTACAAGACCGTGATTTCAACCTGTTTGATCTTCTCAGTGGCTTTGGTCAGATCTGCTCTGATGAGATTCACTTCAATTGAGAGCGTGTCCTTTTTGTGCTCCAGTGAGGTTCTAATCCCAGCTATAGCCTCCATCACATCCTTCAGCGTCCATTCTTGGCTTTCCCCTCTAGCTTCAGTCATCAGCCAATTCCCGTGGCGCGAGTCTGGGGGCGAGTCTCTGAGGATTGTGTGGCGGTCCAGTTTATACGATTGGACTGTTTTGTGACCCCCCTCGGACCAATTGTTTTTGGCTTCTCAGAAGTCGCCATTTTCAATGGGGGGCCGCAGCAGGCAGGCCTCCTCCCTTCCTCCGCACCCAAGCACCCGCGTAGATCAAGGGGCACTGTGCAAGATGACAGTAGGTTTGATTCCTCTTCAGAGTCAGACAAAAGAAGTGTCCTGTATGGCTGGGCAAGGGATCTTCACCGGTAAGGAAATCACCACCCAAGCTGATGTTGCCTGCCGAATATGCAGCAAACTGGGCACTAGATCAATATCTCCCAGAGTCCAGTATCGTGTGGGTCGCTCTCACCTGCCCTCCAGGTCTGTTCCTGCAGCACAATGGCGGCAGGGGGCGACCTGGAGCAGACGATCACTCAGCTCCCGAGGGGGGTGGGGGCGGGTAGTCCGGCAATTCATTGCCACCTCCAGGGGCCTCCTCACCTCTTCACCACCACACCGAAGGGTAGGGAATTTCAGCACCGGGCTACGGGTGTTTACTGGTATGAGCAGGAGGTTCTCTCAATGGTGCACGTCCCTCCCAAGAGGCAGGAGGGCTCTACTAGTCAGCCTCTGGGACCGGTAATCTTTTATAATAAGGGCCGCATGAGGCCCCGAGGTTGCGTCTTCAGCAGGCTGCCTCCCCTCATCTCAACGGGAAGGATTGAAAAAAACAAGGACCCCCTGAACACTGGTGTCAATGAACTCCTAGGGCAGGGATAATAATGTGTGAAAAAAACCCTAGGCAGTCAACAATTAGGCAAACAAGTAATATAAAGTGACAGCGAAAGGAATCATACATAAAAATTTAAAATAAAATTCATCATGATTTTAATGAACACAAGTAAAAATCATACAGGTAAATGGCATAACCACCACCGTATGATAGTAAAAATATAGTTAAAAAACATACAATTCATACATTTATTATTTCATCATGCAAAAAACACCCCTACAGAATAATATCATTGGTATGAAAAAGGAGACAACACTGTGGCGAGAGAAAATCGACGCGCGTTTCGGCATAGACAGCGCCTTCTTCAGGAGCCACACAGTGATATCTGAAAACATACATATAAAAGAAACAACCTATTATAATATATTCCAAATGCTAATACAGCACATGAAAAACACAAACATTTTTTGTTAAAATGAACACACATTATAAGAAAGGAAACATTTTCGCTGTCAAATTATTTCAACTCTTATCTTGTTTCCACGACAGAAATGATAAAGCCATAAAAACCAAGATTGTGCTGTACTCAAAACTAAGCTAAAGAACAAATGAGAAAGTACAATGCTAAACACAATGATAATCAACATACAAGCACAAGTTGCTATGGTATAAGGACGTTATGATTAGATATTTGATAATTCTATCAGTTCATAACGATAATCCCCTCATCTCAACACCAGCCGCAGTTAATACTCCAGGCCCCGGCTTTGACGACGTGCAGTCCTCAATATAGCGGGAGGTATAACTTCTTCCCCGGACTTTCAAGCGATACCGGAACACCCAGGTGGTGGTACACAGATCTAGGGTCGGGCCCCGGATTAATGAGATGGATAGATATGAGGGATTGAGGAGGGACGGAGCTCTCAGTCTACATGGCCATCTCCACCGCTTGGCCACGGCCGGTAATTCCACATTTTCCTTAAAAATAGAGTTGTGGACTTAAACTACCAGCAAATGGACTCTTAACAAGTTGACAATAGGAAATGTGAGGCCAATGCAGTATGAGTGATGTTTGAATTTATGCTGGTCCAGTCTCCTTTGACACTTATTCAGTCTCATCTTATACAAAACTTACCACGGATTAAAACTTTCACATTAGTGAATAAAAACACTCAATGTTGCATTAGCTGTCCACTACATTCTTCTATCACATTCCTATTAAAGCTAAGGCTTCAAAAATCATACGTGTGTATAAATCCACATTTTATAAAAGCTTTAAGATTAATAGGAATATTTTCTTACTTACACGGACACTGCCATGTCACAAAACACTGAAAGAGATTCACGTAAGTCCTGATGACAACCTGTTTAGAGACTCTTACCAAGGCGACTTATCATACAAGAACTAACTTCCTATTTTTTGGCTTCAGATAGATGTGTGTGGCTTGAAACTTGTCGGCATAATTTAAAAGAAATCTTGGGTACATGGGAGACCCAAAACTGAAATCATTCAAAGAGACCTTTATTGACCTTAAAGAGATTTAAGGAAGAAAGTGCACAAGACAACCTCACAGCAAAAACATTCCAAGAAAGCTGAAGACTAAAAGACCCTGTCCCATGACAAGTAAATCTTTGTTCACACAATGATTTGCTTTTAATTGACCTATAGTGCACATTGACACAAAAGCAATAATTGAATAAACAATCAATTCATGAACCACACATGGAAGATGTAAAAACCCAGATAAGAGGAAGGATTTGTTACGTTCATTTAGCTCTTCCTTCAGTAACGCCTTATCTGGTAGAGACTTTCCAGCCTCAGATTCCTTACCTTAGAATTATCCCCAGGCATTAGACTGGATCCGGAATTTTTCTCATTTGCAGTACACCTGCACGCCAGTAGGTGGCGTTGAAGGGCTCTGCATGGTGTGGTCTGCTCCGGAAGTGACATGTGCAGTGCCTATATAGGCATCACCCCAGCATGCCACAGTTAATTGCTTTGTGTGAATTTCGCCACCAGGAGGGCAGAGCCACAAAGAACACCGACCACTTGTTTGGAAAATTAGGGCGCTGAAACGGGAGCAGCCCTGTACCTAGAAATCCAATCGTTGAGAGGACAGGTGGGCCAGTAAGAAATCTGTGGCTAGATAGTTTCTTTACCAGATGAGGCATTACCAAAGGCAAGTAACTTGCTCATCTAAGAGAGACTTCTAGCAGCAGATTCCGTAACTTAGCAAAGATATCAAAACAATACCTCTCCAGTGGTGGGGCTGAGACACTGATTACACTAGAAAGTCCTGTAGGACCAAACAGGCTAAATGCCCATTTTGACTAACCAGGACTGTCAAGGCAGTAGTGCTTCGTAAACATGTGCAAGGAAGCCCACTTTGCTGCCTGACAGATATCCAGGAAGGGCGCTCCGCGTGCTAATGCAGTGGTTACAGCTTTGGCCATAGTATAATTAGCTTGCAAACATTCAGGAAGTTGCTTTTTGGCCAATGCGTAACAGATTTTGATGCAGAGTGATATCCATCAGGAGATGGTCGGTTTCTGCCCCGCCGTTCTTGTTTTTGGTTCAGACGCACTCAACAAATGGTTGATCGTTCATCCAGAACTCTTGTGCGGTCAAAGTAGAACAACACTTTTTGGGTCCAGTCAGTGAAGTTGCTTATCTTTCTTAGAGGGATGTGGTGGAGAACAAAAAGTTGTCTAACTTGGCCTACGTGGCAGGGAGTGACAACTTTTGGTAGAAAGGAAGCTATAGTTCATAGAACATGTTTGTATGGGTAGATATTCAGGTATGGAGACTTGGATGACAAATCCTGAAGCTCACTGACCCTCCATGCTGATGTTATTGCCACCAGGAAGGCAGTCTTGATGGTAACCAGCCTGAGAGGACAGTTGTGCAAGGGCTTGAAGGTTGTGCACATCAGAAAAGTTAGGACTAGATTAAGGTCCCACTGAGGTATGATGAAGGGCTAAGGCGGGAACATGTGTCGCAAACCTTTCAAGAACAGGGGAGCTGAAGAGGGAGGGCTGATCAAAATGATAAGCTTTTCCAAGTGAGAGCCGCCATAAAAAATGCTATGCAAACAAATGATGGACGGAATCCTGAATAAATCATACATTCACCCCCCGTCAAGAGACCTGGGTGAAATCCATCGTTCTTTTGCTCACCATGCCACTCCAGTTTAGACCGAGCTATATGCAAATCAGTCTTTACCCTGTGCCTCATGAGAACAGTCCAGACCGAACTGCCAAGCCAGATCCTCCCTGGACGGGAAACAAGCATCCTGGGACCGGTTTCTGGGCATTACCCTTCATCAGTCAAGCTAGCTTGAATCCAGTGGCACAGTGAGCAAGGGACCCACATATGGGCATACCCAGCCCACTTAGGGTGAAAGGTGCTACACAAACAAACGATGGACTCAAGCAGACAAAACTGCTGACATTGTGTGTTCCCCCAGGTATTGAACCAATAGGGACGTGCTTTGATGTTCCAGCCATGCCCAGAGACGCAGGGCCTCTCAACAAGGGTCCACAATCACACCTGCTTGTTGAAATACGACATGAGGGAGGTGTTGCCCATTAACACCTGCACTAGCCTTCTTTTGATGGAAGGTAAAAAGACGTTTAATGCCAGATGGATTGCCCGGAGCTCTAGTAGGTTGAGGTGGAGTCCAGATTCCGCTGAAGACCAAAGGCCTCTGATCTCCACCTCTCCCAGATGGCCACCCCATCGCAGGAGATTAATCTGTCACCACTCTCCGATCTGGAAGGGAGAGGGATCTGCTGCTCAACCAATCTCAGTTTGTTAGCCACCACTGCAGATCTTCTGCAGTTCCCTCCAAGATCTGGACCATGTCAAAGATTTCCCTGATGCTGTGCCCAATGGAATTTCAGATCCGACTGCAGAGCCTGCATATGCCAGAGGAAATGTGTCACAAGCAGGATGCAGGAGGCCATGAGGCTTAGCCGCCTCAGAGACTCTCACCAAAATCCAGGATAGAGGCCATAGTCACATAAAAGAATCTAGCAAAGGGGAGCAGATATGAGATCAACCTGTTTTTCAGAACACCATGCCACAAATTTACTCCAACGGCCAGTGTATACCGTCTTGTGGAGGGATGCTGAGCTGCCAAGGTATCACAGACTTCAGGTGGATGTTCGAAAGCTGTAACTGAGGCCTCTCAAGCACCACGCATGAAGGCAGAGGGTTGTCCGGTTTGGGTGGAGAACCCTCCCTTGTTACACAGTCAGAAGATCCTCGCGAAGCGACAGCCTTATATGGAGGACCAATGGCCATGCTCAACAGCTCAGTATACCAAACTCTCAGAGATCAGTCCAGAGTTACAAGGATAACTTGGGCTCAGTGGTTCCTGATCATCTTGAGGACTCTGGGTGGGAGCAGTATGGGTGGGAGCGGCATACAGGAAGCCTGAGCTCCGCTCAAGATGAAGTGTCTCCAAACGAGGGTTGCCTTGGAAAATCCAGCAGGCACAAATGCTGACATTAAGCATTCTTGGCAGAGGCGAACAGATCTAACCAAGGCTGTCCCCACTGCTGAAATAGACCTTGCGCCACATTTGGAAGGAGACGCCATTCGTGATCTGCTAGGCATCGACGACTGAGTTTTCCCACCTTGGTGTGCATAAAGATGTGCCCTGCTGTTCCAGTCATGTCCAGAGGTGCAGGGCCTCTAGACAAAGGGTCCATGACCCACCCTGTTTGTTGCAGTACCACATGGCTGTGATGTCTGTGAACACTTGAACCAGCTTTTCCTTGATTGAAGAATCATGAAGTAGGAGTTACTTACCTTCAGTAATGATGTATCTGTTAGAGACGATTCTAGCCGCAGATTCCTTAACGTAGAATTATCCCCAGGTGTGAGACTTGATCCGGAAACTTTTTGCCACAGCATCCCTGCGCGCCGGGGGGACGGCACCATGTGACTCCCCCCCCCGACGTCGTCCACGTAGTCAGCGAGGATACATAAGTCCCACCCCGGCGCGCCTACGTCAGTTTTTTTAGAGAACTTTTCTGTGCCACAACGCGGAGCCATCACAAACAAAAACTGTGAGAATACTGGAACAGTGTGCAAAAAAAAGTAGCTAAACAGAAAGGGAAGAAACGAATGGTGAGGAACAGCACCATCCAGAATAGTGCCAGGCACTATGGCACCAAAAGTCATGGAGGGAAAGAACACAACACAACTACTTCAAGGCATGCCTGCAAACAAATACAACAGCCTCCTTGGGGGCAGAAAGCATGTGAAAAATGCACAGCAGACGGAGAAGTATGCAACCACAGCCCAGAACAGAGAAGGGCACCAAGGCCAGAACCGAAGAGTAACGACAATTCACCCCCAGACAACATCATCAGGGAGAGACATCTCCTGAAAAAGAGCTAAGGGTTGAGACCCAGCCAAGGGACCTCAACCCCAAGGACTGGAAAGGAGTCAGAATTGCAAGCAACAAAAGGAAGAAGAGCACAAGCAACTCCCACACTGGAGACCAGGGTGCAGGGGCGCAGAAGCACGCATGAAACATCAAGCAAGGACCAGAAAGGTAGGAATGGTGCAAACAACCCGACGAGCATCCCTCTAGGGAGGGAGTACAAAAAAAGGCACTTGCAGAAGACCACCACCTGGAGGCAGGCGAGTGCAGACGACCAAGAAGGGTCCTCGCAGAACGGAGAGGAAGGGCGGGTCGTGAAGGAATCTGCGGCTAGAATCGTCTCTACCAGATACATTGTTACCGAAGATAAGTAACTCGTACATCTGATAGAGACTACCCAAGGGGGAGGAGGGTCTGCGAGAGGACCTCTCCAGCCTGGACAAACAGAGCCCCAATAGGGGATGGGGCACAGGGACAGGGAGACTAGCCCAGTTCCCCCAGGTAGAAGAGAACCTGGTCATCTCTGAAAAACACTGGCCCAAGCGGGGGTGCGTGATGACAAAAAGAGGCGGCCCAACCCTCATCAAGCAGGAGGAAACAAAGACTAGGCGAAAGGAGGCCAGTGCACCCCAAGAACCAGGGATCTCCACCAGAAGCCTCAGAGGTACGGGCAACGCAGAGGAGTATCTAGGAAGAAGAGCCACCCACAGACTCCAAGGAAAAGTGGTAGAATCGCAGGCAAAACCCTCCACCGGGAAACACACCCAGTGAAGAGGGCAGCCGAGCCTATTACAGCTTGAAGTCAACAGACAAGACAGAAAGGCGCCTCAGCAATAAAGGCAGGCGGGAGAAGAAGAACGTAATCTCACAAGGTTCCCACAGAACAAGAAGCAGGAGCGCCAGGGCCCCGGCCACAGAACAGAAGAGAAGGCGGGTGCAGCCAGCTGCCGACATACACCGCAAACTAAACTCCCAGACCACGTCGGGCTTGGAACAAGGGCAAGGCCAGAAGAAATCCCGAACGACCCCTAAAAGGG
This sequence comes from Lissotriton helveticus, assembly GCF_964261635.1. Taxonomy (NCBI): domain Eukaryota; kingdom Metazoa; phylum Chordata; class Amphibia; order Caudata; family Salamandridae; genus Lissotriton; species Lissotriton helveticus. The sequence continues at coordinate 1,759,594,330 of NC_136059.1, forward strand.
GACCGCTCCGGAGAGAACCGAACCACGAAGAAGTGCGATCAGCTAGAAGATGAGGAGAAGCAAGTAGGACGGACCAGGCCGTCAACACAGGAAATGATCCCCTCAGAAACACCAAACAGAGGACAAAACGGCAGATAAGGGCAATAACCCCCGCAGCACAATACCATAAATGGCCAAGCCACACCCAAGTAAGGACCAAGGGCCACACTAGCGTAATACCGCAACACAAGGAAAGGCGAGGAACCCGCAAGGGGGAGTCCACACCCTCCCAGCATAAGACAGGGCTATACAATAGCTACAAGTACCCCACATAGGGTAGGACATGTCCCAAAGAAACATGGGAACCACTCTTAGGGAAGACAATCCCGCATCAGAGAACAAAATCATAAACCTGCGGCAAAAACCACAGAAGGCTAAGCAGCCAAAAAGTACATTCTTACCCAAAAAGCGGCTGAACCAGCAGCCAACTGAAGAGAGGGGCAAACCAAAGGAACCAGAGGGCACAGTAACCTACACAGAAATGCTAACAGCCACTCCAAAAACCAAATACCAGGAGCAAATTGGGATAACGCCTCCCACCAAGACCCGGAGGGTCAACAAACCAACCTACGGAGGAGGAGGAGGAGGACGGAGCCCCGCAAGAAGACCTGAATGGTGGAGTCTGTATAAGTATTAAACAGAAGGACACCGTCAAAAGGCAAATCAACCAGACGTTTCTATTATTATCAGGAAAAATAGAATCATGTAGCCACGCATGGCGATGGAGAGCCACAGAAGTGGCCATAGCACGGCCGAGAACATCGGCAACATCCAAGGCCGCACGCAGAATAAACCCGGCCAACTCCCTACCATCCAACACATGGCCCGCAGATCAGCACGGGCGCCCTGATGGGAGACATGAGAAAGAAGAGACTCCACAGAGTCCCACAGGCTGGAAGTAGCCCTGGTCAACATACACAAAGTATTAAGCACCCAAAAGGCAGCGCTGGAAGAAGCGAAGACATGACGCCCCCATGAATCCAACTACCGGGCCTCCTGGGACGGAGAAAACACTATAGGCATGCACGGAAAGGCATTCTGCAGAAGAGAGCCTTGAGTAGAGGGGCGGAATGAAAGAGACAGGGTCATGCGGAGCAGGACGGTGGCGATCCAGAAGCGCCTGAGGCACCGGTTTGCCCGTGGCATGGCGTCCCCAAGCCCCTATAAGAGAATTATGGAGTGGCGCCTAAAAAGGAAGGAACAACTCCTGTCCACCAGGGCCCTGGTGGAGAATCTCCAGGAGGTTATCAGTAGGAAATGGAGTGACAGGTTCACCCATCCTCAGAATGCCAGCAGCTGCAGAAATAGCCCGAGCAAAGGCAACACTGGCCTCAGTAGGGCGTCGCGGAGGAGAAAGCAATTCCTCCATGGGCAATGGCTGCAGATGGAGCCATCCATCTCCATGTCCATGGGGGGAGCGTCCAGCCTCTGAATGGAGGAGCGTCCACAGATGAATGGGGAACCTGAGGGGCCTCAGGCGAAGGTGGAGAGGCCGATGGAAAAACCAGTCGAAAGCCATGGAAAGAAGGGTTTGAGGATTTAGGCCGTGGGGACTGCGAGGAGCCCTCCCTGGAAGATGCCGGTGAAAAGGCAACAATACGGCGCCTAGTCTCCAGGGAGGAATACATCAATAGATGACAGACCTCTGGAGAAGAAGGGACCTCAGGAGACAAATCAAGAACCCAACGCTGGCGGGGCGCCGTGGAGTCCGCCATCGGCACCTGATCAACGTCGACCGGCGCCGGAGTGGGCAGTTGTGGCGCCGGATCGACTTCTTCCACCACGTGCTCCCCGGGAGAATGGGGCAGGGTCGACGCCGGAACAGCAAAGGAGCGGAGCCGATAAGGTGCTGGCTCGGCCTCAGACAGGGCAGCCGGCCGAGTCGTGGACAGAGTCGGACGCGGGAAAGCGCCCCAGGTCACGGCCTCCACCCGCGACTCCACCAGAGTCGGGGAGGAAGGCTCCGGGTGCCGAAATGCCACCGGCTCGACCTCTGGTGAAGCAGCCGCCTGCTCAGAGGACCAAGGGGGACTCGGGTGGGGCAAGCCCATAGTCCCGACAATTTACTGCGACGCCACAGGGAGCCCCATAGGGAATTGCAGCATGGCAGGGACGCCAGGCGCTGAAGAGGGGAGCCCCGAAGGACCACTCCTCGACACCACCCTCCTACCTGAAGCAGAAACCTTTGGCGCCGGAGCCACCGGCGACTCCGCGGAAGGCACCACGCGAGGCAAGAGCTCCGCAGACGTCTCAGGAGGTGGAGGAAGGGCCAAAGAAGCCTGCAGAGCGGCAGCGTAGGCTGTCATTTCGGCCCTACTTGCCGCCGAGAAACAGCAGGTAGGAAGGCGACCGGCGGGGACGCATGTCCCAGGGGGAGACGGCGAAGGAGGACAGGGCCTCAGAGATAAACTGAAGGACCTACCAGCCGGTGAGCCATTCCCCTGGGGCCGTGGTGAGAGACAATGTCACAGACTAAACCGGCGGCTCCTCGCCTCTAAGGTAGGGGACGGACACTGAGATGATCTGGACAAGCACACCAACAGCAACTTCATCCGGCGCTCCCGCCACGATTTAGGCTTAAGGTGCTGTCAGGCGTCACAGCTCTCCGAGTCGTTGTGCTCACCTAGGCACCACATGCAAATCGGGTGAGGGTCCATCGCCGACATGGGACGTGCACAGGAGGTACACATCTTGAAGCCCGAAAAAGAAGAGAAGGCCTGAAAACCGGCAAGGACACAATCCGGATCGGTGTTGCATGCGCAAAAGAGAGAAAAACTGACGTAGGCGCGCCGGGGTGGGACTTATGTATCCTTGCTGACGTCACCGACGCAGATGGCGTCAGGACGGAGTCACGTGGTGCCGTTCCCTCTGTGCGCAGGGATGCTGTGGCAAAAAGTTTTCCGGATCCAGTCTTACGCCTGGGGATGATTCTATGTTAAGGAATCTGCGGCTAGTAGTCTCTATCAGATACAAATGTGAAACAAATTGCTCAGAGCTCCAGCAAGTTGATGTGGAGTTTGGATTTCGCCTGAGACTAGAGTCCTCTGATCTCCACCTCTCCCAAATGGCCACCTCACCCCAGGAGTGATGAGTCTGTCACTACTGTATGATCTGGTTGGGGAAGGGAAAGGGGTCCGCCTCTGAACCAATCGTGGTTGGTTAGGCAACACTGCAGGTCCATGCAGCTCCCTGTGAGATCTGAACCATGTGGAAGAGAGTCCCTTGATGCTGCGCCCACTGAAACTTCAGGTCCCACTGCACAGCTTGCATATGCCATCTGCCATAGGTCGCAAGCAAGATGCAGAAGGCTGAAACATCGGCATCATGGCCTGAATATCCTGGACGCGCCATTCGGGAGGATAAGCCCAAACGTTCACAGTGTCCAGAACAGTTCTGATGAAAGGGAGCGTCTCAGAGGGAGTCAGGTGTGACTTCAGCACATTGAAACTGAACCCCAGTGGAAGCAGTAAGTTTGCCATAGTCTGCTGGGGGGGAGACGACCGCCTGGTGCAAGCCCGCATTCAAAAGCCAGTCGTCGAGATAGAGTAAGACAGGCAACCCTGATCTGAGAGTTGGGCATCAACCGCCACTATCAACTTGGTGAACATCTGAGGGGTGATGGTAAGGCCAATGGGGAGCACTGTGAAGTGAAAGTGCTCATGATCAAACGTAAACCTCAGATTGCGCAGGTGGGCAGGCAGGACGGGAATGTGAAAATAAGTGTCCAGCAAGCCCAACGCTACTATCCAGCCGCCTGGGTCTACAGCAGACAAGACCGTAGTCAGAGTGAGCATTTTGAACTTTTCCTTTCTGACTAAATAGTTGAAGGCTTGCAGATCTAGGATCGAGTGCAAGCCATCTTCCTTTTGCGGAACCACAAAGAAGTAGTAATAAAACCACAGCCTACTTTTGGTGCCAGAACACTATGGCTCCCTCGGCCAAGAGAGCCATGAATTCCTCCTGAAGTTAAGTCAGGTGATTCTCCATTAGCCAGTTGCAAGCAAGCTGCAGGCATGGAGGAGGATTAGTCCCAAAGGGGAGAGCGTATCCACTTTGGACTATCGGAAGGAACCATCTGTCCGACGTGATGTTCTGACCACGGGGTAAAGAACGAATCGTGCCCCCAGCCACACAGAGGTTGCTGAACTTCACTAGCCTTATGGCTGGCGAGGCTGAAATTCCCTTCTATAGCCACGAAAGTGGTCAAAAGCAGACAGGGATGTGTGGCCACTGAGAGGCCCATGTACTTGGCCATAGCATATGAGTCCTTAAAGAGCTCTAGGGCCAGGTCTGCTTTGTCTCAGGAGAGACGGGTGCCATCAAAGGGCATGTCCATGAGGGAAGCCTGGACATTCCAATAAAAGTCAGAAGTTCACAGCCTGGCGTGACGTCGAACAGCCACCGTAGATTGCTTCACTGCCCAGCAATTAGAATGTGTCGAGCCTACAACGAATGGCGAAATTTGCTGCATCTCTCCTGTCTGATAGCGGTTGAGGAGGATGGCCCGGGTCGCCTTCGGAACCTGTGGCTACACTAGTGCAACAATTTTCCACAGGGAGTGGAAATAATGGCCCAATAGGCAAACCGTGTTCACCAATCGCAATGCAAGGCTGGCAGCAGAAAATATTTTCTTACTCAACTAGCCAGCCTGTTGGATTTCCTATTTAGGGGTGCAGAAGGGAATGTGCCTTGTGAGGCAGAGGCTATTACCACCAATCTCTTGGGGGTAGGGTGGTCCGTGAGGAAATTTGGATTCCCATTGCATGGCATTGGGTAATTGACCAATTAACAGAACCCCCTGTGCTGGGCTTGGATCAGGTTCCCAGAAGGACATCAGTCGAGGCCTCACTGAATGGCAGGAGGGGTTCTGAGGAAGAGACACCTGGCTGCAAGACCACCATCGAGATGTTCGTCTTGACTTCCACTAGAAGGAGCTTAAGGTCCAGGACCTCAGCAGACCTTCACCACCATAGCATATAAAGCTCCCTCCTTCACAGCAACGGTAGGGGAGAAAGCAGGTCAGAATCTGGAGATGTATCCAGTCCACTGCACTCACCCAATTCCTTATACCAGTCAATTTTGTCTTCAGGCTGGTATGGTGAAGGGTCCAGTGACCCCTCCCAATCTTGCTCCATTCTTAGCACATCACAAAAAGGCTGAGGAACCAACCTAGGACCCAAGGGTGCTGCTGGCAACAGAATTGGCATTGGTGCCGTTCCAGCTTCTCAGGGATAAGAATGGGGCTGGAGCAGGCAGTGTTCAGAGTTTTGGTGTCAGGGCCAGCGCCAGGGAAGTTCAGTGGCATGGCCAGCATTAGTCCAGATCCATTACCGGATCCGCAAAGGGGGTGTGTGGGGGGTTTGGGATCGGCACCAGAGCCCAATGGAGCCCCCTTCTGAGCCTGTGGGGCCCGAAGGTGTGCCATCAGGGTCAGGCCACGTAAATATGAGGCACATGGCGTCACAGAATTACTCTAGTTGGGCAGGGTTGCTCTGGCTCCTGGAGCAGACCCGGGTGAAGGTTCAGCTGAACAAGGCATAAAACGCAGAGACTCCACAGTTGTGTCAGCCGACCGACCGGTAAAAGTAAAGGCACACTTCGACTTCTTGTGCTTTTTGTGCTTCTTCCCGGACTGGCTTTAAGACTTCGAGTGGGAGGACGAAGACTTATAGCTCCCGAAGTGGAGCCCTGAGCTTCCTCTCAACTGGGACCAAGAACGACACCTCCAGGGTGAACAACGCAGTACGAGCGCCGGGCTGCAATGAACTGTAGTGATCGCTCCCTTAAAGCTTCCTGAACCATGGCCCAGCAGTTGAAGCAAAACTTTGAATTGTGGTTGCGCTACAGGCACTAAAGGCACACCAGGTGTGAATCCGTTACCAACATGGCGCAGTGAAAAGTGCCACACGGCTTGAATCCGGAAGACTTCTTGGACATTTTATACACCAAAAATTGAGAGGGTAGCTCTCTTCATGGATCTGTGCTAAATGGCACAGAGATTAAAGACCTGACATCAGTTAGCAGAGGTGGCGCCTATATAAAGGTGACGCGGAGGTCACAATGGCGGAGCAGACAGATGCCATCTCCGGTGCACAAGAGTATTGCTTGTAGGAAAATCTTCCGGATCCAGTCTGATGCCTGGAAAATTCAAAGGTAAGGAATCTGCTGCTAGATAGCTCTTTCAGATATTAGGAGGTTCAGCGAGAAGCTATGCATCAGTTTCAAGAGGGTACCCATAAGAAACGCCAAAATCAAGTTAAGGCCTTACCTTGGTATCAAAAACGGTTTGGGAGGGAATCTGTGTGTAAAACCTTTAATAAGTGTGATTCAAATCAGGACAGTTGGTCCAACGAACGTAGAAAGGCCAAAAGGGAAGACAAATAACCTTTGTTAGTGTTCACTGCAATAACTTTCTGGGTCAAAGATAACACAAATAAAAGGACATCTGACAGCTCTGCTTGTAATGAGCCAGTCTTGCAAATGTCACACCAGGCCACAAGTCTGTTCCAGAGCCAAGATTGAGTTTGGCAGATCAAACACAGTAGATTAGTGCTGCTTAATCTACATGCTGTAGACTGCACAGATTCAGGTGGATTACCATGTGTTGTTGCGGAGACATGAGGTCTTCGCGAAGTGGCAGCCTGATCAGAAGACAGATGCTCATGCCCAGAAGGTCTGGATACAGCACTTCCCTGGCCCAATCAGTAGCCACTAGAATGACTTGGGCCCGATCACTACTGTTCAGAACTCAGGCTGGAGGCGTAGAGGACAGGAAAGCTTGCATGCATGCAGGAATCACACCTATTCTATCCAACTATTGTGTTCTTGTGAAAACTCAAATGCGCACACTTTTGACAATGTGTGTTCTTGATGGTGGGGTAAATATCTAGTCAGTTAATCAGAAAAGAGAATAGACACTTGTAGCTTCATAACCATTGGTTATAGTGGATCACCCTCAAACGCTGTGATGTTAAATGCGGTGTATATCTGTTATCCGCCCCACGTTCAGTGTTATGGCATAGTCATCGGGTGTCCAATTACGTGCTATATGCCAGCCTCATCCTGAGGCAACCTCTGGTCTGGGTAGCAGTGTCTCGAGAGTAAAGGACACCCCCAGAGGGAAGGTGAAAAAAGGAAAAGAAAATTACCATTAAAAAACAAGACCTCTCCAAAAGAAAGCTTTAATGTAAAAAGGAGAGGTGAAGTTATTAAAATTAATTTGATATGGTGGTTAATCAAGTTACTGGATCACCTTATATCTCTTAATAAACGATCGACATGTTTCTGCTCTCTCTGGCCCAGCCGGGTCTATAGAGCATTCGTCAGGACATACAGGACAACAGGTAAGTACTTACACCATGTGTGTAGTTTTCATAAGAGTGTGTGAATTTTCAACACTTGATTAAACTTATAGTTTTGATTCCTTTGTTAAGGAAATCGCATTCGTCTTCAGGGTGCGAGGGTATTATGAACCTGAGCCGCGTGTTGGAGCGGTCTCCACGTCCTGTGCTGGCTCTGCCCCTGGATGTGGTGTAAATGTCTAGCCAGATATGTCCCTACTGTTGGAAAATGACCTGTGCCACTTTGAGGTGGGGACAGTCTTAGATTTAACAGAAGACCTAGCAGAAAGTAGACCGGTGAACAGGACTGACTAGGATCTAATCCAGGCCTGTGACTTAGAGCAGTACAAACATGAAGGCTTTGACTTCTTCTGGACTATAACATACAGCTTTGCCCTGCAGTCTCTAAGTTTCGTCAGGTGAATGAGTTATCACAAGACTGAGTTGTGTCTCGACAGCAGATACCATAGATACAACTCTGGTAATCCTGCAGTCAGACTTGAAACCTGTTGTTACCGGTGGGAGCATTGTTCTTTAGCACACTCTTCAAAATGTAGAAATCGGCATGGCACTGACAAATTCAGAAGAAGAGCTCCAGATCCACATTGAAAGACCGGGAAAGAAAGGAACAGACAGCAGCACACAGAAGTTGTGGCTCCAGTCTGTCACTTCTGTGGCGATATGGAGTCAACCCAGAGCCACAAGGCACCAACTAGCAGTGTGCAAAAGCATTGCTATGAAAAATCTCCAAAAAAGTCTGATGACTGGAATAATATTCCAAAGTGAGGACTATGTGGTTCGACGTATTCATCAGAACTCTACTGCTTCCAAAATTTTCTACTCAAACAGCACAGGACCTTTAGAAACCTCGTGTAGGAGGCCAGAATAAACTTACACAGACTAATTTTATAACAAACAATTCTGTTCTAGTTTTCCCGTATTTCAATCACAGAATTTAATGTTGTGAAAAATCTGAATTGACAATTATTGTTATGTTATGTTATGTTATATATGGGTCTTGTATAGCGCAAAGGCTACTCCAAAGGAGTGTCCCGGCGCTTTTATGCTCCAGACCCAAAGAAGAAAAACAAAAAAAACATAACAACAGACCAGAAACACAGAGGAAGGAGACAGTAGAACTCTAGTTCGAAAATAACCAAGTCTTAAGACCCTTCCTAAAGGCCAACAGATTAGACGTGGCTCGCAACGACAAAGGAAGGGAGTTCCACAACTGAGGGGCCAGGTATCTAAAAGATCGCCCTCCCAGGCGTGCCCTCTTTATACGCGGGATCGCGGCCAAGGCCAAAGACTCCGATCTTAAAGATCGCGTCGGCCGATAAAAGGTCAACCTTTTCTGTAGGTATTTAGCACCTGTGGCATGCAGTGCCTTGTGAGCCAAATTCAGAGCCTTGAACTTTATCCTCTTCCGTATGGAAAGCCAATGGAGGGATTGCAGCAGGTTTGAAGCACTGGCTCGACGATGCAAGCCGAAAATTGCTCGTGCTGCCGCGTTCTGGGTCACCTGTAGGCGCTGTAGAAGGTATTCTGGGAGGCCCAAATACAGAATATTGGCGTAATCCAATCTGGATCCGATGAGGGCCTGTACAATTATTCTCCGGTGTTCCTGGGACAAAAGAGGAAAAAACTTTCGGAGCATCCGGAGGATGCCGAAACAGGTTCCAGTAAGGGTAGCCACCTGGGAATTAAGCGTAAGCCCATTATCAATTTTAATTCCCAGGTTCTTAGCCCACATGGACGCCTGAGCCGGAGGGAACATGTCAACAGGCCACCAATCATGCCAGTCCGGTTCCAGAGGACATCCAAAGAAAAGTATCTCAGATTTGTCCGAGTTACACTTGAGGCTGTTCAGATGGAACCAATTAAAAACAGCCCCAAGGCACTCACGGATACTTTCCCCTTCGAATTCTTCGCTCCTACGGCAGGTGAAGAGAAGCTGGGTGTCGTCAGCATATGAGACGATCTGGGCCCCGAAGGACTCCACCAAGGTCGCCAGAGGGGTCATGAGGATGTTAAATAGAGTTGGGCTCAACACTGAGCCCTGAGGAACTCCGACTCCCAATGGCGGCATTTCGGCAGATCCAGGAGGGGCCCAGACCGTTTGCCGGCAGTTGGCTAAGAAGGAACAGAACCAGTTCAGCACCGTCCCCCCAAGACCGATGTCATGAAGTCTTATGAGGAGATCCTCATGGGGGACGGTGTCGAAGGCCGCCGATAAGTCTAACATGACTAACATCACCCTGCCTCCGTCATCCAGCACCTCCTTTATGATCTCTGAGAATTCCAGAAGCGCCGTCTCGGTGCTTAGGTTGGATCGAAAGCCCGATTGAGACGCATGAAGAAGCTCATTAGACTCCAGGAAGTTGGAGAGCACGCTATGAACGTGCTTCTCCAGGATTTTAGTCAGCGCTGGAAGGAGCGAAATAGGCCGATAGTTGGATGGGACCTCTGTGGCAAGATTGGGCTTTTTAAGAAGGGGAATCACCATAGCCTGTTTTCAGGAAGGTGGCAGAAATCCCTGACTCAATGAGAGATTCAGAATAGGATTGGCCAGAGGGTTGACAACATCTGCCATTCTGGCTAAAAATTCTGCCGGGCAAGGATCACACGGTGAGCCAGATTTCAGATTTCTCATCAGGGCTAGAGATGAAGCAATTGTGAGGGGTGGGGAGTCCAGAAGGGCCGGGCCAGAGATAGGCTGATGTACTATCTCATTAGACAGAATCAAATGGTCCGCTGCCAATCTCGGAGAGAAGGACTCCTGAATCTGTCTAATTTTGGTCGTAAACAAATTAGCAATGGTATCCGCCCAGCTCTCATCTGGGACCTCCTGGTCTAAGATCGAACGAGAGGAAGTAAATTCTCGTACGATCTGAAAGATTTCCTTGCAGGAGTTAGCTGCTTCATCAATTTTCCTAGCAAAATATCCCTTCTTAGCCTGTATAATTAAGGCATGATATGATTTCATCATGGACTTATAGGTCTCTTTCGCCTCCTCATCATATTGGGCCCTCCATGCACGTTCAGCAACTTTGCACTGCCTGCGGGATTGGGCGACCTCTGCCGTGAACCAGGGGGCCGAGGATCGTTTGGTGTCTAATCTAGGGGGCTGTAGAGGGACTAGCTCATTCAGCCTAGCTAAGAACCATGACCGTAGGGTCTCTAAATCAAGCTCCAGATCCCCCGTGACGGAGAGTGGATGGTTCACCAGGGCCTGAGATAACATGTCGGGAGATACCTGATGATACGCCCTGTAATTCCTTCCCAGTCGCCTAGGGGCTCTGATAGATGGTTTCTCAGTGCCAGGTATTTGGAAATGGGCGAGATGGTGGTCAGACCACAATACAGGCAAAAGAGCAGTGACCGTAATTGGTAGGGTGGAAAAAACCTGGTCTAATGTGTGGCCTTTATCATGAGTCGGGCCGGAAAGATAGGGGAGCAGCCCCATGGCAGATGTGATATCTAATAACTTCACAGCGTCCTTAGCCTGCTGATCTTCCATATGGAGGTTAAAATCTCCCGCCAATAAGCAGTGTTCTGATCTAAGAACTAGTATAGCTAGGACCTGCTGGAGGTCCTCAAAGAAGGACCACACAGGGCCCGGGGGCCGATATACTATAAGGCCCTTCACGGTTTGCTGAGGTGATAAGGAGAGGGTAAAAGCAAGAGATTCGGCACCCATGATATTCTGCGTGGGCATAACTGCACACGTATAGGATTTCTTTACAACAAGGGCAACTCCTCCCCCTCTTCCCATAGCTCTGTCTTGTCTATATATGCTGTATTCAGGAGGAATAGCTGCCGCAATATCCGGTTGCGATGAGTCATATAGCCAAGTCTCCGTGAGCATAAGGCAAGTGGGGTTGTTTAAAGAGAGGACATCATAAATCTCCTGAGCATGTCTGGGCAGCGACCTGGTATTAAGGAGTAAGCACGGATGAATGATGCTGCACTCCTTCGTGAAGGAAGTAGTAGGGAGAGCCCTGGTAGGGTGCCACTTACAGCCTGGACATTTATGTTTACCCCTATGACGCCCCGGGAAAACTGAATGGCAGGAGGCTTCCACAGAGCGCAAAAGGTGGAGCTCCATAGATGTATATGACAACATATTGATGCTGGGAGTAGAAGGAGACAGCCAAGAGATCCTGCCACGCCTCACGCCTCCGGGACGCTGACGGGCGCAGACGGGCAGGACTCTGGCGCGACTCAGGCGCGACTCAGGCGCGACTCAGGCGCAGATCAGGCGCGTCCGCAGTACGCGGACCAGTATTACACCCTGACTCGCATGACTCTTTGCAGTTTGGGAACATGCTCTTGTTGCACATCCACAAAATGAAAATGAAAAGGAAGCAAAAAGATATGTATGTTTTTCAATGTTTGGCAGGAAATCTTTGGAATATGATGTTGATGGTACTAAAAAGGATTGGAAAACAAGTAGACAAAATAATTCTAGAAGGTATTCTTGTTCTGTTAACTTTGATGATTTCTATTTGCTGTTTCTGGATCTAGTCTTGTGGCCTCAGAGCCATGACGCCATTTAGGTAACATTTCACCTGATATATATTAACAAGTGTGTGGGGATGCATATTGGCGGATTTCACTTATAAAAACCACAAAACGGAGTCAAATGAGGATCACACACCCACTTTGGGTGGGAACGAAAGCCCTCACACACCGACCTAGTCAGTGTCATGCTTCATCATCGGGCCCCACCAAAGAGGCCGAGTGCCTCTTTGGTGTGCTGCGACGCCAGAAAGACTGCGGAGCTGGTTGTGTGAGAAGGGCGTGCTGTGAGGTAAAATTACAATTAAAAGTGCCTAAAAAGGTATCAGAAAAATAAATTTTAATTAGTGATCCCTAAGGCACAGAGAAAAAGTATTATGTGTCTGAATTTAGTTGCCAAGGTATTAGGATTGGTTAAATTCAGAAATACATTACATCAGTCAACATGTTTCTGCCATATGGGTGGTTTCAATTTACCAAGGCATTCATCAGGACTAAACCCCGGCGGTATGGACTCTCTAATCGTCCATCCTAACCAGGGGACGTGAAAGTGAAAATCTAAAAAAGGGTGAAAAAGTGCTGAGAAAAGGAGAGCGGATTGCTCAATCCAAAAAAAAAACTCCAAATTGTAGAGTATAACAGCACCTGTAACGTGAAAACCACAAACAAACACAGACAGATACTGATTATATGTATGTCTGTCTGTGTTTGTTTGTGTTTTTCACGTTACAGGTCCTAATACCTTGGCAACTAAATTCAGACACAATACTTTTTCTCTGTGCCTTAGGGATCACTAATTAAAATTTATTTGACTCCGTTTTGTGGTTTTTTAGAAACTGACCTGACCTCTCTGTTTTTGTTTATTCGCACTTAACCGGGGACTGAGAGTGTCCTTGAATCTCCCTACCTGTCCCATTGTTGTTATATATGGATTTCACTTATATTCACAACGGCCCCTCGTGGCGGGATGCCTGACTTTCACCTTGTGGATACCCTGCTATCTCACAGGGGAATACCAGGAAGGGTTCCCTAAGCAAGCGCCGGGAAACCCACTGCGGGTAGCTGTGCGCTATATAAGCTCAACTACATTTACATTCTGTGATATTGAACTAGGGATATGGGATTGCTGCACTAAATCCTGCACATAGACTGCTCATATGACAAACTATAACTACTGTTGTGAATACTGTCGGTGTATGTCACTAGGACAGATGCTATCAAAGTTCTGTGAATTGTGAGCAAGGTTTGCACCTTTTCTTTGCCATTTTATATAGCGTGGGATCAACCCAAAGGTATGGCGCATTTCTCATGAGCAGCAGTTACATTACACAAGGTTATATTCATTTGTTAGGCACTGGGAGATTAAGTGATTTGCCCAGAATCACAGGATTTTGAGCCAGGACTGAATCCCGATTCCCCTGATCGAAAAAGAGCAATGATGCCAATGCTGAACTAGCACGTCTGTGTGAAAGGTTATAGCCCTCCGTCAGTCATTAATGTAGCAATAATGTGGGTTGATGAGGGAAGTGTGCACAGCCGCTATCTATGTGGCATCTCTGCATTTGTGGTACTACTAACCAACTAGAATCCCATACTGTTCCTTCTGATACACTAATGCTTCTTACCATCGACAGCATCACAGGGCTTGGTTTGTGCAGTTCACATTGCTAATGTCAACTCTGCACATATTAGAAGCATAAGATATTGCTGCATGTGTTAATTGACTGTCAGTCCAACAGAAACATATACTGCTTTAGTCTCTTTTATTGTATAATAGAATTTCTACAATGCTTTCCTACCTCCTGTTGAGGACCCAATGCGATTTGCGGATCGTGGTCAATGGTTCCGATTCGGAGGTACAAGGATGACCAAATGAACGGCGTTACTGGTGGTATCCTCTATCAGGGTTGAGTGCTGGTATCATACATGACACTGGGAGAGTGGGCTCAAAACTTGATGCAACTGCGTGTGTGTATTTTATGCATGTGACGGAAAGTAATGTAATGTGAGGATAAGGTCGCAAATACAAATCAGTCAAGATAGTGGCCTTTGAGGTATTAAAGTCTAGGTTATAGGAAAAGCTAAGATTTGATGGCTCTTATTTTATTGTGCCTGCTCTGTGTGTGAAGAAGTTTATGCTACTGCTGTGCCTGTTCTTTATGTGAGGGGAAACATGCATTGCTGCTGTGAGTGCTGTGTGACGAAATATGCCAGTGCAGCCTTCTGTACTTATTCTAAGTCAATTTGTGCTGGAACACAATTAATTATGCTGGTTGTGTGTTTGAGCTGAGATTGCACTTGTTTGGAGCTTGAACTGTGACTAAGAGACCTTTACTTAAACTGCTGTAACTACTGTTGTTGCATTCTAGGTTCTCAGGATCTGCACATACTATTTACAAAAGGGAATCAAATCTGCACTAAGAGAAGTACTATTTTTCGAGCATAATACGGAGTGAGTCACATAATGCTAAAGAACAAGTTACTTACCTTTGATAACAATGTATCTGGTAGAGACACAGTCTAGCCGCAGATGCCTCAACTTAGAATATCCCCAGGCGTCAGACTGGATATGGAAAACTTTTCCCCTCGCAGTACATCTGCACGCCTGGGGAGCGGCGTCGCCAGGCTCCGTCCTCACATTGTCCACGGAAGTGACGTCAATGGAGCCATATAAGACTCCCCCGGCGTGTGGACGTCAGTTTTCTACAGTGAAACTTTCATGCGCCACGACGCAGAGCCACGACGCAGAGCCACGACAAAAACTGCAAGTATAGGAACAGTGTGTTAACAAAAAAAAAAAAGTAAAAACCTTTGAAAATAATGAAAAAATCATAGAATGAGAAACAATACCATGTTGAAAGAGTACTCAAGACAAGTAGGGATTTAAGTTGGCGAACAGAGCACTCACCCCATCAAAAGTCCCATCAAAGCTAAGAGCTGTGCCCCCCCCCCCACCCCCCCCTCTGAGGCAACGGCAGTTGAAACGACTGGCATGACGACGGACAGTTTGCAACCACAGGATGGAGTTGCATAAAAAAAAAAAGAGACTAACCACAGGATGACATTTTTAAGGACCACAAGGATAACAGCATGACTCACAGCAAGTGACCAGTAGTGAACAACCACCTAGAACGAACACCATACCTACCCCCCCCCCCCCGCACAGTGACCTATGAACTGTAGCACAGTCAAATAAAATCTCAACCCAATCAACTGCAGCATAGACGGGAGACCCCAAAGAAATGGGGAGAAACAGACGAGGGCGGAGGGAGGGTAGAAACACAGGAGAATGTTCACGCTGGAGGAACCCAGGTGGAGCAGCACTGAAAAGAACAGAACCTAGCCACCCAAAAACAAGAATGAGTGGAGAGCCAATTGCACAAAACAGAATGACACACCCTGCCCCAGAGGTAGGTGACAAGAGCACCCCTCAGGAAGACAAAGGCCACCTGTAAGGAGGTGAAGTGGGAGAACCCCACCTGGACAGGTCCTCACAGAACGGGGAGGAGTTAAGGAATGAGAGAGAGTGAGAATGAGAGAGAGAGAGAGTGTGTGAGAGAGAGAGAGTGTGAGAGTGTGAGAGAGTGTGAGAGAGAGAGTGTGAGAGAGTGTGAGAGAGAGTGTGAGAGAGAGAGTGTGAGAGAGAGAGTGTGAGAGAGAGAGTGTGAGAGAGAGTGTGAGAGAGAGTGTGAGAGAGAGTGTGAGAGAGAGAGTGTGAGAGAGTGTGAGATAGAGAGAGAGAGTGAGAGAATAAATAAATATAAATAAATATCCACATTTGTAAAGCGCACAATCACCCGTTAGGGTCTCAAGGCGCTGGGGGCCGTCGGGAAGATTAAGCAAGCTATTGCCCAGAGTCACATGGTGCTGGGCTAATCTGCCGCCGGTGCCGAGAGAGAGTGTGAGAGAGAGAGTGAGAGAGAGTGTGAGAGAGAGAGTGTGAGAGTGTGTGAGAGAGAGTGTGTGAGAGAGAGTGTGTGAGAGAGAGTGTGTGAGAGAGAGTGTGTGAGAGAGAGTGTGTGAGAGAGAGAGTGAGAGAGAGAGTGTGAGAGAGAGTGAGAGAGAGTGAGAGTGAGAGAGAGAGAGTGAGAGAGAGAGAGAGAGTGAGAGTGAGAGAGAGAGAGAGAGTGAGAGTGAGAGTGAGAGTTAGAGACACTGAGTGAATTTCAAAGGTTTTTTTAAAAGCGAATTCCTAACTATTTAAGGCCTGAAACCTATGGTTTTTTCAGTGAATTTGCAAGGTTTTTTAAATGCTAATTCCAAACTATATAAGGCCTGAAACCTATGGTTTTTTAAGTGAATTTGCAAGGTTTTTTAAATGCTAATTCCTAACTATATAAGGCCTGAAACCTATGGTTTTTTCATTGAATTTCGAAGGTTTTTTTAAATGACAATTTTTAAATGTATTAATTGTTATTTTTTTATACTGATTTACTACATTTTTGCAGGCAGGTGTTCATTCTGCAGCGCAACCCCTGGTGCGTTTGCAGAGGAGGAACTAATTCCCCTTGCATACTGGGGGCCCCTGGGGGGGCAACTAGCCCACCAGGAGTCTCCAGAATAAGCCAGGGAGCTGCATTACAGAGAGGTGTATTGAGGCCACACCCTTTTTTACACCTCTCTGCAACGCAGCCCCCGGGCGTGTTTGCAGAGGGGGAACTAATTCCCCTTGCATACTGCGGGTCCCTGGGGGCCAACTAGCCCACCTGGAACCTGAGTATGCGCCAGGGGGCTGCATTGCAGAGAGGTGTAATGAGGCCACACCCTTTTTTACACCTCTCTGCAGCGCAACCCCTGACGTGTTTGCAGAATAGGAACTAATTCCCCTTGCATACTGGGGGTCCTTGGGGGGCCAAGTAGCCCACCAGGAGCCTCCAGTATGCGCCAAGGGGCTGCGTTGCTTTGCCCCGGGGGCGGCGGTCCCCGGGGCAGTGTGGGGGGGATTGTGGACCCCCACACTTCTTTATCACTATGCCGCCGCGATTTGGTCCCCCCGGGGGTAATTTTTTTTAAAACAGACCAGGTTTAAAAAAAAAAAAAGTGGGCTTTTTTGTTCTTGTGGGACCACCTGGGCAGGCCTAGGGGATCAGGGTGTATCTACCCTGCCCCCTTTTTGTGTTCTTCACGTTTGTTTTTCTGCTTTCTTGTGCCTCGGTCTATATACACGCACACATATACACATATATATATATATGCATATATATATGCATGTATATGTATATGTATATATATATATATATGCATGTATATGTATATATATATATATATATATATATATACATATATAAACATATAATCTGCATATCTATATAAATACAAATATAAATGCATGCATACATATACATATATGCATACATATGCATGTTATTTACATGATAGTTTGAAAAACACTATTAAAAGCAAAGCTAAAAAGCCACCTCATTACAAACAGAATGGCTTTAACCTAAACGAGGGCGAGATCTATTGCATTTTCAATGCTTGTTTACTTTGGTTCCATCAAGAAGGCACTAATCATACTTTCTATGGCAAAATGAACCCCCTCATTTTGTTCCTTTTTAAATTAAATGTTTTCAGACTTACCACTTCATTCCAATCAAGATGGCTTCTGGTGTGCCATACTTTTGTCATAAGTAAGACTGTTAGCGCTCTAGTTGTTCTTTAGAACACTCTGGGACATTCTGTCATTGGGCTATACTTGGGCTACATCTGGGTGCTATTTGGGCTACATTTGGGCTCTTTTGTCTCTGGTGGCCATCTTGGGAGACTGCATGTCAGAATTTTTTAATGAAATAGAAGAGGATTTGAGAAGTCACTCAAAATGTGCCCTAATTTTTCTTTCTGCAGCACTAATCATACTTTCTAGGGCAAAATATACCACCTCATTTTGTTCCTTTTTAAATTAAATGTTTTAAGAGTTACCACTTTATTCCAATCAAGATGGCTTCAGGTGTGCCATACCTTTGTAATAAGTAGGATTGTTAGCGCTCTAGTTGTTCTTTAGAACACTCTGGGAAGCTGCAGTAGAACACAAAGGAATCAACTGACAGTCTCTGTCCTTGTTGGATGTACATGTTTTACTGAGAATGTCAGACTTCATTCTCACATGACTGAGAAAGATAAACTGAATTTACAGAAAATATGCTTTCAGTTTAGCTTATAGATCCCCTTCCAAACCACTGTGGGAAAAGCATGAGATAATCGTTTTCTTTCAAACATGATTCATGATATCCCAGCAGAAGGCTTTTTCACATGGTAAAATCACCTTAGAACACACCACAATTCCTAAAATGAGTATGGTACCATTAACAAATGATTTATAATGTAACTAAAGTCCTAAAACCTTCTATTAACTGCAATGCTTTTTAATGAGGTGCTATCATGTATATTGGTCCCAAGATGGCTGCCAACACTTCTTGGATGAAGAATTTGAATTTTGAAAACAATTGTGTTATTTTTTGCCTTGGGGGTCCTTGTGGGACCTCCTGAGCAGGCCTAGGGGGTCAGGGTGCTTCTACCCTGCCCCCTTTTTGAGTTCTACACGTTTGTTTTTCAGCTTTCCTGTGCTTCAGTCTACCGAGTTACAAGATGGCTGCCAACAATTTCTGTTTTGGAGTGTTGACAGACATTGGCAGCCAATCAGAATGCAGCTCGTACTCGGGAAGGTACAGAGTACAGTAAGCTTACAGTAAGCTTATATAGATATGTATATGTTTTGGAGGTTAATTTTCATAAAAACCACTGGAGCAATTTTCAACAAATATAGAAAAGGCACTTCTGCGTACCAGTCCCTACAATTTTGCAAAGTTTGGTGTAATTCCATTCAGCGGTTCGGGCTGTAGCCTTGTCTATTCGTCCCATGGAAATTAACATGGGAAAACACGTTTTGGGACCCCCCTTTTTTCTCGGCCCCCGCATGACGAATCCCCCCGAAACTTCCAGGGAAGAAGCGGAGCGGAGCTGGCCTAAATGTTGGAAAATTACACGCAAATTCCTCAACCGGCGCCAAAGTTATTCCCAATAGAATGTTGCGGATTTCCTATGGTAGCTAGGTCCTAACTATATATACCTACTGGCTATCGCAGTAGGTAATATATATATATCTCATGAAGGAAAAATGAAAAAACAAGGGGAAATTCGTAAAGCATGTCCTTGATAAAGGGAAGCGCCACAATAGGTACCAACAGCACCAGTTTGAAGCATAGCTGGACACAACAGATTAAAAAACACTGAATAGCGATAACAACCCCCCTGAAGGGGAGGGAACCGTGGCTCTCCGCGAGACAGGCGTGGTTCACTGACTACCACACATTTACAAGGACGGAGTGAGAAAAAACACAGCAGTCTCTCAGAAAAAGGGGCAGAGAGTCCCATAAAGACACTGTATAATGACCACGAGTATCCTGAGGAGAATACTTGCACTGTAAGATACACAAAATAAAGCAACATTGCCTTTAGTTTTGAGTGGTAACTCACAACCAGTGAAATGCCTGGAGCGGAACAAGAGCCATGGAAAAAGAGTGAGCCCTGAACCACTAGGCCATAGTGAAGCAGAGGCCAGGAGTGGAAGGACGTACCACTGTGCGTCCGTAGCAAAGGGACCGAAGTGCACAAAGAACTAGATCACAAGGTAACACGCAGCAGAAATGCAGCTGGTGGAAACTCTACAGCCCATAGGCAAAAAGCCTACAGGCAATGAGCCATGAGAGAATATGGAAGCACTTCCCCACACTAAGAAGTGAAAGTAGAACACAGTCAAGACAGGGGTGGAAGGTACACCGCCGGCACCCTGCGACAGCGAACATAACCTGTGTGAACACAGTGTCTCCACAGAGACAAGAAAGAGCTACAGACCAACTGTAGACTACAAAACAAAACCACCAAGAGAATCACACCAACCCCGTGGGTCTCACTAGAGGGGCTGTCCTACAACAGCAGGAAGAGCGTTGACTAAAAAGAAGTAGCCAAAGAAGACTCTGCAGGAGCCGCTAAAACTTGCTGTGCCTGGAAGAGCAGCTACACAATAGCCAACAAGTACCCCACAAAGGCTATGGTACATCCCTACAAAAGAAACGGACACCTCTGTGCCAAGCTCTTAGAGAGTTAAAAAGAAATTAAAAAACAGCTGACCAGCTGCAACAAGTAAAGGGCAAGACGGTGAAAAGCCGCAGTCCGTGTGGACAAGAACAAGGGTCACCTCTTGAGACAAGCTCATCAGTATGAGTTCCCCAGTTTCATGATGGTTTCACAGCATTATGGGATGTTTGGTACCAAACATCTCGTCTTAATAAACCTGCACTGATTCCACCTTCAGACCTTCAGATTTATTAATAATTACACAGAGGAACCCTTAGAGTGGTCCCCTGAAAGCTAACAACCCTTAGTGTGGTCACCGACTGGTCTAAGTTCAAACCAGCCTGTCACCATCAGAAGGAGTTTGAGGTGGAGAACAATGCCTGGCCAGTACGGTGGTGTTCACTCATTCCACCCCCCCTCCTCTGGAAGAGCCATCTGTGGCAGGAATCTTCAAAGGCCTTGCTGACTTTGAAACGAACCCAAGCCTGTCCTGATGGAGCAGAACTCCCTTTTGTCCTCACCCCTTTTGGCAGGAAGACCAATTAAGAATAGGATGTGTGCACCCTATGACAACTCCACCTCTCAGGAGGCGAGGTGAATCACATTTTTCAATGCCCACAGTCTTGAAGATGGTGGGACTTCTCCAATCAGGGCTAGGGCTATGTCCCCCTCCCAGAGGAGGTGGGTATAATAGAGAGTGTTGAATGTTTGGATGGAAACTCCTGTCTGCTACCACAGAACTCAATTGCCATCCTTCAGCTCGTCTCCTTGCAGTGTGGCCTCCACAAACCCCAGGGGGTCATCAGCACTTCACCAGAGAACTCCGTTGAGATAGAGGTACTATCTCCCTGCAGTGCCATGCACCAAAAACAGCAAAGTAAGGTCCAGCATCAGCCAGTTCCCCAGCCCAACCAACATCTCCAAGTACCCAACAAAGGCACACCTGCTGTGGAGTCTTGAGACCCCAGGACCCACCGGAGCTGAAAGGCACCAATAACCAAGGTACCCGACCCATTGCTGCTAAAACCTACAAAGCAGAGCCCAGGTAAAGTCCACATTTGTAAAGCGCACAATCACCCGTAAGGGTCTCTAGGCGCTGGGGGCCGTCGGGAAGATTAAGCGAGCTATTGCCCAGAGTCACATGGTGCTGGGCTAACCTGCCGCCGGAGCCGGGGATCGAACCGTGGTCCCCAGATTCCAACGTCAGTCGCCCTGGCCGCGGCCCCACACCTCTTCCAGTGGACTCCAACTCTGCCTCATACCATCATGCAACGAGGGACTTCAGAACTCTGGAGACCCAACTCAGCAGCTCCAGAATCAATGCTCCAAGGTGCCAGCCCTGGACTGTGTGGTTTATCTTTACGCGCCATTGCCCAGCTTCTCATCTTCACTGCACTCAGCCCAGCTGTGCTCCCGTGACTGCAGAGCCCTTGCGACCTCTACTCTGCCTTGAGAGCCTTCGGTCTTGCCTGCAAGTTTCACTTTGCATTGCTTTTACAGGTGCGCTCCCCACTTAATAGCGCGCGAGAAACTTGGCCTCTGATCCCTTTCTCTCCGCTCCCGGTGAGACCCGGGATGCTCCAGAGAACTTGGCCTCTGATCCTTGGACTTTGGCCCCAAACTCTTTGATTTCCAAAATGTGATCCACACAAACAACTGTATTGCATTGCTTTTTCTACTCGCCTTTTTCCTCCCATAGAAAATGTATTATGCGTAACTGCACACAACTGTGATGATTGCATTTTACTGTGATTTATTGTATTGTGAAAGCTATTTAGCTATAAGTTCTTGGTCTGATATTTATATAATAGTAGTAATATTTTTCTAACGCAGTCTCAAAGCCATTCATTGAGAGTTTGTGCCTCATTCATTGCCTTGGTGTGAATAAATGCTTAGCACTAATCTCTGATAAGCGTAACTGCTCTCCCACACTACCACAAAAATAGAGCGTTAGAGTATTATCTACTTTAACCTTTGTAACCAATAAGGATCTCTTTGACCTCTCCGCAGTGTACCCCATTGTGGTTCACTATATAGAGAGGTGGGCTTCCTACAGGTAGGTTAGTAAACGGAGAAGAATGTACATAAAAGTTAAATGTGTGTATTTTCATAGCTGATATGCTGATGCTTGTAAACAAATATATATATTTAAGGCTAGTAGTTAATGGGCAATTAATGCTGCATTAGTGGATTTGATTACTGATATTATTTCTTAAGTGCCAGTTAGCATTGTGTATATGACTGCTATCCTGTTCAAAATGGATTGAGCTTTATATTTTTACTTTATTGATGGTGACCTTGCCTGGTGCACTGAGATGATCACTGCTTGTATCCGGTATTTATGAACATATATGTGTTGTTTCTACAAAGAAAGACAAAAAGCAGCAGGACACTGTCCTTGTTCAAAGACAACTTGTGATGGAGAGGTATATAGTTTGCGGATTGTTACTGTTGTGATGTAGTGTGAATGCAATGACCACTAATGGAATCTTGTTAAAAGTAGTAACTGTTGTAACACAATGCTAATTTGTGTCAGTAGCTATGAGGATTTTCATTTAACACGAGTAACTTATTATAGAAAACGTAGCAGACGCCAGCTTGTCAATTCCATAGTGAAACTACATGGTATAATTTGTGGTCCCATGGTAATACCTCAAAGTTGAATTACCGATATGCCTTCAGTAATACAGTGTGTCATTACCACAAACTAAATATTGTGAGTCGGAGGGAGAGCTAGTGAAAGTATAGCTCCTTATTAAGGGTTACATGCTGCAATAATTTCCTACGTTCCTAATTATGAGTAAGCTAGATGGAGGACAGGAATGTATTGCACCTTTTAACTACAGATGCAGGCAGGTAGATTTTTTACCTGATGCGGCACATTACGCCAGTTACAAATTTTCCTGTTGAACATGAGAACCTGCATGTTGAATTTGGTGCTTACTGCACTAAAGCCAGTATGTTTCGGAATTTACTGGATTTCTTCATACTGTAAATTGAGGCAGATCTAGACTGCTGAAATACTCCATGGTAAAATTTGAAGGGTGCAGTGTTAACAGTAGATCTCTGAATCCTGATCCCTGTGCAAATTGGGGTTGTGGAAGGGGTCATAGATCAACAGCACACTTTTAATCGAGGTCTAAAGGATCAATATTGCATTAACGTTGCAAATTACACTGGGAATTTACCTTTTAATTTAACAAAGTAAACAAATAAATGTGACTTTACTTGGAAAGCAAAGTAACACTGGGCCCACAGGGGAATAAATGCAGCTTTCTTTTCTAGCAAATTACCTTACTCTGTTCAAGGTGATGCTTTACAAGACGCGAGAGAATACAGTAATAAACTGGCCAAGTAATTAATTTGTTTGCTAGATGATTAAGTCTCACCGTCGATGATTGATTCTCTAAATTAGTCAACAACCAGTCAGTCAACACACTAGTACTAGGTAGGTTTTCAGGGGGCACCTCTAAGCTGCTCTTTGGGTGTATTTATTATTAAATCCAGCACTGGCACCAGTGTGGGTTTATTAAGACAAGGTGCTTTGTACAAACAGCTTGGGTAACAGTGAAGCCATCATGTAGCCAGGGAACTCGCAATCACGAGTGTTCAGTCCATGTACTCATCTAGGTTTCAGTGTGTTCTTGCAATATCCAAAGGGGAACTTAGATATCATAGGGACACATCCACTCCTGCGGATATGCCCACACATGGGTGTACAACACCCCGCCTTAGGGCTGTAAGGCCTGCCTTAGGGAGGACTTACCTATACCACATGCAGTGCTGGGTAGAAATGGCACACAGGGATGTGTGCCATGTGCACTCTGCACCAAGACACGCAGGCTGGAATGGCAGTTGGCACAGGCTTTGTGAGGAGCCCCATAGGGTGGCACAATTCGTGCTGCCTCCTCTTCACACCTAGCAAAGTTTGCAAGACTATCAAGCTTTTTTGTACGCTTCACAACATTGCCCTGCGGAGAAACATACCATTTATTCCTAATGAAGATTGCCAGTGGGAATACAAGGGTGATGTTGGGGACCTGAATCAGAAAGATGACAGTGATAAGGTTGAAGGCACTGACATCAAGCATTAACTCATTAAAAACATATTTGCTTGATTGTGACTGTAATGAACATGTCATTTGGTGCTCAAGGATATGTACATATCCTCTTAGACAGTGTTACCTAACCAAAAACTGTACTTTCTGAATGCAATTTGTTCTGTGTTGTAAAAGTAGTACTGAGATAAATAACGTGTTTGAATTTAGATAATTCTATTTTTAAAATAAAAAAACACGCAAGTTGACAAGTTACATAAAACAGCAGTTGTGGTTCCCTTGTAAAAATATTAGTATAAGCACCAAATTTGAAGACAATGTTAGCCTAGCTCTTGTGCCTTAATATTTTTAATCTTTCCAAAGCCATGTTATGCGATCATCTGATGGGATACTATCAAGTCACTGGTGGAAACTTTAGACTATTGCACAGATATTGGTCCTGAAGAAATATGCAGTGCAAGTTGATTGCCCGTTGGGCTAATGTTTGTGATTCAGTTTACAGTACACTTCCAGCCACGGAGGTATGTCAATATACAGGAGTTTTAGCAAAGGGTCTTGACACACACGCATTTCATGTTATCATCCACACCCTATCTGTTGAAATGTGGTTTACCTTATTGTAGGAAAGTGCCCCTTTTAGCATGTTTACCCCCTACTTTTTGCCTGACATGATGCATTTTGAATTGATGTGGCTTGGGATCCTGTCAATCAAGTTCCCGGGGCCTGTGCTCTTTCCCAAAATTGCACCTTGGTACCAACAATTGGCACATCTCTGGCCACAGGTAGGCCCTTTGGTGAAGGTACCTTGGGTACCAAGAGCACTGTGAACAAGGAAGGCATCTAACGGCTGTATTACCTATTGTGCCACCCATAGAGGCCCTGTACCACAACACCCACAGCCTGCCACTGCAGGCTGTGTGTTTCAGTGCAGAGAAACGTGAAGAGTCTTGATTGCACACACCCATGTGCCATGCCTGCAACCCACTGCTTAGGGCCTAGGTAAGTCACCCATCTAGCAGGGGACACAAGCACCTATGCGAGGGTACAGTGGCATGAGCCCTGTACCCCTACAGTGCCGAAGTCCATTCTTAGACATTGTAAGTGTAGTAAAGCCATAAAGAGTAGATGGTCTGGGAGTTGGTCATTACAAACTCCCCAGCTCAATAATGGCCTCACTAAATCCTGGGAACTTTGGTACAACACTTCTCAGCATGTTAAACCCAGACTGATGCCACTGTGAGATTGTTAGACTTGGCATCTTTGGCATGGTTTCCCCTCACTTTTTGCCTTTACCTCCTGTATTTCTGATGCTGTGCTGGAATTTGTTTTTACTAGCTTAGCTGATTTGGGCACTTTGTCACTGCTGATCAGTGTCAAAGTGCAAGTGCTTCCTGTATAAATTGGGATTACAATTGTTTCTCCCTGATTGGCATATTTGATTTACTGTTAAGTCCCTAGTAAAGTGCACTAAGTGTGCCAGGGCCTGTAACTCAAACGCTACTAGTGGGCCTGCAGCACTGATTGTGCCACCCACATGAGAAGCCCTGAAAAGGTATCTCACACCTTCCACTGGAGTGTCTGTGTGCAGGTTGTTACCTGCCATGTTGACCTGGCGAGTGCACCCACTTGCCAGGCCCTTTGCTTCCCTTTTCTTACATGCAAGGCACCCCTAAAGTAGGCTCAATGCAGCCCTCCCCCCCCCCCCACCCTCCCCCCCCCCGGGCAGGGTGCAGTGTATGTGGAAGGTAGGACATGCACTGGTGTGTGTGACATGTCCTGAGAGGGAAATACTGCCAATTTCATGTTACTTTATTCAAAGGCTATCTTTCACTTAGGATAGATTGAGAAATACTTTGTAACATCTTACAAGTATAACTTCCCAATGGGACAAGAGAGAGAAATAAAGTTTAGGCTCTCTGAACTGAGAATTTAATACCATCTTTTAGTAAAAAGGTTTTTAAATTGTGTGTTTGAAAATGGCACTCCTAGTAAGTAGGCATTTTCTTGTTTAACCATTCGGTGTGCCTCTTCCTGTATGGGAGGGATTGGTGGGGTTTGAGGTGTGCCTGACCTTTCTGAATTTAAAGTAGTGGGATGAGTTTTTCTTGCACCTGACTAGGGCCGGTCTCCCTTGCATAATGCTGTTTCTCCATTCTGTGGTCATGAAGCAACAGTGAGGACAGAACTGGTTTGGACTGGGCTCAGTGATCCTTGCACAAAGAGAACATACATTTTGGGATATAAGTATTGCAACTGAAACCCCAGACTTTTATATTACTTCTAGACTCATGATGAACCTTTGCCAATGAGAAGAGCTGAAGAGCTGTGAAGAGGCTGAAGAGGAAATCCGGGTTGTGCCGGCGATCGATGAACCATTGAGCGGGGCGGCATCAGTTTCTTCAGCCGCGATCCCTTGATGCATCAGTTTTTGAAGCCGAGTCAGGTGCTGCGTTGGTTTTACAGCCAACCCCATACAGCAAAGGAGCAATGCCCCACCTCTGTAATACCAACGCAGCGCCTGTCGCAGCTGCAAAAACTGATGCATCAGGGGATCGCGGCAGAAGAAACTGATGCAGCTCCGCTCAATGGTTCCTCGATCGCTGGCACAACCCGGATTTCCACGACTCGTACCTGTGCAGCAAGTTTTCCCGAAGCATTACACGCGGACCAGAATCGTCTTGGAGTCGACGCATCACTTCCTCCTACAGACAGGATTTGACGCATCACCTCTCCTGCATGCAGCAGAACTGTTGCATTGCCTCCCCAGGATCTCAGGAACTGGCGCATCTTTGGTTCCGACGCTTCCCATCTCTGCGGCTGTTTGGCCATGTGAATTCTGACGTATCTACAGGTACTTTGTGAGAAATCACACATCTATAGTTTTCTATTGACCCAGTTACTTGAAACCTTTGAAAAGTCATTCTTAATACATGTATGTTGGAGTTTTGTTGTTTTGGTTTTGTTGAATTTAGATAAAGATACTTTATTTTCCTAAACTTGTATGGTGTCCATTTGTGGTGTTATCACCGTATTACTGTGTGTTTTGAGTTCAAATACTTTTCACATTGCCTTTGGGATAAGGCTGTCTGTTCGTGCCAAGCTACCCATGGGGTGAGCAGGGGTTATCATAAGTGTGTATACCCCTCACTCTGACTAGAAGCAATGGTCCTGATTTGGACAAAGGTACCTACCTCTGCCAACTAGAGATTCCCATTTTTAATTGGGATTTAAAGTAAAATACACACAGAGGGCATCTTAGAGGTGCCCCTGGAAAAACTACCAGCCCTGGTGTGGTTCCTGAATAGCTGCCCGCCATTTGCCACCTCTGAACAGGCCTCTAGGCCCCTGGGTAGACATCCTCTGCTCTCTGGGTCCAGAAACAAAGCACATCCTGGGCAGAGGTGTCATACCTGCTTCCCAGGATGGACTGGGTCCACCAGAAGGGAAGCTTCAAAGGCCTGCCGCCTTTCTAAGCTGTTCCTGCCTTTTGCTGCCCCAAGCAACTGGCTTCCACAGTTTTGACACCAACTTTGGGCAGGAGAATTGGCAGAAAAACTGAGCTAGGAGGAGAGGTATGCCTACCTTTGCCAACCCCACCCCTCAGGTAGGGCAGGTGAGATGAATCACATATCTCCGTCTACTCCATCTTGGAGATGAAAGGACCCAATGAGTTGGGAAGGTCATGCCCCCCTCCCATTAGAGGGTGGCATCATAGGGGGGTACCCACCCCACAGTAGGGATCCATTGATCCAGACCTGCATAACCCTTTAACGCCCCTATATTTAGTATTTAGGGGCGACCCTGAACCTTGCCTCCTCAATTCGAGAAAGAAAAAAGGACCGTAGCGCCGACCAAGGAAGAAGTGGACACCCACTGCTTTGGCCCCAGCCCCAAAAGCCTGACTTCAACATGCCGGCATGTCCAGCAAATAGCAGCCCCTCAGAGCCCGGAGGTTCTGCCCTGCACTCATCTAACCAACTGTCTCCCGTAAGCACCGGATTTGCTCAAGCAAAGACTCAACCATAGAATCCAGATTTAGGCGGCTCTGCAATTTGGCAACCAACGGCCAGAGTTTGAGTGGCCCAACACCACAAAGAGGTCTCCCCAGTGATCCTAACTGGGATCTGGTGATCCCCAACCTCCTTCCATCTTCAAGCTGATGCCTGCAACCTCAACCTGAAGGGTCCCCCCTGACTGCACCTGGAGCCAGTAAGAAGAACCAGAAGCCAAAAGACACCCCTGCACCCGACACCCCAAGGCCTTGGGTGGCCCAACCGATGGTGTCCAGGCTTCCCCAAGACCTCAACTTACCTCTCCATCTGGTGGTCACCTTCTCTCAGAGTTTTTTATATAGCGCGAACTAGACCCGAACCGAGGACACGGTGTTTCGAACTAAATTAGGAGAAGAGATAGCTGACTTTTTCCCCAGAAATAAGGGATCAGTAGACTCGGTTGAACACATATGGGAGGCTTTTAAGGTCACCATCAGGGGTTATTGCATCTCCAAGAGCAGTGGGGTTCTGCGTGACATCCTCCGTACTATTAGCACATTGGAGGGGGAACTGGGGGACCTGGAACGTCGTATGGTGGAGGAGACTGATCCTGCGTTACATGCTGCTTTTAGGGAGACGCTGTCCAGGTATGAGGAAGAGGCTGCTAGGGAAATCAGGTTCCGTGGTAAACATTGGCAGGCCCGAAGATACTGCAAGGGAGATCGGCCTGGGAGGGTGTTCGCCGCGCTCACGCAAACTCCTAGAGGCCGCAACGTCATTGTTGAGCTCACTGATACATATGGCACCACAATCAGGAATTCTGATGAGATGCTCTCCACATTTACTGCACACTACCACTCGCTATACACCTCCGTCACGGGGTCCGAAACGTCATATACTGATTATCTAAAGGATGTAGCGCTTTGTTGGCTAAGCAACAGCGATAGGGCATTCCTAGCGGCACCTTTCGAACTTGACGAGATCCGCGATGCCATCATGTCCCTTCAGAATGGCAAGGCCCCTGGCCTAGATGGCATTCCTGCCGAGTTTTACAAAATTTACATTGATATAATGGCTCCTGTCCTACGCAAGATATACTTGGAATCCCTTAGCGATGGCATACTTCCTGGTTCCATGCGTGAAGTGGTCATCACCTCCCTCCTGAAGCCTGGTAAGGGCCCCTGCTCCTGCGACTTTTACCGCCCACTCTCCCTCCTGAATTGTGATGTGAAGATACTCACTAAAGTTCTGGCTACCCGCCTATCACTGCCGATGACTAGAACTGTACTGCCCGATCAATCTGGATTCGTGGCTGGCCGGTCTACTTCACATAACCTCCGCACCCTGTTCTCTCTACTGCAAACGGTTCACCCCGACATGCCATTAGCAGCAGTCTTTCTGGATGCGACCAAAGCCTTCGACTCAGTCGAATGGCCCTACTTATTCTCGGTGTTGGCTAGCATGGGATTCCCGCCTTTATTCATATCCTGGGTCCGTCTGCTTTATACTCGCCCCACGGCGAGGATATTGGTCAACAATCGCCTGTCGCAGCCTATAGACATCACCAGAGGCACGCGACAGGGTTGTCCACTCTCTCCCTTATTATTTGCCATAGCGGTCGAACCTCTCGTCTGCCGTTTGCGTCAGCTACACCGAGACGGGGCGGTACAGTGCTTACAGCGACAAATAGACGTGTCCCTATATGCGGACGATATTACGCTATATGTCAAGCATCCCGAGATACACCTAAACCCCTTACTCAGAGAGTTCATTATGTTTGGCGGGATGTCAGGTGTGCATATCAACTGGTCCAAATCCCAACTCTTCCCCTTAACGGCAGCGGTGGGTGACTTTCCCCTTGACTATCCGTTGGAGTGGTGCCGGACGGATATATCCCGGGATAGGGAGGAGACGCTGCGATCCAACTATGGAGTGGCAATCACTAAACTGACCGCCACTGTGGACCGCTGGATCACCCTACCGCTTTCCATGGCTGGAAGGGCATCTCTTATCAAAATGGTTATCCTTCCCCGTTTTCTTTACTTATTCCTTAATATTCCTTATTTCCCGGGAGCTTTTTTCTTTAAGACCCTGAGGATGGAATTACGCAGGCTCTTCTGGGGAGGCAAGAGTCCCCGACTTAAATGGTCTACGCTTACCTTACCCTACGACCAAGGAGACTTTGATGTCCCTGACTTCATGGAGTATTATCAGTGCGCGCAGGCGCACTTCGCCTACCACTGGATGGCTCCCACGCCTTTTATGCCACATATAGCGGTGGAAGATTGGATAGTACACCCCCTTCCATTAAGCGGACTACTTCATTGTCCGGAGTCATCCATTACCACACCACATACCTCGGTCTCGTGCACAATGGATGCGTGGCGCCGGATAGCTAAAAGTTTGTCCTGCCACCTACCCTACTCACCGAAACTGCCGCTTACCTATCACCCTAATCTCACCCTACTGTGGGAAAAGGGATTCCGTAATCTCTGTGCAAAGCTTCCTGTCTCCTGCTGGGGCGACTTGTTTGCTAACGGTCGGTTTAAAACGGCGGACCTTTTCTTTGCGACACATGTCCACACCCCATTAGAGTTGTTTTATTATGTGCGCTTACGTGCGGGGATGAGAGACATCCTACCTAACTTCCCTGACGAACCTGAAGTTCTGCCCCCACTTCATTTCCTATTATGCTCCCAAGATGGGACTCATCTGGTCTCTGGCCTTTACCGTCATCTCAGAGGCGCGGCCTCGATGCCGGAAACTAGTGCTCGATCGCGTTGGGCCACTGAGTTAGCCACTGATGTCACGGATGAACAATGGTTGTACTGTTGTGCGCTCACCTCCCGCATATCTGCCAGTAGCAGATTGAAAATCATACATTATAAATTCCTACAGCGATTGTACTACACACCAGTCAAGAAGCATAGATTTGGCTTGGCAGAGGATGATCGTTGCATACGCTGGCGAGCCGCCCACGCGGATGTGTTGCATCTGGCCTGGGAGTGCCCTCAGGTGGCGCTATACTGGCAGCAGGTGACGGGTGCTCTCGAAGATATGACAAAGACCAAGGTGCCCATGGACCCCTTGGTGACACTTCTTGGATGTACTCCGCAGATCCCTAGTTCATGCAGGAAATTCGTTGACACTGCACTGCAACTAGCCAAGCGGCACGTGGCCTGTCGGTGGGGCAGAGGAAGGGCGCCTAAGTTTAAGGACTGGTTGGCGGACTTGACCCATAGTCAGGACCAATACACTACGTTCCCTGAACTATTACCTATATCCAGTCGGCCCAGAGACATATGGGGTCCTCTGGTGGGCTATCTTCTAACGCGGTCAGACGATGACGGCGCGCCTGATGTAGGCCCTGGTGTTGTCGGACGGCGTGCCTCATGGCCCTGATGCAGACCATCGATTCGGACCACACATCCACGGCCCGTTATGGACGGTTTTGGCCGTGGCTTGTTGCCTCCGGGCTGGGATGCTTTGACTTGCCTCTCGTACACCACACAGTACCCGACACTTAGTGCCCTCCTCCGGATGGCGACTGTCCCCTCCCCCCTCCTGTTAGATCGGGCCCCCCTACGTCACAACAGATGCCCCCTCACATTTCTACTCTAGGACACTGCCACATATCTCACGCCACTACACTTGTCGCTGACGATGGCCTTGATGAGCTGTTTGTTGAAAGTACCATATGGCTACCACTACGACATGCACGGCTCCACCTCTTAGGAATGCCTTACTGATCGGGTACCTTCTGTTTTCCAAGGATGTCTGAAATGCCTCTAAGTTTCTTCACGGTTGGGGAATTCTTTTTACTGTTATGACACTGAATCTTACCTTTGAAAACGCTGTTCTGCTGCTGCTCATCCTTCAAGGGCCATCCAACTCCGGCTGTGCTATGTACCTCGATCATAGATGTGTCACGTCGCCGGGCCTCAGGGATGCCGGCTACAAGGCTGTGTTTCTCTTACTATAATACGCTGCCGGCCTCTGGGTTGTGGGCACGAGAAGCTGTGTACTTTTTATCATCATGCACAATAAAGCAGTGTTGAACCACAAAAAAAAAAAAAAATAAATAAAAATAAAAAACTAGACTTGAACCGAATCAGGTATCAGAGCGCTTTACATATTTTCAAGTTACGTTACACTTTCATTTTAGGCACGGGGAGATTAAGTGATTTGCCCAGAATCACAGGAGGCTTTGGCGTCGTTACCGAGACTTAAACCCAGATCCCCAGGTCCGAGGTCGAGCGCCCTAGCCGTTAGGCCAACTCCTCCCCTCACCTTCAGGAAGCCTCCCCAACAGAATGCAGCGTATTTTCCGAACCAGAGATCTCCATTGCAATCCACAGTGTCTCCGATGTCTTTTTGGCACTCAACATCCGGCCACTGGTGGTGAAGCTCCTGTGCGGATTGTTGGCCCCTGCCGTGCTGGTCCCTACCCTAGGAGCTTTGCTCACACAGCCAAGTGGCCTGCTCGTGAGCAGTCTCTGATAGAAGACCCCTTTAGCCCCACTGGCTAACGTTGAGGCCCTGCACTTTGCACCCAGCTGCCCAAGTGCCACTGGTGGTGCAATTTCAGTGCCTACCTAGACCTTGGTCCTAACCCCCAAAACTCCCACTAAGCCAAGTACTTACCTGTAGAACCAATAACCATATTTCTCTCATAGGAACTAATGTTTCGAGTTTTTGATCCAATACTATTGAACTGCTGTTTTGTATGAAGAAAAAGTAACTAAACTGCCAACCTAAGAAAGTCTTACTTACCTTGTATTGTGAGATCCCTGGTGTCATATCTAGGCAAACCACCTGAATAGTTGATGTAATCCAAAAGTAATCCAAAAGTATTCCAAAAGTAATTTGTGTATTTTAAACTGCTTTTTGGACCAATACAAACCTGTAACTATCACAACTTAATTTCCAAATGCACTTTTAGAAATGTTCTATGATTAAAAGTATATTTTACCTACCTGTACCAAGAACAGCTTGGCTCTAGAAAATAACACATAAGAATACCTTTTTTTTTTACTTACCTACTTGGTCTGGATTCAGTCTCTGATTGAGTGAATACAATAAGTTCCTAACACACCCTTTAGATAAGCATAACTGCTCGCCCACAC
This sequence comes from Lissotriton helveticus, assembly GCF_964261635.1. Taxonomy (NCBI): domain Eukaryota; kingdom Metazoa; phylum Chordata; class Amphibia; order Caudata; family Salamandridae; genus Lissotriton; species Lissotriton helveticus. Next base: position 1,759,627,479 of record NC_136059.1, read on the forward strand.
TACCAGAAAGAGCTGTTAGTACTTACCTAATTTAGCCTCTGCTATACCTCTGGGGATGCACTGGACTCTGTGCACACTATACCTTACTTTGGTATAGTCTATACATAGCCATCTTCCTACACTTATGCCTGCGTCTGAGCAAAAGGTCTGTGGAAAGCATGAGGGCAACCAAACGTTTTGTGAAGATAATCATTTGAGCTCCTGTTGTACTTAGACGGCCAGTGGTCACCGATAAGTAACACTGACTTGAATGACACTAGCACAGACAGTGGCCACTATCTTCACAATAGGTAGATTCCTTACATACCTTGCAGATTGGAACAGCCATATTTCAATATTCAACATGTCTCTTACAACGTTTTCTATTCAGATATTCCAAATAAGTTTTCTCTGCAAAATGTGCATTCATGCAAGTGTCTGTACACGTTTATTAAAGAAAAAATGTTATTAGCTTTTTTTGTCAATGCAAAGTAGAGCAGTCAGGGTTGCACACCAACATGAGATTAATAGAAAAGGGAAAATATCATACCAACCCAGCTCCTATTCAGCTTAAACATACACATCAGTGCAAAGAACGGCCACTTATTGTGTCTTGAAGAAATAAATACCCAGAGAAAGGAGGTGAAGTAGTGCTAGGGTAAGAAATGTATGCCATCAGGGAAAGGAGATAACTGACCAGCGGCTGTTCCGGAGATAATGAAGGATTGGCCTCAGAAGCCGAGGAGGGTAGGGATAGTCGGACATAGGAAATAATCACCCTGTGTCAACTATGTGGGGGCAATCACATAGGAGAAGGCCACACGCTTGAGTGTGATCCAGGCTTTGCAGCCCTTTCTGCATCTCAGATTTTAGTATTACACTCTCACAAGTAGCCCATTTGGTTAATTATATTTGCCACCCTTGGACTGCGGGTCATCTAGAAGATTTCAAAGACATGGTTATCTGACACCAGGCCAGAATCAAGGCTAGATCAGCAAATTTTAAGCGGATCATATTAGCTTTCATTTTAGGGGAGTAGTCCCAAGAGAAAACCCGACGAGGATTTGTATATATGGCGTCCAAAGAGTTAATGAGAGTCACTACCACTTCCAAGAAAGACGTGAGGGCCGGACATTGCACACAATATAAAAAACATCAGCTGAAACCACCTGGCAGCAGGGCAAGGCTGGCTTTGAGTTTGTGGGAACCGTGTCCATGGCCAAAAAAGGATTGCCAAGCTTGCTGGCTGTGGTGGCTGGGAGTGTAGAGACGCATTTGGAAGCCCCTTCCGTGGCTTTCAAAAGTGGCGTAAGGCCGACTGAGGTTGGCAAGGGACCATGGAAAGGCCCAAGGACTTGGCCATAGACCTGCTTCCTTGAACACCTCAAGCGCGGATTCCATGCTCTCTCCGAAGAGACAGCAGCTTACAAGGTCATGTCCAAAAGCAAGGCCTGAACATCCCCAGAAAAGTAGGTCATTCTCGACCAGAGGTGGCACCTAAAGGCTATTGATGATGAAATGGATCTGCACCGCAAGTCTGTCATGTCCCGCCCACATCACACAGTGAACTTTGCTGCATCCCTCACGTCTGCAACTGCTTGAGAGATTACGGCTCGGGCCTCTTGACACCATGGGTTGCACTTGTGCAACAGAGTCCCAGATTGGATGGGAGTATCGACGCAAGAGGCATACAAAGTTTACAGACCGCAGTGCCAGGCTGGGGAAAAAAAATAAACCTTTACCCTAGGCATCCAGCTTTTTGGATCCCAATCCCGTGAAGTGGTAGGGAATGTGCTCGGGTGGATTCTGAAAGTGGAGGCCTGGACCTGGAAGTAGACCAGTAGGGGCCCCTCCATGGGGCCAGAGCGTGCTCCAGAGGGGTCGGGACACCTAAAGATGAGGTGCATGGCCTCATCAAGTTTGGCTCACAGAAATTCAGGGAAGGTACAGCCAAGGTACAGGCTCCACCAAAGAGCTAGGACTAAAGTGCAGACAGCCCACAACTCCTCCGAAGTCTTGCACGGCGAAGTCAAAGGCCTCTTCGATGACAAATTTTTGTGGGACTTACCAGACGACAGTGTGGGACGACGATCACCTGGTATGACTTTGCAAACTATCTCAGAACCTTCCTTGCGACCAATATCGTGAGTGTTACGAGTCTGTCAATGTTGGGCGGCGAGGAGTAGCTAGCATGCATGGTGCAGCAATCCTTCCATGTCTTGTCGTCATGATCACCAATGACAAACCAAGTGCGGGTCGGTTACTGAAATCTGCCGGTGAAATGTGTCATATGGTTTAAAACATGCCTTTCTGATGGATATCCTTCACACTATCGTGACAGTGTCTCTCAAAAACCTTCGATAAAGGTCGAAAAAGGGTCAGTCAAGAAGTGACTGGGGTAGCGGTCTATGGAACCGCGCTGACTGACACAGAAAGCAAAGAGCTGGCATCAGCACGCTAGGGTGGTGCCTATAAAAGCACCGCGTGCATGTCACTTCGGGCGTAGAAGATGCCACACTAAGCCAAACGACTCCACCTACTGGTGTACTGGGATATTACTCGCCTAACGTTTCTGGATCCAGTTTGACACCTGTCGAATATTCTAAAGTAAGGAATCTGCAGCTATTAGTCTCTACAAGATACAGTGACCACATTTAACCGATTTAAAGGCTTCCCACTCCACCAGTGTAGAGGAGGCCGTGCCGGTGTTCTCCCTAAAATAATTAGTGATCACGTCTCCCAGGGTCATCATGAAGATTTGGTGGTTGAGGGTCATGACATTAAGCTTCCAGTTTGGAATGCAGGATCTGTCCGCAATCCAGTCACAGGTCAATAGCAATTGGTTATGGTCAGATTATGTCTGTGCTAGGTATTCAATTACACTGGCTCTCACATGGATGTCTGTGGTACAGAGAAATGAGTCCAGTGAAAAAGAGTAGGTAGTAGAAGCAATCACCCACTGCGGTAGAGATAGGTAGATTGTGCCCGACAGGATTGTCCACATATTGAGGCGTTATCTTGGGTAGGAGGGTGCTGGAGTTGGAGCCAGGGACAATATCAGTTCCAGAGCCAATACGGTTGCCAGAGGCAGGTGCATCTCTCCATTACTCTCAGATTTGCCCCATCCGAGCAGCCGCGGCCACAGCCTGGCCCCTGCCTGCCTCGGCCTGACGTGGAGATTGCTGCATGGCACATTGTCTCTTGGAGCTGGGACCCTTGCAATGTTGGGGTGCAGGCAGATCTCTGTGATCCAACTGACCCACTGAATCAGTCATCGAGACATTCCCACGCCGGCACAGTAAGCTCACTCCAGTGCATAAAACTTAAATAAGCCCTCCAAGCAACCACCTATGATAGCCAGTACTCTAGGAAGGAAAGCATGCCTGGGCTCCTGTTCTAGCCTCCAATGTCCGCTAGGTAGGCCCAAACACATTCAATATGAGGCAGGAGCCGAGGGACACAGGTAGCAGAGACCCCCCTCAAAGAACTTGTGGGAGTGGTGTTTCAAAGCTGTCCCGGAAAAAAGCCTATGCTTAAGTAGCATCTGCAAGGGGGCTCCCCCCTCTCAGTGAGTCAGTACGTCAACCGACCCCTCAAGCGGACAGCATTGGGCAATGCTGCAGTGTCCCTTGGAGCTCCATCCGCATCACTCAGCATGGCACTTGGCAGGGAACCACAGCCGTCCCCGCAGCAGATTGATAGTAAGGATCATAACTGTTTGAAAGGACCCCAGAAACCCACCAGAGTCCCAGCACGGTATTGTATGTCAGACATCCAATCCTCACTGTGGGGGGGAAGGAATGCGCTGCCATGCCACAGTAATGGGGTCTCATGTGGCAATGGCCATCTTCAGTTCTTCCTCCCCTCTAGAGTTCGCTGCCACATCATGGCACTAGCCGCCCACTGCAGAGAAAATAACAATCCCTCCAGAAAGTGGGGGCGGGCAGCACTAGCAGGAGGGAGGGGCGGCTGCTATGTTTGGGTGAGTCTCTGGTCGTGAGCCACTACGAGGGAACTGAGCTTAGGAGTGATGTTGCACAGCAGTAGCAGCTCACATGCGGCGCAGCTTTGCCTCAGTCCTTCTCAGACTCAGTCTGGGCATCATGCACCTTCCGCCAGTCTCCACATCTGGCACCGCCATCTTGTAAAGGTGCGGCAGGCTGTGGGTTGCAGTGAGATAATGGCTTTCCAGGGCAGTTTCCTCATCCTATGGTATCCTCAACCCCCCCCCCCCCGTGGCAGAAAGCCCACTGGAAGCCAGAGAGATTTTTGTTCTAAATATCTCGGTGGGTGCCCCGAAGAATAGGCATGGCTATACCTTCACCTCAAATAAAAGATGCAGCAGTCTTTCTGCCTCACGATGGGGAGTGGAGAGGGTGGGTGTAGATGGGATAAGTACCTCATCTACCCCCTGCAGGTGCAGAAATCCCACTAGACTGCAGGGAAAGTTTTATTTTTAATTATAAAATAGGAGGGTGGAAATGGATATGCCCAAACTAATGGGGGAAACAGTCTTTCTGTCCCCTTGAGGGGCATATTAGGGCAATAATCCGGGAGGGTGGGGGTGGGGAGGGGGGGATATTGACAAAATGTTTAATATTAAAATACTGGGGTGGGGCTACCGGGTATGGTCATGCCCGACCCCAACAAAACAGGGCAACAGTCTTTCTGCCTCCATGGGTGGCAGTTTGGGACAATTACTCCTGATCTGGCCTTTGGGGGAGGCTAAAAGCCCACTCGGCACCAGGGTTATTTATTTATATACAAATAAAGGAATGAGGGCTGCCTTGCATGAGCACGCCCATGCCACCACCCCAACTAAATGGGACAACAGATTGGGGTAATTATCCCCAATTTGCTCCTGGGAGAAAAAGCCCACATGGGCATTAGGAGTTCCCAAGCAACAGCTCCCATTGACCTTGGTTTGATATATTCCTGTTTCAGGAACTAGGCCCAGCCACACAAGTGGGGCAGCATTTTTATTGGCACAAGTGGGATAATGCGGAGTGGTAGGAATTTTGTGGATTCCCGATGCTTCCATCACAGAAATGTAAGGAAAATGCATCATTTCAGGCAACGCCACCCTGTACTCCCCAGGTGTGAAGCTTTGTTGGGTTTTGCTAGGTGCTGCCCGTGTTAGGGACCAAAATCCGCAGCTACCCATTTACCAAAAAGCGGGTCAGTTTTGAGTGAAAAAATGTGATTATCCATGCTGCGTTTGTGCTTTTCCCTGTCGCGGTCACTAGGTCTACCCACACAAGTAAGGCACCATTTGTATCAGAAGACTTAGGAGACTTAGGAGAATGCTGGATTTAAGGAAGTTTGTGGCTTCACACAGATTCCAAACATTCCATTGCAGAAATTTGAGGAACATTTGGTTAGTCCAAGTTTGAGGGTTGCATTGTATTTTTTTTTTTTTTTTAAATTGTTTTTATTGTTGCTTAAACAGGTCATGTATACTTCAGTTACTTTTCGACCGTGTGGCTTCAACATTCAGCCGTAAACAGTCAATTATGCAAATTTTCAAATTAACATTTTTCATTTTTATAACTACAAACCAAAGGGTCACGACACTTTACTATTGGCAATACGTTGATTATGACATTTGCGCGAGTATGAGTTTCCAAAGCTTTGTGCAATTTTTGTCTCAACTATGGATTTATCAACATATACATTCATGAGGCTCCTGCCTCCCGCCGTCCCACATGTCCCCCCCCACCCCTCACTCCTCCCTCTCATTCTAGTCCCTCATCCTCCTCTTCACTATCCATGTCGTCATCTTCAGGTAGTGGCTCACAGATCTCCCCCCTATATACATTCCATGGAGACCATATCTTATTCCATTTACGTGGGTTATTCCTCTGTTGATAAACTGCTCTTTCAGTCATCATTAACATATCCATGTTTCTACACCATTGGGTCAGGGTCGGGGTGTTGCTCGCCCCCCAGTTCATTGCTATGTCACGTTTAGCCAGCATCATACCAATTATCACCCATCTCCTCCCATGCGGTGTCAGGTCCGTCGGGTCCCACACATTCAGTAGGCAAACCCGGGGTGCAGGTGTGAACGTGTTTTGCAAGGTCTGGCCCACCGTGCGTGACACACGCCTCCAATAGTCCTGAATATAGGGACAGGACCACAACGTGTGGAACAGCGTACCTTCCTCCCCACAGTTCCTCAGACAGTATGGGTGCTCGGCCCTCTGGATTCTGTGTAGTGTTGTGCGGGTATAGTAGACCCTGTGTAGTATTTTATACTGCACTAATCTAAAACGTGTGGATATACGCGCCTCCCTGGGTGAAGCCAAGGCTGCATTCCAGTTTGCCTCATCCATTTCCCCGATCTCGTCTTCCCAGCGTTCTTTCAATCTTACCAGTGGGTCCGGTAGGTTATTTAACAGTTTACGGTAGGTGAGGGAGGTAGCACTTGCTTCCATGTAGTCTGTAAGCAACCGGTCCTCTAACGGAGCCGATTCTGGGATCGTTGTGCCTGGTTCTAGTACCGATAGGAGTGCATGTCTGATTTGTACATATCTATACGTTTCAGTTGTTCCCATTTCGTACTGTTCCCTCAGGGCCTCGAATGTGATCACCCCATCTCTCGTCCATAGATCTCCTACCGTAGAGATCCCAATGTCGTCCCACCGGTCAAACCCCTTACTGCGTCGTAGAGTGCCTAGGGCCTTGGTATCCCATAATGGTGTGAGCTTGGTAATTACTCCCTCCCATGCTAGTCGCCTCTGGGCTTTATGCCATATAGAGACCGTATGTTTGGTCGGGCCTCTCAATTTTGTTAACAGACCTTTATTATAAAGCGGTGCTAGCAGGGTGTTTATGCCTAGTTGCCTCCTATCAGCTAGGTATGCGGGGTCATCTTGTGCTATGTGTATCCAGTGGTTAATCACCTTAAGGTGTGCTGCCCAGTAATACAATTCAAGGTGTGGGAGTGCTATCCCCCCGCTATACCAGTCCCGAACCAGCTTTACCTGTGAGACCCTGGCCGGTTTATCTCCCCACAATAGGCCTGACAATAGCGCCGACACCTGCCTGAAAAAGGATGGTGGAACCATTGCTGGGGTGTTTTCTAGGACATACAGGAAGCGCGGCAGCGCCATCATTTTGTAAAGCGCCGCCCTACCTAGAAGAGTTAAGGGGAGGGCTTTCCAGTGTCGCACGTCTGCCTTGAACCTCTCCAGCAGTGGCTTAAGGTTCAGGTCCAGAAAGGTCGTGTGGTCCCGCGTGATTTGAATCCCTAGGTATTTGAAGGAGAAAGTTTCTATCAGCAACGGACAGTCCGCCGTCAGGGGCGGCGGAGTGCCACTCAGCAAGTAGAGTACCGATTTTGACCAGTTAATCTTATACCCCGACGCCGTGCCATGTCTCTCACACAGGGCCAGCAGGACCGGCACCCCATGCGCGATATCCGTGAGGTATACCAGCATGTCGTCGGCGTATAGGGAAATCCTATCCTCCCATTCACCTCCCCATTGAATGCCCTTCAGCAGCTGTGTCGTTCTGATGACTGTCGCCAGGGGCTCTAGCACTAAGGCGAATAGCAATGGTGAGAGCGGGCATCCTTGTCTCGTGCCTCTCGCCAGCGGGAACTCCCTCGAGATGTGACCATTGGCCGTCACCCTTGCTACGGGTTCGGTGTATAGTAGCCTGACCCACGATATGAATTTCACGCCAACACCCATACGTGCCAGAACCGCAAAGAGATAGCTCCACTCCACCATGTCGAACGCCATCTTGGCATCCAAGGATAGCACCGCCGCCTGTTCCTCCAGTAGCGGAGCGCGCGCCATCACGCCGTGAAGCCGTCGAATGTTCATCGCCGTGCTCCGGTGTGGCATAAACCCCGACTGATCCGGGTGTATTAGGTGCGCCAGATGTGGCAGCAACCTAGTGGCCAACAGTTTCGCCAAAATCTTACTTTCGGCGTTAAGGAGAGAGATCGGGCGGTATGATCCGCATTCCTCCGGGGGTTTACCGGGCTTTGGTATTGCGATTATAGTGGCTGTGCGCTGGTCGGGCGGAAGTTGCCCTTTTTCCCAGCACTCCTCGTACATCTGTAGTAAAGGCGTAGACAGCGTCTCCGCCATGGTCTTGTACCACTCAATCGGTACCCCATTAGGGCCTAGTGCTTTCCCGGGGTGTAGTGCCGCTATAGCAGCCTGTATCTCCTCGGTCGTCAGGTCCGAGTCCAGCTCGTCCCGTTTGTCCTGTGGCAGGGTTTTAATAGGTATGCCTTCGAGAGACCCCTCCGCCATTTCCCGGGTGACTTCGAATTCAGGGGAGTATACCGATTGGAAATAGTTCGCTAGGACTTCCACTATTTGTGACGGTCTAGTCTGCACCACTCCGTCCGGGTCTTTCAATTGCAGTATGGCCCTCTGTCCCCCCCTCTTCTTCTCCAACCAGGCCAACAGTTTTCCCGCCTTGTCGCCCATGTCGTATACCCTGTTCACCGCCGCTGCCACATTGGCACCCGCTCTGCGACGCTCATGGTCAGCGTGACGCTGCTGACACAGCCGGAGCGTGTGTTGTGTATGTCCGGTCGGGTCTCTCTCATTATCTCGTGTGGCCCTTTCCAATTGACCCTCTAAGTCTGTCAGTTCCCGACGCTGTGTGTGTTTATGGTGTGTTATAGCTGAAACAGCCTGTCCGCGCAGCACCGTCTTGTAGGCCTCCCACAAGGTCGCATGGGAACGCACCGACCCCGCATTCTCGGCAAAGTAAGACCTTGTGCCCCTTTTCAATGCCTTGGCCACCGTCGGTTCACGAAGATAGCCCGGGTAGATAGGGTAAATGCGTTTACGTGTACTCTCATGACTAGAAAGAGACTGTGTCAGAGGGGAGTGGTCCGAGATCCCCCGTGGACGGATTTGGGCTTCCGCTACAGTGGGAAGGCCCCCCCCCCGTGTGAGGAGGTAGTCAATTCGTAATAAGCTGTCATGAACCGCAGAATAATATGTATATTGACGGTCGTCCGGGTGGGATTGCCTCCATACGTCAACTAACCCCTGTGCTTCCATGAAGTCTTGCAATCGGGAGGGCCCCTGTGTGTGTGTGCGTACTGGGAAGCGGTCCATAGAGGTATGTGCTACTGCATTGAAGTCGCCCCCTACAATAAGATCTCCTTCCGGCAGGTCTAGTAAGAAGGTTCCCAACTCTGGAAAAGCAGTGGCGTGTAGTGCCGGTGGAATATATACCGAGACCACGTTAAGCGGCTTCCCCTCCCACTGTCCATGTAGCGCCGCGAAGCGCCCCTGTGTGTCGATTTTAGTGGATTTGGCTATGAATTGTGATGTACGGTGCATTAATATCCCCGTGCCACGGGAGCCCTTCGTAAATTCAGAGTGGACAACCATACTATACCCTTTCCTATCTAGGGCCCTTGTCGCTGCCCCCGTTAAGTGTGTTTCTTGCAGTAAGACCAGTGCGGGATTCAGTCTCTTTATGCCCTGTAGCACTAACCCCCTCTTTATTTTATCTCCCAGACCCCTCACATTCCACGACATAAGGTTCAACGGGATTGCCAGCCTCGTCACATCACCTCCACCCACCATGCTGGGACAGGTAATGAGCTTTCATGCCATGCCAAGGTACCTCTACTCTGCGTGCTTGTGCCCCATGTGTTCCGTCCAGACCCAGTAAACATTCTAAAACCCCAACAACTGTCCTATCCCCAACTCCCCCCTCCCTGCCTCCCTGCTCAACGGACTTCGAACTGCCCGCCCCCCCAACTTAGCAGAGTGCCTGATCCCTACCCATAACATAGTACTTGCTCGCTGGGGTGAAGGACTCTCCGAAGTCGGCGGCCCCCTCCTTGTCAGCGGAGGCCCTCAGCCCAGTGTCCGAGGCGGCATTCACAGGCCGCGGTTCTTTCAGTTCAAATGGACAATACCCGGGGATCACTGTTCTCCGTCATCTTCCCCCTCCGGAGTATCGTTCAGAGGCGAACGTGGCTCCGTCTCGCCATCGTTTGATTGCTGGCCCTGCTGGGATCCTCCAGTACGGTTCTTGGTTTGTCTGCTAGAGCGACGAGGGGGGCCCGTCGTCCGCCAACCCTCCATCCAGTCTTGTGCTGCCTCCGGGGTGTCGAAAAACCAAGTTTTATTATCGGCCACAATCCGAAGTTTGGCTGGGAAAAGCATTGAATAAGGGATCTCCCTGGCTCTGAGTTCTTTTTTGACCTCGAAGAATGTTCTCCTCCTCCTCGCAACCTCCGCCGTGTAATCCGGAAAAAAGGCTAGCGTGGCGTTTTGAATCTTAATGGGGGGCGAGGTCCTTGCCGCCTGTAGAATGGCATCCCGATCTCTAAAATTAAAGAGTCTCGCTATAATCGGTCTGGGGTTAGCGCCCGTCTGTCGGCGCCCTCCAGGGATTCTATGCGCTCTCTCCACTGTAAAAAAATTTGAGAGTCCCTTAGGTTGTAGGTGCTGCTTGATTAAGTTCTCCACATATAAGTCCATCGACCTCGTGTCCTCCGATTCTGGCACACCTATTATGCGGATGTTGTTCCGTCTCGAGCGTCCTTTCTGATCATCGAGCTTATCTCTCAGTTCCTTATTTTCCTTGGAGATACGTTCCATATTGACCTGCAACTCCGACACATCTTCCACCAAGGCCTTCGTCACAATTTCCATCGTGTTCACTTTCTCCGACATCTTGTGGAAGTCCGCCCGAATCAGCGTGATTTCGGCTGAGATGGACCCCACCGTGGCCTGCACCTGGGTGAGGGCCCGCATAACATCGTCCAGGGTCGCTTTCTTGCCCCCCGTCGCCTCCACTGTCTTGCCCGTCTGCGACTTGGCGTCTTGCGGGGGGGTGGTGGGTTTCTCGTATGCGAAGCGATCAAGGCGGGAGTGCGCCGCGTTGTTTTTCGGCCCCTTGCCCGCCATCTTTGTTCGCAGAGCTGTGTACTCCGACCCCCGGGACACGACACCCGGCCCTCCACACTCCTCCGGGGCAGCCCCTCGTTTCACCAGTATCCTGGACGTATACTGTGCACAGTTCACCCTTGGTCGTGGCTCTCAATGTTTCAGTATGGCACCCCAGGCTCGCCTCTGGCCTTATCACTTGGCAGCTTGCATTCCCTCTGGTCAGCTACACGTGTGGCCGCCGGACTGCACTTTGTTCAAGCGTGTGGTATCGACGGGGCTCAAGCGGTGGGAACGCTCTCCCAAAAATCCCAAAAATCTGTTGCGCCGAGCCACAGTGCGGTCTTGTGTCCTTTGCTTTATCTCCCTGCCGCTGTTACAGCATTCACCTCCCTACCAGGCACCTCCGCCCGTGTCCTGGGATAGGGCTCCACGTAGTGGCGCTCAAGGGCCCTCGTGCCCTCTCGTGTGTGTTGTGCGCCCCCACACAGCGGGGGGGGAGCCGGGTGCCGTATATCGTCGCAGAAGGACGGTACCTGCGGTTTCTCGGCGTTGCCTGTACCAGCTCGGCTTTGCACGGGGACCCGGCCGAGTTCTCAAGATGGCGGGCCCCGCTCCGGGTTCTTCCTCTCCGCTCGTCTGCCCCCGGCTTCCCAGGTCGCCTGGTCCGCTTCCTGCCTCGGGATTGTCCGGGGTCCCGCCCGGGGCTGCAGATGCCCGGCTGTCACTACAGGAAGTCGGGGAGACTCCCCCTCCGTCGATGTCGCGGGCGGGCGCTTCCGGCCGCACCCTGCCCAGATCGGCACACTTCCTGCCGGCTCTCTCGCCCAGGCCAGTCCCCTGCTCCGGATCCCTTCAGGGGCCTACTCGGGGACCGTGATATCTCGGCTCCCCGGTCTCGGATTTTCGTTCCGCTTGGCCGTGCCTCTGCCGCCCGGTCCTGGGCCTCAGTACCGTCCCGCCTGGGTCAAATGTGTCGCGGATTACTTGTCGGATTTCTTTGGAGGCCGCCTCAGCCGCGGAGCTCTCCCTCTAGGCTGCCGCCATCATCGGCTGCTAGCCACGCCCCCCGGTTGCATTGTATTTTGAGTAAAACAACCTTGTGAGAGTCACCAGAGTCTACCCATCCTGGATTTCCCTAGGTGATTAGTTTTCAAAAACGTACAGGTTTGCAAAGTTTGCCTAGGTGCCAGAGCAACCCAAAATCCTCACTTATCCACTCAGCAAAAACCAGGCATGTTTTGAGTGGACAAATGTGTATCCATGGTGTGTTTTGGGAAGTTTCATATTGCCAATAGTTGGCCTACCTGCACATCTGAGGTACCAATTTTAATCGAAGACACGTGGGAGCATAGAATAGTAGGATAGTTGTTAATACTGCCTTTCCAATGCAAGCCAGTGTGTAAGAAAGAAGACATTTTGAAAACTACCTTCTAAATCACATGCTCCTATGGGTACCCATACATTCAGAGATGAGCAAATAACTGCACCCAAACTCCATATCATGTGCACATTTCTGAAACACATACGATACACCTTGATACCAACTTTGGGGGGAGGGCGGGGAGTGAATGCCCTGCAGAGAGCAGCAACCCCGAAACAGCGAACCACAGAGAGTCACAAAGGAGAGGAAGAGTGAAGGCGGCGGCTCTGGCAGCTCCGGAACAGCGACTGAGCACTACAAGCACTGCATTGTGTGCTAGAGCTGCGAGACACAGGACTACAGAAACTGCAGAGCTAAAGAACGGATGGTGCCGCTAAGGCCGCGGGTGCTTTGAGACTCTCACCTGATCTCCCGCCATGGAGCCGTGAGGCACGCCTGACCTCCTGCTCAGGTAATCTAATTGGCCCTCTAGCAGCCAAACTAACATCAATCCCCATTTCTTCAATGAGGAGTATATAGCTAGGTAGATCAGAGGACTGATCTAGCCGGGGGCCTGCTGACTCCTATCCGCCTGCCTGTCTCCCGCAGCCTGCCTCCTGCCATCCGCTTGCTGCCAACCTGCAAATTGCTACCAGGCTTGGCCAAGGCGACAGAGAAGAATCCAGGCGAGAGTCTTCAATCCTGGTTGATCCAGGTGGGTGCGGCTGGACTGTGGTGAATGGTGCCTAGTGCATGGTGGTGTATGGTGTTATTTAACTCACATCAACGCACCTCCCACAGCCCGCTCTCCCTGTCTCTCGGCCTCCCTGATTGGCACGAGCGAGCGCAGTGCTGAATAAAGGCCAAGGTGGACACCTAGCAATTTAGCCGTTCTGTCTAAAAGGAAATGAGATCTGGCAGGATCAGGGGGTGCCCGCCTAGAACAAATAAGGAGACAAAAATGAGTAAGGGCAAAAGAGGATCTTTGTCACCCAAGGGCCGCACGGCCGTGCTCCTCTCTAAAACCAAAATTAAAGCAGGCGTTTTCTCCCCTGACATGTGTCCCACTACAAGTGACATCAACTTGGAGGCAGGACCAACTCAGAATTGCTACAAATGGACACAGCCTAAGATTTATAAAAAATTTCAGTTCTTAAAAATCCGGGGGACGCCATTTTATCAAGTTCAATTGCAGCACAAGGTCTCAAAATTCCGATTTTACCACTCAAACTGTCAGATAATGGGGAGAACAGGACACAAACGAACGACCAAAGTGCAGCAACCAGCACAAAAAGCATCCCCGAGTTGAATGACTTACCACACCAAACACTCAGTATATCGGCTTCAACACTAGCTGCACAAAGTAATACCAAACTATTGCCACATGGGCCACAAGGCCATTTAGAAGCTGAAATACTAAAAGCAATTACACCAAGCAATCTAGAAACAACAAAGAAGCCGGGAGTGCCTCCTGGACAAGCTGGAAGAAAACATAAGGACAAGCAGGAAGAGAGAGGCTGCAGAGGGGGAAAAGGGAATAATTGCACTACAAACAAGGATTTGTCTTTAACAGAGATAGGCACATCACCTATCTCTAATTAAAAAACAAGGATTAGTTGGATCCCACCGCCAAATCCCTGTTTATTATTGTCATCAACACCCCACAACACAACCAGTACTCGGACAAGAGTAGGAAAATGTTAAGTATTTATATAAAATGGATGAGGGGGACTGGGATAACTTACTGATAATACCCACACATCAAACTCCGGTGAGACCCAGGTTGGACCCCCAAAATTCCCCCTCACCAGAGAACAGAGTTGAAAGGGACTCAGGGTAGGGAGGCCCCATCACTGACACACGACTTAGGAAATTCAATCAATATTCATCAAAAGCCGAACTCTGAAAATGCCTGGGCTGGCTTACTCAAGACAGTACAACTTCTAGTGGAAGCCCTCCAGTATCAGTCAGACAAAATGGATACCCAGCTAACTTTATTAAATACATTGGCAGTGTTTGTGGTGGCAATTGGAGACAAATTTGGCGCCCTGAAACTGCTTTTTCAGAGCTCACATGGGAAACTAAAAGAACAGGAGCTAAATTGTGGCTGCGCGCCCAATAGTCGATAAACTCATCTTTCTCCCCTTAATTCTGACGGACTTTGGCGCCCAAATTAAAAACTCAGTACGGAACCCCACCGAGTAACCTAAAGGCTACCCATTTTGATGAGCACGGAATAAGCATACACACCACAGGAATTCCAGTTCTTACACAGTCTATCTCAAAACAGACAAGTACAGGAAATGCCAAACAAGATGAACGCACTAATAAACTGGAATCAGTATCAGGACTCTCTCGGGGCTCAGACAGATCCGGCTGACCCAGGAGCAACTTCTAATGCCAAACAAAGGCGAGCTCAAAGGAGAAAAGGCAGGAATCAAAAATCATTCACAAAAAAAAGAGGACTTTGCCCACCTCTTTAGGCAATCACCACCTGAAAAATCTGACCCTTCAAATCAGACATCTCCAACGGAAACTGGCAAAACACAATCAAGTACATTGCGTCCTGGGCAAGGGTTGGTCTCAAACTATAATCAAAAGCCTGCCTTCAGGGATTCCTTGCGACAAACATTGCCAGGGGAAGAAGCAGAAACCCAAACTCTTAAGGATTGCAAACTAGCCAGGGAAGAAGCTGAACATCAATTACTGCCATGCAGAATGAAACCAGAAGAAACTACCACAGTGTCACGCTCCCAACCAAACATATGCAGGACCCATGGTCAAAGATAAATTCTCTACAACCACCATCTCTACTAACCAGCCAGATCACCAAATGGAAAGGACGTTCAATTATCCGCCCATCCCTGCATACAATACTGGAGGAGATGAACATATAGAACTAAGTCCGCTCACGTGGAAGCTATGGAGCTGCCCTGCGCTGGGCCAGTTACAAACTTAATTCCAGTCGATCGGATTACAGAAGTAATAATAAAATCGCCTCAAGTTAGCACAAACACCCATGAGCCCACCAACAGACCACAATCAGACAACCGAGGAAATTACCTCAATAGGAATGTGAAAACACTAGCGTTTGCACCAGCATACAGATCAAGAGGGGCTCAAGACATTAAATCAAGGTAACATCTTCGTTTATTCTCACATATACCCTCACTATCGGAGGTTAACTCAACTGACTTGGACTCAGTGGAGTTTGTCAGCCAAAGGGACCTTTGGGGTGGGTGGGGGGGTGAGGCCACACGGACAACATGGAGGTCGGAATCCATTGCACAAAAAATATTACTGGAAAGTACAACATTTAAAAACTGGGGAATAAAAATAAAACCCATCGACTCACCCGGTTATCCAGCACCACTAATACAGTGGCAAGGGAACAGACGGATAACAGAATGGTCCAACAACTCTAAGTCAATACTGAGAGGGGCAAGGGGTCCCTCGCCAGTCACCATGAGGCAGCCACAGGATTCAGGGAGACCTCAACTGAATCATTTACATCAAGGTCTTTGCCACGAAGACTCAGGATGGCCCATGAGGGTAGTCACCAACAAGTAATCAGCAAATGACAGAATATCAGGTATAATCTGTCAGAAGGGAAAATAAACTTACGGATATGCTCATGGAACATCAACTGGCTAAACAGCAAGCTGTCAGACCACGCCTTCATGAATTATCAAAAGACATTCCAGATCATTGCTTTCCAGGAGACATGGATGACGGATCCACCACATCTACAAGTATATTTACGCTTCTATGCACCAACCCTCAAAAGAGCAAGATTTGGTCATTTGCAGTGAGGCCTGGTGATCTATGTAATATAAATCTGCACAATTCAGTCCATTCACCACCAGAATTAATCGCTATAAAATTCTCAACCATAAAGGGGCCATCAGGGAATGGGCACAAGGATATAGTAATGATAAACACGTACATACATCCTAACAGGAAATCTAATGATGCAAAACTGGCCAACTTCGTAGAGTCTTGCATGAGCGAGGTCAATACACCCGATATGATACTGACAGGAGACTAAGTTCCATCTACTTGGCCCATTAAAAGTGGAGGAAGTTTCTATTCATAACCAGTTATGAACATCTCATGCTTAGAGCAGCGAATGGCAGAACTATTAGGTGATACACCCCCTGCGTTCACCTATCAATCATCAACAAAAAACTCAACGCTGAACTATAATTTTGTCTCCCCAACTCTCTTTAATGACATTTTTTCATTTAGTATGTGCGACAAAGTTGATAGCGATCACTGGCCCCAGGAACTTATACTGCGCAAAAATATCCCACGATTAATGAAATGGAAGGGCCTACCAGGCACAACCACTACAATCAACTTTAGGAAAATAAAATACATGCAATCAACGCGAGATAACTTCCACGAAGATGCTAAATTTCTATTTGAATCACGGGAAGGGGACAAGGAAAGAGAGATGGACAAATTATACATATGCCCTGGCAACCTCTTTCTCCCCCCAAATTAAATCTAAATCACAGCAGGGTTATGGAGGACACTAACTTCACCATGCCGCAAAAGATCAAGATACAATCCATCAAAAATAGTATTAATTACTCCTTGCAGCAGGTGCGCCGACCACCAACTAACATCACAAAACTAGCTGAATCGCAACAGAAGAAAACACGACTGAAGCAAGCAATCTGGGAAGCCAGGCATGACAACTAGGATATTCTATCGGCGAAACTGCATGCGGACTCCAAGTTGGAAAACATTGCGAGATTCTGGGAAGCAATAAAAAGATTCACCCATCCAATGCACGAGGGTCTGTCTTCAAATATATCCGAGGAAGACGGGGCCACTTATCTTGGAAACCACTTTTATCAAAGAAAAACCTTATTGAACACAGAAACTAGCATGGATTCCACACAGTGGCTTATCACCTTGAAGCATCAATCCAACCCAGGAAATGCAACACCAGAGGAATGGTATGAAGGAGAATCACCGGGTTCCATACCCTTAAATGATTACATAAAATCTATCAACAATTGCATCAAAAAGGGAAGGCAAGAAGGGGCACCGGGGCCCAATGGAATTCCACCTGTGCTTCACAAACAAGACACAGAATATTGGGCGAAAGCACTCAGTCCTCTGTTTAGGGAAATAAGAACAACAGGCCTACTCCCTCCATCCTGGAGAACTTTGATAATTTCACCAATCTTCAAATCAGGTGACAAGACTCAGCCTAAGAGTTACCGGTCAGTTGCCCTCTTGGACAATAAGGCAAAATACTTTGCCGACACTTTGCTGAACGAAACTGCAACTCTGGGTGGAAGACAATTCGATCAGCCCCCTAAATCAAACTGGCTTCTCCAAATCTGTTGGGACCACAACAAGCATAACAACTATGGCTCTGTTAATCGAGAAGGCCGAGATCACAAGAACGCCACTACATTTGTGCTTCATCGATTACCGGGCAGCTTTCAATCATGTAAATCATCACAAACTTTGGTTGAAACTGGCAGGCTGGGCATTCCCAAGGCTTTACCGAACCTGTTAATCTACATACTAAGACCTGGGTTCAAGTAAAGCTGGGTGACGGGTCACCCCTATCGAGGAAAATTCCAACAACAAAAGGCCTCAAGCAAGGCTGAATACTGGTCCCAACACTATTTAATCTGTTTCTTGCAGATCTGATCCCGCTATTAAATGCCAGTAATTCACACTCTCCAAAGATTGGGAACCTAGTACTACAATGCCTACTTTACGCTGATGACCTAGTATTGATCAGCCAAACAAAGGTGGGTCTACAGCGTCTTCTTGATATCACGTTTGAGTACTCTGAGGCTAACAACTTAAATATTAACCTGGAAAAACCCAAAACCATGACAATCAAAAAGAACCGTAAGAAAATACCGCTCTGGTTTTGGGATGAGACTCAAATAGACTCAGTTACAGAGTACCAATATTTGGGGGTGATGGCTCAGGAGGAGATCCCATGCGCTTCTTCAGGACCAGAGAAAGTGCAGTGAGTAGTAGAAAAGGTTAGTGGCCTGTAACAAGTAATCTAGTGCCACTAAGAGGAGGAAGTAGTATTCTGGAACGACAAAAACAGAGATAGGCATAGTCAATACATATGAGCCCTAATGTTAGGGTGCCTTTAAAAAGGGCCTGGGTCCTCCATTGGTGAACCAGATGCGTTTGGTATGTTGTCATCTACTGTTAAGGTACAGTAAGTGAATCTATAGTGGGCTATAGAAATATAGCGACAAAACAGGACGAACAAACATTTAGGCCTGCGTAAAAATGTTAAGCCCATGGCGCAGTATCAAAACGTTGTTACATGGACAAACAAAACATATATTACCAAGTAGTCAAAAATCAGGCCACCATGGTAGATAGGCGGAGTATGGTCCAAAAAAGATATGAAACTATTCTTGGTACCACCATTGATGGCAAGCCTCATGTAGGTCACTGTGTGGATATTATGCCAATACTCCTCGTACCCTAAATTGCTACTTGTGGTCTGAGCTGCCACAGAAAGAAGCATCACCAGCGGCAAAATATTTAGCAACTAGATTGTCCACTTTGGGTCTTCCCGAACTTTGGGCAACTCCTATAAGTCATTGCCTCCTTAAGAAATCAACAAATAAAATAGTAAAGAATCAATCTTGGATTGAAGATAATGCAGCCCTAACAAGGAGGTCGCATGGCTGGATGATCTGGAGTTCCTATTCCTCCCTGGCTGCACAAAAGTATCTAGCTTCGGGTTTTGCCAAATATACAAAAATTCAATTTTTAAAATACAGATTAGGCTTTCTGCCATGTACAAAGCACTTTCCATATTGGCTGAAAAACCAATCTGATCCTAATTGTCGCTTATGTAGTACATCGCAAGAAGATATGCTGCACCTTCTCTGCACATGCAAAGAACAAAGAAAAGGGGACAGTGGAGAAGAAAATGCCTAGTCAAAATAGCAACACACCTGACAAGGAAAAGTTGGACGCTGCTAAATAACTGGTTATTCCTTTAATGTACTGTAAACATCAATTGGTTATAGTGTTTTTTTAAACTGGTTTTAATATTTTAAAAACTGATGACATGCAATGAGATATTTTGTAGCAATGGTTTTAAGTAACTCTGCTAAATAAAATAAACTTGAATGCCCAACAGTTAAAGGGTCAATTGTTTTTGTAAGAATGTCGGCATTTTGTCTTTAAATTATTTTGAACTTCTTTGTGTCTTTTGCATATGCTTGCAAACATTTTTTTTTTTAGAATTGCAGGCTTGTTAAGGTCAAACTATCCGCTTTGCCAATGCTAGTTATCTATATAATTGGTATTTAGAAATCTCTCTGTACATTGCAAAATCCCTAAAAGTGATATTCTTCACTGACATTACTACTTTAGTAATAAAAGCATGTACACCCAATTAAAATATCACCGTCATTTTAATGTTAGAAGAGCCATCAAGATATTTATTACCTTAAGAGCAAAGAGATCGTTTTCTAAACTGTGTCCAATCAAAATAGTGTCAGAACTTAGCAAATTCAGCATTATTGCTTGTACATCCCTAATTGTTGTAGTTACATTCTTTAGGTCATCTTCTGTTACCCCAGAATATCTGCAACAGATTTGAGAAGATGCAAAAAATCAACAAGTCATTAAAAACAAACTGACAAATTAAACTTCAGAAGCAGTGGATTTTACCAATGACAGTAGATTTACGTGCTTATCACCATCTATAACACATTTACAATTGATAAAATGCCAAAGATGATATCCAATATACACACGTGCAAGCCTTTATCAATATACAAGTAACATTTTTCAGCAATAAGAAAGAGGGTGTGTTCAGCAAGGCGACAGACCGCAGGAAAATCCCCCAAGCTTTTGCCGAACTCTCCACAATTCACCTGTTATTCACTGAACCAGGCATCATTGTCCACTAAAATTGATGGAG
Organism: Lissotriton helveticus; assembly: GCF_964261635.1. Lineage (NCBI taxonomy): Eukaryota > Metazoa > Chordata > Amphibia > Caudata > Salamandridae > Lissotriton > Lissotriton helveticus. Next base: position 1,759,647,646 of record NC_136059.1, read on the forward strand.
GCTACACCAGTTGGCTACACACTGATTATACATGTTCGGCAGTATGTGGGGGTGACCCAACAGGGCGCCCTAAGCCTTCAGGGAATGCTAATGATCTGTTGGTACATGGGCATGGAGCAATAGCTGGACTGCCTTATGTCTCAGGAACCATAGTTTATACATCAGACAACTAATAGCTAAGCAGGAGCTCACTGGGAAATTAATATGGCCCTGGAGAGCAGCGCAGGAAAGATGGAGCCAGAGTGGGGTGAGTTGTAGCCTCCACCCTGCAGGCCTGACTAGCTGGGGTTGTGATCTACCTGGTATAGCGGGTACCATACGTCTAAAGGTTCAGCTACAGGCACGTGGTGACACGAGTCTGCCAGACAGCAGTGCAACAGTGGACGGTCTCATTGCGGTTGGACCTCAGTAATCACATTGCAGAACATAGACTTGTGTGGGGCCTATTGAGAGTGCCCTAGTTATCTCCTCAAATGTCCTTGCACACAACAGGCACGGCTTACGGTAGCTTAGTGGGTTCATTTGTTAACCAAAACCAGGCATTTGTAAAACCAGAACACTGCTGTTCTGATGAACAGTTATTTACTATGCCATGACTTCTCGTCCATTGGGAATGTTTTCCCCGAGTGTCTTGGGATGGTGGCTGTTGAATGGCAGGATGCTAATGCGGTCTGTAGGCTTTCTGTACGTCTTGGTGGTAAGGTTACTGTTGTCCAGTAGGATTAATAAATCCAAGAAAGGAATCTTGTTGGAAATGGGATCCCTGGCTGGCCAGGGCTTTCGCCAAAGTCAGTCAGAGACCACCACTCCCAAGTCAGGGCAAGGGAGTTACACGCCAAGATAACCCCTACTCACCCTCTAGGTAACGTGGCGCGAGCAGCAAGGCTAAACTTGGAGGCGATGTAGGCTAAGCATTTGCGCACGCACCCCAGCAACAACAACCAAAGGCCCACCACAAAGGAAACTCCACACAAGGTTATATAAAAATAGCCTTTGTATTACACCAAAATACATTAGATAAAACACACACTTTACAATGTGCCAGAGGCACGGGCAGAATTTACAAGGGGATATTTACAAGACAGGGCCACCTGGACCACTGTCAGGAATCAGAAGTAGCACTTTCAGAAATAGCACTTAGAAGGTAAAATATAAATGTACTTTAGCACAAAATAGCACACAACCAGTAACTACTGGTAACAGGACCTCACTAGCACCACCTGCACTAGGGAGAAAACAACCACCTATGTATCACAATACCTGTAGGGGTGTAAGAACATACACATGATGCAATGCATGACATTCATTCAGAGGTGTAAAGGCACATGACGCATAAAAACACATTCAGAGGTGCAGGGAGGGAAAACACATGAGGCATCACATTACATTCAGAGGTGTAAAACACAGGGTGCGCAAAACATACTACACATTGTACATTTCCTAACACCCAAAAGCAATAGGACATAGATCATAACAGCATCTAAACCTTTAGCGCAGAACTCACAAAGTCCAGGTTGCGCCACTGCGCCAAGACCTAAACGTAGCAGCTGCCCACTACTTGCTGGGCAGCTGAGGGACAGAACAGGGGGCCTAAACGCGGCAGCTGGCACTAAGTGCTGCGCAGCTGGGGAAAGGCCAGGGATGAAGGAGTGCGCCTCACTCCTAAGTCCATAGTACATGTCCCTAAAAGAGAAAGACCTAAACGGTGCAGCTGCCCACTAATTGCTGGGCAGCTGGAAAACAAATCTGCGCCAGGGGCCCTCACTGGCCCCTCAGGAATCAAGACTGAATCCAAACTGCGCAATAGGTTGGAGCCCACCGGCTCTGGAAATACTCATTGCGCACTTTGAGCCCTCCAGGCTCTAGGGACCATGCTGCTGCACACACCACGTGGGAGCCTCGCAGGCCCTGCATAAAGCCAATGCCCCACGGTGGAGCCCTCTTCGTTGGAGTCCCCGCCCGGGGGACTCGAAATCGCAAAGTGCCCCAGGAGCCTCTCTGGCTCTAAATACAAAATGCCCAAAATGTGGGAGCGGCCCGCTGCCATCGGGGCCGCTCAGTACATGAGGAGAGGGGCGCTATGCCTTGCAGGCACCCACAACATAGGGCCCCCTTCCCTGGGGCTCTGCAGGGGACACTCAACAACGGTGGAGCGGCCCGCTGCCAGACGGGGCCGCTCTGTCTCTGTCTCTCCACCACCCCCTCCGGCCGGCTTCACTTACCGGCTCCTTGCAGCGGGGGCGGTCCTCCTTGGCCGGGGCTCCCTCCATTACATGGGAGCCCCGCAACACCGGCGCTGCACTTGGCTGGCTGCCCCGGGGCTCTCCCTCGCTCACGGGGGCCTCGGCGGGTGTCAGCAGGGCAGCAGGCGGGGCTCTCTCACCTCATGAGAGCCCCGCTTTCTTGACACACGGGTCTTCACCCGGTCCCCCATCTCGGGACCGGGACTCAGCTCCAGGCTCAGTCTCCCTGGCGGCGCTGGCCAATCCCAGCGCGGCGGCGGGCGGGACTTCCTCCGGCAAACCGGAAGTCCCGCCCCGCATCAGGCACAGTAGTGCCTGGCTTCCTGTTTTGCGGCGCTCGGGCCGTGGCGGTGAATCTCGGGGGCATTTCAGAGGGGTGGCACCCTCGAGATTAAAAATAAACAGCGAGGTGGGCACTCGCTCGCTTTAAGTAAATAACAGGGGCAAAAGTAAAAATAAAGCGCTCCGAGCGCTAGGGAACAACACAGCGCTTTCAAGCGCTAGGGGCAGAATAAAAGCGCTCCCATGCGCTATAAAGCAAATAAAGCGCTCCTTGCGCTAGGCAACAGTCCCCCTGGCATCCAGGAGCTGGGCAGGGCAAAGAGGCCCCACGAGTCCAGGGACAAGCACAGCAGAGAAAAGTCCTCCAGGGCATCAAGGCAAGGCAGAGAGACCCCAGAGGGAGAAGGCATCCAGGGGCTGGGCAGGGCCCAGGGAGGCAAGCCTTCCCCTGGGCCCAAGCAGCAGCACGCCCCTGGTAGTTTCAAGTTGGCAAACAAGAACATTTGCATGGGGTCACAGCCCCTCTTTTATACAACTTTTCCCTTTGTCTTTAGGTGCAGGGTGGGGGCAGAACCAGTCGCAGCTGGTCTGGGAGTACTGTTGATGGCCCAACCACCCATTCTATTCACAGGCAGGGCTAGGGTCATCAGTCACACCACAGGGGGGCGGAGCCAGCATTGTGTGGGGAAAACCCAGCCCATCCAGGACACAGGTACACTCCTCCCACACATCACTCATGCTAATCTCCCACTCACCACCGGGGCAGACCCACACAGACTTCCTGGAGCCTGGCATCCCAGCCAGCTCCAGCCAATCACACGCCAGGCATATTTTACACTAATATGCCAACTCCTAGAAGTGGCGCTTCCGCACAAGACACATACACGCCGCACATACCGTTGCGCAGCATTCACTCTCACGAGTTCGCACATACCAAACTTAAGCATGCACGCCTCACGCATCAGGAACTACCAGGGACACAGACATTCCCCATGCATTCCTATGGGAGGGCAGGCCAGTCTCACTCCACGCACTCAGGGAGCGCACGCACTTTACACTGCGCCACAGTGTCAAAGTGCGCAAAGACCAGAAATCACTACACTTCAAGGCAAAAAGTTCAGGGGTGAACCTGCCAGAAGGCCCAAGTCCAACAAATCTCTTTTGGTAAAGTTGATAATGTGAATTCCAAGAAGGGGTCACGGTGGTTGATCCAGTCATAGAACTCAGGGCATCGTTCTTCCTTTCCTGTCCAGAACACCAAAATGTCATCGATGTTAACATTTCCATTCCTTGATCTTCTTGAAGAAGTGTTGGTCTACATTAGTGTATGCGATGCCTCAAAATGTGCCATATAAAAACATGCCAGGCACGGAGCGAAAGTGCTTCCCATGCATGTTCAGTGGATCTGGTGATAAATCTGGTTCTGAAATTTTAAGAAATTGTTCTTCAATGCCAATTCTGTGCACTCTATGATGAAGTAAACAGGCAAAGTTGTTGTGTTAGTGGTTAAGGCAAAATTCTACAAATCTTCAGGGCTTAGTGGCTGAATCCAAAGTAAGATAGGCCCAGTTCTAGTGATAATTCCAACCCGGAAGGGTAACCGAATTCTGAGTCAAAAGGGTAGCTGACAAGGATAAGTAGTGTTCGAGTAAAAGCATGTATTGCAATCTCACTTAAAGTATGAGGACACCAGAATCCACGAGTTAGGACACCAGTTTACTGAGAGCCAGCAACGATTCTAACCGGGACGGGCACATACTCGTCCTTTACCGGTCAACTACGGGTTCGCCATCCCAGATACCAGGTGTTAGGGAATCGCAGTCAGTCCTGTTTCTGTGACCATGGGCCATCATCACATGACCAGGGGCTGAGGTATATATTCTTGTCCTTCCTCCTTGTTCGTTGCTTGATATCGCCAACGTTGTGGCCTTGGTATCTAGCTTTTTGGTCCCTGCATTGTATAGGAGTTCTGTTGCTTTTTTGCTCCTTTTTTGTCTCCCACGGGCTCGTGGGGGATTTCAGTCCGTTTTTTATCCTTGTTTATCCCCGTTATCCCTTGTTCCTGATTTCTACCTCCCTTCTTCTTAGTTAGCGAGTTAGTCCCCTCCTCCCTGCTCCTCTCCCCGTTTTTTCTTCCCTGCTCCTATTTTTCGAGCCTTGCCCTTGTCAGCCTTGCCCTTCCATCCCTTTTTGTTCCGGCATACATTATTTGTGTGCGCTAAGGAGAGCGGGGGCCCCCGTTCTCATTCTGGTCTTACCGGCGGTGTTGATGCGCTGCTCTTTCATCACCAGACGCGCAGACAGACGCTTAGGCTTAGGCGTCTGTCCACATCGTTGTGTACACGGAAGTGACGTTTTGGGTCATTCCGCTGTTTCTCGAGTACACAAGACGCCAGAGCTTAAGAAGGAAGAGTTGTTTATATCATTTCTTATTTTTATCCCTTCCAAGATATATATTTTGTCACAAGGGGTTTTTTGTAGCTGGTATCACGTGGACTATCCCCAGCTTTCTTTTTCCCCTTTTTTGCACGGTGCTAGTTTATGCACCATTAGTGCTTGCAGGACACCTTGTGTTTTGTTGCCCCTGACTGGGTTTACTACTCCTTGAAGCACTATTTTTGTGAGAACCCAGTCCCTACACGAAGCTAAGCCTGCACTCGCCACTGGTAAGGAGAAGGAGGGGGCATGTGTTGTTTGGTGTTTTGGTGGATCATGGTCATGCATGAATAGGCTGTATTGTGGATTGTATATTGAGAGGCATTCACTCCCTTTTACCACAGGTGCGGAGGCGTGAAGGAGGGAGCCGTGTCCTGCTATACTACAGGGTGGGAGACTTGGTGTCTCGTATCAAACCACCCTCTTTTCGTGTTCACTGGAGGGCTCACTGTGTACTGTAATCAGTGGGTTTTTGGTGGATACGGGAAGGGGACTGGTGCATGCTTCGCTCCTGCAGTGCTTGGGCGGGCTGAGCAGGGCTCAACACCAGGCCACTCTACTTTATAGGTGCAGGATTTAATACGCGTTTATTAACTTGGACTCGTGGATTCTGGCGTCCTCATACTTGATGGATTCACAAATTACAGACAAATATAAAGGGTCTCAATGATAGAACTCCAATGATGCCCTTTGGGTTGCAGTGCCATACTCTAGATTCTACCACACTATTGCCTCACATATGACCACTATCAGACTAGATTGACTAGATGGCCCCATTAGCTGCCACCAACACACCACTGCGAGACCTTCTGGGTAGCCCCGCTTCTAGATCACGATCATCATTCCAATGCCCTTTTCAAAACAATTGCACTGTTCTATAACAGTGGACATGACCCAGACTATCCTAAGTCTTGGGTTCATAATCATTTATAGATTTCCTGCATAGTAGCACCATCTCAATATTGAGGTGCCCATATTGTCACATAATCGCCCAACATTTCCACCCATAGTCAATTATAAGACATGTACACCGTGAGCATTGGGTTTATTATCCCCTTGAAATGATCCTTTACCAAGTAGAAGTGTTTTCACTTGACTGATTAGCCACACAATCGCCCATCAAGACCTTCCATGGGCCATTATGGGGGATGGACAATGAGTTTTTCACAATGTGATTATGCATTACTATTAATTTTCCTGTATACCCTTTCTTCCACCAATAATATCTTATAATGAACCACTGGCCATGATCGGGTTTTTTGCCACTCCAACTTGGCGTCTGAGCATGCATAGCTGACCTCCAGGCACGTTTGCTGAGTCTCGGGATGCCTACACGTGACCCGGAAGCCAGCAGGACACGGACACACCTCCACGCCGGTCGCCTCACCGCTGCAAAATGCAACGGAGGCCGCATAACAGCCTTGACAGAGATGGCGTGAGGACAGGTAGGTGAATAGGCCTCTCTAACCTACAAGAAACTGTAAGTAACAATTTGCTTCGCCTCTTTGATTTTTCAGCGGCCACTTAGTGTGGCTACACTTACTTGGTTTTCCCACGCTACCTTTGCCTAACGCTGTGACTCCTCGTAACAGATCTCGAAGATACCCACAGCCGCATCTCATGGGGAAACTTTCCTGTTTTATTTTGGTAAGCATATCACGAGGAGTATTGGCATAATATCCACACAGTGACCTACATGAGGCTTGCCATCAATGGTGGTACCAAGAACAGTTTCATATCTTTTTTGGACCATACTCAGCCTATCTACCATGGTGGCCTGATTTTTGACTACTTGTTAATATATGTTTTGTTTGTCCATGTAACAACGTTTTGATACTGCGCCATGGGCTTAACATTTTTACGCAGGCCTAAATGTTTGCTCGTCCTGTTTTGTCGCTATATTTCTATAGCCCACTATAGATTCACTTACTGTACCTTAACAGTAGATGACAACATATCAAAAGCATCTGGTTCACCAATGGAGGACCCAGGCCCTTTTTAAAGGCACCCTAACATTAGGGCTCATATGTATTGACTATACCTATCTCTGTTTTTGTCGTTCCAGAATACTACTTCCTCATCTTAGTGGCACTAGATTACATGTTACAGGCCACTAACCTTTTCTACTACTCACTGCACTTTCTCTGGTCCTGAAGCAGTGCATGGGATCTCCTCCTGAGCCATCAAATTGCGCGAAACATGTCGACCTCTAAACATGCCCATTAGGGATATGTTTAGCTACAGAGGGCCATTATCTCCCTCAAAGCAGCATAACTTTTTTTTTATTTTTTTTATCAATGGTGGAGGGACTCTTTCTTCAAGAAACTTACGATTTACCCCTCCAGTCATCTTTTTAACTTCACATTAGGAGGCATATGTAGGTAATCTCCATTTTGCGATTCTGAAATAGCGATTTTTAAGGAATCGCTATTTGAGAATCGCAAAATGGAATGTAGGTAATAATTCGCAATTTTTTTGCGATGACCTAATATTCCTTAATTGCGAATAGCAAATTGTGAATCGCAATTAAGGAATGAGTGTCCCATTCATTCCTATGGGCCAATACGAATGAAGGGGGATACATTCTCAAATTGCGATTTTCTATGAGAATCGCAATTTGAGAATCGCAATTCCGAGGGTGCCAGGGTGTCCAAAGGACACCTGTTGCACCCCTGGAATGTGCCTGTAAGTACATGTGGAGCACAGACATGCCCTAAGGGCATGTCTGTGCGCCACATGGCACTTTGAATTAAAAAAGAAATGCATTTTTAAAGGAAATCGCAAAATACCATCTACTTGGAGTAGGTGGTATTTTGCGATTCCTTAAGCCCGAATTGCATTTTTTAATTGACGCCTACACAGCATTTAAGGAATCGCAAAATTGCAATTCCTTAAATGCTTGAGCAAAATAAGGATCCGCAATTTTTGCGATTCCTTATTTTGCTAATATGCACCTACATAGCAAAACACCGTTTGCAATTCGCAAACACTGAAATTCACCAAATTTAGGCGTTTGCGAATCGCAAACGGCAACCTACATATGCCCCTAGGACACCACTGCCACTCATACCCTCACTCACCCTTACCGCTTTATCTTGAAAAGAGATCCGATAAAGTGACCCTTCGAGGGACCCATAGAGCATTGCCCAATAATGAAGCATGACATACTTCGGAGAGTGTGAGGGCACCAAGATCAGGACACACTGTCCCCAGCAATCATAGTATTAGAACGACTACAGTCTCCCTCTCTACCTCTCCTTCATAGGAACACTGACTCTCGTGGGATATTACTGAGAACATTGCTTCTGAACGGAGAATGGGCAGTGACGATGCTGGATAGTGCATCAGAAGTCACAATAGCACACCAAAACCTGATGGACTTTCCTGGCATAGTAGAACTGAGTGAGCATATCAAGGTGGAAACACCCAATACAAATGTAAGTGTCCCACATCCTGTATACAATGTAACGCTCCAAATGGAGAGGGACATACCCAGGATAGTGAAGGGTCTCTTTTGGGAGAGCCAGATGGAAAAGTTACTGACCTTTGGTAACGCTTTATGTGTTAGTGACCTGATCCAGCCGCAGATTCCTTCCCTTTTAACTTCCAGGCATCAGGCTGGACTTAGAAATTTTTTGATAGCAGTACCCCTGCGCATCAGTAGGTGGCGTCAGTCGACCCTGCGTGATATCATAGGTGTCGTGTTAGTTGCTGTCATTACGTCCGCGCCATCAATACAACCACCACTCCGGTGCGCTGCCGTCAGTACTTTTCACGACTTTTCACACCTGAAGCACAGGAACCATGAAGTAACTGACCGTGTTGTGTTAAAAAAGGCAACTAGGGTCCTGAAGGGTAAATCCCTCAACACTAGAACCAATCCGCAGTGCATGTAGGATGGGTGAGTCAGTAAAGAAACTGCGGCTAAATCATGTCTCTACCAGATAAGGCATTACTGAAGGTAAGTAATTTGTCCATCTGATAGAGACAACTAGCCACATATTCTCCACCTTTGAACAGGTAGGAGGGACCGCAGAAAGGTTTAGACCAGCAAGTCCTCCAAGACAGAGCAACTAAACGGGCCTTCTCTGCGAACCTGGGAATGCAGGCAGTAGTGTCTGACATACAAGTGCAGCGATGCGGACTTCCACGGATTCACCACCTGGACGTTTGAGGCAAATCGTTAGGCATACAGAGCCTTATCGAACAATGAATTTCAAGTTTTCATAGCAAGCCACAGGAATCGGACCCAGTTGGCCTGGATTTACCATTTGCACCAATCAGGATTTTTTTATTAGCAACAGTGAAATATCTCAATTGCCAGCCTTCAGAGTTAGCTACAGGACATTGGCGCTGATTTGCTTTTCCTTGGAGGGAAAGCCATTTCTCCCTGTTCCTTGACTGTAACACTGCGTCTTTCCTGATTTGAGCAGATCATTTCGGCTGCCCCCACACTACGCAGGACGCTTCTTTACATCTGTGGTTGTCCTCCCGTCCTGATGAAGACCCACCACGACAGATCAGTTATCCATTGCTAGGGTCGAAACGTCAACATTAAAACTTGGTTCAGTCTTAGAGACCTCTGGGTCCCAGTTCGGAGAAATGTAGCCCTTACCAGAGAGATTGCTACAACCTTTGTCCTGACCATTCTTGAGAATTGTATACATCTGTACGTAGGTTCACAACTGTACATATGCACTTCGTCACCTGCACTGAGCACTAATGTCACTTTATAACACTTGTCACTTTCGTATTTTGTCTTCCCTGGACAGCATGTACTAATGTATATTCATGTTATCTAATGAGAATATTGAGAATTTAATAATAATTTTCTAGCAAGTACGTTTGAGTTTTCCTATACCTTGGTGTTCTGATATTGTGTTTGGGTTGTTTAGCACATTGATCGGTCTTACTTGCATTGTTACTGGATACTTTAAGTGAGTTTAAGTTTTCATAATTCTGAATATCTTTAATGATTTTGTTCAACAAATTAATTATTGCTCCCCGACAGAGCCATTGTAGTTTACTATATGAGCAATAAAAGAAGCAGTGAAACTGCTCATCATGGTTAGGAAACACTGCTTAAACAACGATGCCATCATGGAATGGTCAAATGTTCGGACTTATTCAATATATAGAACGGTGTAGTATAGTTTGATCCAATGCTTTTCTAAAGACACAAGTCATTTTAGGTGCTACCGCTATTAATTAAGAGGCAGCATGGCAAGCGGCACTGCTGAAATTAAAACATTATGCGCGGCTGGGGAAAAAAAAAAAGCACACTGCGTGGCGCACGGCCTTTTTAAAAAAAAAAAGCACGCGCGCTGTTCAAAAAATGAAAATTATGTTATGTGCAGTTTCTGCTGCAGCACATAAGAAAAAAGGTGCAGCTTGTGCCATGCTGTTTAAAACAAGCAGAGTGGGGTGCTGGAGGGAAGTGCACAGAACAGTCACCCTCTCAACACCTCAGACAATGCGCAGGATAGAAATACTGTGTGTGTTAGCCGGGGAAGCAAAAAGTGTGCCTGCAACAGCAGGTAGGAGAAACTCATTTAAGAAAATAGTCCTCACAGACTGTAAATGATACATACAGAGTAACACAAGTAAAAGGGCTAGTACTCATTGGAGAAAAGGCAGTATTAAGGAGGCACTTCTAAGCCTATTCATGAATCAAAAGCAACTATTTAGAATGGACAGTAACCGGAACAAATTGAAAAGATGGGCAGAAAATGGGCGGAGCTTCAAGTCCATACCTGAACACCGCATGTCTCAAAGAGACAGTGGAAGCGCTGCCTGGGCGAGACCTAAAAAGTTGTCTTGCAGCCAATCTGAGTCTTCTGGTCTGTGGTCTCTGTTTTGAATATGCAGACCCAAAATGAAGGTCAGAAGAAAAAGCACCCTCATACATCAAAATAGTTCTTCTATTAAATTGGATCTGCCAAATGTCCTTGAACCAGAGTTCATGATGGTTAGCAGGCAAACAATCCATATATCTCTAACTCTTCACCCCTTCAAAGTCCACTAACGTCTTTCTTGAAATTCTAATTTCTCTAAAATTACTGAAATATATATATATATATATATATATATATATATATATATATATATATATATATATATATATATATATATATATATATATATAGTTATGGTTCGACTCTGACCCACCCCACCCACGGTCATCAGATGAGCCGCTGCAACTTGCAGTCCGTGACTGCACGGAGGGACGTGGACTAGTACATCCATGGTAACCAGGCTCAGCGGGTCGTGTTCAGTGTGGTTGAAGGCGTCTGGGGACCCGGGAGAGGGATGCATTTTGCACAGCATATTTCACTACGGATCCCATCAGCGCTCTTTAAGTGCATTCCGGTACCCAAAGAGGGATATACAAGAGGGGAGCAGAGTGACTTACCTGGCATTCCGTGAGAGGTGTATGCTGGGATTCGCAGTTTTGCCGACGCAGCTGCGAGTCCGTTTGTGACTGTGAACTCCGCCCTCCTGGATGACGACCACATGGCAGAGTGACTGACAATATTTAAAGGGAACTTCTGTGTGTATTGTGTTGGAGCAGGCATTTGATAAAGGCACAGTCCGAAACGCGTCATGCCGACGCTCTTATATGCAAAAATTAAACCCTTTCCCGGATTCCCCGCTGTGTCTCCTTCGTTCTTTTTACTCAGGAACTTTTCGTGGCATATATATACATATATATATATATATATATGTATATTCACTGAAAAAACCATAGGTTATAGACCATATATAGTTAGGAATTAGCATTTAAAAAACCTTATTTTACTCACACAAAACCATTGAAATTCCATATATAGTTAGTTGTACTAACTATATATCGCGCACCCGCAATCCACTGCTGATGATGTCACATATTACATCATTCATGACATGGTCAGTGACATCACTGATGACATCACTGATGACATCTCAAATGACATCACTGATGACAACATCCAGTGACTGTATGTTTCTGTAAAGTTAAAATATGTCTTATATATTGAAGAATGAGTGGATGTAGAAGTGTCTGGATGATGTATTTAGTAGGTGCATGACTGACTGTATAAGTGAGTGATTAAATGTGTCTCACTGAGTGCATGGGTTAGTGACTAAACTGTTTTAAATTGTGCACCATTGTGTCTGTTGTTTTGTAATCTGATGCATGTGTTGATCATTAGCTATATGACTAACTATATGGGTTATTGATTAGTTGGCCAAGTATTTGTATGGGAGACTGAGTGTGTGTGTGGGTGTCTGGGAGGTGTATGACTGTGCATAGATGTGTGAGCAGTTGATTCACTAGATGTATGGGTTCAAAAGTGCATGTGGAAACAGCTGTATGGGCGGTTTACTGTGTGCATGAGTGTATTGGTGAGTGAATGGATATCTCAGTGCTACATGTCAAAGTAAGTACATATGTAAAACACAGTACATGTGGTACTTGACATATATAAATAACTGTGCATAAGAGCCAGTGAATGTGTGAGTGGCTGTATGGATTATTGTGAACTTGTATCAGGGATTGTATAACAGAGTAAATATGTGTTATTATACGTTTCAATAAGTAAGGTGTGTTTAACTATATAGTTGAGGAAATGAAGGTGTGATTGATTCTTTGCAAGACTGATTAGGTGTGTGAGTAACTCCATGGATGAGTGACAGTCTGTGAGTGTCTGTTTACACTGAGTGTATCTAAGGTTATATTAGAGTCTGAAGAGGTTCATCGTATCATCACATGAATGATGTCATGAGTAATGTCAAATGAGATGTCATCAGTGATGTCATCAGTGATGTCATTTGAGATGTCATCAGTGATGTCATCAGTGATGTCACTGACCATGTCATGAATGATGTAATATGTGACATCATCAGCAGTGGATTGCGGGTGCGCGATATATAGTTAGTACAACTAACTATATATGGAATTTCAATGGTTTTGTGTGAGTAAAATAAGGTTTTGTAAATGCTAATTCCTAACTATATATGGTCTATAACCTATGGTTTTTTCAGTGAATTTCATAGGTTTTTTAATAGCAAATCTTTATAAAAAATAATACATTTTAAATCGAATTTTATATTTTATAATTTTGTAATTTTTTTTTATATTATTTTTGGTGCGCTCCCGGGGCGCGGACAGGTGAACGCACGGGTAAGCGCAATCTTGCGGCGCGCCCCGGGGAGCGTACTGATGCGCGTCCCGGAAGCGCTATTGCCGCGAACGAAAACAACATCGTGACGTATCGCGTAGCCGCCACGCCTTGCGTCATAAGACACGTATCGCGTAGCCGCGAGATGCGTCTTATGACGCACCGCGTAAGCGCACCCGGAAGCGCCCCGATGCGCTTACGATACACGCCCGGGACACGTAGTGTAAGCGCGTCAAACCATGTGACTTTAAAATAACACTTTTCATTGGTTCAGAACTTTTTTTTTTCCAAATTGTGTGAAACCCACCCATTTCTCTCACTATTGCTTTGTACATGGAGCGAGCAAGAGCTGTTCTGTCTACTCTATCTCCTACTTTTCTGATCTCCAGCAATGGCTGCAAGAGTCATCCGCAGTGATTCAGATGGATTTTTAGATGAGGACCCTCCTCAGCAAAAGAAAAAAACCCATTTCATCTGGAAATTTTACGACATGCTTAAGGACAGAAAAAAGTCAACGCTCCCAAAGTAACCTGCAAAATATGTGGGAGTAGTTTATCCAGAGGCAATCCTCTGAAAAAATATAGTTTTGGGAATGCTAATTTGATCAGGCATGTGAAAAGAAGACACCCTAACAACTTTGCCAGGGAGAGTGTCAGAGAGCTGGCACGGAATGTACCCACAGATGGCGGCAGCACCTCCACTGGTGGAACAACACCTTCGGGACCACCCCGTGGAAGAATGGTCCCTAACATTCAGCCGGTGTTTGCAGGCATCAAATTTTTGTGCACGGAGTGTGACAAACTGCTCTGCTATGGGGAGCAGAGTGTTGAACTCATTGCCCTAAAGAAACAGCAACACCGCTGCTCTTCCAGTCCCTAAATTTTCAATTTTTTTTGCTCCTGTTGAGCAGTTTTGGAATCCTTGTTTTTGTTTTTCCCTTGACAAAAATCCCCAAAAAATATAAAATTGTTTTAAAAAGTCTAAAAAAAAATATAAAACAACAAAAACAAAAAAAATATATAAAAACAAAATAAAAAAAAAAGTTCTTTTCAGAACTACCTCCAATTTATAAAAAGAAGCTTTTTTTTTTTTTTTAAAGTCTGTCATTTTTAATCTCCATGGTATGCTCCCCCGTACGCTCCCCGGTGCGCGTACCGGGCGCTCACCCCCGCGAAAATCGAATTTTTCACCCGCGGGAGCCTTTTATGGCCCCCACATCAAAAGTAGGGGGTCAGGGGGGTGTACCCTGCCCCCTTTTGCTCATTTCCCCCCTTTGATTCTTGCCACCTCTTGTGTCTCAATCCTACCGAGACACAAGATGGCGGCCGCTGCGGACTGTTTCGAATGTTTACAGACACCCGAGAACCAATCAGCTTGCCGTGCGCAAGTCGCGTGTCGCGCCTGGAGCGCTCCCCGGTACGCATACCGGGCGCGGCTCTAGATATATATCTTTTTTTAAACCTAATTTACTCAAAATTCACAGGACCACATATCTTGAGACCTAGCAAAGGCACATCGGGCAAACAATATCTACAATTTTGCCAAGTTTCGTGGAAATCCATTCAGCCGTTCGAGCTAAAAGTGAGGCCAACCGCCCTATGGAAAATTGCATGGCAAACATGTTTTGGGACCCCCCTTTTTTCTCGGCCCCCCCCCAAATTTTCAGGGGCTGCTCAGAAACAAAATGTTCCATTTTCCTGAAAATTTCAGCCAATTCCGTCCACAAACGCCAAAGTTATTAGACATAGAATTTTCAAAAATCCCATAGAGAAAAAATCCTAACTATATATACCTACTGGCGACCGCCAGTAGGATATATATATATATATATATATATATATATATATATATATATATATATATATATATATATATATATATATATATATATATATATAGTTGGTATATATAGTTAGGACCTAGTTACCATAGGAAATTCCGAACATTCTATTGGGAATAACTTTGGCGCCGATTGAGGGATCTCCCTGTAATTTTCCTTAAATTTTCCTTAAATTTGCCTCGCTCCGCTCCTTCACTGAAAGTTTCGGGGGGATTCGTCAAGCGGGGGCTGAGAAAAAAAAGGGGGGTCCGAAAACGTGTTTTCCCCATGTTAATTTCCATAGGGACATTCTGACAAGGCTACAGCTCGAACGGCTGAACGGAATTACACCAGATTTGGCAAAATGGTAGGTACTGTTATGCAGCAGTGCCTTTTGTATGTTTGGTGTAAATCCCTCCAGTAGTTCTTGAGAAAATTGAATTTGAAATTTTTCAAATGGCATTTCTATGTGACCTTTAGACACAGCTACAGCCCGAACGGCTGAAAGGAATTACACCAAACTTGGCAAAATGGTAGGGGCAGGTATGCAGTAGTGCCTTTTCTATATTTGGTGAAAATCCCTCCAGTAGTTGTTGAGAATTTGAATTTGAGCAAATTGTATATCTATATGCGCTCAACATTCTATTGGGAATAACTTTGGCGCCGATTGAGGAATCTGTGTGTAATTTTCCAGAATTTTGGCCAGCTCCGCTCCTTCCCTGAAAGTTTCGGGGGGATTCGTCAAGCGGGGGCCGAAAGGGGGGTTCCAAAACGTATTTTCCCCATGTTAATTTCCGTAGGGACCTTTAGACACGGATACAGCCCGAACGGCTGAATGGAATTACACCAAGCTTGGCAAAATGGTAGGGCATGGTATGCAGATGTGCCTTTGCTATGTTTGGTGAAAATCCCTCCAGTAGTTCTTGAGAAAATTGATTTTGAAATTTTCTATGGGACCTTTAGACATGGCTACAGCCCGAACGGCTGAACTGAATTACACCAAACTTGGCAAAATGGTAGGGACAGGTATGCAGTAGTGCCTTTTCTATATTTGGTGAAAATCCCTCCAGTAGTTGAGAAAATTGAATTTGAGCAAATGATACATCTATATGCGATCACCGTACGCCCACCGTATAATTTTTCTGGGACCCCCTGAGAAGGGCTAGGGGGTCTCAACCCTGCCCCCTTTTCGTGTTTTCCACTCTTGTTTTGGGCTCTCTTGTGCCTCAGTTCTCCTGAGAAACAAGATGGCTGCTCAGGTGGTCCCAGAAGGATAATAACATATATAAACGTTATCCGCAAATAGAATTAGCATTTACAAAACCTTTGAAATTTATTGAAAAAAATATAGGTTTCACGCCTGATATAGTTAGGAATTAGCATTTAAAAAACCTTGCAAATTCACTGAAAAAACCATAGGTTTAAAGCCTTATATAGTTAGGAATTAGCATTTAAAAAAACCTTGCAAATTCACTTAAAAAAACCCATAGGTTTCAGGCCTTGTATAGTTAGGAATTAGCATTTAAAAAACCATTGAAATTGCTCTTATATAGTTAGTTGTACTAATTATATTTCGCGCACCCGAAATCCACTGCTGATGTCACATATTACATCATTCATGACATGGTCAGTGACATCACTGATGACATCTCAAATGACATCACTGATGACATCACTGATGACATCACTGATGACATCATTCATGTGATAATACGATGCACCTCCTCACACTCTAATATAACCTTTGATACACCCAGTGTTAAATACAGACTACCATTCTTGAAACCATTGACACACCAATACCAGTTACTACATATGCACTCACTGATTCCTAGGTCTACACACACATTCACTCATTCACCCATAGAATCACTCATACATACAGTCACTCATCAATACAACACTATCATATGCACTCATACACCTATACAGACACTCGCACACTGCCACTCATCCATGGAGTTACTCACACACCTAGTCAGTCATGCAAAGAATCAATCACACTTCCATTTCCTCAACTATACAGTTATACACACACCTTACTTATTCAAACATATACTAACACATACTTACTCTCTTATACAATCACTGATACAAGTACACAATGATCCATACAGCCACTCGCACATTCACTGGCTCTCATGTATAGTCATTTATATATGCCAACTCTCACATGCATTGTGCTTTACATATGTACTTACTTGGACATGTAGCACTGAGATATCCATTTACTTACCAACACACCCATGCACACAGTCAACCGTCCATATAGCTGTTTCCACATGCACTCTTGAACTCATACACCTAGTGAATCAACTGCTCACACATCTATGCACAGAGTCACACACCTCCCAGCCACCCACACACACTCAGTCTCCCATTCAAATACTTGGGCAACCAATCAATAACCCATATGGCCACTCATATAGCTACTGATCAACACATGCAGCAGCTTACACAACAACAGACATAATGATGCACACATTCAGACAGTTTAGTCACTAACCCATGCATTTAATAAGTCTGTATTAGTTATTGATTAGTTAACTGAGTATTTGTATGGGAGAGTGAATGCGTGTGTGGTTCGGTGGGGGTGTGTGACTGCCCAAAGATGTGTGAATAGTTGATTCACTAGATATATGAAGTTAAAACTACATGTTCTAACAGTTGTTTGGGTGAGTGAATATCTTTATGGGTGTGGTGATGAGCAAATATATTTCTCAATGGTACATGTCCAACAAACTAGAAAAATAAAAGGCAGTGTATGTGTCAGTTGTTGTATATTAATAAGTATACATAAGACTCAATGATTGTGTGAGTGACTGTATGGATAACTTTATACTTGTAATAATGATTTTATAATTCACTAAGTATGACTTACTATCTAAATGAATAGATGAAGTTGTGTTTGTATAAGTGTGTAGCTAAGTAAATATGTAAGTATGATCCATTGTTTGCATAAGTGAGTAGGATGACTTCATATGTGAATAGGATGTGTGCTGGTGTGTAATGTCGATTTAGGTGTATAAGTATTTTTGATAGTGTTCTATTGTTCATTGACCGCATGTATGAGTGAATCTACAGGTAAGTGATTAGATGTGTGTATACATCTAAAATGTATAATGGAAGCCTGAAACAGAGCTGAACAGGCCTTTAACCCCTTGAGTGCTGCCTTCGGCCAACGGTCGTTGCGAGCACTACCTTGGTAGTGCTGCGCACGTCCGTTGGCCGACGCGGCCGCACCCATTTCTTCGAACGTTCAGCACTGGCGCAGAACGTTCGAAGCAACAAACGGGTTAAAGAAGACGACCATATAGGAGATAAGAGCCCCTAGTTAATGGAAAAGGCAGGAGGGAGGGAAGGCAAGGCAGGAGGAAAGTAAGAAGAAAAAGAATAATCTCCTGATGACAGTGAATGAAAGGCACCACCTTTACAGGAAGAAGCCCCTTAGAGGGAGTCAGTCGCTTATGATAATTCCCAAAGAGGCGCAACTGTGAGCACCCTTGAAAGATAACCAATGGCAACTGAAAAGAGGCAAGTGGAGAAGCCCACCTGGCAAGGTTTTCGCAGAACGGGGAGGATGGGTGGGCGTTAAGGAATCTGCGGCTAGATAATGTCTCTACCAGATACTTCGTTATCAAAGGTAAGTAACTCGTACATCTGATAGAGACATCTATCCACATATTACTTAACTTAGAATAGATACCACAACCGTACCCCAGAGGGGAGGTGGGTCTGACACAGAACAGGAAGTGCCCAAGCACTGAATCGGCAACAGAGTTAAGGACAATAGGGAAGACTGTGGCAAGACAGCCAGACAGCAGTTTTTGCACTATGTATAGTCACTTAATGAATTGTTTTGCGACTCAATGTAATAATTTTCCATTATCAAACATTTAGTCTCATTGTATAAAGCCATAGCATGTCGCTATTTCCTTGGTGAATTAAGTCACATGGTTTGATTTGAATTTTGCACAGTCACTTTAAAAGATGTGGTCTGCCAATTTCACATTTACACACATGTATACACGCACACACACACACATATATACACATGTATATACACGCACATATATTACTTACTGGCGGTCGCCAGTAGGTAGTTATAGTTAGGACCTAGTTTCCATAGGAAATCCACAACATTCTATTTGGAATAACTTTGGCGTCGATTGATGGAATTGGCTGAATTTCTCCAAGAAAATGGCCAGCTCCGCTCCGCTCCTTCCCTGAAAGTTTGGGGGGGGATTCGTCAAGCGGGGGCCGAGATAAAAGGGGGGTCCCAAAACGTTTTTTCCCCATGTTAATTTCCATAGGCGGTTGGACTCACTTTTAGCCCGAACGGCTGAATGGATTTCCACCAAACTTGGCAAAATTGTAGGGACTGGTAGCCCGATGTGCCTTTGCTATGTCTTAAGATATGTGCTCCAGTGGATTTTGAGTAATTCAGGTTCAAAAAAATATATCTATATGCGCGCACCGGGGCGCGCTCCAGCGCGCTACGCGAGTTCGCGAGCGGAAAGCGGATTGGTTCTCGGGTGTCTGTCAACATTCCAAACAGTCCGGAGCGGCCGCCATCTTGTGTCTCGGTAGGATCGATACACAAGAGGTGGCAAAAACAAAGGGGGAAATGACCAAAAGGGGGCAGGGTAGACCCCCCCCATACCTCCTAGGTTTGATGTGGGGGCCATAAAAGGGCCCGTGGGGCAAAACCTTTTTTTATTTTTTTCCCCGATTTTCGCGGGGGGAGCGCCCGGTACGCGCACCCGGGGAGCGTACCATGGGGAAAACCCAGTGAAACAGTAAACTAATAATTTAAAGTGCTTAGAGGTAGGGTTGCTCTGAATAGAGTTGTTGTGTTGTGTGGGTGATTGAATTACTAATATGTAGGTACCAATGCAGAGTCTTAAATTCAATGTACACCGTCTCCTCTGTAGATATCTTGCATGTTGTTACAGAAGTTATTGTGGTATATGGAATCCATACCATAGTCTGTCAGGAAAGCAGAAACAGATCCTTTAAGCACTCCCTGAGAAGGCCTAGGGGATCATGGGTAGTCTACCCTGCTCCCTTATGATGTTTTGAAGTATTACATTTTACTCTCTTCTGAATCTACACAAAATTGGCGGTGATATGGTGCAATAGAGACAGACAGTGAGAGAAAGGAGGCAGGAGATGAAAAAGATGTCAAATACACATTGGAGATAATATAGTGGGAGAAAGGAAGTAACTATGAGCAAACTTACTATGTAACAAAAAAGTTGCACAGTATACTATAAGTCTCACTTTATATTATAATCATTTTGGTACTACTTCATGAATTACATATAAAAATGAATAATGTCTCAAACAATTTTTAATTATTAAATATAAATTTATTGTTCAGAATTTTCATAATTTAATAGAACTTCCAACATCTGATTATCTGGAATCTCCTCAAAATTTTTATTGCATCATTCAATGGTTTCTATACAGTCAATTAGTTCTTGGTCCAGAGACTCATCCATGAAATCCAAGTCAAGAAAATCTTCTTCAAGAATGTCCTCATCCGTAATTTCAAAAGAAATATTAATGGTCTCTTCTTTACCTTCCATTTTCTTGCTGTAAATTGCATAACAAATAACTATATCAGTAGAGTTAGGGCACTGTTGGGTTTAAGTTCAGAACGGAACTTCTGAATTATTAACAGTGAAGTTATCTTTGGGCAGTGTATGGTATCAGGCAGGAAGTAGAAATATAAAAAAGTGCATGTGATGAAGCCTAAGTAAATTCATAATTATACCAGAGAAGCCTAACTCAATCTACAACTATAACAGAGAAGCCTATCTCAATCTATAACTATAACAGAGGGACAGTAAAAAAGTAACAGAAAACGTTTTTCCAAAATAACTTAAAGTGCACAACATAGTTCCCCTTACAAATTAACAACTTACCTTTCAGAAAGCAGTTGAAGTTTTGAGAGAAAATCCTTTATAAATGTACCGCAGGTAGTACTAGTCAAAATGGCCGTGTTTCCCTCTCATTTTTCATATATATTCATGTTTATAACCAATCAAATGTCAGCACATAAAAATACAAAACGAAAAAAACATTTTAATTGGTTGTAAATTCTAACACTTTCATATGTGTTTTTGTCATGTAATTTACCTCAGGATATTTAGACAGGGCTACAGCCCAAATGGCTCAATGGAATTCCACCAAATTTGGGAAAATGGTAGGGACTGGTATGTAGTAGGGCCTATTCTATATTTGGTGAAAGTCTCTCCAGTGGTTTTTATGTAAATTAACTCCCAACATTTTTTGGGAGCGCTTACCGGTGCGCGCCCCGGTACGAGCACCGGCAGCGCTACGGGAGTCCGCAATCTTGTGTTTCGGTAGAATTGAGACACAAGATGGAGGACAAACATTGGGAATGGGTAAAAGGGGGCATGGTAGAAAGTCCCTGACCCCCTAGGTTTTCTGAGGGGGGATTAGGAGGCCCAATATTTTTTTTTTTTAATTTTCGCGGGGGGAGCGCCCGGTACGCGCACCGGGGAGCGTACCAGGGAGCGTACTTTGGTGAAAAATAGTGAAAAAAGTTAGAGTAAAATAATCATTTTGAGTGATCAAAGGTAGGGTAGCCCTGAAAAGAGCTTTTGGGTTCTGTGGCTGATTTAGGTACCTACCAGTAGGTTCCAATGCACAGTCTTAAATTCAGGAGGAATATTCTATTCCCCTTATCTGAGAATTGCACACCATCTCCTCTGTAGATATCTTGCATGTTGTAACGCAAGTTATTGTTGTATATTGAACCCATTCCATAGTCTCTCATGTAAGCATAAACAGATTTATTCACATGTTTCCGTGCTTTCTCAAATTGTGGACAAAATTGGTTGGACCACTTCCATTTCTGTCTTTGGCATATATTGGAACATACCAAGGCAGTTTGTGGAAAAAGTGCCATCAATTGCCCAAAGGTGTCCTTTAAAAGCATTTCCAGACCTACCCCAGTCAAAGTGCCTAGGTCATTTCCACCACAGTGCATAATTATGAGATCAGGGTGTGGCAGATGCAAAAAGGTTTTCACCAATGGTATCTATTGGTGACATCTCAATCCTCTCTGGCCAATCCACTTGATGTCCACATTTGGTAAATCAAGGTTGTGAAAATTTCTGATAGCTACATCCACTGGGCTCAAAGGTACGCAGCTATGTCCAATAATCCAGACAGAATACATGGTGAGAGGAGGTTCTGGTGCAGTCAGATGAAGTGTGGGAATGAAATGGCAGTTGGAACAGTAGGAGTTTGCAAAAAAAAACAAAAAAAAAACTGGAGTTTCAGTGCTCTTGAATCACAAGCAATGATTGGTGGATTCAAATAGTTGAAAACTGAAAGTTAGGGTGCATGGTTCTGTTCTGTGAAAGAAGTAATTTGAATGGTTAAGAAAAAGTCATTTAAAGAAACATGGCACCGGATAAGCTGGTGTATTGAGAGGTCAAACATCCTTGCTGAGTTCATTTGCAACATTGTAGAATAAACTTTTAAACCTGAGAGCTCAGTGAGGAGGGAGTTGCTATGGTAACAGGCAGAAAGGGCTGAGGGGGTAAGGGTGTTGGTTTGGAAATAGTGAGGGAAGAGTTTTAATTGGTTAACATGAGGGATATGTGTGTAGAATTAGAGTGCCATTCATGGTTGCAGTGCGTGGAGTGCATACCTTTTGCTCTGCTAAAGAAATATTGGTGTGTGTGTCTGACACTGTTCTCAATCTCCCAAAGCATTTGTAAAGGTGAGTAATGATTCATTTAATATAGATAGAGACTTGTATGCTCTATGGAGAAGATTTGGAAGCAGATTGTGGTTTTTTAATGTTGCTTTGTGTCATGTTTTTTGATAATGCTTGACTTCCTTTTCTCACTTACACCCTCTTACACCTTCTCTCTGTCTTACTATCTATTACACAGTCCCTCTGTGTTGCTCCCTCTAGCTCTCTTTCTCTTATCACTCTCTCTCTGTCCCCTTCCCTCATGCTCACTCCATTAATTTTTTTTCTTTTTTTTGGGTGCGCGCCCCGGTGCGCGTACCGGTACCCGTACCCTGGAGAAAAAAGAATGATAGAGTTTTTTTAAAAATATAGCATTTTTTATATAAATTGGAGGTAGTTCTAAAAAGAACTGTTTTTTTAATTCTTTTTGTTGTTTTATATAAAAAAAAATATTGTTTTTTTGAACATTTTTTACTTTTTTTGGCTTTTATGAACAATTTTATATATTTTTTGTAATTTTTATGGGGACAAACAAAAAACAGGGAATAGTAAACGGCTTAACTGGAGCAAAAAAAGCTCAGGAAAAAATTAAGGTTTCTTTTTGAAGTTGTGGTGGTCTCCAGCACGGTTAATCAGTTTGATACTTTGCTCTCCATAGGAAATTGTAGTCCCGCAAAATATACAAAGTATTTTATAATCTCCAAACTGGGTTTGGATATTTGGGACCATCTCCCTTGTCTCTGGACCCGATGGAATGGGTTGTTTTCTTTTGGAGGTGCTGGGAGAAGATTGGGATGTCATCAGTGATGTCATCAGTGATGTCACTGACCATGTCATGAATGATGTAATATGTGACATCATCAGCAGTGGATTGCAGGTGCGCGATATATAGTTAGTGCAACTAACTATATATGGAATTTCAATGGTTTTGTGTGAGTAAAATAAGGTTTTTTAAATGCTAATTCCTAACTATATATGGTCTATAACCTATGGTTTTTTCAGTGAATTTTCAAGGTTTTGTAAATGCTAATTCCTAACTATATATGGTCTATAACCTATGGTTTTTTCAGTGAATTTCAATGGTTTTTTAATAGCAAATATCATAAGCTGTCGAATGTCAAGTACGTGGTAAGTGAAAACATTTTCGTGTTTATGCACACTGATCTGCTTTGAATGGTGCCCCCCCCCCTCATTTCTATTAGGAGTACTCTCTCTTTGCAGATAGTGAAAGGTAGTTAACGCAGGTCTTTGCCCCCATTGTAATCCGTCGTGCCTGCTTCTCTCTCCATTTGATTCATTGTTATCCAAGTATTTACTGTTTTAGAATTAGTTCTCTTTGGTTCATTCTCTATTTACAAACAAACACAGAGTCGCAATACTCTGTTTAGTCTTTGCAGATAACGAAAAATCGTGTAAAAAAAAAGAAAAGGAATCGAGCAAAATCAGTAGGCCACTAATGGGATCTCTTTTTGACCTCGCTAAAATAGAAACATTAGGAACAACCCCTCATGACAAATACAAAACTAGTGAGATGAACTGAACTCCACACAATGATGGCTGCAAAACAGCTCTGCTCCGCCACCCACCCCGCCCAAAATAACGATAAAGAACGGTTGCCATGATTGGTTGCGGAATGACCACGACGGAGCTACGAAATGGTGCTGCTCTCATGCTAACCCCAGCTTCAGTCTGAAACATCCAGAAACACTGTAGACTACCAATTCGATCAGTTCCGGTAGCGCCCCAATGTAACCCGGTAGAGAAGAACTAGCCCTCCCCTCTTTGACTGATGGTTCTTGTTGCCTGTCCCTTCGGTTGTCATTTAACAGAACTATTTAGCCTGCTGAAAGGGGTTGTGTTCCGACCGCTGGTTGGTGGAGACATTTTGACTATATTCTGTACCTGCGTTGTCGCGTAATGCGTCATATGACGCGCCGCGTTAGCGCATCCGGAAGTCATCCGGGGCGCGCAGCGCGTAACGTAAGCATAACAAGTCATGTGACTTGTTAATAAAACTTTTCATTGGTTCATTTTACTTTTCTTATTGTAATGATGAAAGGCTTGGTCATATGACCTAAAAATTACGCTTTTCATTACTTCCTAACATTATTTTTTCTTAAATATATGTTATAATGTTCCAGGCTAATGTACTTTCCCGGAAATTTTACAACTGTCCTGCAAGTAAAATATATTCTTTTTTCGAGAAAAAGAGCGTTTCTTCGTCCCATGACGGAGCCGTTGAGCAAAAGAGGGTCGACCTGCTGTCTTAGTCGCCGATACGCCTGAATATGAGATTCTTATCGATCACTTTATGTTGCAGGAATAGAAAACACAACAGCCCTTGACCATTTATCTTTACTGCGTTCCTTCGTATTATACCTTTTACCCTTCATGTAATTGGTCTGCTTTATTTCACTTGCCTTTTAATGATTCTAAAACAGTGACTATTATTAAAAACTTTACCAATGTATATACTACTACCATGTTTTCTTTTAAAAACCTTTATTGTGAAAATTTCATTATACAAATACGAGCCTATAACCACGTGGGCCGGCCACGGAGCAAACTGTAATCGTATATGATAAATAGACATTTACACTGCAGAGGAACGTAACGGGCGGGCCATTAGGTTGCAAGAACTAAGGTGTCTAACAGTTACGGAATCGGTGGACGTACATTTTATAATTAAAATACGACAGGGCCAGTTACAATAAAATTATCTAGATATACATTTGCGGGCAAGTACCATGGGTGACGTTAATTCGAACTTTCAACAGTACAGTAATCAATAACACATCAGAACTTAATATCAATAGGGATGTCGAAATATTCAATCAATTCTCGTCCCCGCCCGCCATGTGCTTCAAAACTGCATACGTATCTCGTGATTTCAAGGTTCTGCAACCAGTACACAACAAGGAGTTACGAGTCCCATTTATTCTGGCGCCATTTTGGGCGAGGACGGGCAGGTCCAGGATATAGTCAAAATGTCTCTACCAACCATCGACTATGATGATGTTCATATGCTGTATTTATTAGAGTAACACTCAGATGTCCACATGAAATAAATTTGCCACAATCTAAACATGTCATTTTAATCTTTCCAAAGTTCTTCTAAATATTTGGGACCGTTTCCCTTGCCTCTGAAGCTCTCAGTGCCACTTCTTTGATGAATGTACTAGCAGGTCAGGGGTTCTCCTCCAAATCTCTCTTTTATGCAGCACTATAATTAATTGGTGCCACCTCTCCATATGACGATGCATGGTATAGTTACCACAACTATATTTTTTTTCGGTTCCTCTAGAGAGTTCATCGTGGCAGATGAAGCGTGTAACGTACCGGGCATTTACCTTTTTTTGCATGTACAGGAAAGGAAAAAAAAATCGAGCGTCCGAGTTCTAAGGTGTCCCAGGGCCATTTTAGTGGACCAGGCCCAAATCCAAAGAACAGGCCGCCATTTTGAAAGTCCTGTTGCAGCCGCCTGTCGCTGTAGCATCAAGAGCAGCCGAAACTCAGCTGAATGGCAACTGAAACGGTAAAGGGGCGCCCCACTACAGCAGACGAGCCAGGCCCAAATCCAAAGAACTGCTATCTCACAGGCTAATGGGGCGACCCACGCCGAGTTTCAGCATTGTAGGATGACCACACAAGTACAGCAACTTGCTAGACATCACCTCGGTGCCATCCGGATCTCGGCGCCCCACTGCAGATGAAGTGCCTCTCAACTATGAAACCACCACGGTGACATCCGGATCTTGGCGCGTTGTGCTGCCTTCGGCCTATTCGCACATCGGTCCGCTACTGACGCCATCTCACAGGCTAATGGGGCGACCCACGCCGAGTTTCAG
Source organism: Lissotriton helveticus (assembly GCF_964261635.1). Taxonomy (NCBI): domain Eukaryota; kingdom Metazoa; phylum Chordata; class Amphibia; order Caudata; family Salamandridae; genus Lissotriton; species Lissotriton helveticus. The sequence goes on from NC_136059.1 coordinate 1,759,674,171, forward strand.
CATTGTAGGATGACCACACCAGTACAGCAACTTGCTAGACATCACCTCGGTGCCATCCGGATCTCGGCGCCCCACTGCAGATGAAGTGCCTCTCAACTATGAAACCACCACGGTGACATCCGGATCTTGGCGCGTTGTGCTGCCTTCGGCCTATTCGCACATCGGTCCGCTACTGACGCCATCTCACAGGCTAATGGGGCGACCCACGCCGAGTTTCAGCATTGTAGGATGACCACACCAGTACAGCAACTTGCTAGACATCACCTCGGTGCCATCCGGATCTCGGCGCCCCACTGCAGATGAAGTGCCTCTCAACTATGAAACCACCACGGTGACATCCGGATCTTGGCGCGTTGTGCTGCCTTCGGCCTATTCGCACATCGGTCCGCTACTGACGCCATCTCACAGGCTAATGGGGTGACCCACGCCGAGTTTCAGCATTGTAGGATGACCACACCAACTTGCACGACATCACCTCAGTGCCATCCGAATCTTGGCATCTCAACGCCTAGTGGTATCTTCCATACAAAAAATATTGTTACGCTGCCTTTGGCCCCATTCGCACATCAGTCCGCAACTTAGACATCACCTCGGTGCCATCCGGATCTTGGCATCTCAGCGCCTTGTGGTGTCAGTCAGAAAATATTGTTGTGCTGCCTTCGGCCTATTCGCACATCGGTCCGCTACTGACGCCATCTCACAGGCCAACGGGGCGCCCCACGCCGACTTTCAGCATTGTAGGATGGCCACACCAGTACCACAAATTGCAAGACACCACCTCGGTGCCATCCGGATCTTGGCATCTCAGCGCCTTGTGGTCTCTTCTACACCGGAAATATAGTAGAAAATATTGTTGCGCTGCCTTTGGCCCCATTCACACATCAGTCCGCTACTGACACCATCTCACAGGCCAACGGGGCGCCCCACGCCGACTTTCAACATTGTAGGATGGCCACAGAAGTGCGACAACTTACTAGACACCACCTCGGTGCCATCCGGATCTTGGCGCGTTGTGCTGCCTTCGGCCTATTCGCACATCGGTCCGCTACTGACGCAAACTCACAGGCCAACGGGGCGCCCCACGCCGACTTTCAGCATTGTAGGATGGCCACACCAGTGCGGCAACTTCCTACACACCACCTCGGTGCCATCCGGATCTTGGCGCGTAGTGAAGCTGCAGCAGCTGCAAATAAGCTTCAGACAGTGTTACAACCGCTGCTCAGAACTCTCAACTATGACACCACCTCGATGCCATCCGGATCTTGGCGCGTTGTATTGCCTTCGGCCTATTCGCACATCTGTCCGCTACTGACGCCGCCTCACGTGCCAACGTATTTTCTCCGCATTTTATACCCTATGCCGCATAACAGGTCATGTGACTTGTTTATAAAACTTTTCATTGGTTCATTTTACTTTTGGTTTCCTAATGATGGAAGGCTTGATCATATGACCTAAAAACAACACTTTTCATTGGATGAAAACTTTTTTTTTCCCCCAAACGATGAAAGCCCCACCTTGTTTCTGGATGTTTCAGACTGAAGCTGGCGTCACCATGAGAGCACCACCATCTCGTAGCTCCGTCGTGGTCATTCCGCGAGCAATCATGGCAGCCGCTCCCCACCAGAAGCCTGCAGGAGTCGGGGCCCCCAAAACTTTTGATGAATTCTCAAGGCGGAGGGGACGCTTTCGAGAATGGGGTCCAAGACCTAGCAGACAAGCGTCCGATTTCCAAGGTGTCCCAGGGCCATTTCAGTGGACCAGGCCCAAAAAGGAAACAGCCTGCCGCCATTTTGAGAGTCCTGTGACAGCCGCCTATCGCTGCACCGCAAGAGTGGGCGCAACTCAGCTGAATGGCGGATTTTGACACAGTGGACCAAAAGCGGACGGAATGGCAACTGAAACGGTAAAGGGGCGCCCCACTACAACAGACGAGACTCCACCTGGAGAGGCCCGTTCACGCCGCCTCCCCCGGGGCGCTCCACGCCGTTATTCGGAGCAGCATTGTAGGATACCAAAACCAGTGCGGCAACTTACTGGACATCACCTTGGTGCCATCGTTCTGCTGCCTTGGAACTATTCGCACAACAGTTTGCTACTGATGACCCACCCCCCGCGACGCCCCACGCCGTTATTTGCTGGGTGGCAACTTACTAGACATCACTTTTGTGTCATCTAGATTTCGGCGCGTTCTGCTGCCTTGGAACTATTCGCACAACAGTTTGCTACTGATCACCCACCCCCCGCGACGCCCCACGCCGGAAATCTGGACGTTGTGCTGCGTTGGGACTATTCGCACAGCCGACCGCTACTTCGTTGTTTTTCTCTAAAAATGTTTATATGTTATTACTATTTTTGTTTTCTTGTATATATTTATAAATTATTAAAGTTTTATAATCTTACTACTTTGTCGGAGTGCTATATATTTTTAATGTGACACATAATTGTAAAAACTTTGATGTACAAAGAGTCATCCCTGGAATCTTCCGCTTCACGCTCGGTCCCCTCCCCAATCACAATACAGAATGGTTTTCAGATAATAGCAACGCTTCTGCTGTGACGGATCTCATCGAGTGTGGGCCTTGATCTACTATAACTCCTTTGAAGACGGGTGATTCTTTACAGCTGTGGCCATAAACTACATCTGCAGGGCTAGCTGATAGCCTAGGACCGGCCTGGACAATCGGACACAGAGGAAAAGGAGTGTCAGAGGGTGCGGTAGTGAATAGGGCGAAAGGGAGGTGTCGGGCGGGCACAGGGTGTGATTCTCAGGGAAGAACAGCGCAGATGGGGGGAGGTTTATTACCCATGCATAAAACAGAGAGCGGGGGTGACCACTGCCTGGGGGAGATGCTTGCGAGGGTGGGGAGCCATGCTAAGGATCGACAGCGTTCACAGAGTGGATCTGGTCAAGGCATCTAAAATGGCTGCCGTGCACGACAAAAGTGTGGCATTTGAAAAAAGACAAGATGGCGCACACAATGTTTTTCAACAATTCCTGATTTCCTTCGAATCGAACGTTAACAGACGTTGGGGCATATTACCAAAGTTAAGCGATATTTATCCCTAACGATGCATTGCAAAGATTTTTTTACCGTCAGAAATTATCGCAGATAAACCTTGCTATTATCAAGGTTTATCGCAAATACGATAAAAAACGAGCGCAATGCATTAATGTCGCTGAAAACTCCGCGATATTCATGCATTACCGAGCTAATGCTCTTAGCCATGTTATCCACCTCCCATTGGATAACATGGCTAAGAACTGCTCAGGGCAGCTGTTACTTTTTGGAGATATTCGCGCTTATCTCGAATATTTCCAAAAGTTGATAATAGGAGATAGCGATGTTAGCGACTGTTTCCAGTCGCTAACATCTTGGCATGCCCACTTTGCATGTCATTAGTGATAAATATCACTCACATGCAAAGTGGGACCCAAGATGGTCGCTATCTCCTACTAGCCGTCGCTAACTGGTGTTAGCAACAGCTAGGTAATACACATATAATTTTATCTCCGCGAAGCGGAGCGCTGTTACAGATATATATCTTGTTTTTGAACGTTAATTTCTCAAAATGCACTGAAGCACATATATTGAGACATAGCAAAGGCACATCGGGCTACCAGTCCCTAATATTTTACCAAGTTTCGTGCAAATCCATTCAGCCGTTCGATTATTATTATTATTATTTTTTTTTGCCCCGCGGGGCCCTTTTAAAACCTCCACATCAAACCTAGGGGGTCAGCGAGGATCTACTATGCCCCCTTATGGTCATCAGCCGTTCGATTATTATTATTATTATTTTTTTTGCCCCGCGGGGCCCTTTTAAAACCTCCACATCAAACCTAGGGGGTCAGCGAGGATCTACTATGCCCCCTTATGGTCATTTGCCCCTTCGCTTTGGCCTCCTCTTGTCTCTCGATCCTACCGAGAGACAAGATGGCGGCCGCTACGTACTGTTTGGAATGTTTACAGACACCGGAGAGCCAATCAGCTTCGCTTCGCAAAGCTCCGTAACGCGAAAAGTACGCGAAGCGGTGCGCTGTTACAGATATATATCTTTTTTTGAACGTTAATTTCTCAAAATCCACTGAAGCACATATATTGAGACCTAGCAAAGGCACATCGGGCTACCAGTCCCTACAATTTTGCCAAGTTTCGTGCAAATCCATTCAGCCGTTCGATTATTATTATTATTATTTTTTTTTGCCCCGCGGGGCCCTTTTAAAACCTCCACATCAAACCTAGGGGGTCAGCGAGGATCTACTATGCCCCCTTATAGTTATTTCCCCCTTTGTTTTGACCTCCTCTTGTCTCTCGATCCTACCGAGAGACAAGATGGCGGCCGCTACGGACTGTTTGGAATGTTGACAGACGCCGGAGAACCAATCAGCTTCGCTTCACAAAGCTCCGTTGCGCGAAAAGTCCGCGAACCAGAGCGCTAACCGGTCCGCTGTTACAGATATATATCTTTTTTTAAACGTTAATTTCTCAAAATCCACTGGAGCACATATATTGAGACCTACAAAAGGCACATCGGGCTACCAGTCCCTACAATTTTGCCAAGTTTCGTGCAAATCCATTCAGCCGTTCGGGCTAAAAGTGAGGCCAACCGCCCTATGGAAAACTCAATGTTAAAAACACGTTTTGGGACCCCCCTTTTTTCTCGGCCCCCACTGGACGAACCCCCCCCAAATTTTCAAAGGCTGCTCAGAAACAAAATGTGCCATTTTCCTGAAAATTTCAGCCGATTCCGTCCACAAACGCCAAAGTTATTAGACATAGAATTTTCAAAAAACCCATAGAGAAAAAATCCTAACTATATATACCTACTGGCGACCGCCAGTAGGTAATATATATATATATATATATATATATATATATATATATATATATATATATATATATATATATATATATATATACATACATACATACATACATACATACATACATACACACACACGCGCACACACACATACACATATATACACACACATACACACATATATACACACAGACATATACACACACACCCGTACACACACACACCCGTACACACACGCACACACACACACACACACACATATACAGACCCCCCCAGGATATAGCGGCATGGATTAGCAAATTAAGCGGCACAAAAATGGAAATTTAGCGGCACAAATATGTAAATTTAGCAGCAATTTTGCGGCATTTTATTTGGTAGTTTTTCCTACAACAAACACAGATATCTTCATTTTTTTAGTTTCTTAACAACATGAAGCTGTGTATATTTGGTTTATTTACAATGTAGACACTATGTTTGGCTTCAAGACTACATATAGGCCATAAACATACCTTAAAATAGGTATGTTTAAAGTTCTGCCGCTCTACGGAAACACAGCTCCAATCCTAACCTTGTTTGAGGGGGTCCTATTTCTCCCAGGGATGTTCTAGCACCCATGTACGCACCCCTGCTGGGGCACTGCTGCCTCCTGGACCCACGAGGCTCGACACCTCTTTCTCAGGTGCCCTAGGGCACAGGATCGTAGTGGGTGAATGTGGATTGCCACGGCTAATGTAAGGATGTTAAATATTGTTCCACGCTATGGCAGACATACTGAGGCTGTAGATGGTAAAACGTGTAATGTTTTGTTCACTGTTAGTTAATATCGCATTATCGTAATATGCTAGAGGATGGATTTGTTCTAACCTTAAACAGAGATGGGGATGCAATGTACGTGATTTTTGTAAGTTCAGTAATCTTACGTACCAATAAAAAGATTATCAAAATAAAAAATATATATTGCTCTACGCAGATCAGTGGCATAGGGGTGGGTGTGAGCCCTTTACAGCCCCCACCTCAATGTGACTTACAGGTGATGTGTGTGCAGTTTACATCCCGCTTGCTTACGGCTCTAACACTGGTACCACTGCACCTGTTGCACCAATGGTAGCTACCGCCCCTGTGTGAAAGCCTTTTCTGTGTTTTTGTGATCCTAGGAACTATTAGCTTCCTCTAGTCGCAGGTTCTCATGCTGTAGGATACCTGCAGTGTGAGCTTTTCTCGAGTGTCTTGTCGGCGTTACAAGATTTTCTTAGTGTGACCTTCTACGCGGTTTTCTTAGAATCCCAGCGAGGATCCCGGGTAGTATCAGAATTCCTCAGCAGTGCCAGATGACCAATTCGTAAATTATTACTAATCTTTAAACTATTACTATTTTACACAGTTTTCTTTTGTTGTTCACTTCAAACCTTGCGAGTTTGCACCTGTTGCACTGTTGACAGCTAAACCCCTGGCTGTCCCTGTTTACCTCAAAGTAAGCAACAATCCAGACAGACCTTTCAGTTGTTTTTTGTTTTACAGGTTTATCTAACTCAACTCGACTCGCAGCGCTTCACATGAGCACCAGCTTTTTTTGCTGATGTATCTTTAAGACACCGCGAAATTGAGCGATTGGTCCAGAATCACAGGGTGTCTCTCGATGCCAAGATTCAAACCTGGCATCCCAAATCCAAATTCGTCAGCTCAGGTCATTAAGCCACACACCCTTCCCTCTAATACGCATTAACCTGAGAGAGAGAGTAACCGCTTTTGACAATGGCCCTGAAAAATCTGTTCAATATTGTGAGAGAGATACTGCCATCAATCAGACAACTTAGAGCTTCTCCTTGCCCCGAAGTTACATTCTGCAGTGAAACCTCTATAAGCAGTCGGGTGGGTCAGTCGGGTGGGTCTGGGAGAGGAGTAAGGGGAGTGGGAGAGTAGCTGTTAGTGACAAGCAGTGGCAGTTCTTAAATTGCGACGCCTACATGAGCAGCGGCCTGAAGTACAGTCCGTTCAAGGAGGCCTAACACATCTTTCATGGAAAACGAATCGCTCCGAGGAACGGCGTTGCCAGGGCTTGGGGGTCTGATGTAGGTGAACAACAAACACGTCTGATCTTGCACTGAGCGCTCCCTACTGGTGCGGCGGCACGGGGCTCAGAGGTTTTCAGGATAAAAAAAAAAAAGGGAGTGTTGGAAATGTTCGTGGGTAACCCTCTGCAAGGACGAGATGAGAACAGCCACCATTTTTTATTATTGCAACTGGGACACCTTTTTCGCCGCCGAAATAGTAAATATCGCGGGCAAGGCGCTTCTCAGCTGATTTCGCGATTTTTTCGTGAATCGCGAAAAGCTGGAGGGTCTGATATACACACACACACACACTTACACACACACACACTTACACACACACACACACTTACACACACACACACACTTACACACACACACACACACACACACACACTTACACACACACACACACACACTTACACACACACACACACACACACACACACACACATACACACACATATATATATATATATATATATATATATATATATATATATATATATATATATAGCAAAGAAGGGTAAAGGAGCCGCGATCATGCAACATGGTTGTTAAGGGAGCACACCTAATGCATTAATGGTAGGTGGCAGCATATTTTAAGCGTGATAAACAGTATGAAAACCTCCCAAGAAGGAAAATGGGGCATATTACCAAGACGGCCCATGACGCATAGAAGATAGCGCCAAGTCACAACAATGAACACCGTACTATGGCAAGATAAGAGCACCAGGGGACGCATAGAGCCCAAAGGTTTCTCTAGGCCCACTTGACAAAAGCAGAGCTATATGAAAGCATACAAGTACCCCACTCTAAAGGATGCAAAATGAAAGGGTAACCACCCCAGATCATGCAAAAAGACGACCTGGGAAACACATGCTTAAAGGGGAGGGTGAAAGCCTGCAAGGAGGCGCTGAACAGCCGATTAGGCGTGGGCATCAAACAATAGGACCCCATTTAAGGGCAGATCAACAAGGCGCTCCCGCATATTCTCTGGGAAGACGCTATCCTGCAACCAAGCATTGCGCCACAAGGCACCGGAACCAGCCATAGCTCGGCCTAAGGAATCGGCAGTATCTAAGACCTTGAGTCCTTAAATGGTCTTCCTTGTCGCCAAAGAGGCGACGGCCATCAAACGGCATGTCCATCAGAGTGTTTTGGACATCGGCCGAAAAGTTGGCGGACCTCAACCAGGCGTGGCGTCGGACCGCCACCGTCGTAGCCATCGCTCTACCTAGTGAGTCGGTGGTATCCAGCCCACACCGGATAGAATATTTGGCTGCATCCCGGCCCTCCACAAGGGCTTGGCCGAGTTTGGCCCGTACCTCCAACGGACACTCTGGCAGCACTTGCGCAACCGTATCCCACAGAGAGTGGGTGTAGCGGCCCAAGAGGCATGCGGTATTGGAAGACCGCAGACCCAGACTAAGGGACGAGAAGATCTTTTTACCGTACTGCTCGTACCTCTTGGATTCCCTGTCCGGCGGCGCAGACGGGAATGCGGTTTGGGAATTGGAGGCCTGGATGACCAGGCTCTTGGGGGTGGGATGGGTGGACAGGAAACATGGGTCACCTGGGGCTGGGCGGTGGCGTCTGGCCACGTTCCTATCTACGGGCGAACCCGTAGCGGGCTTGGACCAAGTGCCCAGAAGAACGTCGGTCAAGGCCTCATTAAAGGGCAGCAGAGGCTCGGCCGAGCTGGACTGCGGTTTAAGGACCTCAGTGAGGAGGTTAGTCCTCACGGCCGCGACGGGGAGCCCAAGGCCTTGGCAGCCCTCATCAACACCACACTGTAGGTTGCCCCCTCCTCCGAAGCCACGGAAGGAGGGGAGACAAAACCAGTGTCTGGAGAGGTGTCCAGACCACTGGCCTCCCCAAGGTCTCCTGCCCAGTCCTCATGAGACTGACACTCTCTGGTCAGAGGGTCCTCAGACCCCTCCCAATCCCCTTCATCACCCATCTCATGATACTCAGGGTTTTCAACCAATGGGGCCTGTTCATAGAAGTGAAACTCTCCAAACGACGTCTGGAACGGCGCCCATCGGGTCCGTCCCGACGTCGGAACAGGAACGAAGGAGGTATCGGGGACGGCGCCGCCTGAGGACGGCGCCGGAGGCGACACCTGATGGTCCGACGCCGGGGAGGTCGTAAGGTCCACCGGCGACGATCCAGATCCCGAAGAAGGTCTAGGGGGTTCCCGCGCCAGGACCGCTGGACCCTGCGGCGCCGGGCCCTAAGGCACCGGCAGGATTGGGGGGCCCTGCGGCGCCGAAGCCCCTGACCCAATAGAGGCCCCAGACGGGTCCGCTGGGCCCGAAGGCGCCGCGGAGCCCGTCGGAGGAGAGAGTTTCCTCATGGCCATGAGGAAGCGCTCGATCTCCTCCGGCGTCGCATCTAGCCCAGGGACCGTAGCGTGTGGAGCTGGACGCGGCGCCCGCGACTCCAACGGAGCCGCGTGGGTGGTGTCACCCGAACCCCCGGCCGCATCGTGCGAGCGTCGGGGGGAGTCCGCAGAGCAATGACGCCTCTTGGACTTATTGTGCTTCTTACCTGACGACGACTTCGACCTGGAGGAGTGCGGCCTACTCTCGGAACTGTGGTGGCTCCGAGCCCGCGACCTGTCCCTCGACCTCCCATGGGACCGAGACCTCTCGCGGCGCGGGACCGACTGCCGGAGTTAGAGTCGCCTGCGGGACCGCTCCCGCCTGGCTTTCGAAGAGAGGGCCCGGCAGTCGGAGCAGGCCTTGTCGTCGTGGTCAACGCCTAGACAAGTTAGACACAGGTGGTGAGGATCCGTGACCGACATCGTGCGGTCGCAATCCTCGCAGTGTTTAAAGCCAGGCATCCCTACCGCACCGATCGAGTCGTAGACTTCGAGAAATGATCAAAATGATCCAGAAAGTTAGTCAAAAATGGACTATGGGTTACTGCTTTTTCCAGATCTGCGCTTGCTGGCGCAGAAAAAAGAAGAACCGGCGTCAGCACGCGGAGGCGGCGTCTAAGTACTCCGACGACATCATCACGGCGCCCACGACGGCGACGACTGACGCGGAGCCGCAGACGACACCTACCGACGCGCAAGGGTACTGCTACGCAAAAGTTTCTGGATCCAGTCTGACACCTGGGGATATTCTAAGGTAAGGAATCTAATACTAACGTGTCTCTTTCAGAGCTCCTTTGTCCCTGGAGGGCAGAGGCTTATGTGGCGCTGGGGGCAAACACACTGGCGAGTGTCAGAGACTCCGTAAGTGACGGAGGCCCCAGAGGACGCCCCAGGAACAGGAGAGGACCCAAGGGAGGCCTGCAGAGCCGCGGTATAGGCCTCAATTTGGGTGCGAGACGCCCCCGCGTTCGGATAGGGCAGATAGGGGTGGGCCGACTGCCGGGGCGCTTGTCCAGAGGGTTCCAGGAACCAGTGCCCCTGAAAACAGATGAAAGTGAGGGCAAGGACCTCGGCGACATGCGCAGCGACTTGCCCATAAGGGGCGAACGACGTCTCTTGGCCCCAAAGTGTGACCGATGGCGCAACTGGAAACCAGAGGGGCCTGCCGGCGATGAGGAGGCCAGAGGACGAGACTACTCCAACCGGGACAGACAAGCCGAAAGAAGCTTCATCCAGCGCTCCTGCCGGGAATTCGGCTTAAGGTGTTGGCAGGCGTCGCAATCTGTCGTGTTCACCCAAACACCACAGGTCCATCACGAACATTTGCCGTGAACAGGAAGTACAAGTCAAAGCCCGAAGGCATCACACACTGTTCCAGAAGCGAAGTGTCAAAAGAGGCCTGAAAACAGATCAGTGGAACAGCTTACTCAGGATCCGCGTTGCACGCGGAAAAGAAGGAAACTGACGTCAGCGCGCCGGGAGGGACGACCTCGCTGAGGTCACGTACGTGACCCACGTCAGGGCGGGGTCTTGTGGCGCCGTCCCCCAGTGCGCAGAGGTGCTGCTGCAAAAAAAGTCTGGATCCAGTCTGACGCCTGGGGATATTCTTAGTTATGGAATCTGCGGCTAGAGATCTCCATCAGATAGTTCTACTAGATTCAACTACAGCCTTTGAGTAACCACAGGGAAGGCCCCAGTATGTCACCACCGGATTGCCCCAAGTCATTAGCAATCGGTGGAAATATTGTTTGGAATCTTGTGAGTCCCCTATTGAACAAGGGACAACATTTGTTTCTAGACATTTTCTACATTGGAATTCCTCTATCAAGGGAGTTGTTTTCTATGGTCACACCTGCTTGTGGTATAATTAGGAGAAGCAGAAGAGGGGTGCCAGCGGAGTTGGGTAACAGCCTGCAAAAGGAAAAGGCAGTGCCTTACGTTGTGAGCAACTGCTAGCCTGCAAGTTCAAAGATCACAGGCTAGTGTATCTTTTGGCCACTTGGAATGACAAGACAACATCCTCCATTTCTGTGCATGGTCAGATAAGTCCAAAAGCTTAAATACATTCTGGACTAAATCAGAACTATGGGTGGTATTGACGACCAGATGATTCAACCCTACAATGCTGCATTTCTCCAACAGAGAAAAAACACCAACCTTACCAGAAAGGGTTCTTTAGGGAATCTAGGCAACACCATGCTGCTTGATCACTGGTTTGATCTGTTTCTGGTGCGAGTGGTCAGAACTCAGGAAAGTGGCCTGGTTCTCCAACCACTGCCAGAGACGCAGAGCCTCCCGACCCAGAACCCCACTCTGACCTGTTTGTTGCAGTACCACATGGCAGTAGTATTTTCCGTGAGAATCTGCACCAGCACCTTGATGGTGTAGAAAGGCATTTAGAACCAGATGAATTGCTTTCAACTCCAACAGATCGATGTGAAGTAAGCCCTCTGCTGGATAAGAGTTCAGTGATCTGCACCTTCCCTAGATGATCTCCACTGCCTAGCAGGGATCTGTCAGACCGTTCTGAATGGGGAAGGGAGAGAAGTCAGTCATTGGAAAATTGCATACAAGCAGCAAGCATTGCAAATCTCACGCTATCGCCTCCAAGACCTGGATGTCATTAGTCAGCCTGCATTGATGGGCTTGTCAAGATCCCTTCTGATCTGGACCCGGGCAACTGGATGGAGTTCTTGGACCTGCAGGATATACCTTTGCAACTGCACATCCTGTAGTCCCACAGAAGTTATCTGCAGTTCAAAGTCAGCCAGAAGCATTTTCAGTTTACTGTGCTCCCCATTAGCCTCACCAGCACCCGTCAGGTGTTCACTTGATAGAGGTGGTCGCTGCATATCTTTGGAGGTCAGGGAAAGCCAGTTCTCTTGTACCCCAGTGACTGGCTGTTAAAGGCAGACTGGTCACAATTGCTAGTGAGCCACCTATGGGGGATCTAAAGTCCCACTTGATTCCTTTATAGAGGCTTCCATTTATTGGGGCAATCCTCCACACAGTTGAGTTCAGGCTGTGCCTTGGCTGCTGTGAGTCCAGGACATTTGGATTATGATCCTGATGTAGGGTCAGTCTTGGATGCCAGTGAGAGCAACTGTGATACTGCTTGGCCTGATAGCATTGTGCATTTTCCTAGTCAGCTGTGCTAGGTGGCACATGAGGCTTCAGTAATGAAACCTGAAATTCCAAAAGGATGGCCTACATGTTCGTATCTAGTCACATGTTACCTTTTAGTGCTTGAAGGTGCCCTTATTTCACGATTTGGAGCGGTGTCCTGCGCTCAGACACAGCACGCTGTGCAGGCCCAGAAGCCACATCTGCATCCTGCAGTAGTACATGGCTCAAAAACAGAAATTTCGAGTGGGGGAAAAAATAGAACTGCTCGGATTGGCCTTATCAGCAGGTCTGTTTCATCATATCAAGAGCATTGTGGAGTCAGCTCATAGCTGCACCATGCCACCTAACGGAGCACTGGAGTGGAAATAATTTCTGGATCCAGTTTGGTGCCTACGGAGTATTCTAAGGTAGTTACAAAAAATGGGTATAACTCAGACCTGGGACCTGGGTAGTTATTGATACCAAAGAAAAATGGTCCCAGTGGGCCACCTTTATGAACAATTATTAATGCAAAGGTATTCAATTGCGTACACTATAAGGTTCTACTCAAAGTTGTTTATTCATGTTGAACACCCAACAGAATGTTAAGAATTCAGCAAACATCTGGAAAACATTTACAAATAGGAATGCTCCGCTTTGGAAGGGAGAAAGAAACTTACTTATGAACATCCTCCAATGTCTAGACCTAGTCGTGCATGGCAATCTGTATCATTGAATATTGCAGGTCCTTTGTGCTTTAATACAAATTCAATGTATGCCATCATTCTTATTGACCAAATGTCGCAGTGGCCTGAAGTAAAAATTGTTTCTTGCATCACTTCTAAGGCGGTATTACAATTCTTAAATTTTTTGGGGGAAAAATAAGGTTTTCCGGAATCCATCACAACTGATAACCGTGTACAATTTGTATCCATTGAGATGAAAGAGTTCTTGGAACGTCACGGGATTGTTCATAAACGTGCTTCTGTGTACTATCAACAAAGTAACGGAATTGTGGAAAGGTGGATCAGAGTGTTTAAAGAAGGTTTACAATTAGCGATGTCTAATGGAAAGGATTGTAAACAAACCTTGAGTGAAATTCTTTGGTGCTACAGAAATACTCCTAGGAGTATGGGTGATTTAATCCTTTTGAAAAAATGAGAGGAAGAAAATGTGTATCTAATATGTGTCAAACTTGGATGATAGTTTTATTTATTGACAAGGATGATGGAAAGAGTGGATCTATTCAGAACGGTCAGGATAAATCTATTCTTGTCGATATAAATGATTGGGTTCGTGTGAAGAAGGGTAGGTTTGTCAAATCAGGAGAATCTAGGTTTTCGGATCCTCTGAAAGTTGTACGAGTTGGACGACAAGTTGTGGAATTATCAGATGGTAATGTGTGGAATTTATCTAAAAGTGTTACAATCCCTCAATGGTTATGGCCTGATGAAATGTTAAATAAATCTGTTACCTCTTGGTTCTCCAAATCTGCTAATAGTAGAAATTGGAGAAAGTTCTCCAATACATTTGGTGAAATTCCATTCAATCAACATTTGCAAAGATCACGTTGTTTGTGATTTCCTGTATACCAACTATCAGGAAATTCCATTGGTTGGTGTCTTATTGTAAACAATTGTTATTTATGTGCTTATCTATTATCAATATATTACAAGAAAACAAATTGTAGTTTATTTATTATCTGCTACCATTTAGTTAGTTATATTATTCATTTGTTGATTATTATCAGTATAATTGTTGAAATGTTTACGAAGGGAGATGTGTGGCATCTTGATGACTTCATCTGAAATCTGGAACATCAGGATGTTGGGGATTCCAGTGAAGTCAGTTAAGACCCAGGCTCTTTCACTTGATGTATCTTAATTAGTCTCTTAAATAAATAAGAGTTTCTTACCTTAAATGCGTGAAACCTCTTAAACCCTACACAGTGCTCCTTTAATGAAGCACACTCCAACAGTATCCCATAATTCCCAATCAGTGTCAGTTGTTCCAATTCTTTTTGTATCAGAGACTTGGGATCCTGCCCTCCATGGAAATAATGTTTTCTATTCTTCCACCGGGGAGTAGAGAGGGTGGGTTATGATTTTAATGAAGGAGAACTATGATTACACAAAAGCACTTTCTACCTCTCAAGGAATCTCCATTCATAATCATAAGCACTGTATAGAACAGCAAGCCCATCCCAAACTACAGGCAGTGGAAGAAAGACAATTAATTTACTTGATTTAACCAAATGGATTCCTCAAAAGGGCTTGCCCTATGTAAGCATCCACTATTAAATCCATATCATGGTACCACCATGTATGCAAAGTAAAACTCTCCACTACGGGAACAATTCTTAACATTATGGCAATTGTCAAAGCCTTAGGCCTACCTGAATGAGTTCTGAAGTTTACTTAGGAAAGATTTACTCGCTTCTTGATGAACGAACAGAATGTCCTAGACAATCCCTCTAGATATGACTAGTTTTGAAGTGGTGAAGCCTACACAAACAGGCCCATAGTTTACGGATGTATGACGTTACAACGCACACTTTCACAATGCATACCTTTACAACGCATTTTTTACAACGCAACATCCATTACAACGCAACATCCATTACAACGAAATTTTAATAACTACATTTACAACGCATTCCATTACAACGCATAATAGCTTTACAACGCATACCATTACAACGCATAACATTACATTGCATGTTTGGTAAGTATTGGATAGTGTAGGGGTAAAAATTACTATTCTAACTCCAGGGGGTACAACAGTAGGGTAAGTGTTGGATAGTGTAGGGGTAAAAATTACTATTCTAACTCCAGTGTGTGTGTGTGTGTGTGTGTATATATATATATATATATATATATATATATACATATATATACATATATATATATATATATACACATACATACATATATATATATATATATATATATATATATATAGTATCATGATGCTAGGTAAATTGGAAGGTAATTGAATGATTGCCCATTTGGGCATGGACTAAGACAATGTGGCCATATTGGACTCCTTAAAACGATCTGGCTGACTATTGCCCACTGGGGCGTAGAAGGAGTGGATGCTTTGGTATCTGGGATGATACCATGACAACAGCCAGGTCGCTTGAAATTTCTTTTACGTAATCCAGTTTCGACAAATTAACTGCCGTTGTATAATGTAACCATGACAACAACCAATACCGGCACAGCTTACCTGGACGTGCACTATCACGTGTCACAGAACTTTTTGGAGTCCTATTCTTGATAATTTATACAAAAAGGGATACTATTTGATATCCAATTTGTAAACCCAGCCATCTACAATCATGTTGGCATTTTTTACGATGTATTTCAAGCAATTGAAATTTATACCGTTTCATTTAATTTCTGTTGCCGTTCGTGTTTACAAACTAATGTGAGTGATATTTACAAGAGAATGCGCAAGGAATGAATTGAAAACGTGATGCATCTCGTATTCGATTACAGTTTTAACTGCCATTGATTCATGTAAAAATGTCCGCCGCTATTATCATTTTTGCACATTGGTGTTTGTATGTGGTCACGTATTTAAGATGGCGACTAGATTAATTGGGTGAGCGTGAGCAAGCCGTAATGGCGAAACGCGTCGTTTTTCTACTTGCCTGAATAAACTATACTTGCAAGTCAATCTGGGTGTCAGAGCATCATCCTTACCAGGACGTGTTTTGGAGCGTGTATATATATATATATATATATATATATATATATATATATATATATATATATATATATATATATATATATATATATATATACACATATATATACATACAATTGTATGGACCTATTCAGCTTATTTTTATATTGATTATGAAAATAAGCTGAATCAAGTGGGTTGTTATAAGGTTTAAGTAAACCAAGAAAAATAGGCTATTAATACGATATGAACTAAACAACTGAGTATATATATGTGACATATATTTTTACTTTGGAAATGTATATACATGTAACCAATATACAATACAAGAGGGACTGTGGTTTAGGATAGAAGTGAGTAGCTTATTTTGCACCTAAAGATGGGGAATACTATGCCCAAACTTGCTATATTTTGCACATTTTTGCGACATTTTGCACTATCATTATGTACTGTAAGCAATATTTGCACATCTTGATGAAAGCACTTCCACTTTAAACCAGTCTTCATCCTTGAGTCCTGTTTTAGATATTTATATATGTCAAGTTAACACAGTTGATGAGAAAATATTAATTGGTTTCTTAATTGCTATATAATATTGTAAAAACTCTAGAACAAACTAGCCTATTTTTAATTGGAATTGTATTTGACTATGATATCTTTCATTCTTGTGCAAACCCATGTCTTCATTATTTTCGAGATGTAATACGAGTAAATACATTTATTCAGGGTATTTTACTGTAATCAGAACACGAGAGTGTTGGCATAAATGTTTTTTATCTTGATCATAAAACTGAGGAAGTATGTTCTTTATGTCCACACCTTACACTCACAGGTGATATCAATTATGTTGTAACACGTGCACTTTAAAAGGGCTGTCCTATTATAGTAACGTTGTCATGTGAACAAGGCTCCGTAGAGCCGAAACGTCTGACTTTTCTGCGAATAAAACGAACAGCACCTAACTGGTCCGTGTCCGTGTACTGCTTGCCGGCTGGTGGGACTCCTGAGTGCATCAGGAAGCGGAGTGGATAATACATACATACATACATACATATATATATATATATACACACATACACATATACATATACATATATATACATATATATATATATATATATATATATATTTTTTAGACACTGAAGAAGCCTTACTGGTGAAACGCGTCTGTTTTCTTGGGGGCAGGGGGGTCTGCCAATAAATCATCTTACTAACCACAGCTCAAGAGTGCCGTCTACCTTCGTTCTAAAAACCGAGTGTGTTCGAGAATATATTTATATACACCTTCGAGCATTGAAACATTAGCTGCAACGATGTTTTCCGACGACACCCCTATCCCTGACAACATACAAGGGAAAAAGAATACAGAAGCTAGTGGCAGCAGTAATACGACGAAAATCAAAGAATTATTTAAACTATTAGAAAAAAAGTCATTTCAGGAGCAAGCTAAGTGGTGGGAGTCTAAGTCACTACAACGCTACAGTGAGGTAAACCGTATCCCACGGGGCCTGAGAATATTAACAGCCCCTACTTATGAAAATCCAAATGCCGAGTTGATGAAGGAGTGGGCAGAAATAAATCTAGAGGCATCACGACGCCAAGTGCAGGTGCTTATCAAATATGCAGACATTGACAGAGCCATACTCCTCACGGAAATAGACGCCTTAAATGAAGAAATTGATGGCCTGGGGGAAGAGGATGAAAAAAACAGACTCTTAAAAATTATGCAAGAACGTTTGAAGAAAGAGGAGGCAAAGATCGTGGCAAGGAAGACATATAAGTTCCAAAGGGACAGGAACGACTATGAGTTGGGCCAGATCTTTACTTTTGCACGAAAATTCGACACTCTTCGCAGGGGTGATGCCAAACAGCAACAACAACCGACCAAACGGAACCCCCCAGGCCACCTTAATCCGGCAAGGAAAGGAAATGGTGAAACAAGCGATTCATCTAATGCTACAGTGAGTTCGGATCCAGATTCTGATTGGGAAGCAGACCGCCGCAGACAGGCGGAAGCTGCAAAGCAACCGAAACTCACGCCTGGCCAGGAGATGATTTTTTTAGGCCAGGACAGGCGGAATACCCTGAGATCCTACACAAAAAACAGTCAAGAAAATGTAGGGCAAATTACAGGCGCCGCCAGAGGTCGCGGCTGGCAAAAAAGAGGCACACAGAAAAAAAGAGGTGGGGGATCCGGACGGACCAATACCCCACAACAGGAATAAAACCAGCCTCTAGTCGCACAATTGTGAACCTTACTCATCTGAAACTCAGTGAAAAGGAGGAGAATATACTAAAACTTGGCTTGTCATATGCACCCCCCTGCGACTTTGATTATGCAAATACCAGATGCAACGTCTACAAGGCAGTCAGAAAATTGAAGTTGCGTAAATTCTATGCCTTAAAAAATAAAGATGGAGTGACGTCAAATGTGGAAATTCAGCAACCTGAGGCATCACAAGGAACACGCATTATAAGTGAGCTTTGGGAAACAGAAGGAATGGGCTATGAAGCAGCCCACAGCCCCAATATAACTAACAGTGGGATGGATGAAAGTGGGAATAGGATATCAACAATGACGGATTTTAGGGCACCATCTACCTTCTACCCCATCCTTCTACGAGACAATATTGATATTTTCCAAGAAAATGTGATCACAGATCTGAAAAAGTTGCAGGTAAAAATTGGGAGCAGGAAATGTAGATATTCAGCCCAGCAACAGCAATACAAAGCACTGACGGAGAAACTAAACAAAGAAAAAAATGTTGTAATTAGGAGCAGTGACAAAGGGGGCAATGTGGTCCTTATGACCAAAGTCAACTACGATAAAGAGGCCTACAACCAACTTAACGATGGTGATTGTTATGAAAAAATCAACAACCGTGAACTCCTGACCATCAAGGAAGAGTATCACCGAAGATTATGTAAGTGGCGATCGGCCAAACTCATTACTGACAATGAATTTGATTATCTAAAGATTGAGTACCCTGTAACACCGATATTGTATTTTTTACCTAAAATACATAAAGACCCCATCCACCCACCAGGAAGGCCAATAATATCAGCAAGGGGGAGCCTTCTTGAACATACCTCTATTTATATAGACCATTTCATACAAGGTTATGTTCAAAAATTGGGGTCTTACATACGTGATACAGGGGACTTTCTTGTCAAGATCAGAGATGTACAGATTCAGGAAGGGGATTGGCTGATTGCCCTTGATGTAATGGCATTGTATACCAGTATAATGCATAGTGATGGCCTTGAGGCAGTACGGTACTACTTAACAAGAAGGGAACCAGGCAATGAGAAACACAGCAAAATGCTGTTAGACATGTTGGAGTTTTGTTTGTCGAACAATGTGTTTCTGTTCAACTCCCAGTTGTACCGCCAAAAACAGGGGGTGGCAATGGGGGCCAGTTTCTCTCCAAGCTATGCATGTTTGCACATGGGGGCTTGGGAGGAACTGGTCCTAGGGCTTGGCTTCCGACACATCATTAGGAACAACTTAGTGGCATGGTTCCGCTTCATTGACGACTTGTTCGTCATTTGGAGAGGGAGCCAGGAAGAGGCCCTCAAATTCATTGAGGATATTAATGACAATCCCCTAAATCTTAGATTCACTGCAACACTCAGTCAGGAAGCAATTACTTTCTTAGATGCTGAGCTCTACGTCAATGGGTGTCATTTGGAATCTAGGGTACACAGAAAAAAGACTGCGGGCAACAGCATTTTACATGCTGCTAGCGCGCACCCAATTCACCTCATATCTAGTATCCCATACGGGGAAATGCTGCGGCTAAGACGCATATGTAGCAACCCAGTGGAACTTGAACAGGCACAAAAGGAAAGCAGGGAGAGATTCCTGGAAAGAGGATACTCCGCAAAAGTGATAGACAGGGCTATACAGAAATCCATACTAATGGGGAGAGAGGAGCTCCTAATTAGAAAAGCGGATAGAGAGCTGTCTAGTCAGGCCAAAACTAAGTTAACTACAGTTGAGCCTGAATGCTTCAGATTAATTACAGGATTCACTAAACAACATCAACAAATCAAGAAAATAGTGAATAAACATTGGCCCATTGTGCTGAGAGATAATGTCATAGGTGAGAGTTTACCAAAGACAATCTCTTTAACTTACAGCAAAGCCCCCTCTTTAAGGGACCATATAGTTCAAACCAACCCAGATCCCTTTACGAAAACGGAGTGGTGGCAAAGAAATAAGGGGTTCTATAACTGTAAAATCTGTAAAGCGTGTACCCATGGTGAGAACACAAAAACCTATAGGGATGGATTCACAGGAAAGGAACATGTGATAAATCAAGTGTTAACGTGCAAGACAGAATACGCTGTATATGTCTTGCGCTGTCCCTGTGGCCTGCAGTATGTGGGCAGCACCAGGAATGCTGTCCATAAACGCATCTTGCAACATTTGCGAGCAATTACGAATATGGACAGTACGTACCCTGTTGCGCGCCATTTTAAGGACCACCACCAAAGCAATAATAGTGGTTTAAAATACTGGGTGATTGACTCTGTCATCAATACTAAAAGAGGCGGAGACAGGGAAACCAAGCTTAGAAAACTTGAAACCAAATACATCCTCCTGCTTAACACTAAGGTGCCTCAGGGGTTAAATGTGACTGAAGATCTTCACACATGCTTGCTCTAGATAACTGATGATATTAGGACTGTGGGCTCTCCCCCACGTGGATGTTGTCCAGGGCCTCACCCGGCTGGGAGAGAACTGGGAAGGATCCCGTGGGGGCTGCGAGCGGTCACAGTCCTCAAGAATTATTATTGAAGAAATTATTGCTGCTAATTGAACATAATGTTAGTCATTTATTATTATTTTTCACTGTGCACGGTTTTTTTGCAACCAGGTTAAGAACCATTGAAATGTAATGAAGTTGTAGGTTCTCACCCATTAGGTTGTTTATTTATTTGTAATTTTTGATAGGCTAGGGTTTTGGGTTTCGGGCTTCTTGTTTGCCTGTCTTTTTTAATTTATTCTTAACTTTTTCTAGCACTAAAAAAACTCCTTTTCGAATGAAACATGGGAAACTAGTTGCATTCACACAGGATATATATATGGAATTGTTTGACTGTTGGTAAATAATATCTCCTAATCATATACTGTATATAAATGAACCGAATCAGGAACTTGGTTTTTTGTAGTTTGCGTATTTGCACTATGCTATATTTGCACATATTGATGCACTTTATAATGCACAGTTTGCACTTTAAAACAAAGCACTTAGCACTTTATGGTAATTGAACTATTTCACCGAGATACCTGAAACCGGTAGAGAAATTGAAGATCATGTTTATAAATATACATATGTTATGATTAGGGGGTCTTCATTGGTGTATACATTTACTTGTAAATGGGGCTTTTTAAATGGGGGGGATTAGTCAAGATGTGTATTTTACAATAATAACGCTCTTTCCCTTTTTATGTCTTTCTTCATAGTCATTCAATTTAATGTAATCTAGATTTTATCCTGTTAATATGAGATGGTTTCAACGTATTTTACATTTATTTAAGAAACAGATTGATGCAATATAAATGTTGTATGCAATGCAAAGTATCTCTTCCATGTTCATTGCGAAGTTTGCACAGGTGACTTTAGTTTAATCACTTGCTATCACTTTAAAAGGTGTACCTAAGGAAGTAAACGCTGTCATGTGATCAAGGCTCCGCTGAGCCGAAACGTCGGTGACTCTTTCTGCCGAATAAAACTTTTACACCTCGAGGTCCGTGTCCGGAGTCTGCTTGCTGTGTTGTACGAGCGCGTGAGGAGACAAACGGTGTACAGGATATATATATATATATATATATATATTCTTTACCACACCAAACTTTCCCATTCAAAGAAGGCGCTGACTCCGTGAATCTCAGTTCAAAACGTTTATTCCATGTTCAGTTGCTGCTCAGACGCGTTTCGGCGGCTTACTCCCGCCTTGCTCACTAACATCTGTATTGCTAAATCCTAGCATCTTTATACTTTTTACTATAGTCATGTGATACACTTCTCTGCCATTTGACTGGCTATTACTCTGTCAAACATGGACCCACCCAGTTAATTACCATAACTAGTTGATGACTATGCATATTCCATTGTTCTATGTTAGTCTTTCTTCACTAGTTATTATGTAACACTTGAAAAAACCTTTTATAAATTATACAAATCAATACAAAAATTAAAATAAACATATGCCATCCCATTGCCACAAGTATCACAAACAGTTGTTTTTGACCATTTAAATACCATTCTTTACAATTATTGTTGTCCCTCACAATATGTCATTAATGCACGAGATGCCTACTAGCATGAGTCTGTTTTCCATATATGTTTCTGTGGGTTACTGCATAATCATCCCATGAATTACTGCATAGGCCTATCCAGACCTCGCATGTTCACCTGAAATCACCATACGACATGTGTCGCTCTGTAATTGGATGCGCACACTCGCGCTTCTGCCACAAAGGTTTCTCTGCTTTAGCAGCCCGGTGATTAGTATTTACACAACCCGTGTTGCTGCGACTGCCTACCACATCAGCTCGAGGTGAGTCTGTGATCTATGGCTTAATGCCCGCTTGTGAGAGCGCTCGTAAGGCGGCCTGCATATTTAGTTAATACATCGTTTTTTGGCCATCTTCAGCGAGTCACTCAGTGTTATGTTGTTACACGGTAACTGCTGATAGCGAGTTAACGCCGGGATGAGGGAGGATGTTTTATGGAGTTTGACCGGAGTCGTGCTGATTTAGACATGGGGACCTGTCAAGTTATTGGCGGCGGGAGGCTAATGGGTGTGGTGCCGTGAAGTGTGTACCTTCACTAGCACTGTTTGACATCTTAATACTAAAACGTGAGTGTATATTGCTTGGAGCATCAGATGGTTATGAGTGGTACTCAGGGAAGGGACAGAAGGAAGAACTAATCTGTATACAGTTCAAATATGGACACTTAACGCCTCATCCGCGTTCAATCCTGACGGGATTTTGGAGTTTAGGAGAATAATGTACCTAGACTCCAGGCGGCGCAACGCCAATTTACGATTTCCACCCCTGACATTCCTGGGTATACTGTCAATGACATAATAAGTGAGGCCTGTTGCATTTCCACCATGGTTCTCGTGTATGTGTCTAGCGACTGGGTAAGTTGGGTCTTCATTCGTAATTGCACGCAAGTGCTGCAAAATTCTTACGTGAGCAGGGTGGATGGTAGAGCCCACATATCTTTTCCCACACTCACAGGTGAGCACGTACACTGCAAACTCGGTTTTGCATGTATAGGCTTCCCTAATTTTGTACGGGAAACGCCTGAAAGGTACTTCAACATTTGATGTGTTTTTCCCATGGGTGCAGGCCTTGCACTTACTGCATTTTCTAAATCCTTTCTGTGCCTGAAACCAGTCTCGGGGTTTTTTGGATTTCAATACAGGGGCATTGCAGACCAATTCACTGCGCATTGACTTTGCCTTCCTGAATGATACTAAGGGTGTTTTACCCACCATATGACCTATTGTAGGGTCATTGCGGATAAGCGGCCAGTGCCTAGTTAGGATTTTGCGGAGGTTAGCATGATACCGGTTGTATCCTGTTATCAACCTTGGCGGTTGCCTCTCCTGTTTGACATGCAATTTCTCTGTTGGCTTTGGGAACAATAATTCATTACGAGTTTTTTTGTTACATTTGACTTCTGCACTCTTGCATGTTTTTGATGTGTATTCCCTTTGTAGTAATCTCGAAAACAGGTTCTGTTTGGCTTCTTTTAAACCCTCACTGGTGCTGCAGTTTCGTGTCATTCTCAGACATTCTGCATAGGGAATTGATTGTTTGAGTGGAGTAGGGTGAAAACTATGAGCGTGCAGGATAGAATACTATGCCCAAACTTGCTATATTTTGCACATTTTTGCGACATTTTGCACTATCATTATGTACTGTAAGCAATATTTGCACATCTTGATGAAAGCACTTCCACTTTAAACCAGTCTTCATCCTTGAGTCCTGTTTTAGATATTTATATATGTCAAGTTAACACAGTTGATGAGAAAATATTAATTGGTTTCTTAATTGCTATATAATATTGTAAAAACTCTAGAACAAACTAGCCTATTTTTAATTGGAATTGTATTTGACTATGATATCTTTCATTCTTGTGCAAACCCATGTCTTCATTATTTTCGAGATGTAATACGAGTAAATACATTTATTCAGGGTATTTTACTGTAATCAGAACACGAGAGTGTTGGCATAAATGTTTTTTATCTTGATCATAAAACTGAGGAAGTATGTTCTTTATGTCCACACCTTACACTCACAGGTGATATCAATTATGTTGTAACACGTGCACTTTAAAAGGGCTGTCCTATTATAGTAACGTTGTCATGTGAACAAGGCTCCGTAGAGCCGAAACGTCTGACTTTTCTGCGAATAAAACGAACAGCACCTAACTGGTCCGTGTCCGTGTACTGCTTGCCGGCTGGTGGGACTCCTGAGTGCATCAGGAAGCGGAGTGGATAATACATACATACATACATACATACATACATACATATATATATATATACACACATACACATATACATATACATATATATACATATACATATATATATATATATATATATTTTTTAGACACTGAAGAAGCCTTACTGGTGAAACGCGTCTGTTTTCTTGGGGGCAGGGGGGTCTGCCAATAAATCATCTTACTAACCACAGCTCAAGAGTGCCGTCTACCTTCGTTCTAAAAACCGAGTGTGTTCGAGAATATATTTATATACACCTTCGAGCATTGATATATATATATATATATATATATATATATCCTACGGTCGCCAGTAGGTAGTTATAGTTCTAGTTGTCCATGAGGATGATATCGACATAGGGCAAACTACGGTAAGCTCTTTCAAATTACCATCAACTTTTATGCCATCAATGCCTAAAGACGCCATAGACACATATGCAGAACTTTTAACTAATGGCTTAAAGAAACTGCACACCCAAGTCAGAAAACAACAAGGCTTTACTAATGCCAGCATGCGGCCTTACAACGTTTTGATGAAAAAGCTGAAAACTAACCAAACAATAATCATCAATCAATCTGACAAGGGGGGGAATGTGGTGCTTTGGGGTAAGGCACAATACATAGAAGAAGCTTTCAGACATTTAAATGACACTGTCTGCTATGCCCAGATAGATCTAAGGACTGTCAAATCCATCCAACAAGCGTATTACAAAGAACTGAATGGGTGGAAACGAGAAGGCCTCCTGTCTAGGGATGAGATGAAGTTTCTGCACAAAGACCATCCCGTGCTGCCCAATATATATTTCATCCCTAAGGTCCACAAAGATGTTATACCCATTCCAGGCAGACCGATAGTCTCGGCAATTAACAGTCTGTTTGAGAATACCTCCAAATACATTGATCATCATTTACAAGACTTTGTCACCACCCTCCCTGCCTACATTAAAGACACAACGGAATTTCTGAGAAACATCAACCAATGTGTGTGGTCAGCCGATTTTCTGTTAATCACCATGGACATTGCTAGTTTGTATACTAGTATTTCACATGCAGATGGCCTCAAAGCTATTAAGTTCTACTTAGACAAAAGACCGGTAGAACTTTACAAGCATAATTCCATGTTAATTACTATGGTGGAACGTTGTCTGAACAATAATGTTTTTTGTTTGATAACAAGGTCTACAGGCAACTAAGGGGTGTGGCCATGGGGGCATGTTTCTCCCCCAGCTACGCGGGGCTCCACGTGGGCTGGTGGGAGGAACATGTCCTCAGGGTTCAACACGCGGAGGCTTGGAACAACAATATTGTGAAATACATGAGATATATTGACGATATATTTATCATTTGGAGAGGGAATCTGACAGATGCACAACATTTTGTGGAAGCTATCAATGTTAATCAATCTAACCTGATATTCAGTGCTGAAATAATTAAAAAGAGGACCAGCTTCTTGGATGTGCAGGTAGAAATAGTGAATGACACAATCACCACAAGCTTGTTTAGAAAGAGCACGGCAGGAAATACCATTCTGCATGCGCGAAGCTTTCACCCTGAGCACACCATCAGATCAATCCCTTACGGGGAATTCCTTAGAATTCATAGGACTTGTAGTACGGTGGAACTTAGGGATCAACACCAAAATGGAGCAACAAAACGGTTAGAAGCCAGAGGCTACAAACCCAGTGCACTTAACAAAGCAAGGCTAAGAGCCAACAAGTTAGATCGATACAGTCTATTGAATGCCCCCATCCCAGACTCCCAGGTAACCAACTCCAATGAAAATAGCAACACCATAAGATTGATCACAAGTTACAGCCGCCAAGCCAGTCAAATCTCTAATTTGGTCAGAGGACAGTGGCCTGTCATCCTAACAGACCCTGTACTCAAAGACATTTTGCCCAACAAGCCCACTGTGACCTATAGAAGGGCATTCAGCATGCGCAATGAGTTGGTCTCTAGCTCTCCGGAGGCACCTAAAAATGATGACTGGTTATCACCCCGTAAAGGTTTTTTCCGATGTATTTCATGGCGCGCCTGTAAATTTGGCGTGAACACCAAATCCTATCTGACCCCTTTTGACTAAGTCTGTTACCATCAAGGCCCACTACACGTGCAAAACAGAACTAGCAGTATATGTACTCACCTGCACCTGCAATATGCGTTACGTTGGAAGCACTAAACTTCCGGTGCACCAACGCATTCTTCAGCACCTTAGGGCCATAGTGAACTGCGATCAGAGTTACCCAGTAGCCCGGCACTTTGACCAACATCACAATAGAAATTTGGCCCATCTGAATTACTTTGTGATCGATGCCGTGAGAACGACCAAGAAGGGTGGAGATTATGAAAAGCAGTTAAGACAATTAGAGTCACTGTATATTGTACGATTAAACAGCAAAACCCCGGGAGGTTTAAACATGGGAGAGGATTTGAGCAATTTTCTGTAATATGTCTCCCTACTTTTGTGAGCATTAGGTTATTAACCATTATTCATTTCATGTGAGTAGAACAATCAGTTAATTTCGTGATTTTTGTAGATTATATGACCCTTCGTCACATTTCCAACTTTTACCTTATCCCGCAGACAATCAAGTAACACGAAATGTGTATAGGCCGGTGGCAGCGGCCATTCGTTATCAAGTTTATCAAATGGCTATTCCACTTTGTCTGATACTGCTGCAAATTAAGATGTGAAGTAACTTCTTAAGACTAAGATTTTTTTTTTTTTCACAACAAAGTTTTATTGAATGATCAGAGAGAGGCATATATGTGGCTCTCCAGAGTCAGGAGAGTGCCACCAAATATCAAGACAGGTTTCTTTAGCATGTACAAATCTCAAGTAATTATACGAGGAATGCAAACCCCCTTCCTGCCCTCCACCCCCATCCCCAACCACCCAACTTCCCAACTACCCACCCCTTATCCCTCCCTAACCCGTTGCACGTGATCATAGTAAACCTTCATCACTTGGTCTTAATGTGTCCGGTACTGTGTACCACCTCAGGTCTGCGGGCCACTCGCCTCCTGCCAGTCATCTTCTTGTACCATCGGGGGCTCTAGGAACAGTCCCCTATACTCCGCCCACCTTCTCCAGATCTTAGAATGCTTACGGGGGCATCCCCTGGCTTCAAACACCGCGCGCTCCAGCCCCATAAAGTAGTCTAAGCCAGCCTTCCAAGCACACAGTGGGGGGGCTCGCACTCCTTTCCATGCCCGTGACAGGTCCCTCTTGGCCACCACCAGTCCCAGCAGTAAGAGGTGGCGCTTGTAGATATTCCCCCCTACCCCCTCTAGGACATGAAGAATCCCTAATCGAGGGGTGCGGGGCAGGTCCCATCCCAGTACTTCAGACAGACAATTCCAGACACCACTCCAAAATCTGGTAAGGCCGACACAGGACCACACAGTATGCAACAGCGTACCTCTTTCAGCTCCACAGCGCAGGCACTCTGGGGACCCAATCAGGCCCGCCCTCCACAATCGCTCCCGGGTGTAGTAGGCCCTGTGTAGGTATTTGAATTGGATGAGGCGGAGTCGCATCGCAATAGCAGCCCCTCGCGGGGACTCCAGCGCCTCCCTCCAATCATCCTCGTCCAAGGGTCCGATGTCTTTCTCCCAGGCCTCCTTAAGGGGGAGTAGGGAGGAGGAACAGTGCGTGACGAGTGTTTGATAGATTCGGGATACCTTCTTATCACCGAGGTCTCCCATGAAGATCTTCGCCTCCACCGGACTGAATTCCGGCAGCGACTCCAAGCCGGCAATGTCAGGTGCCAGTGCATGGCGAAATTGGAGATAGCGATAGAATTGGGTCGTGGGCATATGGAACTCAGTTTGGAGCTCCTGGAACGACTTCAGGGTGACTCCGGACAGTACATGTCCCAGTGACGAGATCCCGATGGCATCCCATCCACTGAACCCCGTCAAAGAGGCCAACCCAGGAAGCCGTCCATTCTGCCACAGCGGGGTCTCCGCCGTAAGTCTACCCCACCAGCCCATACGACGCAGCGCTTGTCGCCATACAGCAAAAACCACACGTGTGACACACGGGAGCTTTTTCCGTATTTTGGCTGAGTATAAAATCGTGTGTAGCATGCAGTCACCCATCAGGGAGCGCTCCAGGGCGTAAGCCGGGTCACCCCTGTCTCCATACCACCATTCATTAAGTACAAGCAGTTGGGAGGCCTGATAATAAGACAGGATATCGGACGTGGCCAAGCCACCACAATATGTGGACAGGTAGCAGGTCCGCAGCGCCACCCTGGCAGCACCTCCCGCCCATAGGAAGCGACCTAGGACCGAATTAACTTGCCGAAACCACTGGGGAGCGATAGGGTGTGGGTGATTCTGCAGTTGGTATAGGAGGTGCGGAAGTGCGACCATCTTGAAGATCGCAGATCGACCAAAGATAGTAAGGGGCAATCGGGACCACGTCTTAACATCCGTCTGAACCCTCTCCCATACCGGGACCACATTACGTTCCCAAGCAACAGCTGCGGAGTCGGAGAGGAACACTCCCAGATACTTCAAGCCCCCTACAGCTACCTGCAACTCCGACGCCCAGGAGTCCGCCACACTCCTGCCACCCAACACCCAACACCCATAGTGTGGATTTACGTGGGTTGAGATAGAGGCCCGACACCTCACCGAAGACACGCAATTCTATCCGTGGGGGCGCCGCCCCATTCAAAGCCCCACATTTGTGCGTCAATACGCACCCAGGAGGCCAGGGGCTCCATAGCGAGCGCAAATAAATATGGGGAGAGCGGGCACCCCTGGCGGGTCCCCCTGCCGATGGAGAACTTCTCAGATATCGCACCGGAGATACGGACAGATGCTGTGATGTCCGTGTACAGGAGTTTGATGTATGAAATAAACACCGGGCCCAGATTGAGGCGAGGCAGGAGAGCGAACAGGTATGTCCAGCTAACTGAGTCGAATGCTCTGTCAATATCCGCTAGGAGGAGAGCTACACTCTCCCCCGTGTCACCAACAGCATCTATTGCCGACTGCGCCCGCCTGATATTGTGCCGCGTCGCCCTATGTGGCATGAAGCCAGCCTGGTCCGGATGGACCAAGTCGGCCACATACGGGAGAAGGCGGTTCGCCAAGGCCTTAGCCAGCAGTTAAGCCTCGATATTCAGCAAGGATATCGGGCGATAAGAGTCCTGTCTGTCCGGGGGCCTGCCGGGCTTTTGGAAGACCACAACCTCGGCGTGTCGCCAATCAGCTGGCAGTCTACCCTGCGACCGAGCCGCCTCCAGTGCACGGAGGTAATGGGGCCCCAATTGGAGTTGGAATCGTTTATAGAATTCGCTCGGGAAGCCACTTGGCCCCGGTGCCTTCCCCGTGTTGAGCTGTCCTAACGCTTCTCCCAATTCTTCCGCCGTCAGGGGAAGGTCCAGCGCTGCTTTGGTCGCATCAGAAACTGCCTTCGGTGGCAAGTCCCCAATGAATTTATCTATCGCGTCCGCCGATAAGACAGTCCCGCAGGGCGTATAGGTCCTTATAATAGTGGGCAAAGTTCGCCGCCAGCGCCTCCGGGTCCATGATCGCCACTCCATCCCCATTTGTGAGACCCGGAAGCGAGTGCGGCTGGATAGTACGTTGGCACAACCTATGAAGCATGGTACAAGACTTGTCCCCCCACTGATAGACTCTACTGCGCGTGGCCAGCCATGCTTGCCTGGCCTCATCAATCAGCACAGTAAGACTAAGATTTTTAATGTCATTATTGTTATTCAATGTAATTTTTGATTTTACTTTTGGTAATTTTCACCAAATTCACTCCTTCACTATTTATTTAATTTGTTCATGATTTTCATAAACAATGGACTATACATCAGCACGATATATGTGTGTAAAAAAATGTTCTTTTGATATATTTTGATTTGTATATTTTGCGCATTTACCATATTTATGATGATTATGATTTATGATCACGGATGAGGCCCTTGCCTCTTTTGTTTCTTCCCCTGAGGCTCTCTTCCCTAAAGACGCGGATGAGGCAGCCCAAGATTTGATGGATTCCATTACCAATGCAGTAGATAAACTCGCCCCAGCATCCCTGCGATATGTAGCCCGACATAAACCATCAGCGCCATGGTTTTCGGACCATCTTAGATTATTAAGACAGGGCTGTAGAAGCAGTGAGAGGAGGTGGAGGAAATCTTGGAATCCTGTGGACCGGGAGGCCCATAAGTCTGCTCTACGGGAGTACAAGCAGAAAGTGATTATGGAGAAGCAGGAATACTTTTCCAATCTTACTAGCTCACTCACTTCCTCTAGGGAGCTTTTCAAAATTGCTGACTCGTTATGCTCCCTTCAACTCCCTGATCCCGTAGTCAGCTCTCAAGATCTATGCGACGACATTGCAGACTTTTTTCATAATAAAATCTTCGATATTCATACGTCACTAGAAGTACAACGTCATTCTCTGGACGAGAATATTCCTCCAGGCATAAGCTCTCTTGAGTCTCGTGATATAGTCCCTTCTAGTTTTCTTACGGACTTTCCATCTCTGTCTCTGGAAGGATTGACTCTTCTACTTAACAGGACGAAATCCTCCTCTCCATTGGACCCATTACCTCTTAAAAAGCTGAAAGAGTGCAGGAGCAGTCTTCTTCCCTCCTTGTTGGAGGTGATGAACAAGGCGATTGCCCAGGGCTCATTTCCATTGGTATGGAAAAAGGCCATCGTGAAGCCGCTTCTTAAGAAACCTTCACTTGATCCCGGCCTTCTTAAAAATTTTAGGCCCATTTCCCTGCTTCCTGCACCCGCAAAAATTCTAGAGGCACATTTGAATTTCCATTTATCTTCCTTTCTTGAGGCTTCTGAGTATCTTGACATTACCCAACATGGATTTCGAAAACATCAAAGCACGGAATCTGCTCTCACCTTTGTAGTCGACAACATCCGACGCAAAGTTGACGCTGGTCAAACTACGGTTCTAGTGCTATTGGACCCCACGGCCGCATTCGATACCCTGTCTCCCGCCATCTTAACATCTCGGCTTAGGGAGGCAGGTGTTACTGGGTCGGCCCGGAGTCTGCTCAACTCCTTTCTCCTTGATAGGGAACAGAGAGTGATGCTTGGAAACCACCTCTCCCCAGCTAAGTCTTTGCAATGTGGGGTGCCACAGGGGTCGGCATTAAGTCCGACCCTGTTTAACATCTACGTGGCCCCCCTTGCTAGGCTTGTAAGATCGCAGGGGATGGAGGTGGTATCATACGCCGATGATACCCAGATTATGGTATCATTCACCCATTCCTCTGTCACAACATCTGCCTTCAGCTTCAGGTCTTGTATGCAACATGTTGCTGACTGAATGGTCATCAACTCCTTGAAGCTGAATGGCGACAAGACTGAGGTGCTGGTCTTTGGGAAGGACCAAGATGTCTGGTCGAGTGAGTGGTGGCCTTCCTCTCTTGGCACCTGCCCCACTCCCTCTCAATCTGCCAGAAATCTCGGTGTGGTGTTTGACACTTCACTCTCGATGTCCCTCCAGGTAAATCGGACAGTTGCAACCTGTTGGGGCGTAATCAGGATACTCAACAGAATTCGCAGCTATTTGTCTCTTCAAGCACGTAAGCAGATTGCAGTCGCCCTTGTTGGCTCCAGGTTAGATTATTGCAACTCTCTTTACATGGAGGCCAACAAGGGCTTTATACATCGGCTGCAAATCGTGCAGAATGCTGCTGCACGTTTTGTCCTAGACCTTCCTAGGGCATCATCTGCCACCACTGCGAGAAGAGACCTTCACTGGCTGCCTATTCAGCACAGCATTTATTTTAAAATCTTGTGCCTGACCTATAGAGCTCTTGAGGATGGATCTAAAGGCGCCATCAGCTCTCTGCTTACCCGCTACCACCCTACAAGGTGCCTCCGCTCTTCGGGACTATTCCAGCTTGTTGTCCCTCGCTTTAGGCTCACCAGATGGGGAGCCAGAGCCTTTTCTGTTGCTGCCCCCCAGCTCTGGAACACCGTGCCTATGGAGATTAAAACTCTATCCTCTCTAGATTTGTTTAAAAAGGCCTTAAAAACGTGGTGCTTTTCAAGAGCTTACTCAGGTTGAACTGTTGGTTCTTTGTTATGAGCTGGTTTTGGAATTAGGCGCCTTGACGCCCATTGGGCTAAGTTTTGCGCTGGATAAGACTCCCTTCATTCATTCATTAGCATTGGGGCTGTTTTTCTTAGAATTTGTATTTGGATACATGTGATCACAAATTACCTACCATGGCATTTCTCAAAAAGTTAGGAGTGCATGTGTGTTTTATGATCTATTTTTTTGATCACGCTCAATACCATCATGTATTTGCACAGATATTAATTCAACATCTATATATGAGGTACTTATAATGAAAATATAGCATTTCTGCACCTTAAGTATAAAGGCAAAATCTGCTCTGACCATATGTGTTCACTACAAGTATTTGTACTCGAT
This sequence comes from Lissotriton helveticus, assembly GCF_964261635.1. NCBI lineage: Eukaryota > Metazoa > Chordata > Amphibia > Caudata > Salamandridae > Lissotriton > Lissotriton helveticus. The sequence continues at coordinate 1,759,707,198 of NC_136059.1, forward strand.
AATATGATTTACAGCAACTGATGAATCATACATATTATGAATCTATATTTGTAATGTTATATTTGGGATAGGTTTTTCCATTCCAAAATGGCCCCCACAGATGGTGTTTACATTGTATGGAGTTTTGACTTAAGTCCTTCATCTATGTTGATGTACCTAATTTTGCATTGGGCGCGCTTTTACAAATTCACTATGTGCTATTTAAGTGTGTATGAGTCCATTCCCCCGCTGACAGTGAGCAAGGGCGTTCACGCCCGAAACGCGTCTGTTCGACGATTTTTGCACCCCTGCACTTTATGTGTGATTAATAAAGAATCCTAACCTGAAGACTCGCTTTGGACGTTATCGTTGTCTGCGTACTGGTGAGCGTGCATGAGGCTTTGTTGCACAGTGACCAGTTGGAGTTATATATATATATATATATATATATATTACCTACTGGCGGTCGCCAGTAGGTATATATAGTTAGGATTTTTTCTCTATGGGATTTTTGAAAATTCTATGTCTAATAACTTTGGCGTTTGTGGACGGAATTGGCTGAAATTTTCAGGAAAATGGCACATTTTGTTTCTGAGCAGCCCTTCAAAATTTGGGGGGGGGGTTCGTCAAGGGGGGGCCGAGAAAAAAGGGGGGTCCCAAAACGTGTTTTTAACATTGAGTTTTCCATAGGGCGGTTGGCCTCACTTTTAGCCCGAACGGCTGAATGGATTTGCACGAAACTTGGCAAAATTGTAGGGACTGGTAGCCCGATGTGCCTTTGCTAGGTCTCAATATATGTGCTCCAGTGGATTTTGAGAAATTAACGTTCAAAAAAAGATATATATCTGTAACAGCGGACCGGGCAGCGCTCCGGTTCGCGGACTTTACGCGTAACGGAACTTCGCGTAGCGAAGCTGATTGGCTCTCCGGCGTCTGTGAACATTCCAAACAGTCCGTAGCGGCCGCCATCTTGTCTCTCGGTAGGATCGAGAGACAAGAGGAGACCAAAGCGAAGGGGCAAATGACCATAAGGGGGCATAGTAGATCCTCGCTGACCCCCTAGGTTTGATGTGGAGGTTTTAAAAGGGTCCCGCGGGGCAAAAAAAACATAATAATAATAATCGAACGGCTGAATGGATTTGCACGAAACTTGGTAAAATATTAGGGACTGGTAGCCCGATGTGCCTTTGCTAGGTCTCAATATATGTGCTCCAGTGGATTTTGAGAAATTAACGTTCAAAAAAAGATATATCTGTAACAGCGCTCCGCTTCGCGTAACGGAGGTTTGCGAAGCTGATTGGTTCTCCGGCGTCTGTAAACATTGCAAACAGTCCGTAGCGGCCGCCATCTTGTCTCTCGGTAGGATCGAGAGACAAGAGGAGGCCAAAGCGAAGGGGCAAATGACCATAAGGGGGCATAGTAGATCCTCCTTGACCTCTTAGGTTTGATGTGGAGGTTTTAAAAGGGCCCCGCGGGGCAAAAAAAATAAAATAATAATAATCGAACGGCTGAATGGATTTGCACGAAACTTGGCAAAATTGTAGGGACTGGTAGCTCGATGTGCCTTTGCTAGGTCTCAATATATGTGCTTCAGTGGATTTTGAGAAATTAACGTTCAAAAACAAGATATATATCTGTAACAGCGCTTCGCGGAGATAAAATTATATCTGTATTACCTAGCTGTTGCTAACACCAGTTAGCGACGGCTAGTAGGAGATAGCGACCATCTTGGGCCCCACTTTGCATGTGAGTGATCTTGGCATGCCAAGATGTTAGCGACTGGAAACAGTCGCTAACATCGCTATCTCCTATTATCAACTTTTGGAAATATTCGAGATAAGCGCGAATATCTCCAAAAGCTAGCACCTGCCCTGAGCAGTTCTTAGCCATGTTATCCAATGGGAGGTGGATAACATGGCTAAGAGCATTAGCTCGGTAATGCATGAATATCGCTGAGTTTTCAGCGATATTAATGCATTGCGGTCGTTTTTTATCGTATTTGCGATAAACCTTGATAATAGCAAGGTTTATCTGCGATAATTTCTGACGATGCTTAGCGGTAAAAAAATCGTTGCTAAGCATCGTTAGGGATAAATATCGCTTAACTTTGGTAATATGCCCCAACGTCTGTTAACGTTCGATTCGAAGGAAATCAGGAAGTGTTGAAAAACATTGTCTGCGCCATCTTGTCTTTTTTCAAATGCCACACTTTTGTCGTGCACGGCAGCCATTTTAGATGCCTTGACCAGACCCACTCTGTGCACGCTGTCGATCCTTAGCATGGCTCCCCACCCTCGCAAGCATCTCCCCCAGGCAGTGGTCACCCCCGCTCTCTGTCTTATGCATGGGTAATAAACCTCCCCCCATCTGCGCTGCTCTTCCCTGAGAATCACACCCTGTGCCCGCCCGACACCTCCCTTTCGCCCTATTCACTACCGCACCCTCTGACACTCCTTTTCCTCTGTGTCCGATTGTCCAGGCTGGTCCTAGGGTATCAGCTAGCCCTGCAGATGTAGTTTATGGCCCCAGCTGTAAAAAATCACCCCTCTTCAAAGGAGTTATAGTAGATCAAGGCCCACACTCGTTGAGATCCGTCACAGCAGAAGCGTTCCTATTATCTGAAAACCATCCTGTATTGTGATTGGGGAGGGGACCGAGCCTGAAGCGGAAGATTCCAGGGATGACTCTTTGTACATCAAAGTTTTTACAATTATGTGTCACATTAAAAATATATAGCACTCCGACAAAGTAGTAAGATTATAAAACTTTAATAATTTATAAATATATACAAGAAAACAAAAATAGTAATAACATATAAAAATTTTTAGGGAAAAACAACGAAGTAGCGGTCGGCTGTGCGAATAGTCCCAACGCAGCACAACGAACAAGTTACTTACCTTCGGTAACGATATATCTGTAAGAAACAGTAGTTAGTATTAGATTCCTTACCTTAGAATATCCCCAGGCGTCAGTCTGGATCCGGAAACTTTTGCGTAGCAGTACCCCTGCGCGTCGGTAGGCGTCGTCTGCAGGCGTCCCCTGCGGCTCCGCGTCGTCGGCGTCGTGCGCCGTGATGACGTCGCTGGAGTATATAGACGCCGCCTCCGCGCGCTGACGTCAGTTCTTTGCACACAGCTTTTCCGCGCCAGAACACGCAGAGCCATGTGAGAACCAACACTGGTGCCATTTGAAAACTAGGGCCCTGAAAGGGATGTCCTTAACCCTAGGTATCAGTTCGCAGAACGGGGAGGATGGGTGGGGCGGTAAGGAATCTAATACTAACTACTGTTTCTTACAGATATATCGTTACCGAAGGTAAGTAACTTGTTCATCTGAAAGAAACAGGTTAGTATTAGATTCCTTACCTTAGAATAGATACCCCAGCAATACCAACCCCGGTGGTGGGTCTGCGAACCAATACAACCTACACCAGAAAGTCCTGGAGGACCGAACGGCCAAAGAAGCCATCCCTCCGGACTTGACTGTACAGGCAGTAGTGCCTCGCAAAGGTGTGCAGCGAGGCCCACGTGGCCGCCTGGCAAATGTCCTGCAAAGGGACTCCCCGGCCCAGGGCAGTAGTAGCCGCCGTGGCCCGAGTGGAATGGGCCCTCAGCCCAACAGGAGGCTCCTTCCGAGCCAAAGAGTAGCATGCTTTGATGCACAGGACGACCCACCGAGAGATGGTCCGTTTCTGTACCGCCCTTCCCTTCTTCTCACCCACGTAGCCAACAAACAGTTGGTCATCCACCCGGAACTGGCGTGTGCGATCCATATAGAATGAAAGCGCACGTTTTGGGTCCAGACGATGGAGCCGCTCTTCATCCTTTGAAGGATGCGGAGGCGGGAAGAAGGAGGGCAAGGTGATGGACTGCCCAATGTGAAAAGCAGAGACTACCTTGGGCAGGAAAGAAGGTCTAGTCCGAAGAACCACCTTATCAGGATGAACAGACAAGAAAGGAGGTTGAATAGAAAGAGCCTGGAGCTCACTCACTCTCCTGGCAGAGGTGATGGCTACCAGGAAGGCCGTCTTTAAGGTGAGAAGACGGAGAGGACAGGAATGAAGGGGCTCAAAGGGAGCGCACATCAGGAAAGTCAAAACCAGGTTCAAGTCCCACTGAGGCATCACGAACGGAGTTGGAGGATACATGTGCGTGATGCCCTTCAAGAATCTTAACACAATAGGGGACTTGAACAAAGATGGCTGATCAGGTAGCCTCAAGAAGGCGGAAAGGGCAGAAAGATAGCCCTTGATAGTGCCCAGAGCAGAGCCCTGCTGGGCAAGGGAAAGGAGGAAGAGGAGAACCTCAGACAGAGGGGCAGAAAGGGGATCCACAGCCTTTGCTGTGCACCATGCCACAAATCTGTTCCACCGGCAGGCGTATACCGACTTTGTGGAGGGACGCCTGGCTGCCAGAATGACATCACAGACTTCAGGAGGCAAGTCAAATGGCCTCAACTGTCGCCGCTCAATCTCCACGCATGGAGGTGGAGACTGGACAGGTTCGGGTGGAGGACCGTCCCCTGCTGCTGCGACAGAAGGTCCTCCTGAAGGGGCAGGCGGATCGAGGGACCGACTGTCATGCTGAGTAGCTCGGGATACCAGTACCTTCGAGCCCAGTCCGGAGCCACAAGGATAACTTGGGCCCGGTCGCGCCTGATCTTCTTCAGCACTCTGGGCAGAAGTGGTATAGGCGGAAAGGCGTACAACAGATCGCAACTCCACTCGCGCCGAAAGGCGTCGCCGAGCGAGTGCCGTCTTGGAAACTCCAACGCGCACAACTGATGACATTGCGCGTTCTCTTCTGTGGCGAATAGATCTAACCAAGGCTCTCCCCATTGCTGAAAGAGGCCTCTCGCCACATCCGAGTTCAGACGCCATTCGTGATCCACCGAGCACCGACGGCTGAGTTCGTCCGCCCTGGCGTTCAGAGAACCTGCCAGGTGTTGAACCGTCAGAGTCACGCCCTGACGTTCCAGCCATTGCCAGAGGCGCAGAGCCTCCTGGCAAAGGGTCCACGACCCCACACCGCCCTGTTTGTTGCAGTACCACATGGCGGTGGTGTTGTCCGTGAACACCTGCACTACACTCCCGTTGACAAAGGGGAGGAATGCCTTCAGTGCTAGGCGAATCGCCCGCAGCTCCAACATGTTGATATGGAGCCGGGACTCCGCCGGAGACCAGAGGCCTCTGATCTCCGCCTCTCCCAAGTGGCCACCCCAGCCTTGGAGGGACGCGTCCGTCACAACCACGTGCTCCGGTTGGGGAAGGGAGAGGGATCTGCCCCTGACCCAATCGCGGTCCGTAAGCCACCACTGCAACTGTCTCGCAGTGCCCTCCGAGATCAGGACATGGTCGGATAGGTTGCCCTGATGCTGGGCCCACTGAAACTTCAGGTCCCACTGCAGAGCCCGCATCCGCCATCTGGCGTGATGCACCAGAAGGATGCAGGAGGCCATCAGCCCCAGAAGCCGCAGCGTCAACCTGACCGAAACCCGGGATAACGGCTGAAAGATGGGAATCAGAGCCTGAATATCCCGGACCCGCCGTTCCGGAGGATAAACCCGAAACTGCGCCGAGTCGAGAACCGCTCCGATGAAAAGGAGCTTTTGAGAGGGACACAGGTGTGATTTCGGCACATTGATGGAAAACCCCAGCTCGTGCAGGAGGTCTGCCGTCATCTGAAGGTGGTGGACGACTGTCTGGGGCGAGCCCGCCTTCAACAGCCAGTCGTCGAGGTAGGGGAAGACTGAAACCCCTAACCGGCGCAGATGAGCTGCGACCACCGCCATCACTTTCGTGAACACCCGTGGGGCGCTGGTAAGGCCGAACGGGAGCACGATAAACTGAAAGTGCTCGTGGCCTACCGTGAACCGCAGGTAACGCCGGTGGGCCGGCAGGACGGGGATGTGAAAATACGCATCCTGCAAGTCCAACGCTACCATCCAGTCTTGTGGGTCTAGAGCAGCCAAGACCTGAGCCAAAGTCAACATCTTGAACTTCTCCTTCCGGAGGAAGCCGTTGACGTTCCGTAGATCCAAGATAGGACGCAGGCCTCCCTTGTCCTTCTTGGGTACCAGAAAGTAGTGGGAGTAGCAACCACACCCTACTTCTGGCCCAGGAACGCGCTCGATGGCCCCCTTGGCCAAGAGGGCCGTAACTTCCTCCTGCAGAAGTGTCAAGTGGTCCCCCGACACACGGTGGTTCTGCGGTGGCATGGCTGGAGGAGTGGACTCGAAGGGGAGGGCATAGCCCCTTCGGACAAGCTGCAGCACCCACCTGTCCGATGTGATCGCGCGCCAGCGGGAGTGGTGATGGCGAACCCTGCCACCCACTGGCGTCACGTGAGCCCGAAAGCTCGGACTAGGAAGGCTTGGATGCAGCAGCGGAGGGAGGCGTGGACTGACCACGCCGCTGGCCTCTACCGCCACCACGGCGGAAACCACGTCCGCCACCGCGCTGGGGAGCGTTCTGCGTCGCGTGGCTGGCAGCACGTGTGGGACCTCCCCTCCCTTGGCCACGAAAGGGCCGAAACGAACCCGTCTGCTGGCGCTGGGTCGAAAGACCCAAGGACTTGGCCGTGACCCTGGAGTCCTTGAAGCGCTCCAGCGCGTGGTCCGCTTTGTCACCAAACAGGCGACTGCCATCAAATGGCATGTCCATGAGTGAATTTTGGACGTCTGGCGAGAAGTTGGCAGATCTCAGCCAAGCATGGCGACGAATCGCCACCGTTGTGGACATCGCCCGTCCCAGCGAGTCGGTCGTGTCGAGACCACAATGGATCGAGTACCGCACCGCATCCCGGCCTTCAACTAAGGCCCGGGTGAGCTTGTCCCGCACCTCCTGGGGACATTGCGGCAGACACTCCTCGACCGTATCCCACAGGGAGTGGGTGTAGCGGCCCAAGAGGCACGCGGTATTACAAGACCGCAGTCCAGCGCTCAAAGAGGAAAAGACCTTTTTACCAAATTGGTCATACCGCTTTGATTCCCTATCGGGCGGAGCCGACGGAAATGCGGACTGCGAAGTGGAGGCCTGGATCACCAGACTCTCCGGGGAGGGATGGGTGGATAAAAAGGCAGGGTCGTCCGAGCATGGACGGTGACGCCTTGCGACATTCCGGTCAACCGGCGCACCAGAAGCGGGCCTGGACCAGGTGCCCAAAAGGACATCCGACAGGGCCTCATTAAACGGCAGCAGAGGCTCCTGGGGGCATGACTGCGGTTTAAACACTTCGGTCAGAATGTTCGGTTTGACCTTCGCGACGGGGAGCTCAAGGTGCAAGGCCTTGGCAGCCCTCATCAGGACCACCGAATAGGCAGCACCTGCCTCAGACGCCACAGGGGACGGAGAGACAAACCCAGGGTTGGGCGACTCGTCCAGGCCACTGGCATCACCCAGATCACCTACCCAGTCCACATCATACTGGCAGGCACGGGATAGAGGGTCCTCAGACCCCTCCCAACCCTCTCCATACTCATCTTCATCATACCCATATTCTGGGTCGACGATATAGACATCGGGGTCAACGGGCCCCATCGGCGTCGGATCCGGCGTCGGCCGACGCCGGTCCGACTCCGCGTCCGGAGTCGGGGAGGAAAGGGGGGTGGCGCCGCGCGGCGTCGGTGCCGGGGACCCGACGCCGGCCGGAGCCGACGGCGGAGTCGCTGCACCACGCGGGGGCGGTACCACGGGTTGGCCCACAGGAACCGACGCCGGAGAGGCCGGGAGACCAGCCGGCGACGAACCAGAGGGAACCAGCGGCGCCGGGGCCGGAGCCACCGGCGGCGCCGGGGCAGGAGCACCCGAACCGCTCGGGCCCCCAGACGGGACCGACGGGCCCGCAGGCGCCGAAGGCCCCGCCGGAGGAGACCTCGCCCTCATAGCAATGAGGAAGGCCTCGATCTCCTCACGCGACGCGCCTTCCCCAGGGACCGACGGGTATGGGGTAGACGGCGTCGGCGACCCACGCGGGGCCGCGGGGGTGGGGTCACCCGAGCCCCCGGCCGCATCACGCGGGCGTCGGGGGGAGTCGGGGGTGCGATGGCGACGCCCCGACTTCTTGTGCTTACCTGACGAGCCGGAGGAATGGTGGCGACTCCCGGAGCGTCCATGGCGGCTCCGCGATCGTTCCCTCGACCGCTCCCTCGACCTCCGACCGGACCGGGACCGCTCTCGACGCGGGGCCGACACCCGGAGCTCGAGAAGCTTGCGGGACCGCTCCCGCCTAGCTTTTCCAGTCAAGGCCCGACAGACGACGCAGGACTCCACGTCGTGGTCCGCGCCCAGACACCGGAGGCAGAGTCGATGGTGGTCGGTGACCGACATCATGCGGTCGCACTCGTCGCAACTCTTAAACCCAGGCATCCTACCGGCACCGTAGAAAGAATTAGTTTTACAAACACTTGGTCAAAAGACCGGAGTACTGCTCTTCGGATCTGCGCTAACTGGCGCGGAAAAAAGAAGAACTGACGTCAGCGCGCGGAGGCGGCGTCTATATACTCCAGCGACGTCATCACGGCGCACGACGCCGACGACGCGGAGCCGCAGGGGACGCCTGCAGACGACGCCTACCGACGCGCAGGGGTACTGCTACGCAAAAGTTTCCGGATCCAGACTGACGCCTGGGGATATTCTAAGGTAAGGAATCTAATACTAACCTGTTTCTTTCAGATATCCAGATTTCCGGCGTGGGGCGTCGCGGGGGGTGGGTCAACAGTAGCAAACTGTTGTGCGAATAGTTCCAAGGCAGCAGAACGATGGCACCAAGGTGATGTCCAGTAAGTTGCCGCACTGGTTTTGGTATCCTACAATGCTGCTCCGAATAACGGCGTGGGGCACCCCGGGGGAGGCGGCGTGAACGGGCCTCTCCAGGTGGAGTGTCATCTGTTGTAGTGGGGCGCCCCTCTACCGTTTCAGTTGCCATTCCGTCCGTTTTTGGTCCACTGTGTCAAAAGCCGCAATTCAGCTGAGTTGCGCCCACTCTTGCGGTGCAGCGATAGGCGGCTGTCACAGGACTCTCAAAATGGCGGCAGGCTCTTTCCTTTTTGGGCCTGGTCCACTGAAATGGCCCTGGGACACCTTGGAAATCGGACGCTTGTCTGCTAGGTCTTGGACCCCATTCTCGAAAGCGTCCCCTCCGCCTTGAGGATTCATCAAAAGTTTTGGGGGCCCCCGACTCCTGTAGGATTCTGGTGGGGAGCGGTTGCCATGATTGCTCGCGGAATGACCACGACGGAGCTACGAGATGGTGGTGCTCTCATGCTGACGCCAGCTTCAGTCTGAAACATCCAGAAACAAGGTGGGGCTTTCATCGTTTGGGAAAAAAAAAAGTTTTCATCCAATGAAAAGTGTTGTTTTTAGGTCATATGATCAAGCCTTCCATCATTAGGAAACCAAAAGTAAAATGAACCAATGAAAAGTTTTATAAACAAGTCACATGACCTGTTATGCGGCATAGGGTATAAAATGCGGAGAAAATACGTTGGCACGTGAGGCGGCGTCAGTAGCGGACCGATGTGCGAATAGGCCGAAGGCAATACAACGCGCCAAGATCCGGATGGCACCGAGGTGGTGTCCAGCAAGTTGCAGCACTGGTGTGGCCATCCTACAATGCTGAAAGTCGGCGTGGGGCGCCCCGTTGGCCTGTGAGTTTGCGTCAGTAGCAGACCGATGTGCGAATAGGCCGAAGGCAGCACAACGCGCCAAGATCCGGATGGCACCGAGGTGGTGTCTAGTAAGTTGCCGCACTGGTGTGGCCATCCTACAATGTTGAAAGTCGGCGTGGGGCGCCCCGTTGGCCTGTGAGATGGCGGCAGTAGCGGACCGATGTGCGAATGGGGCCAAAGGCAGCGCAACAATATTTTCGGAATAGAAGACACCACAAGGCGCTGAGATGCCAAGATCCGGATGGCACCGAGGTGGTGTCTAGCAAGTTGTGGCACTGGTGTGGCCATCCTACAATGGTAAAAGTCGGCGTGGGGCGCCCTGTTGGCCTGTGAGATGGTGTCAGTAGCGGACTGATGTGCGAATGGGGCCAAAGGCAGCGCAACAATATTTTCTGACTGACACCACAAGGCGCTGAGATGCCAAGATCCGGATGGCACCGAGGTGGTGTCTAGTAAGGTGCACTGGTGTGGTCATCCTACAATGCTGAAACTCGGCGTGGGGCGCCCCATTAGCCTGTGAGATGGCGTCAGTAGCGGACCGATGTGCCAATAGGCCGAAGGCAGCACAACGCGCCAAGATCCGGATGTCACCGTGGTGGTTTCATAGTTGAGAGGCACTTCATCTGCAGTGGGGCGCCGAGATCCGGATGGCACCGAGGTGATGTCTAGCAAGTTGCTGTACTGGTGTGGTCATTCTACAATGCTGAAACTCGGCGTGGGGCGCCCCATTAGCCTGTGAGATGGCGTCAGTAGCGGACCGATGTGCGAATAGGCCGAAGGCAGCACAACGCGCCAAGATCCGGATGTCACCGTGGTGGTTTCATAGTTGAGAGGCACTTCATCTGCAGTGGGGCGCCGAGATCCGGATGGCACCGAGGTGATGTCTAGCAAGTTGCTGTACTGGTGTGGTCATCCTACAATGCTGAAAGTCGGCGTGGGGCGCCCCATTAGCCTGTGAGATGGCGTCAGTAGCGGACCGATGTGCGAATGGGGCCAAAGGCAGCGCAACAATATTTTCTGAAGAGAAGACACCAAAAGGCGCTGAGATTCCAAGATCCGGATGGCACCGAGGTGGTGTCTAGCAAGCTATGCAGTTGAGTTGTGTGCGCACTTGCGGCGAATAGGCCGAAGGCAGCATAACAATGTTTTCTGAATAGAAGACACCACAAGGCGTTGAGATTCGGTTACCACCGAGGTGATGTCTAGCAAGTTGCCGCACTGGTGTGGCCATCCTACAATACTGCTCCGAATAACGGCGTGGGGTGCCCGAAGGGGGGGGGGGGGGAGGCGGCGTGAACGGGCCTTCCTAGGTGGAGGCTCGTCTGCTGTAGTGGGGCGCCCCTTTACCGTTTCAGTTGCCATTCAGCTGAGTTTCGGCTGCTCTTGATGCTACAGCGACAGGCGGCTGCAACAGGACTCTCAAAATGGCGGCCTGTTCTTTGGATTTGGGCCTGGTCCACTAAAATGGCCCTGGGACACCTTAGAACTCGGACGCTCGATTTTTTTTTCCTTTCCTGTACATGCAAAAAAAGGTAAATGCCCGGTACGTTACACGCTTCATCTGCCATGATGAACTCTCCAGAGGAACCGAAAAAAAATATAGTTATGGTAACTATACCATGCATCGTCATATGGAGAGGTGGCACCAATTAATTATAGTGCTGCATAAAAGAGAGATTTGGAGGAGAACCCCTGACCTGCTAGTACATTCATCAAAGAAGTGGCACTGACAGCATCAGAGGCAAGGGAAACGGTCCCAAACATTTAGAAGAACTTTGGAAAGATTAAAATGACATGTTTAGATTGTGGCAAATTAATTTCATGTGGACAGGAGTGTTACTCTAATAAATACAGCATATGAACATCATCATAGTCGATGGTTGGTAGAGACATTTTGACTATATCCTGGACCTGCCCGTCCTCGCCCAAAATGGCGCCGGAATAAATGGGACTCGTAACTCCTTGTTGTGTACTGGTTGCAGAACCTTGAAATCACGAGATACGTATGCAGTTTTGAAGCACATGGCGGGCGGGGACGAGAATTGATTGAATATTTCGACATCCCTATTGATATTAAGTTTTGATGTGTTATTGATTACTGTACTATTGAAAGTTCGAATTAACGTCACCCATGGTACTTGCCCGCAAATGTATATCTAGATAATTTTATTGTAACTGGCCCTGTCGTATTTTAATTATAAAATGTACGTCCACCGATTCCGTAACTGTTAGACACCTTAGTTCTTGCAACCTAATGGCCCGCCTGTTACGTTCCTCTACAGTGTAAATGTCTACTCATCATATACGATTACAGTTTGCTCCGTGGCAGGCCCACGTGGTTATAGGCCAGTATTTGTATAATGAAATTTTCACAATAAAGGTTTTTAAAAGAAAACATGGTAGTAGTATATACATTGGTAAAGTTTTTAATAATAGTCACTGTTTTAGAATCATTAAAAGGCAAGTGAAATAAAGCAGACCAATTACATGAAGGGTAAAAGGTATAATACGAAGGAACGCAGTAAAGATAAATGGTCAAGGGCTGTTGTGTTTTCTATTCCTGCAACATAAAGTGATCGATAAGAATCTCATATTCAGGCGTATCGGCGACTAAGACAGCAGGTCGACCCTCTTTTGCTCAACGGCTCCGTCATGGGACGAAGAAACGCTCTTTTTCTCGAAAAAAGAATATATTTTACTTGCAGGACAGTTGTAAATTTTCCGGGAAAGTACATTAGCCTGGAACATTATAACATATATTTAAGAAAAAATAATGTTCGGAAGTAATAAAAAGCGTAATTTTTAGGTCATATGACCAAGCCTTTCATCATTAGAATAAGAAAAGTAAAATGAACCAATGAAAAGTTTTATTAACAAGTCACATGACTTGTTATGCTTACGTTACGCGCTGCGCGCCCCGGATGACTTCCGGATGCGCTAACGCGGCGCGTCATATGACGCATTACGCGACAACGCAGGTCCAGAATATAGTCAAAATGTCTCCACCAACCAGCGGTCGGAACACAACCCCTTTCAGCAGGCTAAATAGTTCTGTTAAATGACAACAGAAGGAACAGGCAACAAGAACCATCAGTCAAAGAGGGGAGGGCTAGTTCTTCTCTACCGGGTTACATTGGGGCGCTACCGGAACTGATCGAATTGGTAGTCTACAGTGTTTCTGGATGTTTCAGACTGAAGCTGGGGTTAGCATGAGAGCAGTACCATTTCGTAGCTCCGTCGTGGCCATTCCGCAACCAATCATGGCAGCCGCTCTTTATCGTTATTTTGGGCGGGGTGGGTGGCGGAGCCAAGCTGTTTTGCAGCCATCATTGTGTGGAGTTCAGTTCATTTCACTAGTTTTGTATTTGTCATGAGGGGTTGTTCCTAATGTTTCTATTTTAGCGAGGTCAAAAAGAGATCCCGTTAGTGGCCTACTGATTTTGCTCGATTCCTTTTCTTTTTTTTTTTACACGATTTTTCGTTATCTGCAAAGACTAAACAGAGTATTGCGACTCTGTTTGTTTGTAAATAGAGAATGAACCAAAGAGAACCAATTCTAAAACAGTAAATACTTGGATAACAATCAATCAAATGGAGAGAGAAGCAGGCACGACGTATTACAACGGGGGCAAAGGCCTGCGTTAACTACCCTTCACTATGTGCAAAGAGAGAGTACTCCTAATAGAAATGAGGGGGGGGGGGCACCATTCAAAGCAGATCAGTGTGCATAAACACGAAAATGTTTTCACTTACCACGTACTTGACATTCGACAGCTTATGATATTTGCTATTAAAAAGCCATTGAAATTCACTGAATAAACCATAGGTTATAGATCATATATAGTTAGGAATTAGCATTTACAAAACCTTGAAAATTCACTGAAAAAACCATAGGTTATAGACCATATATAGTTAGGAATTAGCATTTAAAAAACCTTATTTTACTCACACAAAACCATTGAAATTCCATATATAGTTAGTTGCACTAACTATATATCGCGCACCCGCAATCCACTGCTGATGATGTCACATATTACATCATTCATGACATGGTCAGTGACATCACTGATGACTTCACTGATGACATCACTGATGACATCTCATTTGACATCAATGACCACATCACTGATGATATCATTCATGTGACAATACAATGCATCTCCTCATATTTTAATATAACCTCTGTTTCACCCAGTGTTAAATACAGAGTATAATTTTTGAAACCATTGACACACCAATACTAGTTACTACATATGTACTCACTGATTCCTACGTCTACACACACATTTCACTCATTCACCCATACAATCATTCATACATACAATCACTCATCTTTACAAAACTATCATATGCACTCATACACCTATACAGACACTCACACTCTGCCACTCATCCATGGAGTTACTCACACACCTAGTCAGTCCTGTAAAGAATCAATCACACTTCCATTTTCTTGTCTATATAGTTAAACATAGAGCACCTTATATTTTCAAACATATACTAACACATACTTACCTTGTTATACAATCATTGATATAAGTACACATTGATCTGCACAGAGTCACACACCTCCCAGCCAGCCACACACACACTCAGTCTCCCATACAAATACTTGGACAATCAATCAATAACCCATATAGTTACTCATATAGCTACTGATCAACACATGCAGCAGTTTACAGAACAACAGACATAATGATGCACAAATTAAGACAGTTTAGTCACTAACCCATGCACTCAGTGAGACACATTTAATCACTCAGTCATACAGTCAGTCATGCACCTACTAAATCCTTCGTCCAGACACTTACACATCCACTGATTCTTCAATATGTAAGACATATTTAAACTTTACAGAAACAAAAAATCACTGGATGTTGTTATCAGTCATGTCATCAGTGATGTCATTTGAGATGTCATCAGTGATGTCATCAGTGATGTCACTGACCATGTCATGAATGATGTAATATGTGACATGATCAGCAGTGGATTGCGGGTGCGCGATATATAGTTAGTGCAACTAACTATATATGGAATTTCAATGGTTTTGTGTGAGTAAAATAAGGTTTTTTAAATGCTAATTCCTAACTATATATGGTCTATAACCTATGGTTTTTTCAGTGAATATATATATATATATATATATATATATATATATATATATATATATATATATATATATATATATATATATTTTAGACACTGAAGAAGCCTTACTGGTGAAACGCGTCTGTTGTCTTGGGGGCAGGGGGGGTCTGCCAATAAATCATCTTACTAACCACAGCTCAAGAGTGCCGTCTACCTTCGTTCTAAAAACCGAGTGTGTTCGAGAATATATATATATATATATATATATATATATATATATATATATATATATATATATATATATATATATATATATATATATATAACCTACGGTCGCCAGTAGGTAGTTATAGTTAGGACCTAGTTTCCATAGGCAATCCTCAACATTCTATTGAGAATAACTTTGGCGCCGGTTGAGGAATTTGCGTGTAATTTTCCAAAATTTAGGCCAGCTCCGCTCCGCTCCTTCCCTGGAAGTTTTGGGGGAATCGTCATAAGGGTTCCGAGAAAAAAGGGGGGTCCCAAAACGTGTTTTTCCCCATGTTAATTTCCATAGGACGTTCAGACACGGCTACAGCCTGAACCGCTGAATGGAATTACACCAAACTTTGCAAACTTGTAGGGACTGGTACGCAGAAGTGCCTTTTCTATATTTGGTGAAAGTTGCTCCAGTGGTTTTTACGAAAATTAACTTCAAAAACACATACATATCTATATGCACGCTTCGAGCACTTACCTGTACGCGTACCGGGGAGCGCACCCGGCACGCCATGTAAGGGCGTGAGCGGAAAGCTGATTGGCTCTTGGGTGTTTGTAAACATTCCAAACAGTCCGGAGAGTCCCCCATCTTGTGTCTCGGTAGAATCGAGACACAAGAGGTGAAAAAAAAAGGGGGAAATGATTAAAAGGGGGCAGGGTAGACACCCCTGACCCCCTGGGTTTTCTGAGGGGGGCCTAGGAGGACCCTGAAGGGCAAAAACACTATTATTTTTTGGGGGAATATTTCGCTGAGTAAGCTCAGGGTGCGCTTACACGGGCGTTTACAGGTACGCGTACCCTGAGCGCACCACGGGGAAAAACAGTGAAAAAAATTTGAGAAAAAATGAATTTAGAGTGCTTAGGAGGTAGGGTAGCTCTGAAAAGAGCTGTTTTATGTGGGTGTTTTTTGTACCTACAAGTAGGTACCGATGCAGAGTCTAAAATTGAAGAGGAAGATTCTATTCCCCTCATCTGTAAAATGTACACCATCTCTCCTATAGATGCCTTGCATGTTGTAACGCAAGTTGATGTGGTATATAGAACCCATACCATAGTCTCTGAGGAAAGCAGAAACAGATTTATTCACATGTTTCCTTGCTTTCTCAATCTGTGGACAAAATTAGTTGGACCAGTTCCATTTTTGCCTTTGGCATATATTAGAATATACTATGGCAGTTTTGGAAAAAGTGACATCAATTGCCCAAAGATGTCCAGACCTACCCCAGTCAAAGTGCCGAGGTCATTTCCACCACAGTGCACAATTATGAGGTCAGGGTGTGGTAGATGCATAAAGGATTTTACCAATGGTATCAATTGGTGACATCTCAATCCTCTCTGGCCAATCCACATAATATCCACATTTGGTAAATCAAGGTTGGGAATACCTCTGTTTGCTGCATATTTTTCACTCCAGTGAACAAAGCTATGACCCACAATCCAGACTTTAGGCGTCTTGAAGGTAGATGTGGTTGTATTCAGATGAGTTGTGGAAATGAAATGGCAGTTTGAGAGTAGGAGTTATGAAAAAAAAGTGGTTGATATTCAGTGCACTTGAAAAACAAGATTTAATTGGTGGTTTCTTAAAATTCTCCACTGAAAATTAGGGTGCATGCTTCCGTTTTTTGGAAGAAGTAATTCTAATGGTTGAGAAAAAGTAATTGAAAGGAACATTGCACAGGATAAGCTTCTATATTGAGAAGTTAAACACCCTTGCTGGGTTCATTCGCAACATAGTATCATGAACTTTTCACCTGTGTGCTGAGTTCGATGGGAGTTACCATGGTAACAGGCTGAATGAGCACTGGGGGGATGGGTGAATATTATGTGAGTTTGAGCGTGTTGAAATGTAGAACCAATTAAAATGTCAGTTTGGTTTTGAAATAGTGTGGGAAGAATTTTGATTGGTTAAGTCCAGGGATATGTGTGAAGAATTACAGGGAATCAGGGCCATTTGTGGTTGCAGTGTTTGAGGTGCATTTCAGAGATTCTGCTTAAGAAAATGTGGTGTGAGTGACGGACACTGTTCTAAATCTTCAAAAGCATTTTTAAAGGTGAGTAATGATTCATTTAACATATATAGAGTGCTGTATGCACTATGGGGAAGATTAAGAAGCATTTTGGGTTTGTTTATTCTTGCATTGTGTCTCATGTTTCTATGTAATGCTGGCAAAAAAATGAATGGTGCATATTGGAAATGTATTTTGGAAATGAGTCAGGTTTCTGCCTTGTAATGTAGTGGTCATTTAAATGGGCTGTGCTCTGTCTAAAACGATTTACTATGCTACATGTTTTTTGGTAAAATGTATGGCTTTTACATTTTTGACAAGGATCACACGGAGTGTCTGTCAATTAAGGAATTATATTTTCGCTTTTTTCTATAATGTCACCTGTGTCTCCTCATAGTTTGCATCTCTTAGCTTATAAGGTACTGTTTCTTTTTGCATTGTGTCTCATGTTTCTCACATGCCCAGAAGGGCGTAACTAACAGAATGCATCTACTTCTCTATCATAAGTGTCAGACTATTTTGACCAGGATCACAGAGAGTGTATGGGTGAAGGAAAGAATTATATTCGCACATTTTTCTTTAATCTGTAAAGATGGTGCAGAGAGATGGTGAGATGGTATGAGCACAGACACACATAGTGGAGGCAGAGACTGACATGGTAGATTACATGTAACATCCTGGTCATGTGTCTAAGATCACACTGTGAGTCAATCTTGATTTGAAATGAATCTGGGTGAATAATTTGCTTAGTTTATGTGTATAAAAATATGGGAATACATGTATTCTTGAAGGCAGTTAGGCTTTAGGATATGTACTAGTAGAGAATCTTAGGCAGCATGTCTGTCGGGCCTCGTAGTTCTCAAATAGGCTCTAAGCTGTACAATAAAGATCCAGGGTGTGCTGTTGAAATGAAAAAAGGAATGTTATGTCTTGCATATATATATATATATATATATATATATATATATATATATATATATATATATATATATATATATATATATATATATATATATATATATATATATATATATATGGTCTGTTTTTTGCCAGTAGAGACAGTGAGATAGTATGAGCACAGACACACATAGTGGAGGCAGAGACTGACATGGTAGATTACATGTAACATCCTGGTCATGTGTCTAAGATCACACTGTGAGTCAATCTTGATTTTAAATTAATCTGGGTGAATAATTTGTTTAGTTGATGTATATAAAAATATGGGAATACATGCATTATTGAAGTCAGGTAGGCTTTAGGATATGGTGCAGGCACACAGTGAGATGACATACGCAAAGAGAGATGACACACAAAGAGAGAGATGGGGCAGAAAGAGCAAGATGACACGCAAAGAGCGAGATGAGGCAGAAACAGTGCGAGATGACACGCGCAAAGAGAGATAGCGCAGGCAGAGAGTGTGATGACACACGGAAAGAGAGAAATGGTGCAGGGACTGAGTGAGATGACACAAGGAGAGATATGACACACAAAGAGAGATGACACACACAAAGAGATGACACAAAGAGATGACACACAAAGAGAGATGGGGCAGGCACAGAGTTACATGACACGCAAAGAGACATGACACAGAGATGGTGCAGGGACTGAGTGAGATGACAAGGAGAGAGATGACACACAAAGAGAGATGACACAAAGAGAGATGACACACGCAAAGGGAGATGGGGCAGGGAGAGTGAGATGGCACACGTAAAGAGAGATAGCGCAGGCAGAGAGTGAGATGACACACACTAAGACAAATGGCACAGGCAAAGAGATGACACGCAAAGAGAGATGACACACAAAGAGATGGTGCAGGCAGAGAGTGAGATGACACACGCAAAGAGTGAGATGGTGCAGGTAGAGAGAGATTAATAATGAAACTGTACTGCACTGTTGCTGTGACAGTTGCTGTGCTATAAACTTAGTTATGTTGTAAACTAGTGTTTATATCGTTTACTTATTGTAATTGCTATATAGTATGTTAGTAGTGGTCTATAATATGTTATTTTTTCTTTACCACAGATTTTAATCATCTATAGAATGATAAAAGAATATGCAGACGAAGGAAAGAAGAATAAAAAGTTATAAACATGGTTTATTGTCCAAGAAAACACAATTAGAAGATTCATCCAAAACACAAGCTTCAGTGAAAAAAAAAAGAATGCTCCTGGTAAGCAAACAAAGGAGTTTTTTAGGAAATTAACGCAATGTAAAAAACATCTGGATGTTGATTCAAAGAAAAAAAAATCATCAGTAAATACAAAGAAAAAGCAGAGCCCCCCAAGAAATGTTAAACCTGTAGAAGGAGATGATATTCTCTATAGTAATAGACAGAGAAATGAATTTATTGACATTAGTAGACGAATGTTTTATAACAGAATGGTTTTAAATTTATTAAAAAATTTAAAGATTTATAAAAAGAAGACTGCTTTTTACAAGAAAAAAAAAAAGAATAGTGAAGATTTTGGATCAGGCTTTTGAAGTGAAAAACAAATTATACGGTTTAGTAATCAATAGAATTCGTACACTAGATAAGGTAATCAATGTTTTGAAATCAAAATTTAAGTGGAAAAGAGTAAATAATCGGACTAATTTTTGTGATGTTTTTTTCTGGAGAATGGAAGCATAGTTCAAGTTGTGAGACATTTTTTAATGAAGAGAGTTACTTTCAGGATAAAGATTTGGTGCATGCAGTTGAGCATATGAAGTGAAGGACGGTTGTCCGGTTGAAAAAGAAAAAATTGTGCCTAGAAATGCAGATGAGGTGTTAGCTGATGAAGTTTTAGGGAGATGTTCTAAGACTCCAGTGTATACTTGGAATTGTAGTAGTATTTGTAGTGTGCGACAGGATTCAATTGATTTGTTTCTCAATTTCTTACGGACATATACTAAGAAAAGTCTAAAACAAAAGATGTAGATGTTGCAAAAGTTAGATCCTTGCAGATTAAGAGAAAAAACAGGTTTGCATGGGCATTCACTGGCTTGTCTTTCGAAAAAAGTATGTCAGAGTGTTTTTCACCATTTTAGGGTGTTAGCAGGGCATCATAATAAAGTGAGGAAATTAGTGAGAAGGTTGTATTATGCAAAAAGTCCAGCACTTAAACTAAAACAGTTAAACAGTGCTCTTTTGCATGGATCTGAATTAGATGTGAAGAACATTTGTGAAGAAATTTAGTTTTGTTATTTTGGTGATAAAGAGGACAGTGCAGAAACTGATACAGTAATAAAAGGTAATGTGGAAGAGAATGTACAGATTTCAAGTACAGAAAAATTTGACCATGAAATTACAAAGTTTAAGGTCAATTCAAGTGAAAGGCCTAATTTTTCTTGTGTGTGTTGTCGACGAACTCATAAGAATCAGACTAGGTTAGTTGATTTATATGTAAAAAGTGAAATGGAAAATAAAAATGAGTGGAAGGATTTTGCAACCTATTTGTTGGTAGAAAATTGTTTTGATTTGGGTTCTGATCAACGTATTTGTAAATATTGTTATAATAAATTAAATGAATACAGAATGCCTGCTAGAGCTGTTCATAATAATCTGGAGTTGGTAGACATTCCTTCTGAATTGATGGATTTAACTACCTAGGAGTCTATTCTGATTCAATGTGTGCATCCTTTTCAGGCTATTGTTCGCATGGAGCCTAAGACAGGGAAATTGCCGCCTTCAGATTTACAGAGAGGATTAAAGGGAAGTGTTGTTTATTTGCCTCTAGATTTTAAGAAGAATATTGATACAATTGGTGTAGAAAAAGTAGAAGAGGAACCTCTGGTTATTCTAGTTAATGGTGTTCCAACAAAGAGTAAGAAAATCTAGCAAGAATTAGTGGATGTTAGGAAAGTCAAAAAGGCAACGTATTTGGTAAAAAAAACAATCACTACTACAAAAATGTATATGTTGGAGAAGAGGAAACAACTGTAGAAGAGGACAGTAATTTCTCAGCTGGGCAAATTGAAAAAGTTGATGTCTCTAGAAGTGAAGAAATTTATGAACATTATAGTGTTCATCCTTTGCATTCCAAAGAAGTAATGCGGAATGCTATTGACTCGTTTCAAATGAAAGAAGCAAAAGGAAGTCCCATTAGTGTATGGGAAGAAAGTTTGGAAGCTCGTTTTCCTCAGTTATTTCCAACAGGTCAAGGTGGACGATATGACGACCGACCTGTTCAAATTCCTGCATCTGAATACCGGACTTTAAGATTATATGCAGAAGATCCAAGGTTTCGTCAATGCATTCCATATTTGTTTCATCTACTGTTTGAGAGTGACTTGTCTGGACTTTTTTATGCAGTGAACCATATACTGAAAAGTGGAGTACATCTGCAAAATGTTTCGGCAAGGGACTTTATGGATAAAGTCAAACTGCAAGACAGTATTTTGGAATCTCACCTAATTAATCTCATGGCATGTCAGCGTGGTACCAACTAGTACTGGTACCGTCGTCATGGGGAATTGAAATGTATGCTAAGAAACTTAGGAACTCCTACATGGTTCCTCACTCTCAGCTGTGCTGAGCATGCTTGGGAAGACTTACTTCAATTTCTACGAGAGGCAAATGCAAACATTGAAAATATAGAATACAAGACACCTGGAGAACTGTGCTCTTTGGATCCAGTTAATGTATGCAGATTATTCAATCATAGGTTTGAAGCTATGATGTCTTATCACAAACAAAAAAATCCTCCGCTTGGAGAGGTTTTGGATTTCTTTTGGAGAAAGGAGTATCAAGCAAGAGGTGCTCCTCACATACATATGCTGCTATGGATCAAAGATGCACCCAAATTTGGAACAGATTTGGATGACACAGTGATGAGTTTCATTGAACAGTATTCTACATGTGCTGTACAGAAAAGTACAAAAAGTACAGAAGAAAACAATTTAAGACATCAAGTTTTACGCTTTCAAACCCATCGTTGTGGAAAATACTGTCGTCGAAAGTTCAAATCCAAGGACAAGTTCTACACAAAATGTCGTTTGGAGTGAACAATTCTATGTCTTCTCTGCGACATACTGTGACAAGAAAATCTCTGAAAAATACATACAACTTAAGAAGAAATGAAGAGTCCAAATACATACAACCCAGTCATTTTGTCCATGTGGAATGCGAACATGGATATTCAATATGTTGCAGACAACTCTATTGCTGTGGCTCGATATGTGACGCCTGAAGACGGAACTGAAGGAAATGTGGGAGGAAATTTCACATGAAAAGAGTCTAAGTAAGAAGTTGTACAGTTACAGTCTGAAGATGTTGTCTCATCGAGAAATTGGAGCATATGAATGTTCTGATCGGTTATCAGCAAGTCTATATGCCAAATCTAGAACAATCATTTGGGTGAGTCTAGGTCTTGCTGCAACACGAAACCGAGTTTTGAAATCTGTACAAGAAATTGAGTATTTGGCAGAGAAAGAACCAAACAGTACAGATATTTTGAAGACAATCATGTTGGATACATACTATCCAAATAGAAGTAGTCATCTTGAGAATGTTTGTCTCTATGAAGTTCTGCAAAGCTATACTTTTAAGAGGAACATCACAGAAGATATAATAAAGGAGTATATGCTGTAATTGGATGTGAAGGATGTCTGGTGAAACAAAGAAAAGGCCATTTGATTAATCATCGTAAATTGAGTTGCGAATCTCCTGACAAAAGGGAATGTTACTATTTATCTCTTTTGCAACTCTTTAAGCCATGGCGTACAGAAGAGGAACTACTTGGAGATTTATTTAGTTATGAAGATTCCTTCAATAGAACCAAGGATACCGTAGAATGTCCTGTTTTTTCAAATTATCTGCAAATGTTGAACGAGGAAATACAGCAAGAAGCTACAATTGAAGCAGAGATTCCTAGAGACAGTTCTCAAGACAGTCCGAGTGCTGCTTCATTGAGTCAGGATCCACTAGGAGGACCAATTATCCAAAATGAAGCTGCCACTGCCATGGATGAAGTGGAAAGAGCCATGGAACAAGCTCAGGAGGATGTAGTTAACTTAGAAGATTTGAAACGTTGAGCAGAAATATATGACGTGGCCCTGTGAGCCACAGTGTGGCCTATCTACCACACTGCCCATCAAATGTAATATACAATTACCCCTTTATGAGTATTTACTTTGTCCCAAAAAAAAACATGGTAATTCAACTCCATGATTTTTTTATTTTATAATTTTTTTATTAGCAGCTGTGAAACTTAGAACTTCAACGACCAATAGCCACATACTCGGCTGAGGTCTCTTTTCACTTTTTGAAGTAACTCTTTTCTTTCTACCGGCCACCTCGTTAGCGACCTAGCCCTTTGTTGGTTTTCATTCTTAAGGGGCGGGTCTAACTACATTCGGTGTTCCCGCATCCGGAAACCGAGACTCGTTCGACTCCACGAGGAAGGCGCCACACTGGTAAGACTCAGGGTCTGCTGTTAACCATGATGTAGCACCCAACCTTAATTCCAGAGGGGTTTTCACCCTCAATAAAACTGCAATTCGTATTTTACCTTTCAGCCTTTACCTCTTTGAACTTTTACAACTTGACAAGTTCCGAAGCAACTAAAAACAAGGGCACAGGCAAATCTGTTGCCGCCCTTTTTCTCAAACCACCCGATCAGGACCGGGTTGGAATTATCACCGGTCCCCCGGTGAGTTTTACCATATTCTTTCCCTAATCCTCAGTATTCCGATTTATGTGTTTGAAATCTGATGTTCGAAAGATAGGCTAACGCAAATGTTCCCTTGTGGTTTTTGTCGTTTTCTGCAGACCCCGCTTTTTTGACTAATTTTATCAGGTAAAAACAATCTCCATTGAGATTTTTCCAGTTACTTTCACCTCCTATATCGCCCCTTTTCACAGCTGTTTAGTTTAGTTCATTATTCTTTTATGGGCTCATAACGGTTAAATCTTCCCGTTAGTTGACAAAACGCGAAATCGTCAGTATACACAGTGACTTTGCGATGTTGAGTATTTTTATGTTTCTGCTCCGCATAATCGGATCTGGTCGTATTCAAACATGATCAATGAAACTTTGAAGTAACTCGTTTGTATTTACATGCACGTAACTGCTGATGACAAGTATTATTTCTTGCTTATTGACAAGCACGATATGCCACCGTTTTTCTTAACTTGTGATGACATAATTGGGTTCCTTTTTTTCAACTTACGAGGGTTGTGACACGAGATCATTTAATTGCACAATGCTTTTTCTGTTACGCTCAATGCAAGCTTGGAATTGTGGTCTTTTTCTGGAAACTTAATACGGTATTGAGCAGAACTCAAATGTGATATTTTAGCTATTGTTTGAAGCCTTTCTGAAATTAGGGAAAACAATAATTACATTGTTGTGATGATACAATATATTCTCATTACTGCCAGTCACGGACATTTACGAAATAGCTATGAGATTTACCCGCAATTACTGTATTGAACGTGAACAATGCGTGTTGCGCACCCTTATTTGTCTAATTAAATTTTCAGCTACACAAGTAATCCTCAACAAGTGAAAATATTATCCATAAAATCGTATACATGGCAGTAAGCGTACAGTATAAATAAGAATCTTCTGTGTAAATAGGGACCTTGTATATGTTAACACCCAAAGATTCAAGTATATTATTCTTCACTGCACATTTGCACCCTAGGAGCTTATTTTGTTGCTTGTTTTTTTTTTTTACCTACTACTATTCTGATCGCGTCGAAAGTCACGACACATTGGTTCTTATCTCTGTCACTAGACACTTACAATTTGCTGTGAGATCAATAAACGACAGCATTTGCTGACGAACACAAAACGACACCGTCCGCCTATCCCCTCCCCCCCTTTTGTTGGTGTCCACGTCACAAGTGTTCCATTTTCGCCACAAATATTTCCTTTTCATAACAGTTTTGAACCTTTATTTCTATTTCTCTTCTAGCCCTGAAGAGTCACAGCCATATGTTGTGATGAAACACGTGTCGGCTTGATTTGTATTTACAGTGATTCCCAAGTGGGGAATACTGTGGTTGAATAAAAACCCTTGAAAGACTACACGCTGGGTCCGGTCTATCCCTACTATCGTTATTCTAAGACAAATCAGTCTACTCATATATATGGTGTGCTCTGGACAAACTGCATAAACCTAAAGAGAAGGAGGTCTTCGGTCCTTCTTCCTTCACAGAGGTTAAGGTTTTTCCTCTGACCAAGAAGCACCTACTAAAATAGTCTTACCAAGAATCCATTAGATCATTACCCTACCGTAACAAGTTGTGCGCCATTTTTCTGAACACTTAAAAAACCATTTCGCTGATCTCACACAACAGATTGAGCATGGTTTATGTCATGAGAAAAAAGAGTGCTCATGTACGTCATTTATGCCTGTCTGACTGTACGTGAGTGGAGAAGCAGGAACTGGAAAAAGTTTTCGGATTAAAGCAATTGCAACTTATATGCAGAAAAGAACGGAGTCATCACGGTCTTGTGTTGTTACCGCTCCAACTGGGTTGGCAGCAAATAACATTAAAGGGATTACTTTACATTGTTTATTGATGCTGCCAGTAGAGCATGACAATAAATCATAATCCCACAAGCTATCTGGAGAAGCTTGTTGTGAAGTTTCCAGAGTCCTGAAGAAAATTAAACTTCTTATTGATGAGGTAAGCATGGTATCAAATGTAATGCTTGCTTTTGTGCAGTTAAGAATGCAAGAAGTTCTTAAAACAGAGTATGATGTATTATTTGGAGGCAAACACATAATTGTTTTTGGAGATCTACTGCAGCTAATTCCAGTGAAAGGACAATCAGTGTTTAAAATGCTTACGCATGAAGATAGCAGGAAGTGCCTAGGAAGCATTGGAAATGTTAACATTGTTAAATTTCAAATATGCATAACTGCTTCAAAATATGCGACAGGCAAAGGATGAAGATTATAAAAATATTCTACAAGATGTAAGAATTGGAAAAGTAAGTGAGCATGGCAAAGAAGCCTTAAATGCACGATTAATTTCAAATTTGTTTCCAAACGAAAATATTCTCCTAGAGAATATTTTTAAGAAAATTCCTGAAAACAAATCTGTGATATGCTTGATGCCAACACTGCAAGAATGTTCAATCTTCAACAACAAAATGTTAAAGTTGGAAAATCAAGAGATTGTGAAACTGGAAGCTATTGATAAAATAGAGCATGAAGGAGCAACTATTATTTTGTCAGAAAAGTTGAAATCAAAATTGGATTCTTTAGAGAAGACAATATCTAAAACTGCTGGTTTGGAAAAGACTCTGTATGCATGTTTAAATTGTCGTATAATTTTACGACGGAATTTACATGTGGAAAGAGGTTTAGTAAATGGAGCAATGGGTCATGTTGTTGATTTTGTGAATTACCGAAATCGAGATGGAATTGAATTTTTAAAACTTTAATTTGATGGAATTGAAGAAGTACAACAAATCAGTCGTTATGCTCTATTTTTGCTTGTGGAAGATTTATTTGTCCGCCGAAAACAGTTTCCTGTTACTTTGGCATATGCGGTGACTATTCATAAATCTCAAGGTTTAAGTGTAGATAGTGCTTTGGTGAATATTGGAAGTTCTGTGTTCAAGGAGGGTATGGCATTTGTTGCTTTATCTCGAGTCAGAACTTTATCTGGACTGTACTTGATTGATTTTGATGAGACAAAGATTAATGCAGATCTAAATTGTGTAAAAGAATATAATAGGTTAAGATGAGAGTATGCTCCAAATTTACCTCAATATCCTCTATTTGAAAAGCGTGTGGTAGGCCGAAAAAGAAGAAATGAGGAAAATTGTAGTGAAGTTGTAGCAAAAAGAAAAAAGTAGATGAACCAGTAATTGTAAGCAGAAAGGAAAATGATTCAGTTAAAGATGTTGTTGGATTTCAGTTTGAAAACAGTTCTGGTGTCAACTGCTATGGTAATGTAGTGGTTAATGTTTTTTTTTCTCCAAACTGTACAAGAACAGATTGTTGAAAATCGGGATCAAAGATTTTGTTTGTTGAATTCTGTGTTTGAGAAATGTAGCAGTGATAGAACAAAAATAGAAAGTGTTTCTGAAATTCGAAATGTTTTAGACATATGTTCTGGTCTAAATCAATTTTCACAGAATATTCAGCAAGATTGTCAGGAATTTCTAATGTATATGCTTGTTGTATTGGAAAATGAAGGTATAGATGTAGAAAATCTTTTTGGCCTTTCTTATAAATGGCAGCATAACTGCGACAATTGTTCCTTTTCAAGTACTACTACAATAGACACTGAAAGATTTATATATTTGACTTTACCAGACTGCAAATCAGTGTCTTTTAATAATCTAGTTGGAGAAGCAAATCAAAACATGGTTGGTACTCAATGTAAATCTGCAATGCTATCAACATTATTTATACAAAGATATGGACAGTATGTAATTTTAATGTTCCAACGATGTAGACCTGATAGAACTAAATTGACAACTTTAATAAAAAAAATTGTGGCTTCTCAATTATCAATTTCAGGAAGAACCTTTGCAACTGCAGCAATTATTTACCATGATGGTCCTTCGACAACATCAGGACATTACACAGCTTATTTAAAATGTCAAAAAGGCTGGACTAATTGTAATGATACTCAATTGACTTTCAAACAACGTTTGCCTTCTGACTTACAACATTCCTACCTAGTGTTCTAACAACCGAAATTTTAGGAAAGGTAATTGGCCTATGAAGAGTGGAGCAGTTAATAAAACTTAGTCTGCTGTTCAAAATTACTTTGTGAGTGAGAGTGATCAAGATAATAAAAAACTTGTAGTTGTCATAGAGGTAGTGTAAGTGTGTCACATAGTGAGTGATATCAGTATTATAGGAAATGTTGATCATGAGTGAGCCAGAGGTGGAAATCTAACTATTGTTATATGATGTAAAAGATGTTGGGAGCTTTTCTTTCAGAAACTCAGGTAAATGGAAGTTTAAGAGTACTATTGAGTAATTTCCAAAGAAAAGGACTTTTCATATACTATTTTGCCTCGTGGAGAAGTAAGTGGATCAAAAATGAGTTAAGATATGTTTTTTCTAAGTTTTACATTATTTATTGAAACGTTGTATGGGTTTTTTAAACACAATCTTTTTGATTGTGTTTTTTTTTTGCCCGCTGTCATATGATGAGTAGTATTGAACTCACTGTTTTAAGTGAAATTCAATATATTCTGAGAACAGCAAAAATAAACCATATAACATGTTGTACAAGTTATTTTGTATTTTGAAATATATATTATACTCCCCTTGTCTCACGCTCACTCACCTTTTTCCACCCCTCTTTACTCACCCTCACTGCCCTTCTCTCACTCTCCTTCACCCCATTCCCTTACTCCACTTCCCTCACTACCCCTCATTCACCATTCCTTCACTCCCCTTTCCCTCTCTCCCCTCCACCACTTTCCAGCTCTCACTCTACTTCACTCCCCTTCCCCTTCTTTCCTTCCTTTGCTCCCTCAGTAATTCCCCTTCCCTCACTCACCTTACTCCACTTCACTCACTCCTTCTGTCCTCTCACATCCTCACTGCCCTTCCCTCACTCTCTCACTCTTACCCTCACTCCCTCTATCCATCCCCTCACTTTGTCACTCCCCCTTCCCTCACTCACTCCCTTTAACTCACCAACACTCCCTCATTTACCTTTCTATGCTCCCTCACTTAGTCTCCTTCTCTCACTCCTTCCTTCACTACCTATATGTCCTCAATCCCTCACTCCCCTTGTCTTACGCTCACTCGCCTTTATCCACCCTCTGTCACTCCTCTTTCCTCAACCTCACTGCCCTTCTCTCACCCTCCCTCACCCGGTTCCCTTACTCCACTTCCCTCACTTATCCTCATACCCCATCCTTAACTCCCCTTCCCCTTTCTCTCCTCACGCACTCACCTTTTCCCAGTCCCTCTGCTTCACTCCCCTTCCCCTTCTTTCCTTCCTTTGCTCCCTCAGTAATTCCCCTTCCCTTACTCACCTTACTCCACTTTACTCACTCCTTCTCTCATTCCCTCTGTCCTCTCACTTCCTCACTCCTCTTCCCTCACTCCCTCTGTTACCCTCACTCCCTCTGTCTCCTCACTCTCTCACGCCCCTTCACTCACCTTCCATCCCTCATTTTCGTGAATGCACCCTCACTCACTCCCCCTTCCCTGTCACTCACTCCCCTTTCCTTACTCCCCTTTCCTCCGTTAGTTTTGATTACTCACATTCCTTTAGTATCTTACTCACCTTCAGTTCATTTCTCTCTCCCTCTCTTCCTCTGTCACTGAATCTATCCGCCTCATTATCCTCTTACTAATTTGCTCTCCCTCTATTTCTTTTTCACTCTGTCCTTCACCATTCCTTTGTTTCCCTTTCTGTGTCTTTCACTCCTACTTTATCTCTTAGTACCCTTTTATGACTTTTAATCTTCTGCCTTGTCTCTTGTATTTTGAAATATATATTATAAAAATTATAAGTATTTTTTTTTCCTCTTCCACAGATATTACATTTATTAAAAATATGTCATTAAGTTTACATTACTTATAAGGTAAGTTTGACAAACACAATGTACTTCCTCATCACTTTTTTCCTTAACCTCACTACTCTTCTCTCACCCACCCTCACCTCCGTTCCCTTACTCCGCTTCCCTCACTTATTCTCATTCCCCATGTTTACTCCCCTTTCCCTCACTCCCCTCCCACACTCACCTTCTTTCAGATCCCCTGCTTTACTTCCCTTCCCCTCTCTTCCCTTCCTTCGCTCCTTCACTCATTCCCCTTCCCTTACTCACCTTACTCCACTTCTCACTCCTTCTCTCACTCCGTCCTCTCACTTCCTCACTCCCCTTCCCTCCCTCTCTTAGCCTTACTCTCTCCGTCCCTTCACTTTCTCACTCCTCTTCCGTCACGCTCACTCCCTATAACTCACCCACACCCCCTCACTTACCCTTCTTTGCTCCCTTACTCAGTCCTTTTCTCTCACTCTTTCCTTCACTACCTCTATGTCCTCACTCCCTCAGTCCCCTTGTCTTACACTCACTCGCCCTTATCCACCCTCTATCCCTCTTTCCTCAACCTCACTGCCCTTCTCTCACCCTCCCTCACCCCCGTTCCTTTACTCCGGTTCCCTCACTTATCCTCATTCCCCATCCTTAACTCCTCTTCCCCTCACTCTCCTCCCGCAGTCACCTTTTCACAGTCCCTCTGCTTCACTTCCCTTCTTTCCTTCCTTTGCTCCCTCAGTCATTCCCCTTCCCTCACTCACCTTACTCCACTTTACTCACTCCTTCTCTCAGTCCCTCTGTTCTCTCACTTCCTCACTCCTCTTACCTCACTCCCTCGGTTACCCTCACTCCCATTGTCCCCTCACTCTCTTACCCCCCTACACTCACCCTCACTCACCTTCCATCCCTCATTGTCGTGAATCCCCCTCACTCCTCCTTCCCTGTCACTCACTCCCCTTTCCTCCTTTAGTTTTCCTAACTCAGATTCCTTTAGTATCTTACTCACCTTCAGTTCATTTCTCTCTCCCTCTCTTCCTGTCACTGAAGCTATCCGCCTCATTATCCTCTTAGTAATTTGCTCTCCCTATATTTCTTTTTCACTCTGTCCTTCACAATTCCTTTGTTTCCCTTTCTGTGTCCTTCACTCCTACTTTATCTTAGTATCCTTTTATGACTTTTAATCTCCTGCCTTGTCTCTTGTATTTTGAAATAAATATTATAAAAATTATAAGTAATGTTTCTTTCCCCTCTTCCACAGATATTAAATGTATTAAAAATATGTAATTAAGTTTACATTACTTATAAGGTAAGTTTGACAAACACAATGTACTTCCTCATCACTTTTTTCCTTAACCTCACTACTCTTCTCTCACCCACCCTCACCTCCGTTCCCTTACTCCGCTTCCCTCACTTATTCTCATTCCCCATGTTTACTCCCCTTTCCCTCACTCCCCTCCCACACTCACCTTCTTTCAGATCCCCTGCTTTACTTCCCTTCCCCTCTCTTCCCTTCCTTCGCTCCTTCACTCATTCCCCTTCCCTTACTCACCTTACTCCACTTCTCACTCCTTCTCTCACTCCGTCCTCTCACTTCCTCACTCCCCTTCCCTCCCTCTCTTAGCCTTACTCTCTCCGTCCCTTCACTTTCTCACTCCTCTTCCGTCACGCTCACTCCCTATAACTCACCCACACCCCCTCACTTACCCTTCTTTGCTCCCTTACTCAGTCCTTTTCTCTCACTCTTTCCTTCACTACCTCTATGTCCTCACTCCCTCAGTCCCCTTGTCTTACACTCACTCGCCCTTATCCACCCTCTATCACTCTTTCCTCAACCTCACTGCCCTTCTCTCACCCTCCCTCACCCCCGTTCCTTTACTCCGGTTCCCTCACTTATCCTCATTCCCCATCCTTAACTCCTCTTCCCCTCACTCTCCTCCCGCAGTCACCTTTTCACAGTCCCTCTGCTTCACTTCCCTTCTTTCCTTCCTTTGCTCCCTCAGTCATTCCCCTTCCCTCACTCACCTTACTCCACTTTACTCACTCCTTCTCTCAGTCCCTCTGTTCTCTCACTTCCTCACTCCTCTTACCTCACTCCCTCGGTTACCCTCACTCCCATTGTCCCCTCACTCTCTTACCCCCCTACACTCACCCTCACTCACCTTCCATCCCTCATTGTCGTGAATCCCCCCTCACTCCTCCTTCCCTGTCACTCACTCCCCTTTCCTCCTTTAGTTTTCATAACTCAGATTCCTTTAGTATCTTACTCACCTTCAGTTCATTTCTCTCTCCCTCTCTTCCTGTCACTGAAGCTATCCGCCTCATTATCCTCTTAGTAATTTGCTCTCCCTATATTTCTTTTTCACTCTGTCCTTCACAATTCCTTTGTTTCCCTTTCTGTGTCCTTCACTCCTACTTTATCTTAGTATCCTTTTATGACTTTTAATCTCCTGCCTTGTCTCTTGTATTTTGAAATAAATATTATAAAAATTATAAGTAATGTTTCTTTCCCCTCTTCCACAGATATTAAATGTATTAAAAATATGTAATTAAGTTTACATTACTTATAAGGTAAGTTTGACAAACAAAATTTACTTTCTCATCACTCTTTTCCTTAACCTCACTACTCTTCTCTCACCCACCCTCACCCCCATTCCCTTACTCCGCTTCCCTCACTTATTCTCATTCCCCATGTTTACTCCCCTTTCCCTCACTCCCCTCCCACACTCACCTTCTTTCAGACCCCCTGCTTTACTTACCTTCCCGTCTCTTCCCTTCCTTCGCTCCCTCACTCATTCCCCTTCCCTCACCTTACTCCACTTCACTCACTCCTTCTCTCACTCCCACTGTCCGCTCACATCCTCACTCCCCTTCCCTCACTCTCTTAGCCTCACTCTCTCCGTCCTCTCACTCTCACTCCCTATAACTCACCCACAATCCCTCACTTACCTTTCTTTGCTCCCTCACTCAGTCCCTTTCTGTCACTTCTTCCTTCACTCCCTCTATCCCCTCACTCCCCTTGTCTTATCCTCACTCACTTTTATCCACCCTCTTTCACCCCTCTTTACTCACGCTCTCTGCCCTTCTCTCACCCTGCCTCCCCCGTTCCCTTACTTCGGTTCCCTCACTACCCCTCATTCCCCATCCTTCTCTCACCTTCCCCTCACTCTCCTCCCGCAGTTACCTTCTCTCAGTACCTATGCTTCAGTCCTCTTCCCCTCTATTCCCTTCCTTCGCTCACTCAGTAATTCCCCTTCCCTCACTCACCTTACTCCACTTCACTCACTCCTTCTCTCACTCCCTCTGTCCTGTCACATCCTCACTCTCCTGCCCTCACTCCCTCTTAGCCGCACTACCTACGTCCCCTCACTCTCAGTCCCCTTCCCTCATGCTCACTCCCTTTAACTCACCTACACTCCCTCACTTACCTTTCTAT
Organism: Lissotriton helveticus; assembly: GCF_964261635.1. NCBI lineage: Eukaryota > Metazoa > Chordata > Amphibia > Caudata > Salamandridae > Lissotriton > Lissotriton helveticus. Next base: position 1,759,740,086 of record NC_136059.1, read on the forward strand.
GCTCCCTCTCTGTCCCCTTCTTTTACTCTTTCCTTCACTCCCTCTGTCTCCTCACTCCCCTTGTCTCACGCTCACTTGCCTTTATCCACCCTCTATCACCACTCTTTCCTCAACCTCACTGCTCTTCTCTTACCCTCCCTCACCCCTGTTCCCTTACTCCGCTTCCCTCACTTATCCTCATTCCCCATGTTCACTCCCCTTCCCTTCACTCCCCTCCCACACTCACCTTCTTTCAGTCCCCCTGCTTCACTTCCCTTCCCCTGTCGTACCTTCCTTCGCTCCCTCACTGATTTTCCTTTTCTCTCTCATCGTACTCCACTCCACTCACTCCTTCTGTCAGTCCCTCTGTCCTCTCACTTCATCAATCCTCTTCCCTCACTCCCTCTATATTACCCTCACTCCCTCCATCCCCTCATTCTGTGACTCCCCCTTCACTCACCCTCACTCACCTTCCATCCCTGTCATCAACTCACCCTCACTCACTCCCCTTCTGTCATTTGCTCCCTCAGTCACTTTCTACTCTTCATTCAGTCATTTTATCCATTCATCTATGCAGTGCACATTCATTGAAAAAAAAAGAGAATATATAAGGAATATAGCTCTTTTTGGAGAATTGGAGGTAGTTCTAAAAACTTTTTTTTCTTTTTTCGTTTTTATATATTTTTCTAATACTTTTTCAGAACGATTTTATACTTTTTGGGGATTTTTTGGGGAGAAAAACAAAACCAGGGAATCCAAAACTGCTCAACAGGAGCAAAAAAAAGGGGAAAAATTAGTGGTGGGTGGAGCAGTGGTGTTCTTGTTTTCTATGAACAATAAGTTTGACGCTCTGCTCCCCATAGCAAATCAATTCATCGCAGTCCTTGCACAGAAATTTCAGACCTGCAAAGACCGGCTGCACGCTGGGAATTAATCTTGCACCTTGTCTACCAGAAGGTGTTGCTCCACCAGTCGAGGTGCTGCCGCCATCTGTTGGACGATTGCGTGCCAGGTCCCGGACACTCTCCTTCGCATAGTTGTTGGGGTGTCTCCTCTCAACATGCCTGATTAAAGTGGCATTACCAAAGCTGTATTTTTTGGTTGGGTCACCACGTGACAAGGTGGTGCCACATATTTTGCAGCACACCTTCGCCGCATTCACCTTTTCACCTTCGGGGAAGGTAAGAAATTTCCAAATGTAATGTTCTTTGACTTTGCGCCGAGGAGGGTCCTCTGGCACAAACTCTTCATCAGAGTCACTGGAGGTTGTCTGTCTTCCAGCCATTCTTCAGAAAAAGACAAGATGCTGCAGAAGAACCAGGGAACAGCTCTTGCTCTCTCCAAGTTCAAAGTGGTAGTGAGGGAAAAAGGTGGGGGGCTTTCAATATTTGGAAAAAAAACTTCTATTGTGTTTTTATCTAGGAACCTAAATCGATATTTCTATTTTATGCCCTTGTTCGGCTATAATCAATAATATCCCTATAACGGCATAAGGAATCATATCCATATTAGTCGTAGCCCATGCAGTCACATTAAGCAAGGCTACTTCCCTGGCCTCCTAGAAAGCACAACGAGTTCTCTAAACAAACCAAACCTCCAGCAACCTGGGAAATCCCCCTTGCTTTTGTTTTGATTTTGTCCTAGAACTCTTGTAAAGCACTGTAAGAACGGCCAGTTCTTAGTGACATCTTTATTGACGTCTTATGTCCAACCTTACGTCAAACCCGGCACCTTTCAGGTATAAATATACCAACGTTCCCTTAAGCAAACACACGGTGGTGGTTTTGGAGCAGAGCAGCGATCTACTTGCCCGAGAGCCCAGCTGATGCGAGAGCCCACGGACGCTGCCCCTCCTTTTTGACGCACTGAAAGAGACGCTGTCTTTTCTCCTGCCGAGAAATCCAGCTCCGGTGTTTCCAGATACCTTCGCGGGTTACTGGGATATCGAGTCCTGAGAGAGAGATACAAGACCTCCTGCTTTCTAATTACCCAGGTACGGAACTGACTAAACCCTTGAAGAGAATTCTTGAGTCAGATTCTTGGCAAAAACAAACTTAACTTAAACTGCTACTTATTTACTCCTTCCCACGTATTAGGCTTAGGTCAGGTACACAGGGGTAGGCGTATTTAGAAGCACCAGTTGAGTACGTTAGTCAATGTATATATGTATATATATATTATCTATTTTAAAGTATCATATGGCTAAGAAACCATATCAATGCTTTTACAGTATTATTTTATAATCACCTTTTACTGTACGCACTTTACTTTACTATGAGTATTGCAATCGTGGCAATTCATTTCTCTTGCATGAGAAAGAAGACTGCTCAATAAATAACATCTTTTATTGAAAACGCCCGTCTCTCTTTTCTCTGCACTCTGCTGAAACTAAGTATGCACACTTGACTGAGTGAAATAGCCGTCTATTGTTTTCACACGACTCTAGAGATACTCTTATTCTGAGGGAGCAAAGTTGTCATGTTATATGGTTGTCGGAAGCTAATTCCTTCTTGTCTAATCAGGAAAGTTAATTCCTTCTTGAACATTCGAGAAAGTTTCTAGTGACCTCTGAGCTAGCTGGCAAACCTTAAGTCTAATATAGTCAGTAGAGACCTAGTTGACCTCAGTCCTACGTCTATACTGCTGAATATATTAATCCAATGCGCAGAGCCTATTGGGAATATAGGAACTACACTACACTCTCACCGTACTCCACTTCACTCACTCCTTCTCTCAGTCCCTCTGTCCTCTAACTTCATCACTCCTCTTCCCTCACTCTATATTACCCTCCCTCCCTCCATCCCCTCACTCTGTGACTCCCCCTTCACTCACCCTCACTCACCTTCCATCCCTGTCATCAACTCACCCTCACTCACTCCCCTGCTGTCATTTGTTCCCTCAGTCACTTTCTACCCTTCATTCAGTCATTTTATCCATTCATTTATGCAGTGCACATTCATTGAACCACGTGACAAGGTGGTGCCACATATTTTGCAGCACACCTTCGCCGCATTCACCTTTTCACCTTCGGGGAAGGTAAAAAAATTCCAAATGTAATGTTCTTTGACTTTGCGCCGAGGAGGGTCCTCTGGCACAAACTCTTCATCAGAGTCACTGGAGGTTGTCTGTCTTCCAGCCATTCTTCAGAAAAAGACAAGATGCTGCAGAAGAACCAGGGAACAGCTCTTGCTCTCTCCAAGTTCAAAGTGGTAGTGAGGGAAATAGGTGGGGGCTTTCAATATTTGGAAAAAAAAAAAACAACTTATGAACCAATGAAAAGTGTTGTTTTAAGGTCACATGGCTTGACGCGCTTACGCTACGGAGCGCTTCCGGGTGCACTAACGCAGCACGTACGTAGGCGATTACGGAGGCATTTCCGGGGGCGCTTACGCGGCGTGTGTGAATGAAGTTTTACTTGATTTTCAGAAATGTGTTTAAAGTTAAAATACGGTTATTTAAAATCAAAATACTACTTTCATGAGTATGCCACTGAATGTCTTGCATTATTATTTGCTTTAAATACATAATTATATTTTTTTCGCTCGCGGGAATAGCGCTTACGCTACGTGTACGTTTACAGGGTACGCGCACCCTGAGCGCTCCGGAGTTAAAAAATAAAAATAAAAAAAACATAGGAAAAATATATTGAAAAATTAATATTACAAAAATAAAGAATATTTGAATAATTAAAAAAATATATAAAATAATTAATAGCTATGAAAAATAGCTATTAAAAAATTAATAATTCACTTTAAAAACCGTAGGTTTCAAACTCGTTATAGTTACGAATTAGCTTTCAAAAAACCTTTGAAATTCACTGAAAAAACCATAGGTTTCACACTCGTTATACTTAGGAATTAGCATTTAAAAAACCTTTGAAATTCACTATAACTCGCGCGCCCGCAATCCACTGCTGATGATGTCACATATTACATCATTCATGACACGGTCAGTGACATTATTATAGTTTATTATAAGTTCATTATAATTAATTATATATTTATTTTCTGAGTTATAGTGAGTCCAACTAACTATAACGTGGGAATTTCAATGGTTTTGTACGAGTAAAATGTTCAGCTAACTATAACTGGTGTGAAACCTATGGTTTTTTCAGTGACATATATATATATATATATATATATACACATACATATATATATATATAAATAATCACAGTGTGAGCCACTATGGTCACTGAAGAAGGAACTATTTAGGTGCATTTGAAAAATGTAAGCAGGCTTTATTCAAGCACCTCAAGTGACGGGAGCTGATAGGAAAAGCGAGCTGCCCGACTGACCTTTAACGCATGCTTTGGTGAGTGGAAGCAAAATGTGAATGACAATTTAACTGACCAATACTTGAAGCCTAAACAAAGGCCTCTCTGTATGTACATTATTATTTGCTGAAAAATAATTGTCTCGCAAAAGAAAGCTAAAGTGGTTTGAAAAGGTCAGACCTACAAACAGCCTTGCCAAAACATATCCAACAATTCTGGGGTTGAGGGAGTCTCCTTTAGTACTTTTTTGTGAATGTAGATTAACTGTTTCAGATTGACAAAGCCTGCTGCTACAGAATTATATTCTCCTTTGTGCCACATCCTCCTTACTCATTGAGGGAGAATGGCCCTCTAAGAAGGGTCACCCCAAAGTTATTGTCTTCCTCCTTTTTTTCCGGACCATCTTTTCTTGGCTTTAGGACACTGGGAATTTTACCACTGCTGACCACTGCTAAAGTGCATGTGCTCTCACCTCTAAACATGGCATAACTGGTTTACGCCTGTTTGGCATATTTAAAGTCCCTTGTAAAGTGGTATACCATATACCCAGGGCCCGCACGTTAAATGCCACTAGTGGGCCTGCACCACTGATTGTGCCACTCACATAAGTAGTCTTTTAAACCTGTCTCAGGCCTGCCACTGAAGGGGCCTGCAAGTGCAGATTACTGCCACTACGACTTGGCATTTGAATCTACTTGCCAAGCTTGAAACTCCTGTTTTATTACACATACGTTAGCTCCAAGGAAGGCACTAGGAAGCCCAAAGCGCAGGGTGCTATGTAAATGAAAGGTAGGACATGTACTGGTATGTTTTGTATGTCCTGGTAATGACAAGCAGCCTATTTTGTTTTTCACCACTGAGGCCTACTCCTCTCATATGTTAGCATTTGTATTTCCCTAATACATTTTTAAGATGTAGTTCCTTTTCAGAGTAGAGTAGCTTTTTCCTTTTCAGAGTAGAGTAGCTTTTTCATGTTTGGAATGGTAATGGAATCTCCTCCTTACTGTAAACTGTGATTTTCCATTACTATTTTAGAACAACCACTTTTAGAAAACTGACATTTCTCTGTGCTTATAACTCTGTTTGCTTTGAAGCTTGTCTCCAATACACATCTGGGCTGGATGACAGCTGCACTTTGTGCATTCCCTCCACAACACAGGAAGGATAGGTGTGTATGAGTACCCATCTATGTACATTTGCATTCTGATGGCCTGGCCAAGATGGAAGGGAGAGACTAACACTTCACTTTAATAGGCTGTCCTGTCCCAACACAAAGGATTGATCACCCCCTCAGACAGGAATGGGTTTAAATGGATACTTGGGGACTTCAGAGAGCTGATTTGAAGGCATCCCCCACATCAAAGGCAGTTTTGGGTATACGTACTGGGTCTCTGACCCCCTAAAATCTGACACATCTGGATATTGAACTGACACTAGGTCAGAAGGACTGCTTTGCTGCTAAAAAGGACTTATCTTTGGGCTGCAGACTTGGAAGACCTGCGTTTCTCTTGTGCTGCCCTGCTGCCTACTGCTCCCTGACTGTGCTGAAGGAGAACTGGAATCTGCCTTCCCTCCAAGTGATCTCCAAGGGCTTGCCTCCTATTTTCTGAAGTCTCAGGGACACAAAAGACTTCTTGCAATTCTGCTGGTGCTGCTGGACTGGCCATCTGTGAGTCCTACCCTTGATTGAGATGCCCTCTCCAGTTCTGGGCCTCAGATGTGGGTTCTGCAGCTGTGTTGCTACAAAATCAATGCACAGTCACCACTAGGCCAATCACAACCAAAGCAGTGCCCTTTGACGCGAGTCGATCTGGAGACAGCCCTGCGCGGGTTGATGACAACCCAGAACCAGACTACAAGGTTTGATTACGACGCAGCGCCAATTAAAGGTCCAGACTGCGAGGCTCGACTTTGACGCATCAATCAGACTGCGTGAATATGAACAGATGCATTGCCTTCACTGCATGGAGAACACATACGCATTTCACTGCATGGAGAACACATACGCATTTTGTTGCTTGCGACCAGGAAAGGTACTTGTGTGGCCTGTGTGGGTCCTGTAACTGGCCTGCGGTTCCACGAGGTCACCCCGAACTTTGACTTTGTCACACTCCAGCATAACCTAAAGTAAACATTTTTGCGCTACTTGCTTCTAAGCGCTTTACAGCATTTCTTTAAAATACACTCTCTCAACTTCTATACATTAGATTATTGCCACTTTTGGTCTTGTTTAGTTTATAATATAGTACCCTTTTTCTTATATAACTGTGTGGAGTCTTTGTTGTGTATTCATTGCGTTCCTGTATGTTTATGTTGCACAAATACACATTGCCTCTTTGGATAAGCCCGACTTCTTGGTGCCAAGCTACCACAATGCTTTCTATCAAAAAAGAGTTTGGCCCATATGGACAGAAGTGGGGTAAGGGCCCAAGATACTTTGAGAAACAAAAAGGAACCCACACTTCACATTTAACACCATGCAATTTTGGTTGAAAAAGAAGATAAACAAAATTTAATATGTTTATCCTGGCAATTAATTGCCTCGTTTTTATTCAATAAAAATCTTTTGTTGACTATTCATAAAGTCTAGAGAGCATTACCAAGGAGGCATTTGAAAGTGGCTTCTTGGGCCCAAAGGAATTGGAATTCTTAAATAAAAAGTCACCAAGAACACCTGTTCTTTACTTTCTTCCAAAAATTCATAAGGACGACACGGCACCCCCAGGCAGACCAATCGTCTCCGGTTGTGATTCAGTCCTGGAGCCGGCATCAAAATATATTGATTTTTTCCTGAAGCCTTTTCTACCTGAGGTCAAATCGTACCTAAGGGACACCATCGATTTCATCAATAAACTCAATGACATGACTTTTGACTCAGAAACACAATTGATGGTAACGCTAGAAGTCACCTCTCTTTATACTCAGATTCCCCAAGGGGAGGCCCTCGAGGTCATGGAAATCTATTTAGAACAACGTGAAAGACCACATAGAGTTCCAACCGCATTTATTCTATCTTTGGCCCAAATTACACTGAAAAGTAATTACTTTAAATTTGAAAATGAATTTTTTGTGCAGGTCAAGGACACGGCCATGGGTTGTCCCTATGCTCCTGAGATGGCGGTGCTGTACATGTCACAATATGAGGAGAAATTCATTTATAATGACAATCCTTACAGCACAAACATCAAGCAATGGATGAGGTATATTGACGACGTCTGGCTCCTGTGGCAGGGGAGCCAGACCGAGCTCATGTCCTTTTATGAATGGCTGAATTTGAGACATCCAGATATTAAATTTTCCATTGATTGCAGCAATCAAAGAATGACATTCCTCGATGTGGCAGTTTGCACGGAAGGGGGTAAATTCACCACTACCCTATTCAAGAAAGCAACAGACAAAAATACCATCTTACACTATAAAAGCGCACATCCGCAGTGTTTAAAAGAGAACCTTCCTTATGGTCAACTCCTCAGGATTAGACGCAATTGTTCTGAACTCGATGAGTTCAATGCACATGCAGACAATTTCTGTGAGGAATTAGAAAAAAGAGGTTACCCTAAAAAGCTTTTGAAGCATTCAAAGAAAAGGGCATGCTTCACACCACGGGAAGAATTGTTGAAAGTAAAAGCCAAAAAGGAGTTGGAGAAACTTGTTTGTGTTACCACCTATGGAGTTCACACGAACAAATTTCGCCAAATTATACTGCGCAATTGGCATTTGTTGGAGGGATTGGAATTCCCACTACAAAGGCCAATCTTTGCAATGAGGAAAAATCAGAGTGTCGGCCAACAGATCATTCGAGCAGACAGTTACATACAGAAACCAAAAAGTGACCTGTTGACAAAATGGAATCTTAAACCCATCACAGGCCACCGCAAATGTGGCACTTGTGTGGCCTGCAATAATGTTGTAGAAGGAGATGAATTTTGCCATAATGGTAGGAAATGGAGACACAGTTTACATACAAACTGCAAAAGCAAAAATGTCATCTATGGGATTCTGTGTGCATGTAACAAATTGTATATAGGAAAAACATGTCAGCAAGTAAATGTTAGGATAAAACAACATCGTTCACGACTAAAGAGAAAAGTGCAAAATGCCCCAATGGTTGAGCATTTTTTGGCTGCAGACCACAAAGAGACGGATTTCAAATGGACAGTTTTAGCCGGGATGGACCCACAGCACAAATCGCCTAATGTGGAGAAGGCGTTGTTGCGAAAAGAGGCCTATCTGATACTTCGCTTTGACACCATAAACACTGGTCTGAACTCAATTAGTGAAATCACCAGACTTTGAGTGGTGAACGGCAATCTACACTTCAAATCCCATAATGCACTGGTTCGGTAAACCAATTCGCGCCACTAGCGATTGGTCGAGAAAAAAGTGAACCTTTTAGATAGGCCAGTGCAAGTGAATTCCCCTCTCCCTCTGTGTGATGGAATGAGGAAGTGGAAGGCGAGCCAAACCCTCAGGTATGTGCAGTCTGACTGACTTAGAGTCGATATGAGAAGAAACAGTTCCTGTGCCTCAGTAATGAAGAGACTTTAATCATAATATTTTTAAGCAGGAAGCGCTCCCGTTTTCCGCATATTCAATCTTGGAAGCGGGTCGTTAAAGTAATACCGCGCGGCTCCCAAGTAACAGTACGTGCGTCTGCACACACTTAACTTTAAAAGCTGAAAGTGTAAACGCGCCGCTTGTATACATCCTTGCGCGCGCCTTTCACCAAAATGATTTAAAGCCTCCAATTATAATATTTTCAAATTGGAAGCGCCCCCGTCTATCTTTTATTCAATCTAGGAAGCGGGTTGCTAAAACATTACCGCGCGTCTCTCAAGCAACAGTACGTGTGCTTTCAACTTTAGAAGCACGAAGTGGAAACGCGCCGCTTGCAAACACCGCTGCGCGCGTCTTTCACCAAAATGATTTAAAGCCTAAAACCGGCGTTCGGCTTTTAGTTTGTTGTGAACAAATGAAAAATAGTAGGGTGAATAAGGAGTGCCCGTGTTGATCTATGCAGGATCCCTGTACCTGGGTGCAGCAACAAGAGTCACCGGACATACTTTTGAAATTCAGTAAACGAAGACGTTCTTGAGAGGCCCGTGAGCCGCCCTCATCACGAATGCGAGACACAAACGCAGTAAGTCACCCGAATCCCCAGCCCACAATGTTGGGTCACAAGGCGATAGAGCGAACAAAAGTGAGTAATGGGCTATTTTACAACATGTTTTTCAGTACTTCAAAAAAACGAGTGGCGAAAAATTCCAGAATAGAAAATAGGAAATAGCAGGAACCCAACAGGCTCCCCTCATTTTAATTCAGGTAAGAGACATTCAGTTGTTTGTCTCTTTCTCTGCTTTATTAGCATTTCAACTTGTCAGAACTGCACAATACCTGTACCTTACGTGAAAATAAGTTTTTCTAGAAATACCCACAGACTCCACGAATTCATGAATGTTGCTTTGGAAGAGCAGAACTTACCTCAAGTCCTCTGAGGTATGTTCCACTTTTATAGTTGTACATATGAGAAGGACCTGGCAGGTTGAGTAGAGCAATGTATATTAAATGTCCACAATTTGGTTTATGTTTTCACTATTAGGTCTAAGAAACGAGGGAAAGAATTCATTTGGCCCTGATGAGAGTTTGTGAAGAACCCTCCCAAACTCGAAACGCGTAGGCAAACAGGATCAAGTCCTTAGTCCGGAATCATAGTTAAATTGCTTAGGAACTTGTAGCCTACTAGCACTTCTACAGAATGGTGGTGGTGTTTTCAACAGACACACTGATAGTCTGTTTGATGGTCAAATATTTGTGAATAAGCATTCATTATGTTTTGATTGAAATATATTTTGAATTTTTTTCTTCTCTCCTAGTTGTGAGATATGTTATCACTTTCTTGCACAATATTTATATGTTTGCACATTGTATATGTAATTTTGATTCAAATTTCTTGCACATTGTATACTGAATTTTGATTTAATTTTCTGTGTTGTGTTGTACCAAGTAAACATCGCAACATTTATGGCTAGTACATGAAAGGCAATGTCATTTCTCTAGACTTTATGAATAGTCAACAAAAGATTTTTATTGAATAAAAACGAGGCAATTAATTGCCAGGATAAACATATTAAATTTTGTTTATCTTCTTTTTCAACCAAAATTGCATGGTGTTAAATGTGAAGTGTGGGTTCCTTTTTGTTTCTCAAAGCTACCACAATGAGCACAGGTTATCTTTTAGTGTGTATCTAGAATGCCCTGACCAGAGTGGTGGTTCCTGCCTGGCCTGGGTGCATACCTCAGTCAACAAGAAATGCAATTTCTAACATTCATGGACTGGAAGTGGATCTAAGTCGATAGTCAAAGCTCACTATCACAGCAGGATTTAATGTATCTGGTGTTTCCCGCATCTCATCTTGCATGTCTGAACTATAAGAAAATAGCCTACTAGCTGGATCATTGCTATCTTACAGTTTTGATTGTAAGCACCACCGTGACTGTAAAGTTTAAACTTACTAGTATCTTTGAAATAAAATAAAAAAACGCTCAACTTGGCCTTAAAGAAGAATAACATACTGAAAGGTCTACCACCCAACAAAAGTAATCAGAAATTACGTATACAGAGTTGTATTGTTTTTTTGAAAACCTTTATTGACATCATAAGGAGAGACAAGTCGAGGCCTACAACCAAGCCGGCCGGCCGCAATGTGCAAAATAATCAGGAGTCACCAGGCAAATATTACATAATCAATCAATACAAAGCAGAGGCCGTACAATCGCAGAAGGGGAGAAGAAATACAGAAACCAAAGGGCTAAAACACAGGAGTAAATCAGGCTTAATTTTATAATATGGGGAGAAGACATATGACAGGCTCACTTTCAATACGGAGGCATCCGATATCCCAAACCAACCTCAACATTATTAAGGGGGCATGGGGGCAAAATATCGGGGGGACAATACAATGCATTCAAGAAAATCAGGATACGTGAGACACAATCAGCCCCTGAGCATTATCCTCGTAACATGCCCGCCACCCAAGACACTACCAAGCCAGAACAGAGGGATCGGAAAAACAATGCATCAAAACCAGCCCGTCATAGTAACCTCTGGGACACAGGAAGGGGGGAAAAAAAAAGGGGGGGGGGGGACGAAGTGGGGAAGGGGAAGGAAAATGGAGGGAAGACAAAATAAAACAATAAAAGGAAAATAAGAAAATATGAAAAACGAAAGGAAGAAGACACGCCGACACAGGCCCCCCGTGACGGAAAGACAGGAGACAGAAGGAGTAGCGGCCCAAGTGGGGGTATGGCGATCGGGGAGAAAGACAGCCGAAACATAGCAGGAGGATTAACGACGCCACACCCCCCACCCGAAACACACCATAGGAGGTCGGGACAGACGCGGCCTCACGAAAAAGAGATACAAAAGGGCCATAGAACCAGAAGACAAACAAAAAGTAGAGCCCAACCCACCCGTCCCACCCTGCACCCCTGTAGAAGGCTATGGCCCACCCTTCAAACAGCGTGCCTGTCGCCCTAAACCAGACCCCGAAATATAGCGAGAAGTAAGAAAGAAGAAAGAGACAAAAAGGCAACAAAAGCGGAGAAAAGAAGACAGGAGGGAGGAGCAGAATAACCATAATCCGAACGGGCGGCCGCAGCCCTCCGCCCAACCAGACAAGCACAGTCAAAAACCGACCAGGACGACACCCCATCACGCGCCACAAAACATTAGGAGAAGGGGACCTCCCACCTTTCTACGATTAAAAACAATTATGCTATTAAATCGTATACCGGGAATCAAACGGAAGTCGTACATTTCACCCCCAACCCTTTCGAGCGACAAACCCCACCCACCACATGGCAATGTAAAACCACATACTAAATACGAAATCAGAATATAATCGAGTGGAATGGTGACTAGCATAGTTACGTGGGGGGTAGATAGATCCACAAGGGAGCAATAGTCCAAACAGAAAGTATCGATGCATCAAATATCGCAGCACGAGCAATGAAAAACAGGAGTTCAGTTGCGCCACTGGAGCGGGCGAGGTGGCCCCAATTATAGACACAGGCAAAGTCATCGAAGCAGGCACAGGAGGCAGTCCACCAATAGTTTCAGGCAACTATGTCGAACAGGGTCGCAGTACAGCATCCAAGTCCCCGGGGTCCGAACCTTGAAAAGCAGGGCGCCCCAAAGTCACCGACACACAACACGATCTCCGATCAGTGGCGGAGACACTCAAGTCAATCGAGGGGGGCGAGGCAATGAAGTCTTCGAAACATGAGGGCGACAAGAAGAAATGGCCGCCCAAAATGGCGGCAGATCGTGGCGTACCCACCGAGACGCCCAGGGCCAGGGAAGCATGTAGGGATCTCAGGGCTTCCAGGATATCTCTGACCGTTGGCTCACGTCCACCAGCTCCGCTCCCCACACCAATAGGCAACACGGGCCCGCCGCCACAGGGTGATTCTCGTTTCAGAGGGTCGGCCGCCATTTCGTGAATCAGCCCAATCGCCGCTCACCAAGACCCCCGGAAAGAACAGTTCTCAAATGTAGGACTTTACAAGCTCCGGGGGTCCCAGCAAGGGCGGCCTCAATGCCAAAAGGATGTCCGCCCGAGACGGGTCTCCGCCAGCACCAGCACCGGTGCCCCAATCAAGCGGAGTCCGGGCCCCGAGGACCAGGGCCGCCGGACAAAACAGGGGCGGGGAGAGACCCCTTCACAGACCAAGGTCCCCGGGCCTCTCACCCACGTCGGTCGCGCGGCCACCAGGGCAGGCCCGGGTCAGGACCGCCGGGATCTTCGCACATCGGCTCCCAACACTGGTTCTCGCTCTCGGTCGGGGCAGAGAGCCGTCGGATCCCACCGGCCAGGTCCCGGTCCAAGTCTCGCAGAGGCCCCGATCTCTCAGAGGCCACAACTCCGGAGCCACTGCACACCGAGACCCCGGGGTCGGATGGTAAGTACAAACAAGCCGTTATGTTTCCAATGCCCCAAAAATGTGTCGTCCCCGGACAGGATAGAAGACAGGATAGGCAATCAGGACGGAGGGCTGCGGGAGCCGAGCTAAAGGGCGACCATTACGGCCGCGAGCTAGGCTCCTCCCCCCAGAGTTGTATTGTTGAATATGAAACCTAAGAACTGGTAAAAAGAAAACAATCCATTGCTTTCATCATCCTAGATGAGAAAGAGAAATGAAAGTAGTTTGTAAGAGAACAGATTTCTAAATATGACCGGGCTTGCACAGATTGGGTAGACACGGACGTCAACATAAGCAAGCACTGGAATGTTTTGCACCGTACATAGAATTAAACTCTACATGTGATCAATCATTTCACATATTAACACAGATATATGTTAAAATAACTAAAAAAAAATAACACCAGGTCAAATATTTAGAACCAACTGTATATGACCGTCACCAGTTCATGAAGAGTTATACATGAGAATTCACATACCTGGTGTTATAGTCTATCACTTCATTATCTGGTTTAACAAATGTATCGTAAATCACTTGCAGGCTACAATCTACCACAGTTACTCTTGTAAGATTCAGGCCTTGAGATGTATAGCACTAGGAGAAAAAGGAAACCTGTTTAGACATTCGTTTTGACAATTCAAAAATTAAACTGTTAGGAACAGGCTCCTCCTCATATCAGGTACTCTATCAGCATAGCAAATCATTACCTTTTCATAAAAGGTTGAGTAGAAAAGACAGACAATTGCATGACTTGAGTTTTTGTCATGAATGTCGTTCATCTAAATCAAACTGAATATTGTCGCCCATGTGCAAAATCACAAAAATAATTACGTAAATGATCGAAACAATTTCAAGCACAAATGAATGAAACATTACTTCTTAACATTTCTTGAAGTTTTTGCTCACCTCATAGCGTCTTGGGAAAAAACAAAAAGGATTAATGTATTCTATATTCACCCGACGAGTTCTAGGTAAAACAAAGACACTAGGCCGCCTTTCCAAGTTCTATGCATCGATCTACTGTTTTTTTGTTCTGTTATATTTCAGAGGTTGCTCTTTGTTCTTTGACATGTAAAGCACTCATCTTGTTAAGTACCTCGGTGTCTCGGTTAAGTAGTGAAATTTAAAAACACAAACTAAATATAAAAGGACAAATGAGCTCCAAACTATTAAAAAGTCATTTAAATGATTTCCAAGGGAAAAACATCTGGCAGAAAACGTAGTTAAGCAGGCAGCAGCCTCTTCATATAGGGTTTATTCGGCCATTTCAAGCACCATGTTGCATTAAAATGTCACCTTGCAGGGCAGGGACAGTTTCTATCAGATGATTTTGATATGCACCATTTCATTTTATACATGCCAACTTGCAGCGGAGGAGAGTTTTTCTTATACATTTAATTAACTATAAAGACATAGTAAATTAATAAACAAAAAAACAAAACCACACTGATTGCATGCAGGGGCTTAGCTTCCAGTGGTGCAACACGTGCAGAGGCACCAGGGCTATAAGGCCCAAGGGGCTCACTGAACCCCAATTTTTCTGTATTACACTGTTCAAATCATGGTCAGGGGCACATTTCATTCCAGAAAGCATTTCATCCTTGTCCTAGTGACCATGACACACTGGCTATGCCACTGATTGCAGACTTAGGTGGGTGATAGTAAGATGTAAGGACATAAACTAGGAAGCACTCTAGTTTTCACCAGACAGCACCGGACTGTTTCACGGTCCATTCCTAAAGTGAAAAGCCAATGACCAAGCCCTAATAACTTAAGTGACGACAGAAGACACATTTTTGCAACCGATAGCTGTTAAGCAAGTCTAGCAACACTAACCGAAATAAGAAAAAACAGAAAAATAAACGCAACAGCTCTGGCTTATTATGGGACCCACCATGTGGAATTCCTTGCCTGATGTAATGAGGAGGGAGAAGCTGTTTCCAAACGTTCGTAAACGATTAAAAACGTGTTTTTTTAACCAATATTGCTAATGCTAGATCACGGTTATGCTTCTGTTGGCTTGCGCTGGGAAACCCTTGTTGGGTAGCTGTGCGCATTATAAAAATAAATTAACATAACATAACAGAGTCGTGTTATTTGCTGGAAGTGCTGCAACGATAAATGCAAGAACTACCTAGCCTGGTGAAGGATCGGATACATTAATGAGCCTAGTGAAGAGTGGCCCCTCAAAGTGCACGCACCACCTAAACTATTAAGAAGTATCAGTAACTCCACAATGCACAGGGATCCTACATGATGGGACATAGTAATGGTCATCAGTGCATCAATCAATGGGCCTAAAAATTGCCAGCAATGGCTCCACAGAAAGCATGCATAGAAAAGAGGGGTCAGTTATCCCACTAAGTGCATGTATAAACTGACATCCTGCGAAGGGTGTCAGTTACCCTACACCAAGCAAACATCAATAGACATACCCAGGGTGTTCTAGAGCATGTTTCCATCAGCTTAGAACAAAAACAACAACGCCCCCACAGAGGGCAGGATGCAAAAGGATGGATTAAAAACAGGAGCTCACTAATTAAGCCCTATATTATAGAGAACAGTGGTCCCTATTCTGAAAGAATAGACAAGTGGAGATAATCATACACTAGATAGAAAGTATGTCTTTTGTCCAGCCGGACAAGAATTTATTTTCATAATAGTTTTCAAATAGTAGCTTTGGTGAAACAGTCAATAACAAGTGGGCACAGCCGTGACCCACAAAACACAAGACAGAACAACGAAAAAGATTGGCCAAAAGGCAAGCCAAAATGGGTCTGTATACTTGTACTCAGTTTACACAGACATAAATCAACTTCTAAACACCATTGCACACTCTAATAAAGCTCAATCCTAGTGCATAAGGTGTATTGGTGTCGACGACACCAATACACCTTATGCACTAGGATTAAGCTTTGAAAAATAAATTAAATAAACTATAAAATAAATTCTTGTCCGGCTAGACAAAATACATACTTTCTATCTAGTGTATGATTATCTCCACTTGTCCATTCTTTCAGAATAGGGACCACTGTTCTCTATAATATGATACTACCCAAGGTCCCTACCGAATTACCTTTGGGTTCCCTTGTCCTTGTATAACATCACTAATTAAGCCCAACATTCTAAATAGGATTCTCAAATCGTATATAAAAGAGCAATGTAAGCCTACTGACAAACTAGCACATCACTATAATAAACTAGTGACAAAACCACTACACAATCATAAACAAAATAACTCACTACATAGGCTATTGGCCTTCAAGTGGCTTTTTCTATTAGAATCCACTTAGACAAATGACCGATTACATACCTTTACATAAATCTGGACAGACCATGGCTTGATATTGGTTGAATTGTCAAGATAGCTACCCATCACTCAATTATTTGAAAGGTAATCTACCCACATAGATCTGAGGCATGATTTAAAAAGAACCGTAAGGCTCTCATATTAGATTAGAATCTAGTACTAACATAATACATGGGATTCTATTATGCCTGTATAAATGTCAGACTGTTATTTCTTTATAATAGGCAACTTGTGACACACCCAGTCGCCGATTATAAAGGAAAGACGTCAAAACTAGACTATTATAAGTTATTACAGTCACGTTCTGACATCACAATGCCTGCTGCTAGCAGCCGAGATTAAAGGCAGGTCAGGCCATGGAGCATAACTGAAACAGCTGTTTAAAGCAACGATAGAGAAAAGCTAGAATCTTTCTGCAGGTTTCCACACATTCCATGCTACTGCAGCTTTTATTTTTGTTTTTACCCTGACTTGTATTGATTTGTTTATAACAAATATCAAACAGGTCTTTGATGTGTTCAATTTTACACTTTTATTTTCATTCTTCATGTATGCAAACATGCTTGCTCTAGGTTTTAAGGGTTGAATGAGTTTTGGGAAAGTTGATGGAGGGACACCTCTTGGCGTACACAAGGATATTGCAGGTCCCCTCGGAGTTCAATAATCTTATAAAAGAACTCTGCCTTCGGCCTCGTTCCTCTATATGGTTCTGGAACTCCTGGGTGATTTGCAACACTTATAATGTACAGAAGGATGTACTTTATCCAAAATATTAACACTACTACCACTAGGGATAATAGTTTACAGAACGACTTGGGGTCAAACTTATTCCGCTTTTGTTTACTTGTGTCGTTAATATTCTGGTTGTTAAGCATCCTTTGCCCATTAGCTTTGTTGCCAATTAAATTCATTTTTAAGATTGATTCACTGGACAGTCACTGGGTGTTTGGAGTACTAGACATTTTTAAGGACTGCATTTTGCCAGTTTACGTCGGAGTTCAAGAGTCAAACACATCCACCTCAGCTACTGATGAAACAATCATTGGAAAACCCAGTAAGTCTGATAATGGAAGCCAGCCTTTTGGCACTTCATGTTTTGTCATAGGTTTGGCAAAGCTTTGTGTAGGTAGCTGGCAAGCCTTCACCAATCCATGGAGAACATGGCGGCTGGATAGGAACGCCGGTCGGGAGCTCCCGGTTCCCATGGGCAGATCAGCAGAAAATAGCAGTACAATGAGGTTCGGAAGTATATATCTGAAATGTTAGATTGCGCACATCAGGAAAGACAAAAGAAGGTGCAATCTAAAGGAGCATAACGTAGCATTACTCACCTCCGGCGCTGGCTCCGGAATATTCGTTGAACTCTGCTGCAGGTTTGGGCGGCTCCAGACTACGCAACTGGGAGCGCTCACGCGGCTTTCTGACGGCGAGGAATGCAGGGGGTGATCCCGGTGTTCTACGACGCAGTGAAGTCGCAGGACGCGGCAGGAAGGGGGGCCAGCTTGGAAGACAGGGACAGAGACCCGTGGCAGTCCTTGGAGGAGTAGAACGATCCGAAGGCGCACTGTACAGAGCTGGGGCAGTGCTAAAGCAGAGCAGGAAGGCTGCCACCAGGATTTCCTACCGGTCAAAGGCTACAGACAGCAAGGGGGCCGGTGAGGAGGAGAGGCCACTGGAGGAAGAACTGGAGGGTAGAGGAGAACAAGCTAAAGGCAGCAGGGCTACTAATTCTTTAAAAAAAAGACAGGAAAAAGGCTTGGAAATCAGCGAAGAAGGGCCCTGTGGCTAACCAAGTAAGTGGAAAACCTGACATTTATTGGGGAAGTACTACAGTAAAAGTAGACGAAGGAGCTTTAAAGGAGGAGGTGGTGAGAGGAAGAGGTAAAACCTTTGTTACTGTAACTGAGAATTTGGCTAGTGATTGCAGCCCCGATCTTGTTATTGACCTTGTAGGCACCCTGCCTAAAAGTGGTGGTAGATATTGTTTGAGAAACAGAAACGCTTCAGGGGCCATCTTAAACTCAGAAGCACTACAAAAAGAGTGGGAAAGAAAATTAAAAAATCATGAAAAAACCCAAAGTAGTATCACCCACACAAATTCTGGAGCCAAAAGTAAACCCATTACGTACTAAAGTGGTAACACAAAAAGTAAAAATCACCCCCTCTCTACGTACTTACTATAAGGTGATCCACACTTTCCCAAAAGACCCAACAAGCCAAAGCCCTGAGAAGGAGAGCGCAGAGCTCCACTCAGAAAAAGTCGCCCCACAACTTACAGTGGCGGAAAATGCTCTAACGGCTGGTATCCCACATAGCCCCAACCGTTTCAGCGAGCTGGCAACTCCAGAGCAAAGTGAGGAAGTAGGCAGCGAGGAGAATACACAGTCCATAGCTCAAAAGAACATAGAGGGAGTCAGAAATTCGGACCAACTAATTGAAATTTTGATCACGGAAATGAGATCAGGCTTTGCAAAAAAAAAAATCAACTTAGAATACAAGGAGTTTGCGAGACTTTGGAGACCAAGTTGAACTCAATGATGGAAAGTGTTATCACACTGGAATCTAACATGGTAGAGCTAGATAGGAGACTCACTTGTAATGAGAAATCCACGGGAGCACTGCAGACCAGCGAGAAAGAACTCCGTAGCAAGATCGAGTCACTAGAAAACCAGGCACGTCGCAAGAATCTGAGACTCCTACACATACCAGAGGGTAAAGAGTCAGGGGACATAAAGGTCTTCGTAATAAACCTACTAAAAGAGTTTTTCCCCTGGGTAAATACGGAGGAGCTCTCTGAAGATATACAAAGGGTCCATAGAGATCCTTTTGCAAAAAACAAAAACGGGACAAATCCTAGGAAAATTCTAGTAAATTTCAAAACTTATGCGCTTAAAGAAAGAATTTTAAAAGAGGCGATAAGTGCAGGCTCTTATAAAAAAGATGAGTGGACATTCAGAATAAGGTCAGAAGTTTCTAAAACACCACAAGACCGCCAGTGGCAGTTAGGTCAATATATGCAGGAATTAAAATCTCTGGGGGCAAAGTACAAATGAAATTTCCTGCAATGCTGAGGTTCATGTGGGACAACCGAATGTATGATTTGAAAGAACCACAAGAAGTTGAATCACTGATAGACACCATCAAGGTACGGAAAGCCGGACCATAAAGTAAAAATATCTGCCCATGGGGTAGGATACTCGAATAGGCAGGTTAGGCTGCCTGCCAAAGAATAAAGGGAGGGTTCTCCACAGGGGAGGTCAAAAGGGGGGGGGGGGGGGGTTGGGGAACACGAAGTTTGTATACAATGTGGTGTGCACGGTGTGGGAGCATAAAGAGAAAAAAATAAAAAAAATTCTGGTCCAAGTCATGCAAAGCTAAGATGGGCTGTGCCCGCACCACCTTAAATCATGGGGGTTAAAATTCTTACGTGGAATGTAAATGGCTTAAGAGTTAGAGCAAGAAGGCAAAGGATCTCAGAGTATTTAAAAAATAAAGAATGGGACATAATTATCTTGCAAGAAACCCATCTCTTGGAATCAGAATGGAAGGGAATAATGAAAGGCCATCGCTGGGTAGATTTTTATATCTGTACGAAACAAACATGCTGCATTAAAGGGGTAATCATTATCATTAAAAAAATCAGCAAAAGCACAGCTGGTGGATCACAAAGTGGATGTAAAAGGAAGATGGGCAGTTGGGAACATACGCATAGAGGATAGAACACGATTGGAGGGTATTATGGGCCCAATACGGTTGATTCCTCAGCATTGCAGGAGCTTTACACATACCTGCTGGACGCACCAGGGCCCCATCATCCTTGGGGGTGATTTTAATATTTTGTTAGACCCAGTATTAGATAGGAGTCCTCCAAAAAAAAGTCACAACTTGCCTAAAATAGGAGGTGCCTCAAAAACTACCAAGAGGATCTAGGGCTGATAGATATATGGAGACTTAAAGAAAAAAAAACAACTAACCATTTGATCACTTTTAAGAATAAAAAACTGGGACACTTCTAGAATCAACTACTTCTTAATAGATACAGTACTATTGGGGGAAGTTAAGAAGGTTGGGCACCTACCTGAACATTTGTCAGATCATTCCGCAGTGATATTGGAATTGAACAAGCTCAAGCCTCAGACAAGGTGGACTCTAGATAAGGTAATACTGGCAGAGAACAATATATTAGTGGCTCTTACAGATGAAACCTTGACATACTTCCAACTCAACCAGGAACAGACCTTGAGCCAGATCAGATGGGAGGCCTATAAGGCGGTCCTTAGGGGAAAAATGATCAGTTTAATGGCTTATAGAAATAAAATAAAGAAGAAGGAAATAAAGAAGAAGGAGCACCTAGAGGGCGAGATACACAGGTGGGAAAGGAAGATTAATGAGGAGACATCCACTGAAATAATAGAATCAACAAGGAAGGAGCTAACTAAGGCAAAAAATAACCTAGTAAACATATTAGACTCTAGAATCAAGAAGAAGTGGGAAGCAAGCAAGTTAGCTCATTATCAATATGGGGAGGGATGAGGAAAGCTTCTAGCTTGGAAAACGAAGACACATCTAGCCAAAAACAAAATCTCAAGCATCCAAGAGACAAATAGTACTAGACCACTGGTGGAAGAGGCAGATATTAAAAATGCCTTTTTTGAATTCTTCTCGGAACTATATAAAGATGATGCAAACAATAGTGAGGATTTTACTCAAGAATTTCTTAATAACTGGGTCAAATAGTCTGTCAGAAGAACAAAAAGAAGCTAAATGCAGAATTTTCAGAAATCAAAGTTGAAGAGGTGATTAAAAGTCTGAAAAACGGGGGGAGGAGCCTAGCACAGGACCAAGATGGCCACGTGATCGTGTAGCTCCGTGAGACCCGTTCCTCCGTTCGTCTATCCTGCCACATATCCTGAGACCCGAGGACCGTGTTCGATGGGGGAATAGTATCGTTGCGTCCTGGTGAAATTGCGGCTCGAAAGGCGCACTTCTACCCCCTCAAATCGTCGTCCGAAGCTTTGGGCCTCTCCGTCGCCTGGGCAGCGGACTCTGGTGTCAGATGTGGCCGGGACCTAATGCGACAACAGCGGCAGTGTCTACCGGAAGTGGTGCCCCCTCCTGGAACCATCCCTAGGGCCCACCTCTAAATGTTGGGCGCTTTTAAGTGACTTTCCCTGCACCAATCAGCCACCCTTGGTCCGGTTCTTGGAGCGTTGGAGAGGTGTGAAGTATTGTCGGAGGTGCAAACTAGTATGTCAATTGACTGGTTTGCTTGAGTCCCCTTTGATCACCCTCCATGGCGGCGAGATTGGACTCCGAGAAACCCTCCACCAGGGGTGGCAGAGTCCAGAGATCGGTCCAGTCCAATAAACTGGACAGATATACGCTCCCTAAGGGATCTCCTAGCGACCAGAGACAACTTCCCGCAACCGGGACCACCTCCCCGAGTGTCGGCTCCGAGCCTTCCTTGCAAGACATAATGGAGGTCGTCACCAGAATTGAGACATCTATGGTGACTAGAATGGATGCGCTTGACACCAAATTGGACTTGGTTAAGATTGACATTAACCTTCTGCGCACAGACGACGCTAAAACTAGCGAAAAAGTGAAATCCCTCGACATCAAAACATTGAGCCTGGTAAATGACACCGCTGATCTCCAGAGAGAGGTCCGGGCCTTACAAGCTGCACGGGAGGAGACCAGACAGCTGCTTGATGATTAGGAGGGTCGTAATCGGCGCAACAACGTTCGCATTTTGGGTGTATCCGAAAATGCGGAAATGCGCACGCCTGATCTTTGTCGAAGACCTGATCCTTAACCACCTGGAGCCTAAGGGACTCAGCAAGTTTTTCACGGTAGAAAGGGCGCATAGAGTGCTGGGCGGGCCGCCGAAGGTGGGGGCGCCGGCTAGACCCATGATCGCGAGGGTTCTGAACTTTCGGGACCGTGATGCCATTCTACAGGCCTCGCGAACGGACGGCCCGCTACGGTATGAGAATGTTACCGTGTCCTTCTTTCCGGACTTTACGCAAGCTGTACAGAGGATGCGTCAGAGTTTCCTCCAAGTCAAGCGGAGGTTGAGAGACAAGGGAATTAAATACTCTATGCTATATCCTGCTAAGCTACGAGTCGCAGCGAATGAGCGAACTTGGTTTTTTGATACTGCGGAGATGGCATCGGACTGGTTGGACACTGAGACCTGATGACACTGGAGAACAGCGACAGGACACTGAGGATGGTCGGCAAGGCCCAGAATGAGAGACTCCTGTCTTGAGCGCTGGCTTGGTTTTTGATTGTGTTCGGGGGGGGCGGGGGGAGGATATGGCCTTTTATTATCATGTAATTGTACTGATTTGGACTAAGAAGTTTGTTCCTTGGGACGATCCTTTTGGGGGGATGGGTTAGGGGCTGTGCGGCAGGCGCCTCCTCTTCCTACTTTTAGTAACCATTGTTGGGCGGGGCGACAGGCACACTGCGAGTTGGGGTTGGGGCGTTGTCCTGATGCAGGGGTGCAGGGAGGGGGGAAGACTTCTAAGTGAGGGAGGGGGGTTGTTTGCTGTTTTTTGGTTTTAGTTTGAATTGCATTGGGTGTTGACGGATGTGAGTGTGCGTGGGGGAGTGGGGTGAATGTCTTGCTCCAATCAGGGATCGGGGATTCAGGTGCTGAGTTGGAATGTGAATGGTCTGGGGGACAAAATTAAAAGGGGCATGGTCAGTCGGATGTGGTACTTCTGCAGGAGACTCATCTTGTGGGCAATCGCTGTATGGCCCTTCATAGAGGGGGTTATAAATTGATCGCACATGCGGGGTTTACGACAGGCTCTAGGGGAGTTGGGATCTTGGTTAAGAAGGCTTTTCCATTTGAGGCGCAGGCTACATGGTCGGACCAGCGGGACAGATATGTGGGAGTGTCCGGGAGGATCAGGGGTAAAGCTGTTACTTTCCTTTCTGTTTATGTTCCCCCGGCCCTCCAATCGGACACTTAAGGATCTCGCTAATGTTTTCCTCTCGCTCCCACTTGGTCTCCTGGTCCTGGGTGGTGACTTTAATACGGTTCTGGATGGCAGCTTGGACCGTGTCCCGCCGAGAACGCTTCCTCCGGCGCGTCAGTGGCTTTCCGAGTTCTTGGACTCGTTTGGTCTGGTTGAGGATTGGCGCCTCTTGAATCCTGTACTTAGGAGTTATACGCATCTCTCGGCGGCACACGGCTCTATGTCACGGCTTGATTACATCCTATTGCCCGCTGCTATGGCCAACACATTCAGGGAGGCACGTCATCTGGGTAGGGGTATCTCCGATCATTCCCCAGTTTGGGTTCGAGTGGAGCTGGGACAGCCTATGGTAGGTAGATTTGCACCCATCAATGCCTGGCATCTTCGAGACCCAGTTATTAAGAAAGAACTGTGTGGGGCTTCCGAACGCTATTTCCAGCATAATCAGGGGACGGTAGATTCGGCCCAGACGTTGTGGGAGACCTATAAAGTGGTCTTGCGTGGAGAGGCGTTTTCTCTCATCGCGGGCAAGAAAATGAGACGTTTAGCGGAAATCAATGCGGCTGAAGCGGAGATTGTCCGCTTGGAAGAACGAGTCGCCGGTGATGCGACTGTTGAGAATCGGCATCAGCTACGCCTCAAACGAGATGAATATCACGGGCTGTCTAGGGAGTCGGCTGTAACGCAACATAATGAGGTCCAGAGTAGGATCTATGAACATGGTGATAGGGCTGGTAAGCTTATAGCGTGGCTTGAGCGCGGAGATCGCGCTTTTCGGTTGGTCCCTGAGCTTGACAGTGATGGTCCTGAGCCTCTAACAGACCCTCAGTTGATTGCGGACTCCTTCGGTTCTTACTATAAAAATGTCTATTCTTCGTCGGATATACATGATGGCTCTGAACATGCTGAGATGATTAGAGATATTATTATGCCTAAGTTGTCCGATGATGACCGGAAAAACATGGATTCCGTTATTACGGATGACGAAATTGGGGGAGCTATTAGGAGCATCAACTCAGGGAAGGCGACAGGCCCCAATGGTATTCCAATTGAACTCTATAAATTGAATGCTCATAAAATTGCGCCGCATCTTAGAGCCATGTTTGTTAAAAGTAAGAAAGTCGGAATCCTCCCCTATGATCAGCGTATTGCTAATATTGTTGTGATTCACAAGCCAGGTAAGCCCCGTGCCTCCCCCTCTTCCTATAGACCTATCTCCTTGCTCAATGCAGAGCCCAAGATATTGGCTAAACTACTGGCGATCAGGTTGGTCAAGGTGATTTCCACCTTGGTGCACCCGGATCAGTCGGGCTTCATGCCACGCCGTAACACTGCACTTAATCTTCTACGTTTGCATGGCGTTTTGGGTAAGGCCCGTGACTTGCTACAACCCGCCGTGTTGGTGTCTCTTGATGCCACCATGGCCTTTGACCGGATTGAATGGTCATATCTCTTCGCTGTGTTGGAGAAACTGGGCTTCGGGCCAGAGTTTATCGGATGGGTGCGTTTGCTTTATACTGCCCCTTTGGCTCGTGTGGTTGTGAATAATTGTCAATCCGGTGACTTTGAATTGGAGAGGGGGATACGACAGGGATGTCCACTGTCGCCCCTTCTATTTGCGTTGGCACTGGAGCCCTTGGCGGCTTGGATTAGATGGGACAGGACGGTGCGTGGGCTGAGGTGGTCCCCTGATTGGGAGGATAAGATCTCTCTTTATGCTGATGATGTCCTTCTCTATCTCACCTCACCTAGGTCCTCGCTAGATGTTTTTCTTGACATTCTCAGAGTGTTTGGTGAGTTCTCAGGCTTTGCTATTAATTGGGCTAAGTCCGTATTGTTGGTACTATCCGGGGATCCGCCGGTGGTCCCACAGAACTGCCCTCTCCAAATTGCTACTAAGGGTTTTGTATATCTGGGAATCTACATTGCCCTAGACGCTAGGACAAGGTATGTTGAGAATTTGCTACCACCATTGGTTAGACTGCGTGCTGATGATTAGCGTTGGAGGGCGTTGCCTTTGTCACTTCTGGGCAGAGCGGTACTCTTTAATATGTTGGCACTTCAGCGATTTTTATACGTTCTCCAAAATACTATGGACCCAGTGCCTGCCAAGTACTTCAAGGAGGTTGAGGCGCTCCAGAGGCTACTCCTCTGGGATGGTAGACCCCGCATTGCCTATACCCAACTCACCTTGGCCTGGTATGATGGTGGTATTGGGCTCCCCAATTTGAGGAAATATTATTGGGCCTCCCAGTTGGCAGCTTTTAATCAGATAGTCTACGGCCTGCCGGGAGACCCTGGATATATTATGGAACATAGTCAGTCCCCCGGGGGAGATTTCCTTCGGGCCCTGTATAATCGGCCGGGGCGGTTTTCTCTTGCGGGTCCCATCTCACATGCAGTAAGGGTTTGGCATTCGGCATTCGGCTAATAAGAATCTGGGATGGGAAGGGAGATTGACCCTCGCGACCCCTCTCTTTAGCTCCGCCGAATTGGGCAATCTGTGGACCACCAAGGGCTTTGACAAGTGGGAGTTGATTGGAATTGGTCAGATAAAGGATGTCGAGGGGGGGGGGGGGGGGGGAGTACTGACTTTCGAGGCACTTCAGCAGAGTCACCACCTTCATAACAAAGAGCACTTCCGCTACCTGCAGGTCAGGCATGCCCTTCTATCTCATGTCTTACCGGGAGACACCCTTCCCGAGGCCTCCCCCCTTGAAGATCGTGTATTGGATGGGCATCTACCCGAAAAAACCGTCTCCTTGATTTACCGTAAGTTGATCAATCACATGGAGGACCCACTGAGGTCTATCAGGGAGGCGTGGGTAGCCGATGGATTAGAGTTGGATGATGAGGACTGGGTTGAGGCTGTGTCTTCCCCAGGGTGGTAGCGATACAGATGAGGTTGCGTCTGGTGCAATTGAAGATTCTACATAGGTCTTATGTTACTGGTCCGGGGCTGGTGAGGATGGGATGGAGTACAAATGGGGAATGCAAGAGAGGCTGTGTAGATATAGCGACATTTCTACACATACTGTGGCACTGCGATAGAGTTCAAACCTATTGGCGCACCATACATGAGACTCTGCGAGATGTCCTGGGTTGCGAGGTGAGATTGGAGGCGCGCAGATGTCTCTTAAATGTTTGGGAACCCACGGATCTTAATCAGTATTTAAAGCAATGGGTTACACTGGCCTGTATGATTGCCAAACGGAATATAGCACAACTATGGGGAGCCACTAAAGCGCCGCAACGGCCAAGTGGGCCCAAGACTTGGACTGGTGTATGTTCAGAGAGCGTGCTGTGTATGTTGTGAGGGGCTGCCCTGAGAAGTGGGTAAAAATATGGGGGCCGTGGAATGTGTACCGGGGGGATATTTGTGTTCCCCCAGCCAGGCGAACTGATTTGGACACTCCGGATTCCCCTTGATTCCAAGTTTTTACTATTCTGTTTTATATCCTGTTTGCGAGACGACCTCTGCTCCGAGCACTGCAGCGATAATGCCGATGTATTCCCAATGCAATTGTTATGTTGTTTTATTGTTTCATGATTAATAAAAAGAAATATAAAAAAAAAAAGTCTGAAAAACGCTAAAGCAGCTGGACCGGATGCCTTGCCTAACGAATTTTATAAAGTATTGCGTGGGGTACAGGTTCCAGAACTTACTAATTTGTTTAATGACATTTTTATAAGAGGACAAACCCCTCCTAAATCATGGAGTGAAGCCACAATTTGCATAATACTGAAACCTGGTAAGGACCCCAAGCGTTGTGAGTCCTACAGACCGATCTCTATGTTAAACAGTGACTATAAAATCTTTACACAGCTACTAGCAAAGTGGCTAGGTCTATGCGCAGGACACCTAATCCACACGGACCAGAAAGGGTTTGTGAGGGGTAGACAGATTCAAGAACTTACACATGATTGGATATGAGCTATAGATCCAGCTAATGAGGAAAACCTCCCCCTATCGGTCGCAACCTTCTACGCCGCTAAAGCCTTTGACAGGGTTAAGTGGAGTTTCCAACACAAGACATTGGAAGCTTATAATGTAGGCAATAATTTTTCAAGAGCGGTCAGCGCCCTATATGACTCTCCAACTTAATGTGTGCTGGTTAACGGGTCCCTGACAGAGAAGATGCATATAGAGAGAGGCACTAGGCAGGGGTGCCTGTTATCCCCTATATTGTTTAACCTATACATCGAGCCCCTGGCCTGTGCTTTAAGAACCAACCCACACATATCTCCGTTTAGATGTAGGGAATGGGAAAAGAAGGTCGCGCTCTATGTGGACGACTTAATGATTTACACAAATAACCTGTCAGGTTCTCTTCCGGAAATAATAGGTACATTACAGCAGTTTGGAAACATATCAGGGTATCGAATTAACCAACAAAAAACTGAGATAATGTGCTGGAACGCTCAGACCACCCACCCCTTAGAAAGATCTCTAATCAGATATTTAGGGATCTCAATTGTGAACGAGATCAAGAACATCGCTCAGATTAACTTTAACAAAGTCCACTCTGAGGTGAAAAAGCTATTTAATGCCTGAAGCTCTTTACCTTTATAGGTCGCTCTAACCTGGTTAAAATGATGATCCTACCTAAATTTACATTACTCTTCATCTCAATACCGTTAGAATTTAAAAAAGAAGCAATAGCCAAAGCTCAGAGCGACATTAATAGCGTTATCTGGGCATCCAAGGGAGTCAGAATTTCTTGGAAGAAGCTGAGAAGGAAATTGGAACATGGAGGGATAGCCAGCCCGATCTTTTGCAATATTATAGGGCATTCCATTTTAAGAACATCAGAGTGCTATTTAAAACATTTAATAGCTTCCCAGCATATTTGCAAGCGATGGCAGGTCCGGGAGGAGACTACTTTCTGTACAAATTTGACCACACGAAATTTTTCAAAAAGATTAAACTGAAAATTTTAGGGGCAGCCATTAGACTGCGGGTTCAGATGAGACGTCTATGGAAAATCCCCTATCACAGTCCATATGCTCCAATTTGGGACTCACCGGGCACGCCTGAATGCTTAAAGGATGCGCTATCAACTCCACTGAAAGAATATGGGATTATGGTATGGGGCAATTTTTGAGTGGGTCTAACATCATTAACTGGGAAAAACTTGTGGACCTAACAAGCGGAAGCCTGTCAAAACTTAAAGTACTACCAGTTAGTAAGTTGGGCTAAAACATTGGGAAAGGATGGGCCAGGGAATGTGGAACTGGAGGCGAAGATCATACAAACATTCCAGAAGAAGGAAGTAGCCGACTGGTATTGGGCGCTTATCAATGAGGGAGATGAGGATTTCGGCCTACCAAATGATATGAGGGAAGGCGCTGCCGTCGCAGGATGTATCGGCTCTATGGCAAGTATCTGTGGCTGCATGCGGGGATGTGATTAAATCAGCACCCTAGAAAAAAAAAAAAACTTCTTGTTTACTCTACATAGAGCATATTGGACTCCCAAGAGGTTATCGAAAATGAATAAAGAGAAAATAAGGAGCTGCCGCAAATGCAACGAGGAAAGAGCGGATGACATCCATATGTTTTGGCAGTGCCCCCACCTCCGGCCCTACTGGGATAATGTAGGTAAGATCATCTCTGGGGTCCTCAAACAGGAAATACAGGTAAGCGCCCAATTGGTATTATTTGGGGTGAAATTAGATGAGAATGGGGTTTCAAGCCTTAACAAAAGACTCGGAAATCTGTTATTTATGTTGGTGCTAGCTGCCAGGCGTTAGATTTGCATAAAGTGGGTCAATCCCAATCCCCCCACAGTAGAAGAAAGGTCGAATTCAGTTATTAGAATAAATAAACTGGATAAGGCTGGGCCTTATAGCAAAAGGCTGGAGTTTTGGAATAACTGGGAACAGTACTGGGCAGAAAGAGAATAAGTAGCCTTGATTCGGCATACCCTGAGGTCCAATGATTAAGCGCACCAACAGTTTTGGAGTACTGGGTACAGAATACAGCCTGTGAGGTGTGGGCAAGCTGCTTAAAGGATGCCTAATAAGACGATAGGATACCCCCACGAAGATTAGGAAAACGATCTAAGTGCTGGGGAACGGCAACGGAAGGTACAGTTAGCCAAAAAAGGCTCTTATTAGGTGGATGAATTGCTAAAACACTTTAATATTGAAAACTTTGCGTGGAGGACTAAAAAAAAAAAAAATAATAAAAAAAAAGCCTTCACCAATCTTAAAAATAAAAGCTCGCTAATGACAAAAAAATCAAACATTACCATTGTACTGCATGACCCTGAAGCAAACTACTTTGTGTATGGGTGTGCTTCCTGTGAAAGGGCAGCAAGCCATAACAATGTGAAGTCAGCCAATGGTTGAAGTGGACTGGTGCATTGCCCCTTGATGTATGCTCGAGTGGATAGACGAAACATGTGACTGATCACCACAGACAAATGGATGAAGTATGGATACAATCCCCCATAAGTGACTATGTCAAACACAAGTTTAGCAAAATCAAAAGGGTTTGGCGAACAAAGACCTAAAAATGCCAATTGTTCTGCCATTGGACGCCACCCTCTTGTCTTATAAAGGAAGAAATTATGAAAGAAAGGAAGGGTAAGAAATAAAAAATGTAAGTAAAACATTTAATGAAGAAAAGGAAAGGCAAGAAAAACAAACTGAAAAAGAATGAAAAGAAAAGAAATGAAAAGGAAGCAAAGACAATGTAAGAGAAAGAAAAAGAAAAAAGGAAAGAAAGAAAATGAAAGAAAGAAAAAAATAGTGCTGCAAATTAAACACCATAAATTCCAGCCTTTTATTTAAGCTTTTGGTTGTGCATAGTAAATAAAAAAATATATAATTTAATACAGAACAGTTGCAAATAGACTACAATCGGTTAACCTGTAAAATATCAGCAGTGAGATAATTAAAGGCCGCTCCAAGACGAATTTGCAACTGCCTCAACAGGAAATGATAAAACTGGAATATGTCCTGTGCTCACATTTGGTAGAAAGAATCCTTTCACTAGACCAGGTTCTAAACATAAAAGCAACACTAAAGTAATTATAAAGCAAAAGCAAACATTGGCACTGAAGGGAAATACCTTGTGTGTGGACATGGGCTCCTAGTGAAATCAAAAAATGCAGTCAGTCAAAGTCAAGTTAACCAGTGGCTGAAGTCGGATGACCCATTACCCAATGCTGTAGTGGGCGGGAGCAAAATGTAAATGTTAAATACAGATCAAGGGATAAAGTAATCTGATGGAAAGCCCCTTTAAGTATACTATACATACAATTTTAGTAAAATCAAAAGGTCTTACATATAACCTAAAAACACGCAAGAGCTACAGTGCCACCATCAAGCACTGTTTCACTGTAATAGAAAGGGGCAATTCTTTCAGTTCACATTTTCCAAGCAACTGTTCAAAAACTGTTCTGTTCAAAAACAGAAATTCACCCTCTTTGTCAAGCAATATGTTTAGCTCACTGCTTAATTTGCGCTGGTGGTTGCAGGTGAGGGCAACTGGCACTCATTTTTGCGGACTGGCACTTATTTGTCCTCATCAGACAGTTCCTGAGAAAACGGGAAGGAAAGTAGTTAAGAACATCACAATGGGAGAAAGCAGGATCCTGCAGGAGTGAGCTAAAGGGGAAGGACGTGCCTGGCAGTGGATTAAAGGGGCCTGAAGAGGATCTGTGCACTTATTTTAACAGCGCCGGCTGCGGACTCCGCATAAGCTTTGGGCATCAGCCCTCATTCGGTTCTAAATTAAGGAACTCGTTCAGCTACAATTTTGTATTGACAGAATGAGCTTCAAGAATGTCAGATTATGGTTACGTTTTGCTGTGCTGTCCAGCAGTGCTTTGTCTGGGTCCTGTCAGCTAGGAGAACCATTTCTGAAGCACACTACTTTTTACGGACTAATCCAGCTATCCTTTTCATAAAATGTATGTTTCTATCAGGGTTTATCCCCATATGTGACATTCATGCGTGCAGTAAATACTCATGCCTGTGAGCGACTGATCGATCACTCGTTCTGCATTAAGTGTATCAATCTGAGCTTCTGCTAGGCTCATGACCTTGCAAGAATAGCACTAATCAGAATTACTACACCTCAGGTGATCTAATATATGGTAATGCCTTACTCATATTGGGTTTCAATTTTGTAGCTGATTAGACTCCATTCTTCTTTGTATTTTGCGTCGCTTTCTGATCTTGCCACTTCATCTATTCGATGGAGTTTAAGGCATCAATCCACCCTCCTCCGACTCTTCTCTGTCCGTGTTGTCAAACGCAGAGCGTGATAATGCTGTGGGGGCACTGCAAAGAAATATGTCTCATCAGAGGCTGCAATGAGAATATATGTTACCCTGCCAAGACAGTTGTATGGACTGTCTAGTCAGGCGGGCATTACGAAGACATTACAGCTGATGAAACAGGCTTTTTAGACACGCATCTCAAGGATTGTCAGGCTAAAGACGGGCCTCATAGGCTAGCACTGTTGAGCCAGTGTCACCGAAAGACTTGCATGGTAAAGAGCAGTGTTTTAAATGGGCTGGTACTATCCAGTTCGGAGTACAGGCACCTTTTTATTTTGAGAGGGAGGGTACCGGCACTTCTCAAGAGAAGTGCTATACTTTTAATTGGAGAGTACCGGCACTTCTCAGGAACAAGCAGGTACTCTGTTACAGATTACCTGCACTTATGTTTTTCCATTTCAAGCACTGGTAAAGAGGCTGTCACTGGCAGAAAAGATTTCCGGAATACGGTATAGTTGCTGGTTAGCACCATGTCATCTGTGGCACAGTCTGCTAATCCAGTGTTTTAATCTCACAGCACATTGCATGCCGGAATATATGTTAGTGTTTACATTGAGAAAAATACCAGAGTCCCAAAGACCAGCATGCCTTCGGCTGAAAAGCCAGGATTGCTTGGTCTCAAATGACAAGGCACTTAGTAACAATGTTAGTTCGGAAATATGAGTGCCCATATAACGTGACAGACCACTGCATGTGGTAACAGCTAGTGCTATTGTTTCTTAGAGGCAGATATTAAGACCAAGGCGGAGAGTGAGAATACTGCTAAAGTACCGCCAGAGCACCGTTGGGGCAAATTGAAATAGCCTTTGTAAAGTAGCTTTACATAAAATGTCTGCGTGACAGAAACAGAAGAGGTCTGCTGCTTCAGCGGAGTTAAAAATAGATATTCTTATCGCAGCCAACTGTAAAAAGAGACATTTAATTGTTTTGGTTCGGCTCTAGGCTGCATCACTCGGTTTACTTTTTTGGCAGAATTCCTTGTGTGTGCTGCAAGGCGTGCGGTCTTCATGACCCCAGCAGCCTGCGGCTAAACGTACAGCCTGAGGTAACCCTCGCCTCCCCCAAACTCCAGTTATCTCCCCTGGCACACTAATTAATGGCTGCAGGGACAGCCTAGCAATAGAATTCAAGCACAGGCTGAAAACATTGAAACCATTAACATTCATAACAAGCGCCGTGCTGATTATGTATAATTAACAGCTCAGCGCTCATGACTAGCTCCGTGCTGATTATGTATGCAAGTGGGACCGTAAAAAGAAAGTTCCCCTCGGACACCCAATAACCACAAAAGAGGACAAAAACTAATTGGGCGGTGCTGCTACCGGATTAAACGGAAGCGATTAATCGAATCAACATCCAATAATAAACACTCTAAGAAAAGCGATGCCAGTGTTTACTAATGGCAAGCGGCAGGAGAATTTCCCCGGCAATAGGAGGAGTTTCACCCCTGATCGAGATTACTTGAGGTCTCGGTGAGACAGCGCATGCGCGCTGCCTAGGCGAGACCTACAAAGGAGTGCGCACAAATACACATTAAGTATAGAAAGAGGAAAACCACATCTAGCTGGGGCAGTCCGCAGGGAGGATCTAAAAGAACAAAATGTGGTTATTAATTAGAAATTATAACCAAACAGAAGCATGCATTTATAAAAGGCACAAACGGCAACAATAAAAAAAAAAAGGAGGCGCTTCAAGCCACAGTGTACATTACAGCATGACTCGCTGAGCATCCCACACGCACCCAAATCATACCTTGTTTGACAAATTAACAGCTTGCAAGGGTACCGAAGATACTAACATTTTTCACTATGAAGTTAAATCCTGGCAGTAAATAACTCTTAACAACTGAACCATCGTAAAAAAGTTGTTTACTTTGTTAAATGTCAGTGCAAAATGATTTATGTGGGAGTCGGTGCAAAGTGATCTATGTGGCTAAGACAACTCAACCTTTTAAGAATCCTATTGACCAACATGGAACTTGCATTAACTGCAAAACTCTAAATGTTTTCTTGAACATTCCTGTTGACTTACTGCAGCAGCTGACAATTTCTATTGTGTGTTCTATAAAATATGAAAATCTAAGAACACAAGAGACTACTGTTGGTGAACGATTGAACGTGATGGAAAAAAAAAAAAAAAAAATCGATCCAGTCTTTCAATTCTGTGTTCAAGGAACTGAACTTTGGTAACACTTATATGGTAAAGACAAGATCTAGACGCAGATACCTTACCTTTGAATTTCTCACTTGTCGGACTGGATCTGGAAGATTTTTGCTTGAGCAGAACTTGGTGCACTGGTAGGTGGCATCTGATTGCGCGGTGTCATCTGCGTAGTTTGCGCTGGAAGCGACGTCTGAATCACCTATATAGACACTACCTCGACGCACTGACGTAAGTTACTTTTCACGACAGGAGCGCGGAGCCCGGAAATGCACAGTCTGTATCCAAACTAAGGCACTGAAAGGGATCAGTTCAGATTGTAAAATCTTGTCAGGAGAACGGTGAGGATGGGTGGGTCAGTAAGGAATCTGCGCTAGATCATGTCTCTAACAGATGATGCATTATCAAAGGTAAGTAACTTGTTCATCTGATAGAGACATCTAGCCGTAGATTCCTTTCCTTTGAACAGATAGTCAAGCAACAGCTTACTTGTTGGTGGGCTGCAGACAAATTTTAAACTAAAGTCCTGAAGGACCGAATGGGTGAAGGGCCCCTACCTGCGGACCACACTGTCCAGGCAGCAATGTTTCGTAAACGTGTGCAGGGATGCCCATGTTGCTGCCTGGCAGATGCCCAGGATTGGGACTCCATGTGCTAACGCAGTGGTAGCGACTTTTGCCCTGGTGGAATGAACAGTTATGCCCCAAGGGCTGCTTCTTCGCCAGTGCGTAGCAGATTTTTATACAGAGAACGACCCCGCGTGAAATAGTTTGTTTGTGTCGCTGAACCCTTCTTCGTGCAGTACCACAGGACGGTGGGATTGTCTGAACTCTTGTAGCGGCAGCCTTCCCTTGGAGGGTTGTAGGAGGCTGGCTTAGTATATGGTGTACACTTATTTAAGGGATGCTCCTTGCACTAATCCAGGCAACCCTTATGGTGATTTTAGTGGTCTTTGATAACCATATAAAGGTTTCAAAGTGGAAGCTGTGGAGAGCACCCTTCTGGCTTATCTCGGAGGAGAGTTAAGCAGCTTGTTTTACAAGTTTAATCATGTAGTGTAGGTTACACCAAAAAGAAGGAGCGTTTATATAAAAATACTTCTATTTATTACACAACACTCACTAACACATTGGTATACCTCCTACCCAAACATATCAACACAAATACACAATACTTCAATTGCAATAAGATAAGTAGCACAAAATACAGTGGTCTCCAGAAGGAGACAACCATATATTAAGAAAGTGGAATGCAAACTTCAAAGGAGGTTAGGAGTTAGACTAGAAGACCCAGATGAGCTGGGGACACAAGGAACCACCCAAGGTAACTACCCAGGTACCCTAGGGAGGCTGTGTGAAGAGTGGTACCAGTTATGTGCCCAATTGAGGTCAATTGAGAAGTCAGGGTTGCAGTTTTGCAGAAGAACACTGTCATGCCTGCCGTATGCGCGGGAAATAGGCTAAGCGCACTTGGAGAAAAATGGTTATTGAGATAGCGAGAACAGTGGTTGGCAGTGGTTGGCAAATGGAGCTCCATAGGTTGGTGCACATGCGCAGTATGCACGCATGCGCACAAGGCAGAGAAACGGAATATAACCCGCCCCGTGGAAGTAGGAAGTGCTTCGCGTTTAGCTAGGCTGTTCCTGTTTACGTTCCGGGTCGGTATTTGAGGTTGGCGTCCGAGGAGGTAGGGTGTCGGCGTTTTTGTTTCTGTGATTCCCGACATCGGGTGTGTAGTGCTTGTAACTATTTCTTAGCGATTCAAGACGGCTTGTCTTTGGATCGTATATTCAATTAAGAGTTTGTAACGCTTCCTGATTTTCATTTGTGAAAGGTCTGCCATAGTAGAATTTCATACTGTGGAGATTATGATTTTCCATTACGAAAGTGAATCTGATTATGTTGGAGTCCCGTGTTTTACCAGTGACTCGTGGTTTGAAGTAGAGTTGCAGTTCAGAACGACACGTGGTGAGTGGATGGTATAATAAGTTGTGTCCTTGCTGTGGGCATTTTTGGAAGCAGTACCTTATACGCTTATCTTGTATACAGAAGCTGTGTGTGCTGAAACACTCAAGACATTCACAGGAGCTTTGCCTGGGTATAGTTGGATTTTGGTTCGAGTGGTGTTACATATTACTAAAGGTACCCGTAGTTTGGCATTCTAGATCATCATAGTACTACACAGAACATTGACAAAAGGGAGGGGTAGGTTTTCACGTTTTCCATTTTTTGTCTTATTATAGATCCAGGTGCTGCAGACAAAATACTGTCCTACCCAGACCACAGACGAGAGAGGAAGCGTGTTTCTTTTCCCCTTACTACCCTTGTTTTGTTCCCCTGTGTTCCCCCTAGTTACAACTTGGGATTCAGTGTACAATCCTGTGTTCCGAGGGGTGACAGGGGGAATCAGGGTTTTAGCGGCGAAGATCCAGGACACCTCCGAGACAAAGGTGCATGCATTACAGACACTTCCAAGGGAATTCTTTGGAATTCTCTGGGAAGACAGGAGGTTGGTGAGCCACCCCACCCCTGGATGCCCTGGAGACCAGGTTACCTACGCCAGGGTAGTCAGGGGCATAGGGGGAAAAGGTGTCGGAAACCCATGTAGAAGACCGAGGAAGACTTGGAGAAAAGTGCCTCTAGAGAAGAAGTCTGGTGGCATCCAAGGGCGGATTCTGGAAGTGACTAACCTGCAAGCAGAGGGAACAGAGTCTATGCCACTCTAGGTGACCAGGAGGCATGGAATGAGCAATGCCCACCTATTGTCGGAAGGTTCAGAAGTGATGACGATGACCTTGTTGCTGCAGCTGTGAGGACCAGGTGACTGAGATAGACCAGGAGCTGTACCACATAGGATGTCGATAACCAGGGGGGCGGAACGCCAATCAGCCTTGGTAGCCACAACTGGCGTGGAGTCCGAAGAAGGAGCAACACAAGAACCATGGGACTCACCACAAGCAGGCCCGAGCAAGCAAAGGAGTCCACTGAAGCAGGAGACAACTCTCAGGAGGAGAGACAGGCCGAAGGACTTTGAGCAGCTCACCAAGAAGGAAGGCCCATGGTGCAGAGGTTGTGGTGAGGATGCTGTATTTTGAGATACTAGAGGCTGGAGCTTCTTGTAGCCCACAAATCTCTGGAGTGCAGACCCAACAAGCCTTGGCAACGGCAAGTCGACTCAGTGCACAGGGGTTTGGTCCCAGCCGTTCTGACGAGGGATACCAGCCTCAAAGTTGCAGAGAGGACAGGTTAGGCGAAAAGGAAGTTGCAGATCCACCACCTGTGTTGCTGAGCCTTTCAAAGTCCGTGGGACGTCCGGAGCAGCAGACCGATCAGCTTCCTTGAGGTGCCTGCAGATGTGTGGGAGTGACTCCTTCACTGCAAGGGAGATTACTTTGGGGGTCATTGATGCCCACAGGTCTGGTGAATATCCTGAAGAAGACCAGGAGCAGAAGGAGTCTTCCTTGGTACAGGGTCAGTAACAGTGAAGTCCAAAAGTCCAGACTGTCAAAGTGACATGATTTCAGGCTTGAGTCTTGTTCCACAACAAATCTAAGGAACCACCCACAGCTAAGCCCTTAAGTATCCTAGTGAAAGGGTTGGAACGACTCTGGGTCCCTTCCTGGGGAGGGTCCGGTAGGAGGGGAGGGTACTACCATGTCCTTTGCCCAGTTTTGTGCCAGAGTGGGGGTCAAGAGCTCCCACCGCAGCCCAATACACAAACTCCTGTCTGGGAGGTAGTCACATCTGTCTCCGACAGGAAACCTATTGTTCTACCTTTCATTGCTTGAGCTTAGCTCAACAGCAGGAGGTCAGAATCAGGTCTGTGGTCGGCAGCAGCACTAGGTTGCTGTCAGACCCTGAAATACTGTTACCGGTAGTACTGGGGGATACCCGAAGGGAGCCCCACAGTTCATGGGATCATATTTCCAAAACTGGAATCGGTGTTGGGGTATGATTCCAAAATGTTTGATACCAAACATGCTCCGGTTCGTCATACCCACTATACAGTTGGCCATCGAGTAATGATGGAGGTCACTATATGTATCAAAATGCTGACCGCACTTACAAAGATCCGAGAATCGACACTAAGGTTTGTATAAGTCACCTGCTCATGCTTAGGCGCCCACACTTATAACCCAGCACCCTGCCTTCAGGATTGAAAGGCCTGCCTTAGAGGTGACTGATAGGTTTTAAGAGTAGTGACATCAGATATAAGAAAACTTACATCTGTCGCAAGTGGTGCTAGCATCAGCTTACATAGGCTGCAATGGCAGGCCTGTTAGTCACTGTTTGAGCGGTCTCTCATGGGTGGCATAATACATGCTGCAGCCCATGGGAGACCCCTGGTGTACCTCTGCCCTGGGTACCTCAGTATCATATACTAGGGACTTAGATGGGTACACCAGTAGCCAGTTAGGAAGGTGCCAAAGTACTCACCATAGTCCTATTTAGGGAGAGAGCGCAGTGATTGGGGTCCTGATTAGCAGAATCACAGTCAGACTAATCAGATAAAATGAAACCAGCAAAAAAGTGGGAGTAAGCATGATAGCAGATCTGACTTTCCTACACAGACCCCCCCAAAAAACAAAAGGAGATGAGACTAACCTTGACCAGTCGAGCCTTAATTTTTTAAGTAAAAATATCTTGAGTCCATCTGCATTGGCATGGTTACTCCCAGGGGTATGTTCCACAGAAAAGTTGATCCCTGTAGGGAAATGGACCACCTCAAAAGTTTGGGATTTTTACCCTTCATTTGTTTTAGCCACGAGAGGGGCTGATGGTCCGTCTAAACAAATGAGTGAGTTCAAAACAGGTATACCTCAACTTCAAGGCCCAGACGACAGCAAAAACCTCCCTCTCAATAGCTGACCAACGCTTCTCCCTGTGGAGTCAACCTTCTGCTTATAAAAGCTACTGGTTGGTCCTGGCCATCTGCATTAAGTTGTGATAGAACTGCACCTACCCCTATTGCAGAAGCATCTGTCTGGACAATGAAGGTTTTGGAGTAATCAGGAGTTTGGGGAATGGGAGCACTGCACATGGCCCGCCTCAGGTCATCAAATGCCTTCTGACAGCTAACTGTCTACTGAATTTTTTTAGGCATTCTTTTGCAGGTGAGATTAAGGGGAGTCACTATGGACCCATATCCCTCAACAAACCTCTTGTACTACCCAGTCAGGCGCAATGAAGCTCTGACCTGAGTCTGGGTAGTGGGAGCAACCCACTCATTATGGTCTGGATTTTGCCCTCCAATGGTTGAACCTGGCCTCCACCTAAAATGAGGCCCAAGTACACAACATTGCTCTGCCCTACCTGCCACTTTGTGGCCTGGATAGGAAGGCCTGCCTTCTGCAGGGACTCCAGAACATTCCCAAGGTGGGTCAGGTGACAGGTGGAGCTAAAGACCGCAATACCATCTAGATATGCTGCACTATAGGCTTCCAGACCAGTGAGAATTTTGTTCACCAATCTCTTAAATGTAGTGCATTCTTCAAGCTAAAAGGCATCACAATAAATGTATAATGCCCACTAGGGGTTGAAAACGCTGTTTTTGGCTTGCATTCCTTAGAATCTGATTTGCTACTAACCAGCTGTCAGGTCCAATGTACTGAGATACTTGACTGAGACCAGAGTATCAATCAGCTCATCTGCCCTGGGAATTGGATGGGCATCAGTCTTAGTGTCTGCATTGGGACCTCTGTAGCTCAATTCTCTCTTAACATCTTGGGTGTGAGATTTTGGCAAAAGACTACAGCACTAGCCCAAGGGCTATCGAAAGGTTTAAGTACCCCCGCCCCCCAAAGTTCGCCCCAGCTCCAGCATCTTTTGGACCTCAGTCTTGATGCAGTCTGACATGTCAGGATGTCTGTGGATTTCACTCTTGACAGGCAGACTGTCACCTGTGTCCACTTCATGGGTACACCAGGTGGTTTGACTGAGAATCGGAGAAAGCAATTTCAGAAACAGAGGACTTGCCTAAAATCAGCTTGCTGCTGGTCAGTGAGGCTGCCTGTCAAGGCTACTTCATCAACTGACCCATCAACAGAGTCTTAAGCGAGGAGATCAGGGAGAGAATCACCCTCTTCCTCTTGTCCCTCATCAGTGGCGATGAGCAAGCTTATCAGTCATGTAAATAAAAGGCTTTATGCGGTTCACATGAAGAACTGCGACAACTTCTGGGAGTGCCTAGGGCCACCAAGTAGGTTACCTAGTCTTTCTTTTCTAAGATAGTGTGGGGGGCACTCCACTTGTCTTGGAGAGCTGTCGGGCCGCTAGTTCCAACAACCACACTTTTTGCCCTGGCTGGAAAACAGTTAGTACAGCCTATTGGTCATCCCAAGCTTTTTGAAGCTTCTGGCTGGCCTTAAGGCTTTTACTAGCTGCCTTCATCTATTCAGCAAGGCGTGGACGCAGGCGAAGGACAATCCAAAATGTCCTGTTTAGGAGGTTTGAGAGGTTGCTCACATTCCTCCTTAACCAGACACAATGGGCCTCTAAAGGGATGTTCAAACAGAAGTTCAAATGGACTGTAGCCCACCCCCTTCGAAGGAACCTCTCTGTATCCCATTTTTGCCTGATATTTTCTGGGAGTTCCATGATCATATCTTTGAGAGTCTTGTTGAACCTTTCAACAAACCCACTGCACTGTGGATGGTTGGGTGGTAAACTTGTAGTTGACACCGCACTCTTTCCACATTGCAGTTATGAAGCTAGACATTAAGTTTGTACCTCTGTCTGACAAGACCTCCTTCGGAAACCCCACTCTGGAAAAGACTCCGAGAAGGGTCCTAGCCACCACAGGAGCTGTAGTGGTCCTAAGGGGAATAGTCTTTGGATACCTAGTGGCACAGTCCACCACTACTAGGATGTAACTATATCTAGATGCTGTTGGAGGGTTTAAGGGACCAATAATGTCTATCCCTACCCTCTCATAGGAAACCCCAAACACCAGGAGTGGAAATAGGAGGGCATTTGCAGTGCCACCTAACTTACCACTGGTTTGGCAAGTGACACAGGAACGACAAAACTCCTTGGTATCTTCAGACATGTGGGGCCAGTGAAAATGAGGGACAAGCGTG
This sequence comes from Lissotriton helveticus, assembly GCF_964261635.1. Lineage (NCBI taxonomy): Eukaryota > Metazoa > Chordata > Amphibia > Caudata > Salamandridae > Lissotriton > Lissotriton helveticus. The sequence goes on from NC_136059.1 coordinate 1,759,781,153, forward strand.
TCCCATGTCTTGCTTTGCCTAAGATGTCCTGCAAGGGGAATGTCATGTGCCGGGGACAGAAGAAAACCACTGTACTTACGATGTATGACCAACTTCCTGGTGGCACGAGGTTTCTACTTTCAGAAAACAGGAGCCCATCTTCCCAATGAATCCCGTGGGACCCACTGACATTTCTAGCCTCCTCAGCAGCAGCTTGCTGTCTGAGATCTTCAAGAAAGGGGCAGAAGTTCTGCTCCAGACTCAAGTCTGCTTTGGAAGGACTCCCTGCCTCCAAGAACTCAGCAGTGTCAGACCCAAGTTCCTCTGGGATATTTCCTTCACAGGAGCTAAGATCATCTCCCTCAGGAGACTGGTCTTCACTGGGAGTCTTGGAGGAGGACAATTCCTTACCCTTCCTGCTCCTTCTCTTAAGAGCTAACTGGCCAATTTTTCCAGGATCCAAAGCTTCCTCCGTGCCTAACCGTTTGGCTTGAGCCCTAGTAACAGCAAATGCACTGGAAGATAGTCCCATCATCTCTGCATGTGTCCTGAACTCCACTTCAGACCAGGCTGAAGTTTCTAAGTCATTGCCCAACATACAGTCCACAGGTAGGTCTGTGGAATCCACAATTCATATAGGGCCAGTTACCCCTCGTCTGCTGAGATTTACAACTGCCAAGGAATGATCAGTCTTGACATTGAATGCATTGGTCACTTGGTAAAGTTGACCAAGTATGATTTGTTCAGGAGACGCAAGTTTCTCTGCTACCAAAGTGACACTGGCCCACAAGTCACTGAACGCCAGGGCTTCCTGACCATTGATCAGAGGCTGCTGCCTGTACATGCCCACGTTAGTGGAACTTACTAATAAAGTGGCAAGTTCCATACCACTGTCACAGACAAGGACAGCCAGGGTGGGTTTTCGGACTAGGCCAGAACCCAAGGTTAACCCTAATACCTTGGGGGTACCACTATTATATGCACAGGTGCAAGGGGCGCTCGTTGCTGTAGGGGCAATAGTAGTAGGTTCTTTGGTGTTCGCTTTAGAGCAGTTGACATCCATTGCTCCGTGGCTTTTCTCCTTACACAGGTAACAGCAATGTCTCTTGCCAAAGGAAGAGAAGTGTTGGGAACCACCCCCAGAGGAAGACTTTTGGGGACCATGTGCAGACTTTTGTCTTAACCGTTCTCCCCACCCTTTGCTTGGGCCTTAGAAGAATCGTGCTTCTGGTCACCTCCACCACCATTGTTCTTCTGCTTCACCCTGGTGAGGACCCATTTGTCTGCCTTCTTTCCCAATTCTTGGGGAGAGATCAGAGTCCACCAGGTGCTGGTGCAGCTGCTGATTTGGACAGTTATGGATGTGCTCCCTCATTAATAAATGTTACAATCCCTCATAGTCGTGCACATTTCTTCCATGAAGCAAGACTTCTATAGTCTTAATAGCACTGTCTCCAAAGTCAACCCAGTCTTGGGTGTGTGCCTTATGTGTTTCCCTGAATTTAAAAGTGTATCGCTCAGTGGTTAAACCAAACGCATCTACGAGGGCACTTTTCAAGACTGCATAGTCCTCAGCATCTTCCTCTGACAGTGAAAAGTTTGTCTCTGCCTTTGCTAGCAAAAGAGAGCCATAGGATGGCTGCCCACTGCCCTTGAGGGACCATCCTTACTTTACAGGCCCTCTCCAAGGCTGTGATCCATTTATGGATGTCATCTCCTTCTGGTACGGAGGGAGACCATATGGACACTAGTGATGTTACCAAGGTGACTCTAGTCCCAAATTCTTCCAAGCCCTCTGTACTTCCAAGGTTTCCTTACCAAGGACCACCTTATCTTGTGTGATCCTGAGCTTCACGTGATCCTGAGCTTGGCTTTCTCAAGCTTGAGTAGGTGGCATTCCCTCTTTAAGAGTCTTCCCTATGACTAGAGATTGGCGTCCCTATGAAATTGTAAAAGGCATTTGAATTGACAGAGGAGGATCTAGACCTTTCCTGTACTCTATTCACCCTCACAGGAGGAATAAAGGGTGACTTATCTCTGGGGACTCCCTCTGTACTATTCCCTGAGGGATCAGAGTTCACCAGTATGGAGTCATCAGACTCTTCCTGGTCAGGCTCAGAATTAGGGTCACTGGAGTGAGCCACAGCTGACCTTTCTTCTAGAGCTACCCCACCCACATTGTTCTGCTCTTCTGGCCTATCAGCTTTCTGGAGGTAAACCTGCAGAAGCAATTTTAAGAGTTTGAGTGTTAGGGTTGTTACCAGTCTAACCTAACCGATGCAGCAAGGGTCCCAAGTTCTTGGAACTTAAGACCACTGTTAATAGAAGATTGGGACCCACTGACTTCCCAAACTAAAATCATGGTTAACTAGGTTTAGTGCGGTGTTGCACCTACCTACACTAGTGAAAACTAAACTTCAAAAGGATTGTAGAAAGGGTTGTGCTAGACACTCAACTACCAATCCAAAAAGTTCAGTAGAACTTGCTACTCATAAAAAGTATTTTATAAGTGCCTAATGCTAGTGATAGGTTTTTATCTAGCCACACCTAGTTTGCTGCTAAAATAGTGCAGGCTTAAATCCCGATGGCTGCACGCCAATGTAGGAGGCTGGCTTAGTACACTTGTTTAAGTGAAGCACCTTGCACTAATCCAAACAACCCATATGGTGATTTTAGTGGGCTTAGACAACCATAGACGGGTGGTAGGGTGACTGTGGCAGAGTTTCCCCGACCCGCTTGTTCACCAGAGGTGCCTAAATCGTGCTTTATGCTGTGCCTGAGTAATTTTAAATAGAACGTTTTATTCTGTTGCGGATTTTAAAATTCAATTTGGAAACCGATTTAAAAGTTTATGTGTGCTAGCTTGTACCGCGCTATATCGAGTTACGCTGATGCAAATGATCTTCTCCCTAACCTGAACTGAGAGGGGGGGACGGTTACCTTCAGGGCAGCTGAGGAAGCCTGGGCTCGATTACCACTCCTGCCCGCCTTGGTCCGACGCGATAGCCAGTACAGTTGCGCGGAGGGCGGGTCAGAGAGAACCAGGCGCTTCCTGTTTCTCACTGGAGCGGTTAGCGCTCTAGTGGTGTATTTCCAGGGCTATTTAGGCTGAGCCAGAACACCGGTGAGCTGCGGTAGGGTGACTGTGGCAGAGTTTCCCCGACCGGCTTCTTCACCAGAGGTGCCTGAATCGTGCTTTATGCTGTGCCTGAGTAATTTTAAATAGAACATTTTATTCTGTTGCGGATTTTAAATTTTTATTTGGAAACTGATTTAAAAGTCTATGTGTGCTAGCTTGTACCGCGCTATATCGAGTTGCGCTGCTGCAAATTATCTTCTCCCTAACCTGAACTGAGAGGGGGGGGCGGTTACCTTCAGGGCAGCTGAGGAAGCCTGGGCTCGATTACCACTCCTGCCCGCCCCAGTCCGATGCGGTAGCCAGTACCGTTGCGCGGAGGGCGGGTCAGGGGGAGCCAGGCACTTCCTGTTTCTCACTGGAGCGGTTAGCGCTCTAGTGGTGTATTTCCAGGGCTATTTAGCCCTCATCTGTTCCTGCATTCACGCGCAGGAGAGCCGAAGACACGTCGAAGAATAGCCAAAGAGTAGCCCGTCTGTGCCCGTCCGCGACTGGACGTGGCTAGGGGCTATGGACGCTGCTAAAGTTAGCACTGACTCCATGGTGGACCGCCGAATCAAGTACACAGCCCAAGCCCTTGGAATCCTGCAACCTCTTCCTTTAGTGGGTTGTGTTCGTGATTCCTGGCCATGCGCAGAAGGCCCTTTTTCATGTATCCACGCTTTCAGGCATCTCATGTTGCTACCCTATCTGGTTGCAACATAGGGGGGACTATAGTTCAAAATGGTTTGAAATGTTTTTTACTTGACATTCGTTCCCTGCCCAAGCATCATTGTGAGCTCTGGGACCTCATTACTGTGGTAAAACCTCAGGTCTGCTTCCTAACCGAAACCTGGTTAAAACCACATACAGTCCCTGCCATCACCTTGGGGATCCCTGCTGGATATAAAATCTATAGGCTTGACCGTCCGATTAAAACCGGGGGCGGCATTGCCATAATATACGAAGAAGGACTGAAGGTTTCTATAAATCGAACAAAGAAGCTCCTCCTTGATGGAAGTGTTGATCTTCAAGGTTAGCTCAGCCTCCAAAGCTCACTGGAACGGAGCATTAGTCTATCGCCCTCCAGGGCCGAGTACGGGCTTTACTCTATCTCTGACTGAACTCTTGGCCCCGTATTTTAAGAAGATTTCCTTCTTTTGGGGGATTTTAATATCCGTGTAGATGTTCCTAACCTCCCTGAGATGCTGTCTTTGCTTTCCGACCTTGCTCTCTTAGGGCTCCAAATACAGAACAGTGGTCCTACACACATAGGAGGCCACACTCTAGACCTAATTTTCTCCAATTGTCCCAAAATATTGTGTCTACCTTCGACCCGAGTAAACTGGTCAGATCATTTCATGTTTGAATTCTCCCTCCTTGGTCTGCACAAACCTAATACACAGCCTGTTCTTCCGCCCCAGTGGCGTAGACAGTGGCATAAGGTGACACTGGACGATTTACAGAAAGTATGGGTAGAACCCACCATCTTAGCTAAAGACAATGTGGAGTCCGCCCTAGTTAAGTTTAACACTGCCCTTATTGAGGCAGTCAATTTGCTGGCTCCAATGAAATTGCATAAACAGCGCCTTTCATCGAAGCAGGAGATTTGGTATACTGATCAACTTAGATTGGAGAAACAGGGATGTAGGAAACTGGAAAAAGTTTGGAGAAAAAATTACTCTGAGGAAGGTAGGAAGGAATACTCTGCTGCCTTATCTTCATATCATAAAAACATTAGGCTAGCTAGGAAAACCTGCCTTACTTCGCAATTGGCAGAAGCGGGTAATTCCTCCAAAGAACTCTACAGGATTTTACAGACTTTTGTGAAACCTATAGCCTGTGAGAGCCCGGACGACTTCTCTCAATCCCTGTGTGATGATATCTCCTTATTATTTAATAACAAAATAGAGTTGATCTATGATGAAATCACAAAAGTCACAAACCTCAAAGGTTGCGCCAACAGTACCCCTCCCTTGTCGGTGTACAACCTTTACAACGCAACTTTTACCACGCAGTGCCTTTACGACGCAACTTTGACAACGCAAACCATTACAACGCCTTTCGCTGGGGGGCGCTCTAGGATAGGGAATATATTTAATTTACTATCCAACACCTTCCCTACTATCCACGGGGACTGGAGTTGGAATAGTAAATTAAATAAATCACTATCCAGCGCCTAAAAGCACTATGCGTTGTAATGGTAAATGGTATTCGTTGTAAATACCGCGTTGTAAAGGCATGCGATGTAAAAGTATGCGTTGTAACGTCATACACCCTCCCTTGTCACGTACACATAATAGAGGCACACTCACTGTCTTTCCGGAGGTCAGTCAAGGTGATATCTATTCTTTGATAAGTCACATCAAAACTGGGTCCCCTTTAGAGTTCCTGCCTGCCAAGATGGTGGCCTCTCTAGGCAACTTACTTTGCCCCATGATTCAGACAGTGAATAATCTCTCACTTAATGAAGGACAAGTACCTCTGGAAAGGAAAACAGCTGTAGTGAATCCTATCCGTAAGAACTCGGCCTTACCCTGGACAGACCTATCCAACCTCCGCCCCATTTCCCTTCTGCCGTATTTGACCAAGATAACCGAGAAGCATGTGAATACCCATTTGTCTAATTTCATTGAGGCGTCGGGAGGGCTGGACCACACGCAATCAGGTTTCAGACCCAATTACAGCACCGAATCAGCTCTCCTCTCTGTGACAGATACCATCAGGATGGCACAGGACAGAGGGGGCTCAATGATTCTGGTGCTCTTGGACCTGTCGGCAGCCTTCGACACGGTATCACATGATATTCTTCTCGGTCGTCTGCAGGAGGTGGGGATAGGAGGTCGGGCTCTGTCCTGGTTTGAGAGTTTTCTCTCAGGCCGCTCACAAAGCGTCAGTTTGGGCTCCCATCGTTCCATCTCTAGGGAACTCATCAAGGGGGTTCCACAGGGCTCATGCCTAAGCCCCACATTATTTAATGTGTATGTGGCCCCCTTGGCCGACATTGTGAGAGCGTATGGATTCATTCCAGTGTCGTATGCTGACGACACCCAGCTCCTGTTTCCATTCCAGACCCTTACCCCTGCTACCAAACACGCTTTTGCTGAAGGAATGAGAGCGGTGTCTGAATGGATGGCCTCCAATTGCCTACAATGTAATGTGGGCAAGACCACGGTCATGCTTTTTGGGGAGGCCCCCCCCTCCTATGGTCACCGGACTGGTGGCCTGTGGACTTGGGACCTGTCCCAAACAGGCAGCGAAGAATCTAGGCGTGCGACTGGACCTGGTTACTGCTAAAAGAACACGCGAACCAGGTGACAGGATCCTGTTTTCGGGTAATTGGACTCCTGAAACGAGTATTTCCGTTCTTGTCGGACATTTACAGAAAGACCCTTGTTCAGGCCCTTGTAGTCAGTCGGTTAGACTATTGTAATGGTCTTTTTTTATCTGCTAATGAGGACGTGCTTAGCAGACTGCAAGTTGCCCAAAATACTGCGGCAAGGCTGGTCCTTAATGTCCCGCCTAGAACTCCCACTCGCCCTCTGCTGGAAAAACTCCACTGGCTGCCCATCCGGCAGCGGGTTAAATTTAAAATTTTTGGTGTCATACATAAAAGCCTCTCTGGCATAGGCCCTCAATATCTGGTCGAAAAATTCAGCACATATAAACCTGGACGGTCCCTCCGATCCAGCAACCAATTATTGCTACAGGTTCCCTTGATCAGAAAGGTAAGGCAGGGTGGCCGCAACTTTCGTATATGGGCCCCACCCTCTGGAACAAACTTCCTTTCAGTCTGAGACAAACTGCTAACCACTCTGTCTTTAGGAAAACATTACAAACACACTTGTTTCTGACGGCATAAATTCTTGTGCCTCCCTAAAGCCCTTTTCATGCACTTACGGAGAACCAAGCGCGGAGATCGGGGGTCGAATCCTGCGCTATACAAGCATATAAATAAATAAATAAATAAATAGAAAGCTCTCCAAGTGGTAGCTGTGGACAGCAGCCTTCAGGCTTGTCCAAAAGGAGGGTTACCCTGCTTGTTTTATCATACCTAAACATATAGTGTAGGTTATATGAAAAAGAAACAGTATATATAAAAATATGTCTTAATTACACAATACTCACTAACACCTTGGTATATCGCTTACCCAGAGAGATCAACACAAATACACAATACTTCAAATGCAAATAGGTAAGTAAGCACATTATACAGAGGTCTCCAGGGGGATACCAAACCATATACTAAAAAAGTGGAATGCGAACTGCGACCAAAGTCGGCACTTGGACCAGGAGACTCAGAAGAGCTGGGGAAACAAGCAATCTCCCAAGGGTAAGTACCCAGGAACCCCATGGAGGCTGTGTGCAGGGTGAAAACACAGCCGCGTATTCAATAGAAGTTGGTGGGAAAGTCGCAGTTGCATTTTTTAAGAAGGACCATTCCAAGTGGACCCTGAAGAAATCCAGTGGGGGACAGAAGGTTGGACAGCCACCCCACCACTGGATACCCCCGGAACCAGGATACAGACACCATGGAAGCTAGGTGCATCGGTGCGAAATGTCATCAGAAACCGCCGTTGACCACAATGGAGGACTTCAGTAAAGGTGCCGCTGGCGAAGATTGTGCAAGAGTACGGTGGAGTCCAAGGGTGGATTCTTGAAGAGAAGAACCTGCAAGCAGAGGGGACAGAGTCTATGCCACTCCGAGGTGACCAGAAGGCACGGAAGAGGAATGCCCACCGATGTTGGAAGATGCATAAGTAATGACTGTAACCTTGCCGCTGCAGCTGTGAGGATCAGGCGACGCTGAGGAAGACCAGGAGCCGTGCATGAGCTGTCCCATGTCGGAAGTCGAGAACCAGGGTGTTGGTGTCTGGCAGAACACCAACAAGCCTTGGCAGCTGCAAAAGGCATGGCAAGCAAAGAAGGAGCAATGTTGCAACCAGCAAGGCCCAAGGGACTCACCAAGTGCAGGAGAGTAAGAGCTGGCCCCAAGCGAGCAGGGGAGCCCACTGAAGCAAGAGAAGACCCTCAAGAGGGCCCATAGGCTGAAGGACAGGAGTCGCGATAGGACATCGAGCAGGTCACCAACAATGAAGGCTAATGGTGTAGAGGATGCGGTGCGGACAAAGGTCTTGGCAGGAAGAGATGCTGGAGGCTGGAGCTTCTTGTAGTCTGAAGATCTCTGGAGTGCAGAGCCAAGAAGCCCTGGCAACGGCAAGTCAATGTGGTGCACATGGGTTCAGTCACAGCTGTTCCAATGAGGGATACTTGCCACAAACTTGCTGAGAGGACAGGTCAGGCTTTGAGGGAATTGCAGAACCACCACTCGTGGTTCTGCACTTGTGTTGCTGAGCTTTTCTTAGTCTGTGAGACATTAGGAGAAGCAGGCCAGTCAGCTTTGTTGAGTCACTAGCAGATGCAGGGAAGGGACTCCTCGACCCCAAGGGAGATTACTTTGGGTGAACTTTATGCCCACAGGTCTGTTGAAGATCCTGGACAAAGCAGATAAAAAAGACTACTTGCAGAACAGTGAGACCAGGAAAAGCAGGAATCTTCCTTGCAGTCTCGGTTCCAGGCAAAGTCCAGCGAAGTCAACGTTTCCAGACCAGGCGTGTCCAATGAGTAACTCGTGAGCTACCAGTAGCTCTCCAGCTACCTGTGAGTAGCTCTCCTGTGTGCAGCGCAGACTAATAAATTAGAATCTTTTGTTTGGTTGAATTATTTGTATACCAAAATGAAAAAGCTTGTATTTGAGACGAAAATGTGTATATTTTCAGACCTCAAAGATAATTGGGAAAAACAAATTTGGGGGGAAAATGAATTCACAGATATTATGAGTTGGGTGAGATTTATTACTCATATTGTGATTTTGCTGTTGGGGTTGTTTAGCTATGAATGTCTTGTATTACACATGCAGATGTATTCAAAATTGATAGTGCTATTTTACCTTATGGCAGGCATCCCTGCCTAATGCACAGATGTGATCATTGCTTACAGTCTTGGATGAGGTGCTCACTGTTACATCAGTAGCATCAGCAGCTCTGGATGATTTTCATTGAACATAAACAGCTCTTATTACAGAAAAGTAGGAGACCCCTGGTCCAGACGGTCAAAGACTGACGTGGTTTCAGGCTCGACTCTTGTCCCACATCGAATCTAAGGACCCACCCACAGGTAAGCCCCATGTACCCTAGGGAAAGGGTTGGAATGACTCAGGGGCCCCTCCCAGAGGATGCGGCTGGACAAAGGGGGTGATACTCCCATGTCCTTTGTCCAGTTTCATACCAGAGTGGGAGCCAAGGGATCCCTGAAGTGGCTAAAACCTGAGTATGCAAGGAGGGCACCAAAAGTGCATTTTAAGCAGACTGGTGGCGTTGGCAACGCCTCCAGCCCAATATACTAAATGCTGTCTGGGAGGTGGTCACACCTCCTTGTGACAGGAAACCGATTGTTCTACCTTCCCCTGCTTGAGCTCAGCTCAGCAGCAGTAGGGCAGAATAGTGTCTGTGGTTGGCAGCAGCACTAGCTTGCTGGCAGACCCTGGAAGGCTGTTAACAGGAGTATTTGGGGCTTACAGGAGGACCCCCCCCAGTGCATGGAATCATACCTTCAACACAGGTAACAGTGTTGGGATAAGATTCCAAAATGTTGGATACCAAACATGCCCATGTTCGTACAGCCACTATATAGTTAGCCATTGTGTAATGATGGATGGGCACTATATGTATGAAAATGGCTGACTGCACTTACAAAGCCTGGAGAATCGACTCCAGGGTTTTCAGGGGTGACCTGCTCATGAAGGGGCACCCATACACTTATAACCCAGCACCCTGCCTTCATGATTGAAAGGCAGCCTTAGGGGCGGATTATAGGTTTTTAGTGTAGTGACCTCAGATATAAGGAAACTTAGATCTGTCGTAAGTGGTGCTACCATCAGCGTACAAAGGCTGCAATGGCAGGCCTGAGTCACAGTTTGAGTGGTCTCTCATGGGTGGCATAATACATGCTGCAGCTCATGGGAGACCCCTGGTGTACCTATGCTCTGCATATACTAGGGACTTATAGGGGGACACCAGTAGCCAATTTTGGAGTTGCAAACGTACTTGGCATAGTTATATTTAGGGAAGAAGCACAGTGACTGGGGTCCTGATCAGCAGGATCCCAGTCAGACTAGTCAAAAAACATATTGACACTTGCAAACAGTGGGGTACAATGAAAGCAGATCCTACTTTCCTACAGGTGGCCATTATGGCCTTAGGAGTAGTTAGTCCCCTACTGCCCCCCACACAGATACTTCAGGGGTTAGAGAACCCTGGAAGGCCTGGGCCCTAGCTCTGGGTGCTGACAGTAGTCAGTCACCTCTGTTAATTGCTGTTCTCATGGCCAGAGTTTTCCTTAAGTTGGGCTACAAAAGTCTGATTTAAGCGGTGGAATGGGCCACATCACTTTGCTGGCCATGGTAGTACTATCTGCCAACTGGGATGCATCTGTGAACAAGTTAAGGTTAGAAGCTGCCCATATTTAGTCCAAAGATGGGGAGAACAGTCCCCCCCTGGTCCAACTGAATTCAGAGGGGCATAGAACTGGCACAGGCCTCTGCAGTAAAGGGCAGTTGTGTGCATGTTTTATCGCCTAAACAGGTAAGTCCATATAGGTATTGATTAGTCTCTCCTGGCTTTAGGGTCATGTTGAACCAGGCCCCCTCAGATGGGTCACCTTCAACCCTTTTGCTTTTTCACCTTTTGCTGAATTCATTTTTGTTGGCCTTAGGACTATGCACTTTACCACTGCTAACCAATGCTAAGGTGCTTGTGCTCGCTTTTCTAAACATGATTTGATTGACTTATTTAATGTACCTGTAAGTCACTTGTAGAGTGATATACAATATACTTAGGGCCTGTAAATTAAATGCTACTAGTAGGCCTGCAGCACCAATTGCGACACCCACCTAAGTAGCACTTTAAAAAGGAGTCCAGGCCTGCCATTGCAACCTGAATGCAGTTTTAAACTTCCATGGCGACTTGACATTTAAATCTCCTTGCAAAGCATAAAACTTACAATATATTACATACAAGTCATCCCTACAGTAGACCCTACGTAGCCCAATGGGTAGGGTGCTGTGCAATCCAAAGTTTGGACATATACTTAAGTTTTAAATTCCCCACTAGTGAAAAACTCTGATCCGTTTTTCACAACTGCAAGGCCTGTATCTCTCATAGGATAACATTGAAAGTGCTTTTTACATTTTTTAAGTGTGATTTATAAATGGGAAGAGATTACCAGTTTATGTTTGGCGTCAGTGGAATCTCTATTTAGAATCCTAAATGATGGTTAAGCTGGATGTTAAATTGCAATTCCGAAAATGGCATTTTCTTGCTCTTACCCCTTTAGTGCATGCATCCTGTCTTGAGTCACATGACTGGGTTAGCTGATAGTTAGACTTTGTAAATTCCTCCCAGACACTGACACAATAGGGAGATTAGGTGTGCCTAAATAAGACATCTGTTGGCAGGGTGAGGCGGCGAAGTTGATCCCAGCCCCACTAACAACTAAATAGTGTGTGCTCTGCCTTCAAACAAAGGTCCCAACAAGCCTGCATTGTAACTTCAGCCAGCTAGGAGCCACGGCAGCGGAGGCAGGCGATTCCATGTACTTCAAAACCACTGTCCGGAAGCTTTCCCATCCTTCAGGACACGGTGGCCAGAGTATAAAAGTAGAACCTTAGACATCAACTCTTTAGTACACTTCTAGACCTGTTGACATTCTGCCAGGAAGAAAGACTGCTATGCAGCTCCAAGGACTGCCACTCTAAAGAACTGCTAACCTACTGACCTCGTACCTAGGGCGAACAGGGCCTGAGAACATCATCCTGAACCCAGAACCCTAGAGTGACTCAAAGGGCTAGTCTGTTGGCCTCCTGATCTAAATCTTAGGGACATAAAAGGCTCCTCGGCAGCTCCATGACCAGTCTGCAGCAGCTCATAAGTATTGTCTCTCAGGTCCTAGACCCTTTTTGAAATCAAGCTTTCAAGCTCTTTGCAACCGGGCCGGTTCACACAAGAACCGCGCAGCTTGTTCCAAAAATCAGCAGAAGCCACCGAGAGCCTCTTCGCATTGCAAGCATCGATCACCCTTGGAGGACCACCACCACAAACCTCTAGCACACCCAGCCGCAACACCCGGCTTGCTCTTCCCACCACACCGACTGTCAACTGCGATGTTCTCCTTGCTCCTCCCGTGAATCTCCAATGCAAACAAGAGAAGGTAAATCTTCAACAGGACTAATCTGGGACTGTATATGACCCACGCTACATCATGGTCGGCCTGAACTTTTGACTTTGACCTAGTCCAGTGCGATCAGATGCCGCAGTTGGCGCTTTCGGTTTCATGGCACCATTTAACAATGTATTCTTTATATAACTCTAAATCCAGTTCCACTGATTAAATTGTTTTTTTGTTTTGGTCTTATTTTAATATTTAAATGAATCTCTATTTTTCTAACTCAGTGTGGTATATTCTGTATGGTGTTCTCACAGTTTTACTGCTTGAAGGGTTGAATAAATGGACAATATACCTAGCTTCAGTAATGCCTTACCTGGTAGAGACATACTCTAGTCGCAGATTCCTTACAGAAGAATATCCTAGGCGTCAGGCTGGATCTGGAAACTTTAGCTTGAGCAATACCCTTGTACGATGGTAGGTGGCTTAAAGCAGCTCCAATTGAAAGTCTGAGTCATCCGTGCCAGAAGAGACATCCATGTCACCTATATAAACACCACCAAGGCATGCTGAAATCAGTTACTTTGCACAACTTTCCACACCAGGAGCGGTGAGCCATGAAGTCCACTGACAGTGGTGTATATGGAACAACTAGGGACCTGAAAGTGATCAGTCCTGACCTGAAAATCCGCTCTGCAGTGCGGGGAGGATGGGTGGGCCAGTAAGAAATCTGAAGCTAGACTGTCTCTACCAGATAAGGCCTTACTGAAGATAAGTTGTCCATCTGACAGACATCTAGCTGCAGATTCCTTACCTTAGAATGAATACCCCCGCAATTCAGTCCGTGGAGGAGGGACTGATGCAAGGTTAGACCAGAAAGTCTGCAGTACAGAGGAGCCAAAAAGGAAGCCTCTGTGGACTTGACTGCCCAGGGAGCAGTATTTGGTAAATGTGTGCAGGGATGCCCACGTTGCTGCTTGACCAATGCCGAGGACTGAACACCACGTTGCAACGCTATGGTAGCAGCCTTAGGAGGCTGCTTCTTGGTGAAGCGTAGCAAATTTCGATGTGGAGGACGGCCTAAAGTGAGATAGTCCTCGACTGCACCACACAACCTTTCTTTGATCCAAAGTAACCCACAAAGAGTTGGCTACCCACTCGGAACTCCTTAGTGCAGTCAAGTTAGAATCACAATCCTCGTTTTGGGTCTCGACAGTGAAGTCACTCCTTCATTATAGGGGTGCAGAAGATCATAGAAAGTGGGCAAGGTGGCAGACTGCTCCACGTGGTAAGAAAGAGGACCTAGTGCGAAGCACCAATTTATCAGGATAGAGGCTCAGGTAAGGAGGCTTGGATGACAGCCTGCAATCCGCTCTCACCTTCCTGGCAGAAGTTAATGCAACTAGAAAGGCTATTTTGATGGTAAGCAGCCAGAGGGGGTAGTTGTGCAGGGGTTCGAAAAGACCACACAGGAGGAAAGTGAGAACCAAATTGAGGTCCCACTGAGGCATTATGAATGAGGCAGGTGGTAACATATGTACAAACCGCCCAAGAAACCTGTTCATAACAAGGTGATTTAAATAAAGAGGGTTGCTCTGGCAGCCTCAAGAAGGCAGACAAGGCAGAAACCCTTAAAGAGTGCCTGTCAAGAACGCTGTACCTGAACCTCCTGAACTCTGTGGGGGCGATCTGAAGAGGGTCTTCGAGATGAGAATTTCCCAATTCCCAAACACCCCTGGTCCCAGAGCACTCTGAGCCCAGGAATGAGGGGGAAAGGGGAAGTGGATCACAAACAACAGAGAGACTGCCACACCCTGGTGTCGTCGACTTTCTGGCACCTGTAAGAGTAACACAAAATTAATACATTCCCACAAACTTGGCATTCAATTTCTGTCTTTTCCTTTATCCAAGAGACGACTTAGGTATACCTGTGTTGGATGTGGAATGCGCCACTCTCTTGCTGAAGTGAGGTTAGAACGGTTGACCAAAGGAAAAGACTGCTTCTATGAGCTGTGGAAAATTGAATAGTTCTGGTAGATGACAAAGTACTACACTAAGGTGAGTAAGAGAATATAACTACATGCGCATATAGATATCCCCCTAAACACTTCCTTTACAGCAATGTTCTGTGTAGCGTACTTTACTCAATTTTCAGCTCTGGATACATTTCCATGCGGTTAAGAAACTATTCAGGACTGATGATCAAAACGAACAAGACTACAGTTGGTTTCAGTCTTTGCAATTTCTCATATGAACGCTGGTTTTAGTCACAATGTCTTTCAGGAGAACAACTCGTAGATAGTACTTCAAGAATGTCTAAGCGGAAATTGAACTCGACTTCACAGGAATAAGAGTTGCTCAAAGAACCCTCTTCTCAGTTAGAAGTATCGAAGATACAAAAGTGGTCAAAGGCTTACCGTACTCTCAAACCTACTGCACGGCATATAAGAGAGGGAACGGATACTCGACCTTTTGCTCACGAAGTCTTTCAAGCTGCAAGTCGGTAATGCTCACGAGGAATTCAGGTTCTTCTCCAAATAACTCCGGAATCTTCTTTTGACGAGCCGAGAATAGGAAGAATGAGACGCCTTGGAAGAGGCTCTCAAAGACGTTACCGGCTCCGTCAAATACTTCAGTTGAAGTGCGCAGCGCTCAGGCAGCGCGCGCACAAAATGGCGGAACTGCTGCAAAAGACTAGAACGCTAACCAGAGGACAGTGTTCAGTTAAGCAGATGACTGGAAGCTCTCAGCCTAAACTGCGCCACCAATTGACTCCAGCTGGCAGGAGATTGGAGATGTGAGCAATTGTATCTCCGTCTTGGTAAAGGCAAAGGAACCAACAGCCTAGACACCAGAGCGGGCTTGACAGTACCCCCCACCAAAGACCCCTCCCCAGGCCTCTGCGGGTAAGTCTTATGAAATGCAGTCACCAACCTGGGAGCGTGAACATTACAGCTTGATTCCCAAGATCTCTCCTCTGGACCGAAACCTTTCCAGTCCACCAAATAAAACAATTTTCCTGTTCTTATCTTGGAATCTAGGATTCTTTTAACCTCAAACTCTTCCGAAGATTGGACTTGAATGGATTTTGGTGGAGTCTTCAGTCTAAGATGGGAGGGGGCTTTTTCTGATCAAAGAGACATGAAAGGTTGGATGTATCTTCATGGTTTTTGGAAGGATGACTTACACTAACTGGGTTGATCATCTTATCTACAGGAAAAGGACCCACAAATCTTGGTTGAAACTTGCGATTTCCACGCAAGCGCATATGCTTGGTGGATATCCAAACCTGATCCCCAGATTCAAAAATGGGACCTTCCCTACGCTTACGATCTGCCTGTTCCTTGTAAGAGATCTTGGCCTTGGAAAGGTTGGATGATGCTGCCTTATAGGATTGTTGCAAATTTAATAAAACCTCCTGAACTGCAGGAACTTCAACCTCCACCTTACCAACCCACATATTAGGATGCCTACCAGAATTCAAAAAGAATGGGGAGAAACCTGTAGCCGAATGAACGGCATTATTGTAAGCAAACTCCGCAGTACTAAGCAAGGAGGGCCAATCGCCCTCTTGATCCATTAGATACATACGAAGGTATTGCTCAAGATCCTGGTTCACACGCTCCGTCTGTCCATCAGTCTCTGGATGGAAGCTGGTGGACAAACGAGAATCTACCCCAATTCCTTTCAGGAAAGACCTCCAGAAACGGGACACAAATTGTGGTCCACGATCTGAAATCACAACCTTGGGAATTCCATGAAGCTTCAATATGTGCTGCACAAATAGAGTGGCCAACTGGGGAGCAGTAGGAAGGGCTTTCAAAGGAATGAAATGACTCATCTTGGTAAATTGATCCACCACCACCCAGATGACTGAAGTACCTTGACTAGAGGGCAAATCCACAATAAAATCCATAGATATGGTATGCCAAGGGGACGGTGCTACTGGCAATGGCTGAAGTAGACCCTGTGGAGACTGCCTTACACTTTTCCCCTTGATGCATTGCTCGCATGTGGCTATGTACTGTCTCACCTGAGTGTCCATGCCGGGCCAAATAAAGTCTCTCTTCACCAACTCCAAAGTCTTAGCAAAGCCCTTGTGTCCGGCCAACATATGATCATGAGACAATTGGATAATTTCATTTTGCAGATCTTCATTAGGAACAAACAGTTTTCCCTGGAGATAGGGCTTCCCATCCTTGACCTCCCGATCTGGACCCTCAGTCTCCCAGTCTTGAAACTCCTCTTTGGCAAACTCTTCGCGAATCCTATGACCAAATTCATCTTCAACAGAAGTGGCAATAATTTTTTCTTCTGGAATGACAAAATGCACCTTCTGATGTTCAGCTTCACTCCCCATTTCCAGCCGTGATAGGGCATCTGCTTTAGCATTAGCTGCTCCAGGTTTGTAAGTCAAGACAAAGTCATAGTCGGCAAAGAACAGTGACCATCTCAGTTGTCGAGGAGTGAGCGTGCGAGCTGACTTTAAAAATTGTAAATTTCTATGATCCGTGAAGACAGTTATAACATGTTTGGCTCCCAATAAATAATGTCTCCAAACCTGAAAGGCATCCTTCACTGCCAATAATTCTTTGTCAGCGATTGAATAATTTATCTCTGCTGGAGACAATTTCCGAGAGTGATATGCAACCGGGTGGAGCTGTCCAGTATTCTTCTGTCGCTGCGACAAAATTCCCCCAATGGCCAAATTTGAAGCATCCGCCTCCACAAAGAATGGTTCATTCAAATCCGGAGGTTGTAACACCGGAGCCGTCGTGAAAGCCTCTTTTAACTGCTGAAATGCCTCCTCTGAGGCGGGTCCCCAAACAAACTTCTCATTCTTCTTTAGCAAGCGAGTTATTGGACTCACCTTGCTGGAAAAATTTAGAATGAACCGCCTGTAAAAATTGGCGAAGCCTAGGAAACTCTGTATCTCCTTGACTGATCGAGGAGCTGGCCAATTCTTTATAGCTTGAAGTTTTGAATCATCCATAGATACACCTTCTGGGGAAAGTATGAAACCTAGAAATTCCACCTTGGATGAATGAAAGACGCATTTCTCCAATTTCACAAATAATTGATGTTCAAGTAACCTCTCTAAAATAGCACGCACATGAATCCCATGTTCTTCCAGATTGTTTGAAAAAATCAAAATATCGTCAATGTAGACCACTGCAAAACGATCTAAATACTCACGAAGGATGTCATTCACGAAGTGCTGGAAGGCTGCCGGGGCATTACACAACCCAAAGGGCATTACCTGATATTCAAATAATCCCAGCCGGGTGCGAAAAGCAGTCTTCCACTCTTCCCCTTCAGCCATGCGCACCAAATGGTACGCACCTCGCAGATCCAATTTGGTGTAGATATGAGCCTCTTTTACTTGATCCAACAACTCAGATATGAGTGGCAACGGGTAGCGATTCTTTTTTGTGATTAAATTCAGCGCCCTATAATCAATGCAGGTCCTCAAAGTTCCATCCTTCTTTGGAATAAAGAAAAGAGGGGAAGACACTGGAGACTTGGACGGTCGAATGAAACCACTGGCTAGATGTTGATCAATGTATTCTTTCAAATGCAAATTCTCCGGTTCCGATAAAGCGTAAATGCGACTACAAGGCAAAGCAGCACCAGGTTCTAACTCAATCCGGCAATCATAAGGCCTATGTGGAGGAAGTTTCCTGGCTTCTTTTTCATTGAATACTTCCTTCAAATCCAAATATTCATTTGGAATCTCTGGAACTTCAAGAGCACAAATGGTTTGAGTCTGATTGGCTAAACTGGAAGACCGACGGCATTGCAACCCCGGAGGAGGTCTTGAAACAATGCTCATGACAGAATTCAGAGTTCATCTTCAAGGTACGTGCTGCCCAATCGATACTTGGATTGTGCTCAGTAAGCCACGGCAACCCTAAAATAAGCTGAAACTGAGGGGCATCTATTAAGTTGAAGCGTACAAAACTTTTATGATCTCCGGGACCATACAACGTGATGACCTCGGTATCTGCAACTATGGGGCCAGATGATAAGTTGGTGCCATCCACTGCACGAACCGGCTCTGGTCTCAACTTCTTTTCAAAACGAATCCCCATGGACTTAGCAAACTGGATGTCGCAGAAATTTCCGGTTGCTCCTGAATCAATCATTATGGAGATGCCATCATTCTCAGTTTCTCCAAAACTAATTCGACTGGATAGGATTACATGAGGAGCTGAAGACTGTAGAGTATTAGCCAAGGATTGTAATGCAGGAGTTGACTCATAATCAGCTTCCACCAGAGCAACTCCGTCTACTGGTGGAGCCGATCTTTTACCAAAACTGATGATTTGGGTTTCCTAGGACATTCTCGGACAAAATGACCTGATTGGCCACAATACATACAAAGCTTGCCTGCTCGTCTCTTTTCTCTCTCCTCTTTACTCAGAGGACCTCGAACAGTTCCAATTTGCATTGGTTCTTCGCCCGGGCTCCCTTCTGAACCCTTACTCCCTTCCAATCGAGCTCGGTCAAACCTGGGTGGAAGTATTCTAGAATCCTTTCGACGTTCGCTGCGTCTTTCATATTGACGTTGATCAATTTGCAAGACCAAATCAATCAGTTCAGATAAACCAGTAGGCCTCTTCGGAATTTGGGCTAGACCATCCTTTAATTCGTCCTTGAGCCCACGATAAAAGATGGCCGCTCTCTTTGCCGTTGGCCAACTAGTTTCAACAATCAACTTATTGAATTGAGCGATGTAAGCCACCAATTCCTTGTTCCCTTGCTTCAAATCCAGTAACTCGTTGTCTGTAGTTTGCGAGATGGTTCTTCTGTCAAAGATTCGTAAAAATTCTGCCTTAAAATCTTCATACTTGTACAACACAGGGTCGTTGGTAGAGACCAAAGGCATCGACCATGCCGCAGCATCACCACTCAGGTAAGACAGAACAAAAGCCACTTTGGATTGATCCTCCTTAAACAAAATAGGTTTGCATAAAAAATGCAATGCACACTGCGTGAGGAAAATCTGAGCCTTATGGGGATCTCCCTGAAATCTTTCCGGAGGGGCCAAAGGAATAGTGGGAGACATAGCATGCACCACTTGTGTAGTTAACTCAGACGAAGAAGGGGATGGGGCAAAACCTTGAAACTTACTTCTTTCAAAACTGGGACTGGTCACGGAGGAGCTACGCTACGATCCAAGATGGCTGCTTAAGCTCCCGGCTCCGTTGACCTCCGCCGGCAGCTCGCATATCCTGTCATTTATCCTTTACCTACGCCGGACTCCCGTGTGTATGAAGCTCGCCTGATACCGGTGGTGCAATCCCGGACTCCCTAACATACTGGGTGGCGGAGTTATGTCGTGTTCCATTTTCGGCCTACTCCAGGGCTGAAGCCGGGACCTCGATTTCTAGCCTATCCGGGCTGGAATTGATCAACAGCGGCTGTGGAACCAGTGTTTCGTCCGGTCTTCCGTACTCGGATCTTTTTCTGCATCTCCGATCTGCAATCCAGTTACCGGCTGGCACTGAGGACTCGGTCTCGTGACACAGGGTGTGCATCGTGCGCCGCGGTCGGGGGCCGCTCGCCCGGAGACCCTGCTGGGGACGGCGGTGTTGAAGGGGGGGCCCCCGCGGTCGGCGAAGGTGTCGTGATCACCAGCTGAGGGAGCGCCTGTTGTTGCCATCGGCTTCCTGTGTGCCTGGAACCTCGGAAGTGAGTCTGGGGCTCGAGTCCTGCTTCGTCTCTTTGGGGGGGGGGAGATGGAGAGGACAGATGGCGCACCATCGTTGAGGTCCGTGATGGCCGCCATTGGGGCGCTCCACTCCCAATTCACAGTCACGTATGACCGAATGTCAGACGCTGGGAAATATCTGCTTGCGACCGGACGATGATGCTGCGACACACGATCTGCATTCTGTGGTTCCACTGGAAGATTTGGCCTACTGTTCTGAGGTTCCCGCGCGGCAGCCGGACTCAGCTCCCGTCGATGATTTTGGCCTCGTGAATGTTGCACCTAAGACCGTAGTTAGCTTTCCCGGTATGACTCCTGATCGGCGAAACATCGTTGCCGAAGGTTTTGATCGCCAAGAACAGCTCTTTGGTGACCGTCGGAGAGGTCTGCTTATCTCCTTCATCTTTCCCCGTTGGTCCTGTGGATGCCGCCATCTTGTATCCTGTCTTCGGTCCGATTCAGCTGCTTCGAACTGCTATGGACGTTTCGATTACCACATAAATACTGTGGCTTGGGTGGCATGGGTTTTCATAAAGAATCGCACTGGTCAGGGCTGACTTCATCTTGTATCCTGACCTAGATCCGATGCCACTGCTTTGTATTATCTGGGACGCTTCGCTTTCTGCGAGATTGCTGGCTTTGGCGACGTAGATTATCGTGAAGAACCGAACTGTCATGGTTGTCTTTGACTTTTGGGGTTAGCTACGCTTTGTGATCTATGCCAGGATTGTACCGTGTATCTCACTGAGAGTCGGGTGGTTTTGGTTGAGGTCCTCCCCATATTGGTGCTTAATACTTGCTTTTAATAATGGAAAATATGTTTTGGGGAGGTCGCTAATGGTGGGGGGTATAGGTGGCCGGGAGTATGTTTGTTCTTCTCCTCCTCCGCTTTCTTTATTTCCCTTCTTTGGGGTGTTCCGGGGCGACAGGCACGCTGTTAGTGGGGTAGGCCGTAGCCATTACAGGGGTGCAGGGTGGCGGGTGTTGGGGGGGGGTTTGTTATTTTAGTTTGTTTTGTTCTATGGTCCCCTTTCTTTCTTTCCTCTTCTTGGGGTAGGGTTTTTCCTTCCTTACAGTAGGATTGGCTGTCTCTCCTTATCCTTTTTTCTTTCTCTGTTTGGCGTCTATACTTGCCTATACCTTACTGTCTCCGGAGGGTGGGTTTTCGGGAGGGTGTGCTCGCTAATCGCTTGTTATTACATTGTCTTTTATTTCTCGTCAGCCTCGGCGGGCATAGTGTGCCCAAGGTTCATATTGCTCAACACCTGGACTTGTTTGCACTGCGGGGTACCTCCCCCCCCCATCTCTACTTAACTTCATGTTATGGTGTGATGCCACCGATAGTACAGCCACTTCTGCTTCTTTATAACTTTAAAATGAAACCTTTGATATCCTGCTGCGTTGAGGCATATACAATCACATGCTGTATCTGTATTGTCGACATTATTTGGTCGTATATACGTGCATGACTCCTGATCTGATTCCTGTGTTTGCGGCCGGCCTCTGATGTTGTAGGCCTGCGCTTGTCATACTTTGATTAACTCAATAAAGGTTTTATAAAAAATAAAAAAATAAAAATAACTGGGACTGGGAGCTGCTGCTATCTCTTCCATTCTCTGACGTAGATAACTAGTCTCTAAATTGGACTTTTTAACCTCCTCCCTGGTTTCACTCAACTGTTTCTGCATACTTTCTAGGATTGAAGTCAAAGCCTTAACATCAAAACCCTCAGCCATCTCGCCCAGACAGAAGGCACTATTTAGGCACTTCAATCTGTCAAGAACGCTGTACCTGAACCTCCTGAACTCTGTGGGGGCGATCTGAAGAGGGTCTTCTAGATGAGAATTTCCCAATTCCCAAACACCCCTGGTCCCAGAGCACTCTGAGCCCAGGAATGAGGGGGAAAGGGGAAGTGGATCACAAACAACAGAGAGACTGCCACACCCTGGTGTCGTCGACTTTCTGGCACCTGTAAGAGTAACACAAAATTAATACATTCTCACAAACTTGGCATTCAATTTCTGTCTTTTCCTTTATCCAAGAGACGACTTAGGTATACCTGTGTTGGATGTGGAATGCGCCACTCTCTTGCTGAAGTGAGGTTAGAACGGTTGACCAAAGGAAAAGACTGCTGCTATGAGCTGTGGAAAATTGAATAGTTCTGGTAGATGACAAAGTACTACACTAAGGTGAGTAAGAGAATATAACTACATGCGCATATAGATATCCCCCTAAACACTTCCTTTACAGCAATGTTCTGTGTAGCGTACTTTACTCAATTATCAGCTCTGGATACATTTCCATGCGGTTAAGAAACTATTCAGGACTGATGATCAAAACGAACAAGACTACAGTTGGTTTCAGTCTTTGCAATTTCTCATATGAACGCTGGTTTTAGTCACAATGTCTTTCAGGAGAACAACTCGTAGATAGTGCTTCAAGAATGTCTAAGCGGAAATTGAACTCGACTTCACAGGAATAAGAGTTGCTCAAAGAACCCGCTTCTCAGTTAGAAGTATAGAAGATACAAAAGTGGTCAAAGGCTTACCGTACTCTCGAACCTACTGCACGGCATATAAGAGAGAGAACGGATACTCGACCTTTTGCTCACTAAGTCTTTCAAGCTGCAAGTCGGTAATGCTCACGAGGAATTCAGGTTCTTCTCCAAATAACTCCGGAATCTTCTTTTGACGAGCCGAGAATAGGAAGAATGAGACGCCTTGGAAGAGGCTCTCAAAGACGTTACCGGCTCAGTCAAATACTTCAGTTGAAGTGCGCAGTGCTCAGGCAGCGCGCGCACAAAATGGCGGAACTGCTGCAAAAGACTAGAACGCTAACCAGAGGACAGTGTTCAGTTAAGCAGATGACTGGAAGCTCTCAGCCTAAACTGCGCCACCAATTGACTCCAGCTGGCAGGAGATTGGAGATGTGAGCAATTGTATCTCCGTCTTGGTAAAGGCAAAGGAACCAACAGCCTAGACACCAGAGCGGGCTTGACAGTGCCCAGAGAGAACCCTGCTGGGCAAGAGTCAAAATAAAGAGAAAGACTTGAGTCACTAGACCTTACTGTACAATAATTTACAAATTTCTGCCACCGGCAGGCATACACAGTCTTGCTAGAGGGCCGCCTGGATGCCAAAATCACATGCTTCGGGAGGAAAGTCGAATGCTGTCAACTGCCGCCGCTCAATGTCCACGCAAGGAGTAGAGTCGACAGGTACAGGTGAAGGACCCTTCTCTGCTGCTGCAACAGAAGATCCTCCGGAAGGGGCAGCCTGATTGATGGTCAGTTGGAGAAGCTCAGAATACCAGACTGTCCCATGCCCAGTGAGGAGCCACAAGAATGACTTGGGCTCAGTAGCGCCTCATCTTCTTGAGCACTCGGAACAGAAGTGGTATTGTCGAAAAAGCATACAAGAGTACTTTGTCCCACTCGAGACAAAGTTGCTGAGCGAGTGCTGCCTTGGAAACTCCAGCGTGCAAAACTGTTGACATTGTGCGTTCTCGGCGGAAGTGAAGAGATAGAACCATTGCTTCCCCACTTCTGAAATAGCCCTTGTGCCACCTCCAGATGGAGACGCCATTTGTGATCAGCTAGGCATCGACGGCTGAGTTTGCCTGACCGGGCATTCAGAAAGCCTGCCAGGTGTTAAACCACCAGGGTGAAGTCAATCAGTTCTAGCCATATCCAGAGACGCAGAGCTCTTGACTGCAGGTTGCAGTACCTCATGGCAGTGGTGTTGTCCGTGACCAGTGAACCCACTGCCCCTTGATAGAAGGAAGAAAAGCTCTCAACACCAAGCGAATCGCACAGAGCTCCGGAAAATTGATGGCAGTCCAAATTCCACCAAAGCCTAGAGTGCTCTGATCTTCACCTCTCCCAGATGGCCGCCCCATCCCAGGAGTGACATCTGTCACTACTATGATGTGGGAGGGAGAGGGGTGCTGCTGACCCAATCGCTGTTGGTCATAGGGACCAGCAGGTCCTGTAGAGGTCCCTCTGTGATCTGAACCATGTCAGAGAAATTCCCTTGATGCTGCGCCCATTGGAACTTTAGGTCCCACTGCAGAGCCCGCATATGCCATCTGGCATGTGGTACTAGCAGGATGCAAGAAGCCATTAGGCCCAGCAGCCTCAGAGTAAGTCTCACTGAAAATCCAGGATAGAAGCTGAAACATTAGCATCATAGTCTAAATAGCCTGGACTGGCTGCTCCGCAGGATAGGCCCGAAACACCATTGTGTCCAGAACAGCTCCAATGAATGGGATTGTCTGATAGGGAGTCAGGTGTGACTTCGGCACATTATTATCGAACCCCAGGGAAAGCAGGAGGTTCACTGTAGTCTGGACCTGGGAGAAGACAGCCTGGAGTGAGCTTGCCTTCAACAGCCAATTGTTGGGATGAAGGAAGACTGGCACAGCTGATCTGCGCAGATGAGCTGCGATCGCCGCCATCACCTTATTGAGCACCGAGGGGCACTGGTAAGGCCAAAAGGGAGCAGTTAACTGAAAGTGCTTGTTGCCTACTGTGGACTGCTGAGAACGCTGAATAGTAGGCAGGACGGGAATGTGAAAATAGGCGTCTTGCAAGTACAGAGCTACCATCCTGTCCCAAGATCCGAGGCACACAAGACCTGAGCCACAGTTCGCATCTTGAACTTTTCCGTTTTGAGGAAATAGTTGAGGGATC
The DNA here is from genome assembly GCF_964261635.1 of Lissotriton helveticus. NCBI lineage: Eukaryota > Metazoa > Chordata > Amphibia > Caudata > Salamandridae > Lissotriton > Lissotriton helveticus. The sequence goes on from NC_136059.1 coordinate 1,759,805,873, forward strand.
GCAGATTCAGGATAGGATGAAGGCCTTTGTCCTTTTTAAAGACCAGAGAGTAGCGGGAATAACCACAGCCAAAGTTCTGGCACCAGAACCCTCTCTATGGCTCCCTTGGCCAAGAGAGCCCAGACTTTCTCCTGAAGCAAACACAGGTGATCCTCAGCCAGACGGTCGTAAGTAGGAGGCATGGAGGGAGGGGTAGTGATGAAAGGTCCGGATTAAATGAAGAACCAACTTATCTGATGTGGACTGACCCTGCCACCAACCGGCCGCCTCTGATCCTGGAAGGCCTGACTAGGAAGGTTTAGAGGCTGCAGGGGGAGGAGTGGACTGATTGGATCTCTGGCAAGCTGGTCCACAGGATCGGGAGGCTGCTGGGATACGTCTGGTGGTGCTGAAAGCGTCTTTCATGGCCAAGATAGTGCCGATAAGCAGATGGGGGATGGGTCATTACAGAGAAGCTCAAGGACTTGGCTGTGGCCTGTGAGTCCTTAACACACTCCAGGGCCATGTCTGCCTGGTCTCCAAAAAGCGATACCAAAGGGGATGATGGACGGAGTGCTTGAGCAAATCAAACACTCACCCCCAGTCAACTGATCTGGGTTGGATCCATCACCATTCTTTAGCTCACTCTGTTAAATGTTGGAGGGATTTGTTAGCATGAGCTGAAAGCCATTTTGTATTTCTGGCAGCCATCCTGTTTGCCATGTGCTCTGTCCTCCCTCAGTGTTGACTGCTCTTGTAATCTGCCTAGAAACGAACTATATTTAGCATCCTCCACCTTCGCACATGCTCAGTTGAGCATGCAGATGTCCTTGCTACTGTTTCTAGTCTGTAAATGTCAGGATGTGTTCACCAGAATTAGTAACTGTTAGCTCCTCCCACTTTAAGCAAGCAGATCGTGCATGCCCATATTAGTCATTTTTGCATGCTTACATGTTCCAGGACTGCCCCTTGGTCTTATGCGGACTATGTAACCCTAAGCATATATATAAGGCCTCTGTTTTCTGTACTCCTCAGACTGCCTCATTCAGTTGCTAAGGCTTCTGTCTGACGTAGTCTCCCTCATTTGAGGTTAATAAAGATGTTCTTTTTATATTTCAGCTTCTGTGCCAATTTCTTCTTTGTTGGTTTAAAAGGATCAAGTATCAGTGGGACCCCTGAGAAGGTTTCTATTTTCTACAAAATAGTGCCCGAATAGGGACTCAGAGAAGTGGCTATCTAAGGAGTGATCTTGTCAGGAGACAGAAATCTACTGATGACAGGGAAGGACTCTACTAAGGAAGTACTGAGATTCTGGGGATTCTCTGTCTCTGCAGCCCAGTATATTTCTGATCTTCCTGATTTTGATCCTCCACTTGATGTCACTCCTGACTGAGAACCTTTTTGGCGTGAGTATTCTAAAAAAAACGACCGTTGGGTCATTCAGAACTTGGCAGTTAGAATTTGGACAACCATTTGTTTGGTAAGAGTCGTTCTGCGGCACTTGCTGTTGGTTTTGATGCCTTGGATTGGTAAGGTAGTTTAGTAACACTTAGTATGGCTTAGATTTGCGTTGGCCAAATTTGGATTAGTATGTATGGAATATGTAAATTGCAATTTATGTAGGCAGGTAATGAGGAGATTTTTCTCTATTTGAATTTGTTTGAACGGCGCAACGTACGAAGAGTACCTTAAGGGCTACTTTGATTATAATATTTGCATATTCTGCAATATTTTTGGCATGCCTGTTTCAAGCACACATCGAAGAATGTGTTGCTTTTTGGAGGTACCATAGTGAGCTGTGAATTAAATTAGCCGGCTCCCCCGAGGGAATAGCTAGATAAGTTTAGGTATAAAAACATATTTCTTCCTTGGTGATTCTGTATCCCCATGGAATTAAAATATGACAAAAATACAAACAAGGATCCTTTTCTGTGCAAGTTTATAAATGGAGATATGCAGAGCGATTTTTTTGTGTTCTGCCAGCGTAAGCTAGTGAATTGAGTGTAGTTTGGCTTCTTGAAAATAAAACGGTTTGTTGGGCTGTTTCTTTTTTTGCAGTCTTTTGGAATACTATTGAGAAGCGCTTCTTGTAAATATGACTTACAACTAGTATTTACAAATGGTTTGGTTTAAGAACAGTCTGTGGGCTGTCCTTTGTTTCTGTCCTAAGTGTTAATCTGTGGGTTAAATGTGCGTTTAAATGTCTATGTGGTTTGTGGTTTTCATATTAGTGATACTTCAATAAGTAAATAGCGATTGCGCTCTTTGTGCAAGGATTGCTAGCCTTAAGCGCGCTGTATTATGTGATTCTGAGTGTATGACCCCTTCTGTATATGTCTGGAATGAGCTCAATGTGTGTGTTTGTCACAAATCGCGCTACCACCGCGCCGGTTGCCACGCTAGCTGCGTGAGTAACAGCCGGGGAACATGGAAAAAACTACATTTCCCGTGTTCCTCTGGTTCGACGCGTGGGGCGTAGGCGGAGTGCCACGTGATGCGTCATTCTGACGTACACGGAAGCACAAAAGACGGCAAGCCAGGGGAAACGCTGCCGATAATTCTTAGGTAACACGCAGGACGCTATAACAGAGACTCCTGGTGTCGGACCTCCGCTTTTCGTAATCAAAGCCTTCCTTGGTCTGCTCTGCTGAGACTTCGGTTCAGGACTCGCAGGGAATTCAGGACTCGTTGGGACCCTCGACTTTCCGTGTTTCTGGATTTCAGGTATCGTTAAGGGGCAGCTTTATTCTCCTCTGTCGGCAGAGACGCTACTTTCCTGCGTACTCGTGCAGAGGAGGAGTGCCACCTTGTGGCGCTTGGGTAGTGCGATCTCTCTGTTGGCTGAGACCGGCTGGTCTCTTGCAGGGAGGTGTATACACCCGTGAACAGCTGTCCCCTTGTTGCTTCCACTTTTTTCATGACTATTGTGTGTTTAAAACGCATGCCTAAGAGCTCATTAAGCATAACGTATTTTGTTTGGAGTTGCTCTGCTGGGGAGAGACCCCCTTGTTTTCGAGTCTACATGTTTTGATGGAACTTATGCTCACCAGGTCTTGTGGTTTTTCTGTCTAAAGTAGTGGAACTAAACTAACTGGAATGACAGTAATCGCTATTCTGGAACAGTCACAACTATCCGTTGTTAAGCTCCTTTTGATTTAGGAGAAGTAAAGAGACCATAATTCAACTGACATCACAGTCTCTCTCTTCTCCCGTTTTGATGTTCAGAGATGATATTTCCTTTTACAGGTATGATCCTAGCCTAGACATATAAGGGAGTGGCAAGAGTCAGGAAAGGGTTGTCTGCTTTTGTCGCCCTTGCAGATGTCCATCCCCCGCAGTCCCCTCCCTTCTTTCCCCCCCCGCTCAATCGCTCCCAAAAGTCTGTGCTTACTGCAAACCGGACTTGGGTCGATTCAGAGGTGGGCCCCATATACCATCGCACAACCCTGAGGAACTGGATTCGGACGGCCTTGACATGTTTGTGTTTTCTTACTATCATCAGTCTGTTATGCAAAATGTAATTTAATTAATATTAAATACAATTAAATAACAATCCAGAAATGAACCATATGATATGCTAAATAACTACATGTTACTATTAGATTGATAAGAGTAAGCAACTATGCACATGTATAAACTGCTAATGCTTGAAAGATAAATATTAGAATTCACATTGAATAGGAATAAAATAAGCCTAAAAAAAGAAACAAAAAACGAAATTGTGTGTTTGGCTATAAATAAATGTTATGTTATGTTATAAAAGTTTTGTATAGCGTACGGCTACTCAGAAGAGTGTCCCGACGCTTTGAATTGCACACTAACACAACAGGGAGATAACATAAGAAGAAACCAGAGAGGAAGAAAAAAACCTAACTAGGGGCCAGAACTAAGAGATAAAAAGCCAGGTTTTGAGTCCTTTCCTAAAGGCCAATAGATTGGGAATGCTGCGCAGGGGCAAAGGCAGTTTATTCCAAAGCTGAGGCGCTAATAGTTTGAAAGAGCGGCCACCGATGCGGGCTCTCTTCACACGAGGAACCACCGCAAGGGACAGGGCTTCAGACCTAAGCGACCTGGCAGGACGGTAAAAGGTCAGCCTTTTCTGAAGATATATTGCTCCGGAGGCGTGCAAGGCTTTGTGTGCCAGAGTGAGAGTCTTAAAGATTATCCGCTTCCGGACAGGGAGCCAGTGCAGGGCCTCCAAGAGGCCTGAGGCTCTAGCACGGCGAGATAGTCCAAAGATAGCACGTGCTGCCGAATTCTGGACAACCTGTAGCCGTTGAAGCAGGTATTCTGGCAGGCCGAGATACAGGACGTTGGAATAGTCAATTCTCGAACCTATAATCGCCTGCACCGTGATCTTCCTATGTTCCTCCGATAGCAGGGGAAGGAACTTGCGTAGCATCCGGAGTAACCCGAAGCAGGTCCCAGTGAGACCGATTACCTGTGAGCGTAGTGTGAGGCCATTATCGATCTTGATCCCAAGGTTTTTAGCTACCAGGGACGAACATGCTGGTGGAAACATGTTCTCAGGCCACCACACTTTCCAGTCCGGATCCGTACTGCACCCGAAAAAGAGGACCTCGGATTTATCAGAGTTGCACTTGAGGCTGTTGTGATGGAACCATAGAAATACAGCCTCAAGGCAACCCTGGATCCTACCTCCATCGAAGTCCGCACCCCTTTCGCAGGTGAAGAGGAGCTGGGTGTCATCGGCGTAAGAAACGATCTGGGCCCCAAAAGACTCCGCCAGTGCCGCCAGAGGGGTCATGAAGATGTTAAATAAAGTTGGGCTCATGACAGAGCCCTGATGAACTCCGACACCTAATGGCAACATCTCGGCGGAGCAAGCCGAAGCCCAGACCGTTTGTCGACGGCCTGCCAGGAAAGATCGAAACCACTGGAGCACCGTCCCTTGGAGACCAATCTCAGAGTCTTGCAAGAAGACCCTCATGAGGGACGGTGTCGAAGGCCGCCGACAGATCTAACATCACCAGCATCGCTCTCCCGCCCGAATCCAGCACCTCCTTTATCGCCTCCGAGACTTCCAGGAGAGCCGTCTCGGTGCTAAGATTGGTGCGGAAACCCGACTGGGTGGGGTGCAGTAGGTCGTGGGACTCCAGGTAGTCGGCAAGCACCTTATGGACATGCTTTTCAGTGACCTTCGCAAAAGCCGGCAGAAGCGATATAGGTCGATAATTCGCCAGCACCTCCACATCCAAGCCAGGCTTTTTCAGCAGGGGAATAATCATAGCCTGCTTCCAGGACTGGGGAACCACACCCTGTGCAAGAGAACGGTTCAGCAGGGGGTTCACGAGTGGATTAATGACAGCTGCCATTCTAGCCAGAAATTTTGCGGGACAGGCATCCCGAGGGGAGCCTGATTTAAGCCCGGCCAACAGGTCAAATGAAGCGGTCAGCGAGATAGGAGGGGAAACTGCCAGGGCCCCACCTGCATTCGGTCGAGTAACAATGGCATTCTCCACCCGACCTGGCATCTCAGGCTCCAGCACCTGAAAGGAGTCCTGGATCCGCTGGATCTTGGAGGTGAAAAAGTCCGCAATCGCCCTGACCCAAGGCTCAGGGGGGGGGGGTCTGGGTTGGTGCAGCGCGAGATGTTGTAAACTCCCGCACAATGGCAAAAAGCTCCCTACAGGAATTGGAGGCCGCTTCAATTTTTCTCGCGAAATAGACCTTCTTCTCCGCGAGGATGTTCCGATGGTAAGCTTTCGCCATAGACCTGTAGGCGAGTTTCGCCATCGCGTCGTAATTCACGCGCCATGCTCTTTCCGCCACCTTGCATTGCCGCCGTGAAGCTGCTAATGCTTCCGTAAACCAAGGGGCAGATGCGCCTTTTCCAGGTTTGCGGAAGGGTCTCAGGGGAGCAAGATCATTAAGTCTCTCTGAGAGCCAAACCTGCAATCGCTCCACGTCCTCCTCCAAGTTCCCAGTTAACACACAGGGATGGTCTGCACAAGCCTGCGCCAACAGTTCCGGAGTAATCCGATGGAGTGCCCTAAACCCTACGGAAGTCTGCCGGGAGGCAGCGAGAGGCTTCCTTACTTCTGGGAAATAAAATTTCACCAATCTGTGGTCAGACCAAAGCACCTGGATAGGAGCCAACATCTCTATAGGGGATGAAGAGAAGGTCAAGTCAAGAGTATGTCCCTTCTCATGGGTCGGTCCAACATGATAGGGAACCAGTCCCAGCGGGGCTGTGACCTCCAGCAGTTTAATTGCATCGGCATCCGTGTCCACGTCCATATGGACGTTAAAGTCCCCGGCGACAATACAATGCTCCGCCGTGAGTAACACAGAGGACGTCACCGACTGGAACTCTTCAAAAAAAGAGCCCAAAGGCCCTGGCGGCCGGTAGACTAAGAAACCCTTCATCGATTGATGTGGTGAAAGGGCAATTGCAAAGGCGAGGGATTCACAATCCTTAATAGCGTCCGTGGGGATGATGGAACAGGTGACCGATTTCTTTACTATCAGTGCAACCCCCCCTCCACGCCCCTTCAGCCTGTCCTGCCTAAAGATGTTATACTCGGGCGGGAGAGCAGTAGCGATATCAGGGTTGGAGGCCTCACCGAGCCACGTCTCAGTGAGCATCAGAAACAGGGGTTTTTCTGACTCCAGAAGATCGAATATGTCCAGAGCATGGCGGCCCAGCGATCTAGTATTGAGCATCAGGCCCAAATATTTAGCGCTTATCGCCACCCTCTGCGGAGCCCCGCCCAGATGTTTCTGCGGGCGCCAGCCACACTCAGGGCAGCAATGCTTGCCCTTGTGGCGGGCAGGAAACACCCTGCAGCAGGAGCCGGTAGTGTGTTGCCAGGAGCGCAATTCCGAACCCGAATAGTGCAACATGATGTTCACGTACACAGCAACATATGCGAAAAATATCGGCCAGACCTGCCTGCCGCCTCGTACGCCTCCGGGACGCTGACGGGCGCAGACGGGCAGACTCTGGCTCGACTCAGGCGCGAGTCAGGCGCCACCGCTGCGCGTCACCGCTGCGCGCCGAAGGCGAACTTTAAATACAGCCTCACCTGTACTCCAACCGGAGACTAGAGCGCTGCTGGAAGTGGCGCGCTGAGAGCCTCCACCCCCAATATGGCGGCCAAGCGTCGCCGGTATGGGAGGAGAGCCACGAGGGGACTCCGCTCTACAAGCGGTGAAAGGGCACAATTTAAAATGCGGGTCTGCGGGCAGTGAGCACAGGTAAGAAACACAGCAAATTACTATTAAAACGCCACAGAAGCGCAGATGCGGCTTAAAAATTCAATTTCAGCATTAGCGCTGCACGCATGTAGTGCAGGAGTCAGGGAGCGCGATGAAATATGTAGTTAGCAATCCGAAGGACGAGCTGCACTAAAGGCTCGCCCTAAATACAGCCTCACCTGTACTCCAACCGGAGACTAGAGCGCTGCTGGAAGTGGCGCGCTGAGAGCCTCCACCCCCAATATGGCGGCCAAGCGTCGCCGGTATGGGAGGAGAGCCACGAGGGGACTCCGCTCTACAAGCGGTGAAAGGGCACAATTTAAAATGCGGGTCTGCGGGCAGTGAGCACAGGTAAGAAACACAGCAAATTACTATTAAAACGCCACAGAAGCGCAGATGCGGCTTAAAAATTCAATTTCAGCATTAGCGCTGCACGCATGTAGTGCAGGAGTCAGTATAAGATAACAATAAGATGTTACACCATTTTCCTTAGATACATTGTATTAGATATTAACAGGCAAACACGTCATCTGAGTAAATTGTGCTGAACTAAACACATTCTAGAACATGCATTGAAATGCCTCAGTTTTAAATAGACAGTCACCGTGCTTCCATTTCCACAAAAAAAAAACACTTTACAACAGCTGTGTTTTAACTGCTGAGCAGCAGCTGTTGTTTTGATTGTAGGCCACGGAGAGACAGGAATGTTGACTCAGCCAGTATCTTGTCACTACAGAACATGGTGTAAAACCCTGCATTTCAGACTGCTGTTTTAAAAAGTAAAAAAAATCAGGTTCATTTTGGATAATAGGAAAACATTTAAAGTAAGGATTTCCTTTTCTAAAGCCTCTTTATATAAGCATATCCGTGGTTCTGATTTTAAATAATAATTGTCCTTTTTAAAAAGTGGCGCAAAATGTTTCAAGATATGCTTCTGTGCTTAGGCTTATGAATGAATGTGTCTAAATATGATAGGCAAGGGATGCAGCTTGCTTTTCCTATGTGGAATTATCAAAATGATTGGTTTTTATTAAAAAATATTTTTTATTAATTATGAAAAAAATATTTACAAAAATAAGTGCTTTTAAATTCGTTTTTTAATATTTATAAAGCGTAATACTCATACTGTGACCTCCTTGCATTAAAATTAAATTTAAGTTGTGTTGTACCGCATATGAGGATATTTGCATGTGAAATTTCAGTCTGCGCAGGCGTAAAAAACTCATTTTTATAAAGGGTATAAATGATATTTCTGATCACCAAATCTCTGGGATTAGTAGAGAACATTCTGAGGGTAACTATTATGCAAAGAAATTATAGGATATTGATTTTTAAGTGCCCCAAATACAAAGTCGAAATTGGGCAACATTCACTATTTAAACAGCATTTTTTAATTCAAAGCAGCTTTTAACCCCTTCGGTGCTGATGACAGCCCCCAGCCGTCATGCATCACAGTGCTCGTGTGCTGATGACGGCTGGGGCCGTCATGAACCCGCCCACTCATTAAAAGCGCCGCACAGGCGCAGAATCGCGGCCGCACCCTAAGGTGCCTTAGGCTTCACTAAATGCATACATGTAGGTAGAATACAAATAGCTGACATATATTGTTAGATGCGTAGATTTGCACACTGCTTACAATTGAAAATATGTATAAAAAAACCAGCAGAAGTTATTAAACTGAAACCGGGGAATGGGTCAGCTTTCTGTTCTCAGGGTGACTGAATAGGGAAAGCTGCATGGAAAATTTGCACACAGAATAGGACAGCTGGGAAGAGTTAAAAGTCAGTTCTATATTTAGAAGCCTGGCAGGGCTACCAGAGCAAGGCCTACTTTGACATTTTGACACCTGAAACTTTTTGAAAGACAAGATGGCAGCGCAGGGAAAGAAGGAGGAGTTGTGCTTATTTTATGTTGGCAAAAGCAAGTTTTTATGCACTCATATAAATATACCACAATACAATTGTATATGTGAGCTTGGCCATGTATACAGCACTAATGCTTCTAGTTTGGTGCTTACTAGGGCAGAGCCAATGGGATTTAGTTTGAATTCAATCACCCTCAAGTTTCACTTGTACATTTGCTAAAAGGATTGGGTATTCATGTTTTTTTTAGTTCTCCTCAAAAGTGCTATGTACCTCCTATAACTTTGTTTATGGCCAGTTGCTACAAATAGGGGTTGATAGTGTTGACAGAAGCGAAACCGGTTTCAGGTTTCCTACTGTCAAAATGGGGGAAGGAGGCTATCTCCTCTACAAATTAAGGCTTGGTAAAATGTATGTTGCTCTCTCCTTTTCTCAATTTTTTTTAGCCTGTTTAAATTGTCTGTGAAATAGCAATGAGACACTTAATTGGCTATTCAGTAATACTGTTTTAAACATTGTTAGCAATAATAAAATGAATAAAAATATATGTTATGTTCTTGCCCATCCTGATTGATGAAAGTATGACTGGATCAGTAGTCTAGATTGTTGTTCACTTATTTGACCTTTAAGGGGAGCTAGATGTGGGTAGTTTTTGTTCTAAAATTCTAAGGTGATAACACTATTATTGTATGTTATTCCATGCTACATAGTTTTGCAAGGGCATTGCTAGTTTTTTATTAGCTAGTCTGTGTAAATAAACTGACAGTCCTTATTAGAGCTGATGTTGCATAGTTTGCATCATGAAAAGTAGAACGCAGGGAAGATGCCCATGTGATCCTTAGCAAAAAAAAAATTTAAGGAAATGTTTTATAGATAAGAAACTCTTGTTAAATTACCAGTTTTGTACAATTAATGTAAAGTTTGAGCAAAAGTGTAGAACATTTCTTTTTTTTGGGGGGGTTTTCAGATTAGCACACAGGAATACACCAATGCACAAATTACTTACCTTCGGTCACGATATATCTGTAAGAAACAGTACTTAGTATTAGATCTTTACCTTAGAATATCCCCAGGCGTCAGACTGGATCCGGAAAATTTTGCGTAGCAGTACCCCTGCGCTTCGGTAGGCGTCGTCTGCGGCTCCGCGTCCGTCATCGGCGCCGGGATGACGTCGGAGTACTTAGACGCCGCCCTCGCGCGCTGAAGTCAGTTCTTATACACAGTTTTTCGGCGCCAGAAACGCAGAGCCATGCTAAAAACCCAACACTGGTGCCATAAAAACTAGGGCCCTGAAAAGGGGATGACCTTAACCCTAGATATCGGTTCACAGAATGGGGAGGATGGGTGGGGCGGTAAGGAATCTAATACTGACTACTGTTTCTTACAGATATATCGTTACCGAAGATAAGTAACTTGTGCATCTGAAAGGTTAGTATTAGATTCCTTACCTTAGAATAGATACCCTAGCAATACCAACCCCGGTGGTGGGTCTGCCAACCAATGATCACACCAGAAAGTCCTGGAGAACGGAACGGCCCAAAAAGCCATCACTCCGGACTTGGCTGTCCAGGCAGTAGTGCCTTGCGAACGTGTGCAGCGAGGCCCACATAGCTGCCTGACAGATGTCCTGTAAAGCAGGACATCTGCCCAGGGCAGTAGTAGCCGCCATGGCCCGAGTGGAATGGGCACAGGAGGCTCCTTTTTAGCCAGAGAGTAGCAAGCCTTGATGCACAAGACGACCCACTGAGAAACGGTCCGTTTTTGCACCACCCGTCCCTTCTTAGCGCCCACGTAACCAACAAAGAGTTGGTCATATACCCGGAACTGGCGTGTGCGATCCAGATAATATGAGCGCGCACTTTTTGGGTCCAGACGGTGGAGCCTCTCTTCCTCTTTCGAGGAATGGGGAGGCGGAAAGAAGGTGGGCAAGGTGATGGACTGCCCGATGTGGAAGGCTGTGACTACCTTGGGCAGGAAAGAGGGTCGCGTTCGCAACACAACTTTGACCGGATGGACAGAAAGGAAGGGAGGTTGAGAAGAAAGAGCCTGGAGCTCACTCGCTCTCCTAGCAGAGGTGATGGCAACCAGGAATGCAGTCTCAAGAGTAAGAAGACGAAGAGGACAGTTATGAAGTGGCTCGAAGGAAGCGCACCTCAGATAAGTCAGAACAAGGTTCAAGTCCCACTGAGGCATCACAAAAGGAACAGGAGGAAACATATGAGTGATGCCCTTCAAAAACCTATTTACAACCGGGGACTTGAACAAAGAGGGCTGATCAGGGAGCCTTAAGAAGGTGGAAATGGCAGAGAGGTAGCCCTTGAGAGTGCCCAGAGCAGAGCCCTGCTGGGCAAGAGAAAGAAGAAAGAGGAGAACCTCTGAAAGAGGGGCAGAAAGGGGGTCCACAGCCTTTGCTGTGCACCATGCCACAAATTTGTTCCACCTGCAGGAGTATACCGATTTTGTGGAGGGACGCCTGGCTGCCAGAATCACATTACAGACTTCAGGAGGCAAGTCAAATGGCCTCAACTGCCGCCGCTCAATCTCGACACATGTAAGTGGAGACTGGACAGGTTCAGGTGGAGGACCGTCCCCTGCTGCTGCGACAGAAGGTCCTCCTGAAGAGGCAGACTAATCGAGGGATCGACTGACATGCTGAGTAGCTCGGGATACCAGTATCTTCATGCCCAGTCCGGAGCCACGAGGATGACTTGGACCCGGTCGCGCCTGATCTTCTTCAGCACTCTGGGCAGAAGTGGTATAGGCGGAAAGGCGTACAACAGACCGCAACTCCACTCGCGACGAAAAGCGCCTCCGAGTGCCGCCTTGGAAATTCCAACCTGCAGAACTGATGACATTGCGCGTTCTCCTCGGTGGCGAATAGATATAACCAAGGCTCTCCCCACTGCTGAAAGAGGCCTTGCGCCACGTCCGAGTTCAGATGCCATTCGTGATCCATCATGCACAGACGGCGGAGTTCGTCCGCCCTGGCGTTCAGGGAACCTGCCAGGTGTTGAACCACCAGGGTCATGCCCTGATGTTCCAGCCACTGCCAGAGGCACAGAGCCTCCTGGCAAAGGGTCCACGACCCCACCCCGCCCTGTTTGTTGCAGTACCACATGGCGGTGGTGTTGTCCGTGAACACCTGCACTACACTCCCCCGGACAGAGGGGAGGAATGCCTTCAGTGCGAGCAGGATCGCCCACAGCTCCAGAAGGTTGATGTGGAGCCGGGACTCCGCCGGAGACCAGAGGCCTCTGATATCCGCCTCTCCCATGTGGCCCCCCAGCCCTGGAGGGACGTGTCCGTCACAACTTTCTGCTCCGGTTGGGGTAGGGAGAGGGATCTGCCGCTGACCCAATCGCGGTCCGTGAGTCACCACGGCAACTGTCTTGCAGTGCCCTCCGAGATCAAGACATGGTCGGACAAGTTGCCCTGATGCTGGGCCCACTGAAACTTCAGGTCCCACTGCAGAGCCCGCATCCGCCACCTGGCGTGATGCACCAGAAGGATGCAGGAGGCCATCAGCCCCAGAAGCCGCAGCATCAACCTGACCAAGACTCGGGATAAAGGCTGAAAGATCGGAATCAGAGCCTAAATATCCTGAACCCGCTGTCCGGGAGGATAAACCCGAAACTGTGCCGAGTCTAGAACCGCTCCGATGAAGAGGAGCTTCTGAGAGGGACACAGGTGCGACTTCAGCACATTGATGGGGAGAACCCCAGCAGGTGCAGGAGGTCGGCCGTAGACTGGATGTGGTTGACGACTGTCTAGGGCAAGCCCGTCTTCAACAACCAGTCGTCGAGGTAGGGGAAGACTGAAACCCCTAACCTGCGCAGATGAGCTGCGACCAGCACCATCACTTTCGTGAACACCCGTGGGGCGCTGGTAAGGCCGAAGGAGAGCTCGGTAAACAAAGTGCTCGTGGCCTACTGTGAACCGCAGGTAACGCAGGTGGGCCGGCAGGACGGGGATGTGGAAATAGGCGTCCTGCAAGTCCAACGCTACCATCCAGTCTCCTGGGTCTAGGGCAGCTAAGACCTGAGCCAAAGTCAGCATCTTTAACTTCTTCCGGAGGAAGCCGTTGACGTTCCGGAGGTCCAATATAGCGTGTAGGCCCCCTTTGCCCTTTTTAGGAACCAGAAAGTAGTGGGAGTAACAACCACACCCTACTTCTGGCCCAGGAACGCGCTCGATGGCCCCCTTGTCCAAGAGGGCCGTAACTTCCTCTTGCAGAAGTTGCAAGTGATCCCCCGACACACAGTGGTACTGCGGTGGCATGGCTAGAGGGGTCGCCTCGAAGGGGAGGGAGTAGCCCCTTCGGACGATTTGAAGCACCCACCTGTCCGATGTGATGGAGAGCCAGTGGAGGAGGTGATGGCGAACCCAGCCCCCCACTGGCGTCAAATGGGCCTGAAAGCTCGGACTAGGAAGGCTTTGAGGCGGATGCTACGGGGGTAGATGTGGACTGGCCGCGCCGTTGTCCCCGGTTACCGCCGCGACAGTAACCACGTCTGCCACCCCGGTGAATGTTAGTCTGCGGCCCGTGGCTGGCAGGACGTGTGGGAGCACCCCTTCCGTAGCCACGAAAGGAGCGCTGGGAAAAAGATTGCTGGCGCGGGGCTGACAGGCCCAAGGACTAGGCCGTAGCCCAGGAGTCCTTAAAGTGTTCAAGCGCATGATCTACCTTGCCACCGAAGAGGTGGCTCCCATCAAAGAGCATGTCCATAAGGGTGTTTTGTACATCGGCCGAAAAGTTGTCGGATCTCAGCCAGGCGTGGCGGCGAACCGCCACAGACGTTGAAATCGCTCTTCCTAGCGAGTCCGTGGTGTCCAGTCCACATCTGATAGAGTACCGCGCTGCGTCTCCTCACTCTGCAAGGGCTTGAGCGAGTTTCGCCCGGGCTCCCTTCGGGCACTCAGGCAGCACGGCCGCAACCGTATCCCACAGAGAGTGGGTGTAACGGCCCAAGAGGCACGCGGTGTTGACTGACCGCAACCCCAAACTAAGGGAGGAGAATATCTTCATTCCGAACTGTTCATACCTCTTGGATTCCCGAACTGGTGGTGCCGTCGGGAATGCGGATTTGGAGGTGGAGGCCTGGATAACTAGACTCTCGGGGTGGAGTGGGTGGACAAGAAACTAGTGTCGCCCGGGGCTGGGCGGTGGCACCTAGTGACGTTCCTATCTACATGAGGACCTGGAGCAGGCCTGGACCAAGTGCCCAACAGGACGTCTGTGAGAGCCTCATTAAATGGCAGTAGAGGCTCTGGGGAGCTTACCTGTGGTTTAAGGACCTCTGTGAGGATGTTGGACCTCACTGTTACTGTGGAAAAGTAAATTCTGCCATGTTCTGTGTCCCTACGCGTCCTCCATCATGTGTTATGTGTGCATGATTAATATGCATATGTATTCCCCATGTTCGATTAAAGACGCAATTATAGTTGTGTCCACCTCTAGTATGCCGGTTTCCAGTCCTCGTGAATACTACGAATATTAGGCCTATGTAAAGCTACGTTGCCACGTTTCTCAGTGTGCACGTTATTTCATTGTAAAGTCCCCGTTTCTAGGCCTCAAAAGGGCCCGGACACCAGATTCAGCTCCTGTCTCCTGAAGCCCTCGCTGAGGAGCGACACAGCCCCCACCTGTATCCTCGACCCTTCACTTACTTCCTGCCTCGCAGTGCCCGGTTCAGCCTGGCTCTGCCTCTGAGTCTGCCAAGAGTATGTTATGGTTCCAGTTATCAGTTCAGTCCTCCTTCTCTGCATTCCTAAGCTACTGAACCGCATCAATAGTTTCCGTCATTGTCTAGCCTTCACGTCTCCATATAAGAGAAATACTGCATTTAATGGTCATTTCATATTCCTCATCACGCACTACATGTAGAATAATGCATGCTCTAGCCTTAGAGTCTGTTAGCCCTTACCCCGATAGCTTTTGGATTCTATCAACATGTTCTCTAAACATCAGATACTAGATACTGTTTAGGTACATGTCGCTCTGACTCTCCAGACTTCAGTCTCTGCTCCTAGCACAGAGTTCATAGCCCCCAGCTTCTCCTAGTAACACGTCATTGTCAGTTTGCGCGCACCATCAGGTTAGAGGTCCAGGCTCCTTAGGTAGCCCCCTCCATTGTTTCCGCCCCATTCATGACATATTCTGTTACGTTTGCATCACATGTCTATGTATACGCCCTGTTACACCTCTTTTCACTCTTATCTTTCGCGACTGCTACGCGTCACGCCTATTGCTCCACCCACTGCTACGCCTATTGCAATGTAATGCTATGTGTTTGCGTTATGTATATATGCTTGTGTACTGTTATTAAAAATTAGCCTTCCTTCCCTTGTCCAGATTCTGCCCCCGGCAGCGCTGCCATCCTATTTCTGTGCAGGTTGTCCTGTTCCTGTCCTTATGCTGTATTAAACCTGCAAAACTCCCACTACCTCGAATCTTGACTCTTATTTATTGAGCTATCTGTTAATCATTTATGCATTCAAAAAGAGAGGTATTATTTATTTATTTACCACATAATGGCGCCCGAACAGGGACTTGCCCTTTCCCCACGCGCCGGTGAAGCCACGCCGGCCCCCTGACCCTCTGCAGCCGTGACAGAACCATACCGTGCACGTGCAGATATTTCTGCTTCAAGTATCCCTCAGGCCCACGGAGGAGACGGAGGAGGCGGTCCAGCATCCAGACGAGGCGGTGGAGGAACGCGGCGAGTCCCGACCAGAGCCCAAGCCAAGAGTCCAAGGTCCGAGGTATCCGGAGGTCCACCCGTAACTGAAGTCCGAAGTTCGTCGTCCGTCGTCGTAGCAGTCCAGTCCAGTCCGAGGCCTTCCGTTCTTGCTGCCCGGTGAGTACCGTCGCTGGGGTAGTATCTAGACAGGGTCAATCTAAATTGACTCTGGTCCGTGGGTTGGTGGTACACAGACCCACAAACGAAGTGTTCACCTAGGTGGACACGGGTCTTGATGCGTCCCTTTATGGGACCAGTATGTTCCGTACTGTTTCAGCAGTGCATCCAGTAACTCTAGTCTGTTCCGTTCTCGAGAAATTCTTGTGTTTCTGTTCTCAGTATTCCAGGTAATATTCTGTCCGAGCTGTTACGTCATAATGTTCTTCATGTATTTTAATGTCGTGGTATGAGTGCGAAGTGATTTTCGTGTTTATTGTGTATTGTATTGTGTCCAGATTATAGTTCAGTCATGCCCTTATTTTCGAAATTACGTCAGTTAAAAACCCGAAAAGGTCTGCTGGAAGCAGCAGTTCCTGTCCCGCCTAGGGACAGTCCAGGTCATTTTATGTATCAGAAGCATGGCATAAGCGCCATATTATATCTAGATTTATGGGTGGAGTATACCAAGGAGTTAGAAGAAAAGTATAGATGGCCCGTATCAGGTACGTGGGATGCCGAGTGCATCATGAGAGTAGAAGAGGCATTATGGAAAAAGAAAGCCAGACAGTCACAGAAAGATGCCATCGAGTTATGGCGTAAAGAAGCTCATAAAAGAACCGAAAAAGAAATCAGAAAGTCAGAATTAAGTAGAGAATCCTCAGAACGAGCACAAGAAAAAGAACTAATCGAGATAGGTGAACGAGTTAAAACTGAACAGTCAGACAGACAGAGGAATGCCCTCATTAAGGGTATGTACCCTCTTCTTGCCGAGGGCTTGCCAAAAGCAACCCCGGAGGCATCTAGTAATTTTCCGCCACCACTAGTTCCAACCAAGCTACGTCACAAACCGACCGCAGCTGATATTTTCATTTCGTCCTATTTGGACGACACAGTCCCGGAATATGCAAATCCTGTTCCCGCTCCACCAGTCCCTGTAAATCGGGCACTTCCCGCTCCTCCAGACACCGGGGCACCCTTTGCAGTACCTGCTACGGTCCCCCAGGTCCAGCCCGCCATACCAGTCCAGCCCGCATTTCAATTTCCCACTCTGCCAGCACGAAGAGCCTCAGTTGACGATTCTAGTTTAGGGGCCGCAGGAGGAGGTCCTCCTCAAACCCCACCGCCACACAAGCGTTTAGCGTTAGCCGAATTACATGCACAAGCGTCACAGCGTACGCCCAGACATCAGTCTGTTGCAGAAATAAGAAAATCCCTTGCCGAATGCGGCTATGATCCAGTCCCAGGCGAGGATGATATGGTTTTATATTCATTACGCGTAAGAAAGGTGGCCGAGTATCTCGTCACCCTACCGGATATGAAGGAAGATCTAGACAGAATATACCGTTTCATCCGTACAGGGGATGATCCAGAAAGTATTAGTGATGTCATGTCGCAAAGAAAAGCTGAGACCCAGCTCATGATATTAAAGTTTCTGATCAATTGTTTGATAAGGGAACAAGATTACCCGTCCAAAGATCCGATCGAAATGAGAACCCTGACAAAGTGGAGTAATAGTATAGCCGAGGGTAAGCATAAGACCATCGGTGCTATGGAGAGTATGTACAAGAAGATTCGTAAAGAAATAATAAAGTTACACGAACAACGTAAAGCAGCACAAGTAAGCGAGAAAGAAAGTAACTCTGATCCTGAAGAGTTAGACGACGAGAATCCGGCCAGAATAGCGTATGTAGGAAAATCTAGATTTCCAGATCGCCATTTACGCCTAGAACACAAGTCTACTCTCCATCATCCAGCACCAGAACAAGGTTCCCTAGAACAAGTATTTCAAGCTACCGATCACATTCTGAAACCGCGAATCGGTTATAGTGAGTTAAGTACCATGCATGAACAGGAACTAGCCCGATCAGCAGTCCGATGGATTACTGATTCTACCACTTTTCCAGACGAAATAGTGGCACAAATGTTTCTGAAATTGCCCCCAGCCGAGCAACGACTGGTGGGTATGTATATGATCCAGCACCTCATTACTCTATATGAGGGTCAGCACTCTGATCCAGGTCCGTTACATGATATCCTGAACGAGTTACTCCAGTATAGATGGAAAGGTCTAGGTACCGATTTAATTAGTGTCATTCTAGAACAGCGCCACAAATATAGAACGTTTCTGAACCCGCATTTTGTTCATGTCTCACCGCCAGAAAGTAAACCCTTTTATATAGACAGACAGAATCCGTTACGAGAAGTCCACCCAGTTAGAGGAACGGGTGGCGAAATGCAACGAGTGTTTGTTTACACTCCAATTACAAAGATGGAACTCCTAGAGATGAAAAAATTAATTCCCTGTCATGATAAAGACCCAGCAGGGTTCCATAGAGAATTAAAAGACATGCTCCGTATGGGAGAATACACGTATCCAGATATAATTAAAATGTTAAAGGTTCTGTTGCCCGCAGGGGTGTATGAAAAGCTCAAGGAAAAAGATTGGGAGGTGGGAGAGAAAAAGATAGATTGGGCAGTTCTAGAAGCTGAAGATAAGATACGAGTACCAGGTACCGGTCTTGGAGATAAATGTAAAGAATTACCAGAATTATTGATTCAAGTTTTACCCAGATTATTAACAACTAAAAAGGAAGACTGGGATGCAATCTCAGCCTGTAAACAGAAACAAGACGAAGACATCAGTGATTTTTATTCTAGATTTGAGAAATGTTTTAGCATCAACAGTGGCCTCAAGACAAGTAGTGAGTCATACCCTCATCTTTTTGTTACTAAATTAGTCGAGAATTCAAGTCCACCAATTAAAAATCGAGTTTTGAAAGTCGAAAGTACCTGGCAAGCTAATACCCCGTCCCAGATGCTACAGATGCTCCAATACCACCAGAATAGAATCAGAGAAGAGCAAGATCACGAGAGAAAACGTATGAAAGACACGAAAATGAAAGTACTAGTTGCACAATCTGTTCCTCAAGACAGCCAGAAGAGGGGTCCGAATCAAGCCAGTCATCCTGCAGCTCCCGTTAAAGGGAACTGCAATTATTGTAAACAGCCAGGTCATTTTATAAACGAGTGTGCAGTTCTGAAACACAACATAGCTACCGGTAAGACCAAAGAAAGACCACGTCCACCTAGACAAGAACAAGTTTCACAGACTCCTCAGCCACAGAATGCACCACAGACAGTTACAGTACCGCAGCCTATTGCTGCAACACAGCATGTTACACAGCAGATGTACCAGTATGCACAGTCCGAGTATCCAGAGTACCAGCCATATTCATGAAACAGCCTAGAGAGGGAGGTAGGCTTGCCTCTCATCGAGATACCTGTAGATCAAGAAGGTCCCTATGTTCACAGTCAAGTATTGGGGAAAGACAGAAAGTTTTTGATTGATACAGGGGCAAGTAGGACCACAATTAGTCACGCCGAAGTTCCAGGGGCTCCGCTCTCAGGCTCAAGAAATGTTTCCCTTGGATTTTCGGGAAAGCCTATTGTAAATGAAATTTCAAAGCCAGTTACCCTAGAAGTAGGTCCATTGTCCCGTACTACTGATCTGTTACTTACTAAGTCATGTCCAGAAAATCTATTAGGCATTAAAACACTGAAAGAGTTAGGTGCAGTTATATGCTGTTCCCCAGAGGGAATACGATTGTTCCTACGTGACTTTAAGGGTCACTATGTGTTACGAGATTTTGATCCAAGATTGTCTAATGTCCCGCAGCATCTATGGGCGCAAGGTCCAACTGATGTAGGTTGCATGCAAATCACACCCCATCGTGTGACTATCAAGCCAGGTGTAGTGTTACCACGAATCAGACAGTACAGATTGCCGCCTGAGGCTGTAGCAGCCTTATCCAAAATTATTGACGAGCTTATAGCTCAAGGAGTAATTGTAGAAACTGACTCCAATGTATGTAATTCTCCGATCATTCCAGTCATGAAACGTACTGATCCAAATGCACCCCCAGTATATCGATTAGTGATTGACCTACGAGAACTTAATAAATGTATTATTCCTCAGTACCCAGTTGTCCCAGATATCTCTTCTCTATTAACAGCCATTGATTCCGAAGCCACGTTCTTTACTGTAATCGACCTTAAGAACGCATTTTTCAGTGTCCCCATTCATCCAGACAGCCAGTTTCTTTTCGGATTCTGTTTAAATGGAAGGAGCTATATGTTCACACGAGCTCCTCAAGGTTTCACAGAAAGTCCTAGTATTTACAGTCAAGCACTCAAGAGACAACTAGACAACATTCACATGCCAACTGACACTGCCCTGCTCCAATATGTCGATGATCTACTGATCACAGCCCGTTCTGAACGTGCTTGCGAGCAAGCATCCCTTACAGTCTTGTATTTCCTAGCCGAGATGGGGCACAAGGTGTCCCCTTCTAAGCTTCAATTCTGTGTCCAGCAAGTGGTCTACTTAGGACACTTACTGTCCAAGAGGGGTAGGCAGTTGACACCAGACCGTATTCAGTTAATAGCGAGTCTTCCTCAGCCCAAGACCCAGAAGGAGGTACGTGCTTTTATCGGCCTTACTTCTTATTGCAGACAATGGATTCCTCAGTATGCGTTTCTAGCTAAACCACTGATACAGTTAACGACACAGGAGGCAGCCGTATCGACTGTCCTCCCTTGGACATCTGAACATACACTTAGTTTCAATGAGTTAAAGAAAGCTCTATGTCAAGCTCCAGTTCTAGCTACACCGAACTACAGTAAGCCTTTTACACTTTTCGTCACTGAACGTGAAGGTACAGCATTATCCATCCTCACACAAGATCAAGCAGGACAATACAAGCCTTGTGCTTATTTTTCGAGCACATTAGATCCTGTAGCCCAGGCTCTGCCTGCGTGCCTCAAGTCAGTTGCAGCCACAGCACTAGCTATCAGACAAAGTGATTCCATAGTATTAGGACACTCCCTGACAGTACAAGTTCCACACTCCGTGGAAGGTTTTTTAAACCGAACACAAACTCAGCACTTGACAATTGCACGTTTAACAGGTTATGAATTGACACTATTCCAGCCACACATAGAAATCAGACGCTGCAACGTCCTTAATCCTGCTACACTGTTACCATCAGTTAATTCAAATCCTGCCACACATGACTGTGTGGAAGTAGTCAACATTACGACTAAACCAAGACAAGATCTGACAGATATTCCGTTACCAGACCCCGACCTGACACTTTATGTGGATGGTTCATGCATGAGAACAAGTACAGGAGATCTAGTAGCCGCGTATGCAGTGACTACTGACACCGAAGTTATAGAGACACACCGCATTGACACTCTGTCCGCTCAAGCAGCAGAGCTAGTTGCTCTGACTCAAGCCTGCATACAGGCCAAGAACCTGAAAGTTAATGTTTACACAGATTCACGCTACGCATTTGGAGTCGTACACGACTTCGGAGTGCTCTGGCAGGAGAGAGGTTTCATGACTTCTCATGGAACCAAGATTCAGCATGGTCTCCTTATTCAAGCTCTGTTAGACGCAATACATTTACCGACATCCATTGCTATCATGAAATGCAAAGCACATACGAAAGTTACTGACACTATTTCTCAAGGTAACGATCTAGCAGATCGCACAGCCAAGCTTACAGCACAGACTCCAGACATTCCAGTTAATCCGACACGGACCCATACTCCAGATCCGACTACATGTATGACAGTTAAGGACCCTACACAAGATGTCAGACATACAGTTACATGCTACTCCAGAAGAAATCAAGAAATGGTCCGAACAAGGAGGGGTCCAGACAGATCAGGGATGGTTGACGAAAGGTAGAGCCACATGGTTTCTCCCCGACTCTATGGTTCAAGTCATTATTAATACCGCACATAGTCCAGCACATTTAGGAGAAAAAGCTATGTTAGACAGTATCCAGAACATTTGGTTCAACAAGCATTTACGAGCTGCAGCCAAGCAGAAAGTCCGTACCTGTATGATATGTTGCCAGTTTAATCCAGGTAAAAGTGTCCCGGTGGAACAAGGTGGATTCCAGCCCCCTGACCACCCTTTTGAAGTCCTCCAAATGGATTATATTCAGATGGAGCGATGTCGAGGTTTCAAGTATGTCCTCGTAGTTGTATGCGCTTTGTCCAGGTGGACAGAAGCATATCCAGTCCCAGATTACACAGCCGCGACCACTGCCAAGCAGTTGATTCGTGAGTTCTTCCCCCGTTATGGACTCCCTAGAGTTGTATATTCTGATAACGGCCAGCCATTCTCATCTGAACTCATGAAACACGTTTCCCTATTGTTAGGATACCAGTGGAAGTTCCATTGTGTACGCCATCCTGAAGCAGCCGGTCTCGTAGAGAGACATAATCAGACCCTGAAAATTCGAATTGCAAAAGTTTGTCAAGAGAAAGGTGTAGACTGGCTAATAGCTCTGCCAGTTGCTTTGTTTTACATGCGTATGGTCGCACATTCCAGATCAGGTCTGTCCCCGTATGAGGTCGTATTCGGCCGCCCCCCAAATATGTGGGGTACACCTAGACCCCGAAGTATTACCGATGTTTCAAGTAATATGCTGACAGATTACCTAGCTTCCTTGATGTCTGCCCTCAACTCTTGTCGTTCACAGGTTGCCGCCGCATTTCCAGACAATACCGAGGTGGCACCGCATGAAATCGTTCCCGGATCCATGGTCTTAGTGAGAAATTTCGACCGCTCAAGTCCGCTGGAGCCTCGCTGGAAGGAGCCCCGACAGGTCCTCCTCGCCACCCGTACAGCCGTGAAGTTGGAGGGTCGCAAAGGCTGGGTGCACCTTTCGCATATAAAGAAGTTTTATGGACTGAAACCGGTCTCAAAGAACATTTCCCAGGATTTGAAGGATTGCCAAAGTACTATTCTTAAGGACTGTCCCGCAAAGAACAATGTTACTGAACCCCCCCTGTTAGAGAAAACTCCGCAACAGGAGTATAAGTTGAAACTCCGGTCTAGTAAAATAAGTCAGCCAGTTTGATTGTCTAAGTCCTCCCCTAGGTGAAACGGTTAGACTGTTTCTGACATGTATAAAATAGACCCCCATAGTGAGAGAGTCAGTCAAAACTCAATCCGATGTATCGTTTTTCTAAGTTTTATATTGTTTCTCAGCATTATGACTTCCTGCACCAGTTATGCATTTTACCTGTATTTCCCAGTTTCTCATGTAAATACGTCTTCTAATGTTACAGTAGAGCACACGTTTAGTGATCTTCCTCCTCATGAACTCTCTTACCGCCTCGCTATGCGAAATAATTCTTTTATCCGCATGTTACATTACTCACACCAGACCAGCAATGCCACTAATTGTTGGGTGTGTGGTCGACTCCCCCCTTTCCAGACACCGAAGGGAGTTCTGCCACTCTTTCCTTATCCTTTTTCACATAATGGTTCGTGTGGAGCATGGTCCACGTTAACGTCATCCTCAACAGATATGTCTTTTCTTAACAGTACATGTTTTCCAGACAAGCAAGGTCTCCCCCACAGAACAGGTCTAGATCTAGAAAATGAAGTGTATAATTTAGGTAACTATTCTTCGAATTTCATGGTCCTGAATGTTCAGTCTGATACTACTCCAGACTTACCTGCTATTTCAGTACTACCAGTCAAAGGCGAATTATGTGTCCGAAATAATGGTTCCGTACATGTAGGACATAGTGATTGTACTACTATTGTCAAGTATAGTGACAGTGGGAAATCTATTTTCAAAGCTTCACGTCATTCTTATTTTATTTGTGGTCAAACCGCATATGTTCGTCTGCCCCTCGATTGGGAGGGAACCTGTTACATTGCCTTCCTACTGCCACCAGTTTTCCTAGCCCCATCTGATTATCACAGAAACACACATCTAGTACACATTAGACATAGAAGGGAGATCGAGTCCCCAATTGTCGATTATACTGAAACTGCTCTAGAACAGTATACAGATTTCAATAGAGGTTTCTTCTTCTTTATAGGACCTATCCAGAATAGTAAGCTGATCCGTAGGTTAACAAGAACCCTTGAAGCTGTAGTAAATGAGACTGCCTCTGCTCTAGGTAACTTAACCGAAGAGCAATCTGCTATGAGATTTGTAGTTTTGCAAAATCGTCTCGTCCTTGACGTCATACTGGCCGATAGGGGCGGGGCCTGTAGAGTCATCGGATCTAGTTGCTGCATTTTCATTCCAAATAACGCGCCGTCTGTTTATTCAGCTATAACCAGACTTCATAAAATTGCCCATCTGTTACACCAAGATCCAGGCACCTGGACATGGTCCGGTTGGTTCTGGAATATAATTTCCGCCTGGGGATGGAAAGTATTGTCCTTTCTAGGTATTGCAGTAGCGATCATATTCAGCTGCTGCCTCTGTATACAATGTGGCCCTGCGATTTGCGGCATTTGTGCTAACTCTTGTATTCCTAGTCCCAAGTCCCGTTCTAAATCCCGTTCCGAGACAATTCGAGACGAGCAAATGATACTGTATGAAATGATAGATGGTATCATGAATATTGATGTTTCCTGATGGAAACGTAGTGACAAGGAGGGAATGTGGAAAAGTAAATTCTGCCATGTTCTGTGTCCCTACGCGTCCTCCATCATGTGTTATGTGTGCATGATTAATATGCATATGTATTCCCCATGTTCGATTAAAGACGCAATTATAGTTGTGTCCACCTCTAGTATGCCGGTTTCCAGTCCTCGTGAATACTACGAATATTAGGCCTATGTAAAGCTACGTTGCCACGTTTCTCAGTGTGCACGTTATTTCATTGTAAAGTCCCCGTTTCTAGGCCTCAAAAGGGCCCGGACACCAGATTCAGCTCCTGTCTCCTGAAGCCCTCGCTGAGGAGCGACACAGCCCCCACCTGTATCCTCGACCCTTCACTTACTTCCTGCCTCGCAGTGTCCGGTTCAGCCTGGCTCTGCCTCTGAGTCTGCCAAGAGTATGTTATGGTTCCAGTTATCAGTTCAGTCCTCCTTCTCTGCATTCCTAAGCTACTGAACCGCATCAATAGTTTCCGTCATTGTCTAGCCTTCACGTCTCCATATAAGAGAAATACTGCATTTAATGGTCATTTCATATTCCTCATCACGCACTACATGTAGAATAATGCATGCTCTAGCCTTAGAGTCTGTTAGCCCTTACCCCGATAGCTTTTGGATTCTATCAACATGTTCTCTAAACATCAGATACTAGATACTGTTTAGGTACATGTCGCTCTGACTCTCCAGACTTCAGTCTCTGCTCCTAGCACAGAGTTCATAGCCCCCAGCTTCTCCTAGTAACACGTCATTGTCAGTTTGCGCGCACCATCAGGTTAGAGGTCCCGGCTCCTTAGGTAGCCCCCTCCATTGTTTCCGCCCCATTCATGACATATTCTGTTACGTTTGCATCACATGTCTATGTATACGCCCTGTTACACCTCTTTTCACCCTTATCTTTCGCGACTGCTACGCGTCACGCCTATTGCTCCACCCACTGCTACGCCTATTGCAATGTAATGCTATGTGTTTGCGTTATGTATATATGCTTGTGTACTGTTATTAAAAATTAGCCTTCCTTCCCTTGTCCAGATTCTGCCCCCGGCAGCGCTGCCATCCTATTTCTGTGCAGGTTGTCCTGTTCCTGTCCTTATGCTGTATTAAACCTGCAAAACTCCCACTACCTCGAATCTTGACTCTTATTTATTGAGCTATCTGTTAATCATTTATGCATTCAAAAAGAGAGGTATTATTTATTTATTTACCACATTACGACGGGGAGTTCAAGAGCCAAGGCCTTGGCTGCCCTCGTCAGCACCACACTATACGCTGCCCTCCCTCCTCCGTAGCCACGGTAGGAGGGGAGACAAAACCAGTGTCTGGGGAGGTATCCAGGCCACTGGCTTCCCCTAGTGCCTGTGTCCAGTCCTCATGACTGGCACTCACGTGCCAGGGGGTCCTCAGACCCCCCCAGTCACCCTCGTCGGCCATGTCCTGAATTTCAGGGATAAAGGATGGACCCAAATCCTCGAAGAATTGCTCTTCGGACTACGTCGAATGCAGCGGAGAGCGAGCGATGCTGATCCGATGCTGGATCCGGACCGAGGGTTGGACCAGGGACGGCGTCGTCCAAGGACGGCGCCGGGGGTGACACCCTAGGGGTCAACGCCGGCGGGGTCGTAAGGTCGACCAGCGGTGACCCGGATCCGGCGGGGCCTTGCGGTGTCGGCCAAAGTCGCTGACGGCGCCGAAGCACCCGACGGTGCCGGGGCCGAAGCACCCGGCTCTCTTGGCCTCCCAGTCTGGTCCGCTGGGCCCGAAGGCGCCGCGGAACCTGATGGAGGAGAGAGCGACCTCATGGCCATGAGGAAGACTTCAATCTCCTACGGCGGGCGGCGTCACCCGAACCCCCGGCCGCGTCGCGGGGAGTCAGAAGAGCGATGTCGCCTCTTCGACTTCTTGTGCCTCTTACCTGAGGACTTGGAGCCCGACGAGTGGTGTCGACTCGCCGAGCTGTGATGACTCCGGCCCCGCGACCGGTCCCTCGACCTCCTTCCGGACCGGGACCTCGAGCGACGCGGGCTGACTGCCGGAGCTCGAGGCGCTTGCGGGACCGCTCCTGCCTAGCCTTCGACGTCAAGGCCCGGCAGTCGGGGCGCGAGTTTTGTCGTGGTCGGGCCCCAGGCAATGTAGGCACCGGCAGTTGGGGTCGGTAACCGGTTTTGGATTCATAATCCTCATCAGCCAGGCTATCTTGAATCCACTGGTAGAGTGAGCCACGGGCCCACGTCTGGGCATACCCTGCCAACTCAGGGCGAACAAAGCAATACCAAAGGGGATGATGGATGGAGTGCTTGAGCAAATCAAACACTCACCCCCAGTCAACTGATCTGGGTTTAATCCATCTTTCTTTAGCTCACTTCACCACTCCAGTTCAGACATGGGTGGTGGAGTGAGCTAAAGAATGATGGATTAAACCTAGATCAGTTGACTGGGGGTGAGTGTTTGATTTGCTCAAGCGTTCCTTTCATCATCCCCTTTAGTATTGCTTTGGTCTCCAAAAAGACAGGTGCCATCAAATGGCATGTCCATAAGGGAAGCTTGGCTATTCTCAGAAATGCCAGAAGTCTGCAGCCAGGCGTGGTGCTGAATAGCCACCGTTGATTAAATTGCTCTTCACAGCACGTCAGTGGTGTCAAGCCCACAACGAATGGTGACCTTGGCTGCATCTCGCCTGTCCGATACTGCTTGGGAGAGAAAGGTCTGAATTTCCTTCGGAAACTGTGGCAGCACCTGGGCAACAGTTTCCCACAAGGAGTGGGCGTAACGGCCCAATAGGCATGCAGTATTCACTGACCGAAAGGGCTAGCGGAAGAGAAATATTTTTGGGGGAGTGGAAGAACGGCTTCAGTTTGACTTGAAGGATAAATTATGTTTTGGTTACTTCAGTATATTGAGAATTGAAGTAGTTCGACAAATAGTATTCCAAACCTGTGGATAATTTGGACAGGAGTAAAGTGCCTGGTGTTGAGACCATTCAATGGTAAATGTGTTGATGTAACTGGGCCTACTACCATAATTAGAGCTACTGTCATCATTAATCATCATTCAGAATGAAACTGCATATCCGTTAGACTGCTTTAGGGCCCTATTCAGGGGTCGACTCATGAAACAATTTTCATTGGGCGTTTCCAACTGTAGACAATAGCAGTTGAACAAGAATGGGGGGAATTCTTATATAAACAGGTCCCAGGATGCTGGTTTCTGGTCCAGGGTAGACATGGCTTGGCAGTTCGGGCTGGACTGTTCGCATGAGGCACAGGGTCAAGACTGATTTGCATATATCTGTGTCTGAACTGTGGTGGCGAAGTGATCTAAAGAACGATGATGGATTCAACCCAGATCTGTGACGGGGTGAGTGTTTGAAAGGTTTCAGCACTCCGTCCATCATCTCGTGTTTGAATTCTTATATAGACATTAGCAATTGTATTAGTTAGAAAAAACAAGTAGGATTCTTTAGACACATTTCAATTACAGTATATTAAAGACACCAAGGTTCAGCACCTGCACAAACAATAGGCTACAAGTGAATTGCACTGGCTCATACTGATGTAAAATGACAGAACCCTACAGCTACTTGCTGCCTTGTAATAATAGCTCACTGTGTGTCCTAAAAGGATGAGGGGGGGCCAATGAATAATAGGGATAGGTTATAAAGCTTAGAAAAGGAAACTAAGGGGTGCACAAGTTATAATGCTGCAAAACAGAGTTCGGGGGATTCGTGGAGCGGGTGTGAACTCTGATGTACTGTGATAGAGTGGGAGGGTAGCCAGGGACCGCAGGCCTATAAATTTAACACGGTGAGGGAGGTTCTCTTCACCAAGTTCCTTATACTGTATAAGCATAGTGTCTCAGGCAGCTGCAATAGGGCCCCAGCGTGTATGACGGGCCTCCTGCCAATAAAGTGCAGAGCTTTATGCTTCTCCCCATCTAAGTAATGCTTTACACCATAGTGAGAGACTATGGTGCTGTGCCTTCCAGAGCATGGTTAGTAGCTGCTTGGCCAACATTGGCAGATTACACTGATACCCTGTGATTTCTCAGTGGAATAAAAAGAAGGCAGTAGCCTCCCATGAATTTAATGTGGTGAGTTCAGGGCCTGTGCTCAATGAAGCATGTACTGCATGCCAAAAACGTGCTATTTTAGGGCAGGAACAGAGCATGTGCCAGAATTCAGCAACCTGGGTGAAACATCTAGGACAAGTGAAATTGGCTGCGGGCAGCATATGATTAAGTCAAGAGGGTGTATGCTAAACCCTGTGAAGAATCATACATTAGATATTTTTCAAACAAACATTCCTCTAACAAGAGGGTGTATGCTAAACCCTGTGAAGAATCATACATTAGATATTTTTTAAACAAACATTCCTCGAAACAGTCTTAGGGTACTCCAGGCCTCTAGATCACTCGGTGTCGTGAAGAGGCCTTGTTTTTTTTCTCGTTTCTTTTCTTAATTCTTTTTATTATAACCAATCAGCGATACATATCATTTATATCATGAGCAAGAGAGTAGACATCTTTCAAATTTTCGATGTGGGCTACAGTAAATCAAACGCAATCATACAATATATGACAGTTAGGGGCTTTCGAGAGTCACATCGATTAATGTTGCTGGTGGGATACAAATATTTCCTCTATACAAGTTCCAAGGCCCCCATACTTTACCCCACTTCCTGGGACAACCTCTGAACACATATACTGACTTTTCCCAGAACAGGCACCAGTCCAGATCCTCCTTTCATCTGTGAAGCCTTGGCGTTTTGTGAGCTCCCCAATGTTGTGCTATATTTCTTTTAGCCACCATCAGCGCCAGACTCACCCACTGCTTAGTTAGAAGGGTGAGGTCTGTCGGCTCCCAAATGTTTAGAAGGCATCTGCGAGCTTTGGGCTGTAAGTCAGCTGTGAGCACTTCCCGGAGTGTTTGGTGTATGGCTTGCCAGTACGGTTGTATGGATGTGCATTCACATATTATGTGAAAGAAAATACCAATCTCCCCATAACTACGTCGGCACTCTCCCGTATCTCCTCTACCCATCCGTACCAACTCTGGCCCAGTAATGTATATTCTGCACCAACACCGCAGCCTTGCTGGGATTGCCACTTCCCTCGGGGAGACTGGGTGTTTGCCAGTTTTCTTCATCTAATTCAATGCCATCTTTAACCTATTTGTCTTTAAGGGACTGGAGTGGGTCTTCCATGTTATTTATCAGTTTTTTGTAAATCAGTGAAATAGCCCTCCCTAGAAGATGGTCGTCCAATATCCTATCCTTGCGGGGAGATACGTCAGAAGGGGAGGATCCACTAGCAAGTTGAGTCTGGAGTGCGTGTCAGATCTGCAAATATCTATAGTACTCTGTGCCGGCCAGTTTGTATTGCTGTTGGAGAGCAGCAACAGAGAGAATAGCGCCTTTGTCCCAGAGATCCTTAATCTGGGAGATACCAATAAGATCTCGAAGAGGCCTTGTTAAGTCCTCAGCCCAGAGGGAGCGGATGTGAACCAAAGATATTTCCACGTATTCCCTAATAGCTTTGTATAGCCGTGTGATGAGACTTCGCCCTCCACCCTGAGGTATAGAGTATGTATCTTCGCATAGGTAGGCAGTTCTTCATCCAGTGCTTCCCATAATGATCAGAGTGCCACCAGCAATTACGCATATATTCAGAACTATCCCGGGGGAATATTATAGACCTGACCAATTTGTTCGAATGTAAGGATCTGTCCATCTTGGAAGAGGTCTTCCACTGTTTCTAAGGCGTGCACATGCCATTCCAACAGCTGCTCATCCATTAGCGAACTTAAGAGTCCCAGTAGGCCCTGGAGGGGTATTTTGGGGAAGCATGGTGTGATTTTCCTTGTGAGCTGGAGAACTTAAGATAGACATTTTCAGGCGATCCAACTGTATAGGAACAAGAAGCGATTTATATTGATAGTGGGGTGTAAGAGCTGACATATTTTATAGAAAAGGAGAGGACTGTCTCCTGTGCTTGTCCCAGATGCTATTTATGCTAATGATCTGGATACCCATTGGAGATGTGCTGCTAGGTAATAAGTTTCAAAGCATCGCGTCCCAAGCCCACTTTGACCTGCTGGCTACTGACGTTTTTAAAGAGCCATACGTTGCCTCTTATAGTGCTACAGCAAGTCCCCCAACAATGGATTTAAATCGCAGACAAAGGGACGCTGAGGAAACACCAGTACATTTACAAAATAATATAGCAGGTGAGGACGACCATTTTCGAAAGTGCTATCCTGCCTGTGAGTGCAAGGGAGAGCCGTTGCCAGAAGCAGATTTGATATCGAAGGGTTATGTCGGCACATTTCAGGTTACCCTCAAACAGGTCTTTTTGGGTATGGTATGGACAAGCCCATAGATAACTGATCGCAGCTGTGATCCAGGCTAGCGCACTGTCACCGATTTTGATTGCCTGAGGGTGGATATTGTTGCGAAATGGAAAGGTGCAGTATATCTCAAGTGATCTGCATAAAGCGACAGTGTGTGTGGTTCCGTCAAGAGGGATACCTCACTGCTCTGCTGACTCGAAGTTGTGCTGCTCAGATAAAATCACAGATAGGATTATAACCTAGGCAAAGCACTATGTTAAGTGAAATGGCACACCCACTAAAAATACTCTACCAGCCTAAAGAGTAGTTTAAAAAAAAGACTGAACTTTCCTTGAAGGATGTTAAACATTATAGTAAATGTATACATTTTCTTAGTACATGTAATAAAAAAACAACTAACTTCCATAGTCAGGTAAAGTATCAATTACATGTTACCATTTCACAATCCACAGCAAATACTCCAAAATTTCCATCAGCTGGAGGTGGCTTTTTAAAGGTCATCATAAAGCCATCCAAGTTATCCTTTTGCCCTTCGTGGACATGTAACTGTAAGTGGGAAAGAAAAATACACCATTGTTAATTAAAAAAAAATTTTTTTTAGTGAAGGAGCTGTTTACGGACAGAAATATCATTCACCTTATATAGTCAGTAAGTACAACAATTGATTTTTGCGGTTAGTTATGGACAGATCATACCTCTCAGTGTTACCTAACCTTCGACCCCATTGAAATCACAGGAAACATAGCATTTGACCCAATGACCAGAAAGTGCTATGAAAAACCACTAACTATATGTGGAAGCAAGTGCCCTTCTACGGATACCTATTTTGCAAATATTTCAGGTCGACAGTCAAGGTATATGACCTCTAGAGAAAAAAAGTATCACCACAGAACAGATCTTTATGAACTTGAGAAACATAAGTCTGGTCCACATCTTAATGACTCTGATGCAACACAATACCAAGGTGAAAAAACAAGCCAAAATATTTACAAAACAATGTACATGCGATGCACTTCCCCCAAAGAACAAGTTACTTACCTTCGGTAACAATATATCTGTAAGAAACATAGGTTAGTTATAGATTCCTTACCTTAGAATATCCCTCAGGGGTCAGACTGGATACGGAAAGTTTGTCAGCAGTACCCCTGCACGTCGTTATGTGGCATCGGTCAACTCTGCGTCCATCGCTGCCATACGTAGTCTGCTTCTCAGTCGCCGGGATGACGTTGAGGAAGTTACTTATACGCCGCCCTTATGCGCGGACGTCAGTTCTGTACACTACTTTCCGCACCAGGAATGCAGAGCCATGCAAGTCACTGACCACTGGTGCACAAAACTAGGGCCCTGAAAGGATGTCCTTAACCCTAGATCAGTTCGCACAATAGATACCCCAGAAATACCAGCCCCGGAGGTGGGTCTGCGAACTAAGTTCACACCAGAAAGTCATGGAGAACAGAACGGCCAAAGAAGTAGTCTCTCGAGACTTGGCTGTCCAGGCAGTAGTGTGTGGTGAACATGTGCAGTAATGCTCAAGTAGCTGCCCGACAGATGTCATTTAGGGGGACTCCCCGTCCCAAAGCTGTAGTAGCTGCCGTCGCCCTGGTGGAATGAGTACGCATCCCCACTGGACACTCCTTCTTTGCCAAAGAATAGCAGGCTTTGATGCACAGAACGACCCACCTGGAGATGGTCCGTTTGTGCACGGCCCTAACTTTCTTAGCGCCCGTGTAACCAACAAAGAGCTGGTAGTTCACCCGGAATTTTGTGGTGTGATCCAAATAAAAGGAGAGCCCACGTTTTGGATCCAGGCGGTGGAGCCTCTCCATCTTTTGAAGGATGTGGAGGGGGAAAGAAGGTGGGCAAAGTGATGGTTTGGCCAACATGAAAAGAAGTGACCACCTTTGGAAGAAAGGAAGGTCGAGTTCGGAGGACAACCTTGACCGACTGAACAGCCAGAAAAGGAGGCTTGGAAGACTACGCTTGTAGCTCACTCAGCCTGCGAGCAGAGGTGATGGCCACCAGAAAAGCAGTTTTCAGAGTGAGAAGTCTGAGAGGACAGTTATGTAGCGGCTCAAAGGGAGGGCACATCAGATAAGTAAGAATCAAGTTCAAGTCTCACTGAGGCATTACGAGGGGAACAGGAGGAAAAAGATGAGTAATGCCTTTGAGAAATCTATTTACAACAGGGGACTTGAAAAGAGAAGACTGATCAGGAAGCCTGTGGAAGGCCGAGATGGCCGAGAGGTAGCCCTTAAGAGTGCCCAGAACAGAGCTTTGTTGGGCCAAAGAATGGAGGAACAAGAGAACCTCAGAAAGAGGGCCAGAAAGGGGATCCACAGCCTTTGCTGTGCACCATGCCACAAATGTATTCCATTTGCAGGCGTATACCGTCTTAGTGGAGGGACGCCTGGCTGCCAAGATTACATCACAGACTTTCGGAGGCAAGTCAAATGACGTCAACTGCAGCCGCTCAATCTCCACGCAAGAAGGTGAAGGCTGGACAGATTCGGTTGGAGGACCGTCCCCTGCTGCTGCGACAGAAGATCCTCCAGCAGAGGCAGTCGGATCGGGGGGTGATGGCCATGTTTAGCAGCTCAGGATACCAGACTTTTCGTGCCCAATCCAGGGCCACAAGAATGAATTTGGCCCGGGAGCTCTTGATCTTATTCAGCACTCTGAGCAGAAGTTGTATAGATGGAAAGGTGTACAGAAGACCGCAGCTCCACACGCGATGAAAAGCGTTGACTAGCGAGTGCCACCGTGGAAATTCCAACGCGCAGAATTGCTGACATTGGGCGTTCTCTTCGGTGGCAAATAGATCTAACCGAGGCTCCCCACTGTTAAAAGATACTTTACACCACCTCCGAGTGAAGATACCATTCAGGATCCGTTATGCACCTGCGGCTGAGTTGGTCCGCCCTGGCGTTCAGCGAACCTGCCAGGTGTTGAACCACCAGGGATATGCCCTGATGTTCCAGCCATGTCCAGAGCCTCTTGACGTAGGGTCCACCAACCCACCCGCCCTGTTTGTTGCAGTACGACATGGCGGTGGTGTTGTCCGTTAACACCTGCACTCCTCTTCCTGGGAAAAAGGGAAGGAATGTTTTTAGTGTAAGACGAATTGCCAGTAGCTCCAGAAGGTTGATGTGGAGCTCGAACTCCGCCAGAGGCCTCTGATCTCCGCCTCTCCCATGTGGCAGAGATCAGAAGGGATGAATCTGTCACCACTATGTGTTCTGGTCGGGGAAGGGAGAGGGCTTTGCCGTTGACTCAATCCTGCCACCACTGCAATTTGCAATTGTCATGCAGTGCTCTCCGAGATCTGGACGCAATCGGACAGATTCCCCATATGCTGCGCTCTCTGGAACTTTAGGTCCCACAGCAGAGCCCGCATCTGCCACCTGGCATGATCAATCAGCAGGATGCAGGAGGCCATGAGGCCCAGCAGTCTCAGGGTCAGCCTGTCCAAAACCCGGGATAGAGGCTGAAAGATCGGAATATCCCGGACTCGCTGTTCGGGAGGATAGACCTGAAACTGTCGTGTCCAGAACTGCTCTGATGAAGTGGAGCTTCTGAGAGGGGGTCAGGTGCAATTTCTGGATGTTGATGGAGAACCCCAGTGAATGCAGGAGGTCGGCCGTAGTCTGGAGGTGGGAGACAAATGCCTGGGGCAAGCCCGCCTTTAACAACCTGTCGTCGAGATAGGGGGAGACTGGAACCCCCGATCTGGGTAGATCAGCTGCGATCCCCACCATCACTAGAGGGGCGCTGGTAAGGCCAAAGGGGAGGACAGTAAACTGAAAGTGCTTGTGGCCTACCGTGAACCGCAGGTAACGCCGGTGATGCGAAAATAAGCGTCCTGCAAGTCCAACGCTACCATCCAGTCTCCAGGGTCGAGGGCAGACTAGTCCTGAGCCAGGGTCAACATTTTGAACTTCTCCTTCCAGAGGAAGCTGTTGACGTCCCTGAGATCTAAGATAGGACGCAGGCCCATGTCCTTCTTGGGCACCAGAAAGTAGTGGGAATAGCAACCACGGCCTACTTCTGGGGAAGGAACACGGTCAATGGCTCCCTTGGCCAAGAGAGCCCTAACTTACTGTTGGAGACGGGCCAGGTGATCCCCCGACATGCGATGGTACTGTGGTGGCATGGCTGGAGGGATAGTCTCGAAGGGGAGGGAGTAGCCGACATGACGGTGCATCAGTGGATGAGGTGCTGGCGGATCCTAGTGCCCACTGGGGTTTGATGGGCCCGAAAGGTCGGACTTGGAGGGGGCGGTGGTGGACTGGCCCCCATTACCACATCGGTGGTTCCCACGTCCCCAACCGTGCTGAGGTTTAACAGCTTGCGCTGGCCTGTGGCTCTGAAAGGAACATGTTGGGACACCCCTTCCGTGGCCATGAAAGGGGCTAAAGGCAGATCGTGCAGGGTGCGTGGTGGAGAGGCCTAAGGACTTGGCCGTAGCCGGAGAGTCCTTGAGGCACTCTAGCGCACGGTCTGCCTTGTCGCATAACAGGCGATGGGCATCAAAGTCCATGTCCATCAAGGTGTTCTGGACATCCCCAGAAAAGCCAGTCGTACTCAACCAGGCTTGACAGGCGAAGCGCCACGGACGTTGAAATAGTCCTACCCACAGCAGATGGCGAACTTTGCGGTGTCTCTCCTCTCGGCAACAGCATGGGAGTACGGCCCGGACCTCCTCCGGACATTGAGGCAGCACTTGCTCCACCGTATCCCACACTGTGTAGGAATAACTGCTCAACAGGCATGCAGTGTTCACCAACTGCAGCCCTAAGCTGGAGGAAGAACACAACTACTTCCCAAGCTGAGGCAGCTTCTTGGATTCCCTGTCCGGTGGTGCGTTAGGGAACGCGCTTTGCGACGTTGAAGCTTGGACCACCAAGCTCTCGGAGGAGGGTTGTTGGGAAAGGAAAGTGGGGTCACCTGGAGCCGGGCGGTGGCATCGGGCAACCCTCCTATCCACAGGAGCCCCCGTGTTGGGCCTGGACCAGGTGCCCAATAGGATGTCTGTGAGGGCTTTATTAAACAGAAGCAGGGGCTCCGAAGAGCTTGTTGCAGTCTGAAGCACCTCTGTCAGGAGGTTAGTCCTGGCTACCACAGTAGGTAGTTCAAGGTTTAGGGCCTCGGCCGCCCTATGCAACACCACTGCGGAAGATGCTCCCTCCTCCATAGCCACGGTAGCAGGAGACAACATGGCAAGATGCCATGGTCTGGTGAGGTGTCCAGACAACTGGCATCCCCCAGTTCCTCTCTCCAGTCCTGGCATACTGCAACTGGTCAGTTAAAAGGTCACCAGACCCCTCCCAGTCTTCCTCACCCTCCTCTGGCTGCCAAACTTTCTGGAGTTGGCCAGGGTGGAATACAGGCACAAACATACCCATCAGTGTCCGATCCAGCGTTAGTTGATGCCGGTCTGGCTCCGTATCCACATTGGGGTGGAAGCTGCGGTCGACACCTCGGCTGCGGACATGGTGCCGGTAGAATTGGCGCCGGTGAAGGTGTAATAAGATCGACCGGCGCCGATCCAGATCCAGGCCTGGATCCAAGGGGACCCTGCGGTGCCGAGGCCAGAGCTGCTGGCGTCGAAGGCCTAGGGCCCCCAGCCGAGTCTGCGGGGCCCGTAGGCGCACCGGCAGAGTCAGGTTGCTTAAAGATTGTCTGCATCGCTTCGTAGAACTGACGAAGCTGGGCAGGAGTCACTCCCGGGAAGGACAGAGTTGACCCTGAAGGCTCAGCACGCGGAGCTGCAGGAGGGGCACCACCCTCACCCTTCGTCACGTCAGCCGATGGACGAGGGGAATTCGAAGAGTGACAACGCTTCTTTGAATTATTCTTGTGCTTCCACTTACCTGACCCAGAGTGCGAAGACTTAGACGAGGAGTGGTGATGGCTCGGCAACCGGTCCTTCGACCTCCCACGCAACCGGGACTTTGAATGGTGTCTAGCAGACTGCCGGGCCTCGAGTAGCTTTCAGGATCACTCACACAAAGACTTCGGGGCCATGGATCAGGAGTCTGAGCACAACTTGGGGTCATAGTTGTGCTCAGACAGTAGAGGCACACGCGGTTAGGGTCCGTCACCGACATCAGTCGGGTACAGGAACCACAGGCCTTGAAACTGAGCATCCCTCGTGCACCAGGAGTCGATGTTCGACTCAAACGAAGTCGACAAAAGTCGCAAAAAAGTCAGTCAAAAAGGTCCTGCTCTCTCCGGATCTGCGCTTGCTGGCGCGGAAAAAGAAAGAACTGACAGTGCGCAAGGGTGGCGTCTATGTAGCTTCTGCCACATCGTCCTGGCGACCACGACGCCAACGACAGACGTGGATTTGACCGACGCCACCTTTCGACACGCAGGGGTACTGCTGACTAAAATCTTTCTGGATCCAGTTTGACTCCTGGGGGTAATTCTAAGGTAAGGAATCTATAACAGTTCTTTTTAAGATGCAATATTATCCTTTCCGCAGAGGTCAAGGGCAACAGTTGGATGGAGCAAACCAATAGATTCACAAGATACATTCCTAATGTCAGTGGCACATGTAATATTTTAAGAAAAATCTATGATTAATACAGATTTTGAAGGGTATTTCATTTTTGACACAAACATTAATGCTAGGCAACAATGTATTTAAGTCTCAGTGATATTCATTTGGATTTTCATCTTGTGTTCAGTGGTTTAAAGCATTCTGATATCAGTCAGTTTGAAAGAAAATCACCAAACCTAAAAAGGTAACTACAATGAGGGAAACAGACAGTTAAACAGCAGCTTTCCATGGCGGAAACTGGACACTGCAGGTAAATAGCTTCTACAGTGTACCATCACCACATGTTCTGAAAGTTACTTTAATCTTTACTGGCTCCTGTGAGGATCCTTGAGAAATGCTCTGTCCTGTTTACCACTTAACATTTTCTGATTTGGCATTCAGTTGATTTCTCAAACGTTTTATATCAATAGCAACTTGATTATTATCTTTTGAGATGTTAATGAACAGTTCTTCTTACAAATTCCTTAGCTTTTTTTGGAGTGTGGTATAAAGAAGGTGGCCAAGATGACAGACGCACCGGACGCTCCTTAGCGAGCTATGTCTTGGGTCCGGTCTACATCCTTTTTATATCCTGCTCACCGGGCCTGGGAGGTGCATGAACCGCCCTAACTGCCCAACCCTGAAGGAGGTAACACCCTGGGGAGATGTGAAGGAGCTGAGCTCCTTCACAGCAAGCAAGTCGCGAATGCAGGCAGTGAACCGCCCTAACTGCCCAACCCTGAAGGAGGTAACACCCTGGGGAGATGTGAAGGAGCTGAGCTCCTTCACAGCAAGCAAGTCGCGAATGCAGGCAGTGAGCTTCCGAAAGAGCCGGTCTGGAGATGCACCAAAACGGAGGTGCTGGGGAGCAGCGTGCTAACATTACACTGACACAGGAATGCCTCTTAGTGGCTGCTTGAATAGCCCGACTGGGCTGTCCCTTATTTCCCGTCAGCTTGTGGAGTGTCCTGCCAAGGCGAGAATCAGGCCCTGGGGCAACCAACAGGAGGATGCCTTGGAGGGCGACCATCTCTTTCAATCTGGCCCCTGGAGGGAGTGATGACCCCAAGGGCCTGCGGTGCTCAGGGTGTGGCGTTGTCCCTCGCCTGGGCAAGCAAGGAGCTTGGCTGCACCTGGGATGAGACCAAAACCCTGACATTGCAGTACTGCACCTGCCGGGCTCTGATGGCGGCTCTGAGATCGTGCAGCATCAGGACTTATATGGCCGAGGCCCGCCGTGAACGGAGGATATCGGGGCCTCCGGCTGCTGTATTCATGGAGTCTGCTCCCTGCATTGCCTTGCGAGAACCAGACTGAAGAGGCCCAAGGAGTTGTTAGCAGGCCAGAACATTTGAGGTAGGCTCTAGGGACCCATGAGGCTCGGATTACTATGCTTGCAGCCCAGAAGAGGGATCGACCCGGGCAAAGCACTGCCCTGGCACTTATCTGAGAGGCCTCATGGTGATCTGGAGACATTGGGGCCTCCTGACACTGTCTTCCCTGGGCCTGCACCATGCTCTGCCCTGGCGATACTGGCCAGACAGGCCCAAACTGTCAGAGAGGGCTAAAGTACACAAGGTCAGCCCATGGGGCTACAGGGACACTGAATGTTGCGTTTGCAGCTCAGGGTGGCAGACTGGCTCAACGCAGAACGCAGCCCTTCCTGGGCAGTCCCTCTCCTTTCATTGGGACCATTGGACTGGGGGGCCATTGGACTGGGGTGGAGTGGGGTAGTGACATGTGGCGTGCCCTGGTGCGAGTGGCTAGCCCCTGCCGCAGGACAACTTGCAGTGGACATTGTTGGGGGGACACAGGGTCATTGCTCTGAGATCCTACAAGTGAAAGTAGGGCCCATTCCTTGCTCCCATGCCCTTAAGATGCATCTGTGAGCTGTTTGAGCAGATAGGGGGCCAAAGACACATGCAAACACATGGGACCCACCTGACTGGGCAGAACCCAGCAATATCAGGATGGTGAAGCCTAAAACAGATAACAATCTGACCCAGGACCCCAGTAGCCCTGCACTGCCTCCAGCCTCTGCAGACCAGCCCATGGGCCCCATGAGTCACTTAGAAGCCACTCTCAACTAAACACTTAGCTGTATATGAGAAAGTGACACTGTCACCTAATTTAAATATATTAAGAACTGATCACCGAAAGATGACAGATCGAGTGCATGCCGCACAATCCGCCTGGACCACCATGACACCTACTGTGTATGACCTGCAAGCGCAACTGAAGGTCATAAGCGATGAGGTGGCCACGCTGCACCGCAGAGCGGAGGATCCCAAGGGACACACACAAGGCACAATGTCCACCTGCTGGACTTCCACGATCATTCTGAGGGCCACAGCAGGGAGCTCTTCATCGACATTTGGCTGAAGGACACAGTGCTATCAAATACAGTGCCGAAACTCTTCTCTGTAGAGCGGGGGAACCACATGCCTGGCTGGATGCCTCTCCCGGGCGCCCCACGTGGCTAATTATTGACTATCTCCTTAATTACGGGGACCATGATTTGGTGTTACAACAGTTCTGAGGTAAGGGCCCCTGGTTAAACAAGAATGCAGTGATCACAGCATAGCCCAATGTCACAGCAGAGGCCCAGCGTCTTCATGGATCTTACGTGAAAGTCATGCAATGCCTAAGGGTGCTGTAAATCAAATAAACACTCTTATTCTCTGCGAAGCTTAAAATGTTTGGCGGCGAGATGTCACATCTTTGAGGGGGGATATGTGGACCTGGGTCCATGCCAAGAGACTAACAGACATCCTGATAGAACCAGGCTGACAATGAGTGGCTGGCTGGTGTCCCAGCCTAGACGTAGAAAGTGCAGTAAAATTAAAATTCACCCCACTCAGGACCAGGTGGCCGCAAAGCAGGCGTGGGCCATGATGGTGACCTCGAAGCACAGTACTAACTACTTTGCTCTACTGTAGTCTGGGCAAGCCTTGGATTCTTGCTCGAACACAGGTGGCCCTGGGACCTCAGTAAAAAGCCTCTTCTGGGGCCCAGCACTCACACCGGTCAGCAAATGATTTGTTATGAATGCTTCTTTGGACCCAAGAGAGTCTCCGTAAGGGCGGAATGCTAACTGGGGAGCGCACTATTAATGTCAACCACTTCAACAACAGAAGGTTGGAAGCCAGGTCATCAGTGTCGGGCCAATGATGATGCGATAGTGGACACTATATTCCATGCCCGGAACTGACTCCACAAATACACGTTTTACACTCACGTTTATTTAGTTATTAGTTACTTTTTTGGAGGGGTGGAAGGGGAGTGTTGCTGGGTACACAAGCGTTGCCCAACCTTGGAGGGAAGCAGTTTTGTCTTTTTTAGGTCTCGCCTGGCAATAGCAGCGCATGATGCGTGCCTTTTGCGATCGATTCGCAGAAGGCTTTGCCTGCACGAGTAGGGATGGACAAAGATGGCTGCTCTCGCCATTTGTCCAAACCTAACAGCATGCACATGCATGTACGGACAGTGGACAGTCCAACACCATCTTTATTCCAAGCTTTCCATTTTTATGGCAACTAAGCTTCTTATCAGAAGCTTTGTCACGCTGCCTTGTTTTTATAGCGCAAACTTCACCAGAAGGTATTGGGTATCAGAGCAATTTACATGAGCACCAGTTGCGCTACACAAGGCTGTATCTTTTCTTGGCCACGCTGCCTTGTTATAATTCTTTCTTTTCTTCTTCGTGTGGTAAATAAATAAATAATACCCTATTTTTGACTAGACTTATAGCATAACAGATAGCTCAATAAATAAGAGTCAAAATTCGAGGTAGTAGGAGTTTCTGCAGGTTTATTACAGCATAAGGACAGGATCAGGACAACCTGCATGGGAATAGGACAATAAGGCCCAGCAGGACAACTGGGGCCCAGCAGCTGCCGGGGCTAGGTCTGGGATGAGCGCGCTAACATTTAATAACATAACATTGACTTATATACATAGCGCAAACACATAGCATTACATTGCAGTAGGCGTAGCAGTGGGTGGAGTAGAAGGCGTGACGCGTAGCAGTCGCGAGAGATAACAGAAATAAGAGGTGTAACTAGGAGTTTACTTAGACATGTGATGCAAAACGTAACAGAATATGTCATGAATGGGCGGACACATTGGAGGGGGCTACCTAAGGAGCCGGAACCTCTAATCTAATGGTGCGCGAAAACTAGCAATGACGTGTTACTAGGAGAAGCTGGGGGCTACGAACTCTGTGCTAGGAGCAGAGACTAGAGTCTGGAGGGTCGGAGCGACATGTACCTAAACCCTATCTGGTATCTAATGTTTAGGGAACATGTTGATATAAACTAGAAGTCATGAGGGGAGAGGCTAACCTGACTCTAAGACTGGACCATGCATTATTCTACATGTAGTGCGTGAAGAATATTAAATGACCATTAAATACAGTATTTTTCTAACGTGGAGACGAGAAGGCTAGACAATGACGGAAACTATTGATGCAGTTCAGTAGCTTAGGAATGCAGAGGAGGAGGACTGAACTGATAGCAGGAACTATAACATACTTTTGGCAGACTCAGAGGCAGAGCCGGGGTGCACCGGGCACTGCAAGGCAGGAAGTAAGTGAAGGGTCGAGGATACAGGTGGGGGCTGTATCGCTCCTCAGCGAGGCTTTCAGGAGACAGGAGCTGAATCTGTGGTCCGGGCCCTTTTTGAGGCCTGGAAACGGGGACTTTATAATGGAATAACGTGCACACTGAGAAACGTGGCAACATTACTTACATAGGCCTGATATTCGTAGTATTCACGAGGACTGGAAACTAACATACTAGAGGTGGACACAACTGTAATTGCGTCTTTAATCAGAAATGGGGAATAACATATGCATATTGATCATGCACACATAACATATGATGGATGAGGCGTAGGGACACAGAACATGGCAAAATTTACTTTTCCACATTCCCTCCTTGTCACTACGTTTCCATCAGGAAACATCAATATTCATGATACCGTCTATCATTTCATACAGTACCATTTGCTCGTCTCGAATTGTCTTGGAACGGGATTTAGAACAGGGCTTGGGACTGGGAATACAAGAGGTAGCACACATGCTGCAAATCGCAGGGCCACATTGTATACAGAGGCAGCAGCTAAATATGATCGCTACTGCAATACCTAAAAAGGACAGGACTTTCCAACCCCATGCGGAAATTATATTCCAGAACCAACCGGACCATGTCCAGGTGCCTGGATCTTGGTGTAACAGATGGGCAATTTTATGGAGTCTGGTTATAGCTGAATAAACAGACGGCGCGTTATTTGGAATGAAAATACAACAACTGGATCCGAGAATTCTACAGGCCCCGCCCCTATCGGCCAGTATGACGTCAAGGACGAGACGATTCTGTAAAACGACAATTCTCATAAGGGATTGCTCTTCAGTTAAGTTACCTAGAGCGGAGGCAGTCTCATCTACTACTGCTTCAAGGGTTCTTGTTAACCTACGAATAAGTTTACTATTTACAACTGTACCTAAATAAGGGAAAACACCTTTATCTATATCAATGAATTGCTCTGCGGCAGTTTCAGTATAATCGACAATCGGGAGGTTTCTCTTGTGTCTAGTGTGTACTAAGAAAGAATTCCTATGATAGTCAGGTGGGGCTAAAAAAACAGGTGGCAGTAGGAAA
The DNA here is from genome assembly GCF_964261635.1 of Lissotriton helveticus. NCBI lineage: Eukaryota > Metazoa > Chordata > Amphibia > Caudata > Salamandridae > Lissotriton > Lissotriton helveticus. The sequence goes on from NC_136059.1 coordinate 1,759,848,860, forward strand.
GCAATGTAACAGGTTCCCTCCCAATCGAGGGGCAGACGGACATATGCAGTTTGACCACAAATAAAATAAGAATGACGTGAAGCTTTAAAAATAGATTTCCTACTGTCACTATACTGGATAACAGTAGTACATTCACTATGACCTATGTGTACAGAACCATAACTACGGACACATAATTCGCCTTTGACTGGTAGTACTGAAATAGCGGGTGAGTCTGGAGTAGTATCAGACTGAACATTCAGAACCATGAAATTCGACGAATAATTTCCTAAATTATATACTTCATTTTCTAGATCTAAACCTGTTCTGTGGGGAAAACCTTGCTTGTCTGGGTAACATGTACTGTTAAGAAAAGACATATCTGTTGAAGATGACGTTAACGTGGACCATGCTCCACACGAACCATTGTGTGAGAATGGATAAGGAAAGAGTGGCAGAACTCCCTTCGATGTCTGGAAAGGGGGGAGTCGACCACACACCCAACAATTAGTGGCATTGCTGGTCTGGTGTGAATAATGTAACATACGGATAAATGTGTTATTACGCATGGCGAGGCGGTATGAATATTCGTGAGGAGGCAGATCACTAAACGTGTGCTCTACTGTAGCATGAGCAGACATATTTACATGAGGAACTGGAAAACACAGATAGAAAGCATAACTGGTGCAGGAAATCATTATGCTAAGAAACAATATGAAACTTAGAAAAACGATGCATTTAAGTGAACTTTGACTGACTCTCTCACTATGGGGGTCTATTTTATACATGTCAGAAACAGTCTAACCGTTTCACCTAGGGGAGGACTTATACAATCAAACTGGCTGACTTATTAGACCTGAGCTTTAACTTATACTCCTGTTGCGGAGTTTTCTCTAACAAGGGAGGGGTTGTAATAATGTCCGGTGCGGGACAGTCCTTTAAAACAATGTTCTGGCAATCCTTCGAATCCTGGGAAATGTTCTTGGAAATGTTTTTGAAGACTGGCTTCGGTCCTTTGAAAAGTTTTACATGAGAAAGGTGGACCCACCCCTTCCTGCCTTCCAACTTGACGGCAGTTCGGGTGGTCAAGAGGACCTGACGTGGCTCCTTCCAACGTGGTTCCAGCGGACTTGATCTGTCAAAATTTCTGATCATCACTAGGGAGCCTGGAACGATCTCGTGCGGTGCCACCTCGGTATTGTCTGGAAATGCGGCAGCAACCTGTGAACGACATGAGTTGAGGGCAGACATCAAGGAAGCTAGGTAATCTGTCAGCATATTACATGAAACATCGGTAATACTTCGGGGTCTAGGAGTACCCCACATATTAGGGGGGCGGCCGAAAACGACCTCATACGGGGACAGACCTGATCTAGAATGTGCGACCATACGCATGTAAAACAGAGCGACTGGCAAAGCTACTAACCAGTCCACACCCTTGTCTTTACAGACTTTTGCTATACGGATTTTCAGAGTCTGATTATGCCTTTCGACTAGTCCAGCTGCTTCTGGATGGCGTACACAATGGAACTTCCACTGGTACCCTAACAAAAGGGAAACATGTCTCATGAGTTCGGATGAGAATGGCTGGCCGTTATCAGAATATACGACTCTAGGGAGTCCATATCTAGGGAAGAATTCACGAACCAACTGCTTGGCAGTGGTCGCGGCTGTGTAATCTGGGACTGGATATGCTTCTGTCCATCTGGACAAAGCGCATACAACTACAAGGACATACTTGAAACCTCGACATCGCTCCATTTGAATATAATCCATCTGGAGGACCTCAAAAGGGTGGTCAGGGGGCTGGAAACCACCTTGTTCCACCGGGACACTTTTACCTGGATTAAACTGACAACATATCATACAGGTACGGACTTTCTGCTTGGCTGCAGCTCGTAAATGCTTGTTGAACCAAATGTTCTGGATACTGTCTAACATAGCTTTTTCTCCTAGATGTGCTGGACTATGTGCGGTATTGATAATGACTTGAACCATAGAATCGGGGAGAAACCATGTGGCTCTACCCTTCGTTAACCATCCTTGATCTGTCTGGACCCCTCCTTGTACAGACCATTTCTTGATTTCATCGGGAGTGGCATGTGACTGGATATCTATGACATCTTGAGTAGGGTCCTTAACTGTCATGCATGTAGTCAGATCTGGAATATGTGTCTGATTAACTGGAATGTCTGGAGTCTGTGCTGTAAGCTTGGCTGTGCGGTCTGCTAAATCATTACCTTGGGAAATAATGTCTGTAACTTTCGTATGTGCTTTGCACTTCATAATAGCAATAGATGTCGGTAAATGTATGGCATCTAACAGGGCTTGAATAAGGAGACCATGCTGAATCTTGGTTCCATGAGAAGTCATAAAACCTCTCTCCTGCCAGAGCACTCCGAAGTCGTGTACAACTCCGAATGCATAACGTGAATCTGTGTAAACATTAACCTTCAGGTTCTTGGCATGTATACAGGCTTGTGTCAGAGCGACTAGCTCTGCTGCTTGAGCGGACAGAGTATCAATACGGTGTGTTTCAATAACTTCAGTGTCAGTAGTCACTGCATACGCGGCGACTAGTTCTCCTGTACTAGTTCTCATACATGAACCATCCACATAAAGTGTCAGGTCAGGGTCTGGTAACGGAATATCTGTCAGGTCTTGTCTTGGCTTTGTCGTAATGTTAACTACTTCCACACAATCATGTGTGTCTGGATTTGAACTAACTGATGGTAACAGTGTAGCAGGATTCAGGACGTTGCAGCGTCTAATTTCTATGTGTGGCTGGAACAGTGTCAATTCATAACCTGTTAAACGTGCAATTGTCAAGTGCTGAGTTTGTGTTCGGTTTAAAAGAACTTCTACTGAATGTGGGACCTGTACTGTCAGGGAATGTCCTAAAACTATGGAATCACTTTGTCTGATAGCTAGTGCTGTGGCTGCAACTGATTTGAGGCACGCAGGCAACGCCTGGGCGACTGGATCTAATGTGCTCGAAAAATAAGCACAGGGCTTGTATTGACCTGCTTGATCTTGTGTGAGAACAGATAATGCTGTACCTTTGCGTTCTGTAACGAAAAGTGTAAAAGGCTTACTGTAGTTCGGTGTAGCTAGAACTGGAGCTTGACATAGGGCTTTCTTTAACTCGTTGAAACTAAGTGTATGGTCAGATGTCCAAGGGAGGACAGTCGATACGGCTGCCTCCTGTGTCGTTAACTGTATCAGTGGCTTGGCTAGGAATGCATACTGGGGAATCCATTGTCTACAATAAGAAGTAAGGCCGATAAAGGCACGTACCTCTTTCTGGGTTCTGGGCTGGGGAAGACTCGCTATTAACTGGATACGATCGGGTGTCAACTGCCTACCCCTCTTGGACAGCAAGTGTCCTAAGTATACCACTTGCTGGACACAGAATTGAAGCTTCGAAGGTGACACCTTGTGCCCCATCTCGGCAAGGAAATACAAACTGTAAGTGATGCACGCTCGCAGTCACGTTCCGAACGGGCTGTGATCAGTAGATCATCGACATACTGGAGCAGGGCAGTGTCAGTTGGCATGTGAATATTGTCTAGTTGTCTCTTGAGTGCTTGACTGTAAATACTAGGGCTTTCTGTGAAACCTTGAGGAGCGCGTGTAAACATATAGCTCCTTCCATTTAAACAAAATCCGAAAAGAAACTGGCTGTCTGGATGAATTGGAACACTAAAAAATGCATTCTTGAGGTCAATAACAGTGAAAAACATGGCTTCGGAATCAATGGCTGTTAACAGGGAAGAAATATCTGGGACAACTGGGTACTGAGGAATAATACATTTATTAAGCTCTCGTAAATCAATCACTAATCGATATACTGGGGGTGCATTTGGATCAGTACGTTTCATGACTGGAATGATCGGAGAATTGCATACATTGGAGTCAGTTTCTACAACTACTCCTTGAGCCATGAGCTCGTCAATAATTTTGGATAAGGCTGCTACAGCCTCAGGTGGCAGTCTGTACTGCCTGATTCGGGGTAACACTACACCTGGTTTGAGAGTCACACGATAGGGTGTGATTTGCATGTAACCTACATCAGTTGGACCTTGCGCCCATAAATGCTGCGGAACATTAGACAATCTAGAATCAAAATCTCGTAATACATAGTGACCCTTAAAGTCACGTAGGAACAGACGTATTCCTTCTGGGGAACAGCAAATAACTGCACCTAATTCTTTCAATGTCTTAATGCCTAATAGATTTTCTGGACATGACTTAGTAAGTAACAGATCAGTAGTACGGGACAATGGACCTACTTCTAGAGTAACTGGCTTTGATATTTCATTAACTATGGGTTTTCCTGAAAATCCAAGGGAAACATTTCTTGAGCCTGAGAGCGGAGCCCCTGGAACTTCGGCGTGACTAATTGTGGTCCTACTTGCCCCTGTATCGATCAAAAACTTTCTGTCTTTCCCTAATACTTGACTATGAACATAGGGACCTTCTTGGTCTACAGGTATCTCGATGAGAGGCAAGCCTACCTCCCTCTCTAGGCTGTTTCATGAATATGACTGGTACTCTGGATACTCGGACTGTGCATACTGGTACATCTGCGATGTAACGTGCTGTGTTGCAGCAATAGGCTGCGGTACTGTAACTGTCTGTGGTGCATTCTGTGACTGAGAAGTCTGTGAAACTTGTTCTTGTCTCGGCGGACGTGGTCTTTCTTTAGTCTTACCAGTAGCTATATTGTGTTTCAGGACTGCACACTCGTTTATGAAATGACCTGGCTGTTTACAATAATTGCAGTTCCCTTTAACGGGAGCCGCAGGATGACTGGCTTGATTTGGACCCCTCTTCTGACTGTCTTGAGGAATAGATTGTGCAACTAGCACTTTCATTTTCGTGTCTTTCATACGTTTTCTTTCGTGTTCTTGCTCTTCTCTGATTCTATTCTGGTGATACTGAAGCATCTGGAGCATCTGAGACGGAGTATTTGCTTGCCAGGTGCTTTCGACTTTCAAAACTCGGTTTTTAATTTGTGGACTTGAATTCTCGACTAATTTGGTAACGAAAAGATGAGGGTATGACTCACTACTTGTCTTGAGACCACTGTTAATACTGAAACATTTCTCGAATCTAGAATAAAAATCACTAATATCCTCATCTTGTTTCTGTTTACAGGCTGAGATTGCATCCCAGTCTTCTTTTCTCGTTGTCAATAATCTGGGTAAAACTTGAATCAATAATTCTGGTAATTCTTTACATTTATCTCCAAGACCGGTACCTGGTACTCGTGCCTTGTCTTCAGCTTCTAGAGCTGTCCAATCGATCTTTTTCTCTCCCACCTCCCATTCTTTTTCCTTTAACTTTTCATACACCCCTGCGGGTAGCAGGACCTTTAACATTTTAATGATATCTGGGTAAGTGTATTCTCCCATACGGAGCATGTCTTTTAATTCTCTATGGAACCCCGCTGGATCTTTGTCATGACAGGGGATTAATTTCTTCATTTCAAGGAGTTCCATCTTTGATATCGGAGTGTATACAAACACTCGTTGCATTACGCCACCCGCCCCTTGGACTGGGTGGACTTCTCGTAGCGGATTCTGTCTGTCTATGTAGAATGGTTTACTTTCTGGGGGTGAGACATGAACAAAATGCGGGTTCAGGAACGTTCTATACTTGTGACGCTGTTCTAGAATGACACTAATTAAATCGGTACTTAGACCTCTCCATCTGTACTGGAGTAACTCGTTCAGGATATCGTGTAACGGGCCTGGATCAGAATGTTGACCCTCATACAGGGTAATGAGGTGCTGGATCATATACATACCCACCAGTCGTTGCTCGGCTGGGGGCAGTTTCAGAAACATTTGTGCCACTATTTCGTCTGGAAAAGTGGTAAAATCAGTAATCCATCGGACTGCTGATCGGGCTAGTTCTTGTTCGTGCATGGTACTTAATTCGCTATAACCGACTCGTGATTTCAGAATGTGATCGGTAGCTTGAAATACTTGTTCTAGAGAACCTTGTTCTGGTGCCGGATGATGAAAAATAGACTTAGGTTCTGGACGTAAATGGCGATCTGGAAATCTGGATTTTCCTACATACGCTATTCTGGCGGGATTCTCGTTCTCTTCCTCTTCAGGATCAGAGATACTTTCTTTCTCGCTTACTTGTGCTGCTTTACGCTGTTCGTGTAACCTTATTATTTCTTTACGAATTTTCTTGTGCATACTTTCCATGGCACTAATGGTCTTGTGCTTACCCTCGGCTATATTATCACTCCACCTTGTTAGGATTCTCATTTCGGCGGGATCTTTAGACGGGTAATCTTGTTCTCTTACTAGACAATTGATCAGGAACTTTAATATCATGAGCTGAATCTCGGCTTTCCTTTGAGACATAATCTCGCCAATACTTTCTGGATCATCCCCTGTACGGATGAAACGATATATTCTGTCTAGATCTTCTTTCATATTTGGTAAGGTGACTAGATACTCGGTCACCCTTCTTACGCGTACGGAATATAAAACCATATTATACTCGCCTGGGACTGCGTCATAGACACATTCGGCAAGGGCTTGTCTGATTTCTGTAACAGACTTATTACTTTTAGGAGTACGCTGTGATGCTTGAGCATGTAATTCGAGTGCTGATAAACGCTTGTGTGGCGGCGGGGTTTGAGGAGTACCTCCTCCTGCGGCCCCTATACTAGAATCGTCGACTGACATTCTTCGTGCTTGCAGGGTCGGTAATTGTAACGTGGGCTGAACTTGTATGGCAGGCTGACCCGGGGGTACCGTAACAGGTACTCCGGTGTCTGGAGGAACGGGAAGTGCCTGATTTACAGGGACAGGTGGAGCGCGAACTAGATTTGCATATTCTGGAACTGTGTCGTCCAAATAGGACGAAATAAAAATATCAGCTGCGGTCGGTTTGTGACGTAGCTTGGTCGGAACTAGTGGTGGCGGGAAATTACTGGGTGCCTCTGGGGTCGCTTTTGGCAAGCCTTCGGCAAGGAGAGGATACATACCCTTAATAAGGGCATGCCTCTGTCTGTCTGACTGTTCGACTTTGACTTGTTCACCTATCTCGATTAATTCTCTTTCTTGGGCTCGTTCTTGGGATTCTCTACTTAACTCTGACTTTCTGACTTCCTTTTCCGTTCTTCTATGCGCTTCCTTACGCCATAACTCGATGGCATCTTTCTGTGACTGTCTGGCTTTCTTTTTCCATAATGCTTCTTCTACTCGCATGATACATTCGGCATCCCATGTACCCGATACGGGCCATCTATACTTTTCTTCTAACTGTTTGGTATACTCTACCCATAAATCTAGATACAATATGGCGCTTATGCCATGTTTCTGATACATAAAGTGACCTGGACTGTCCCTAGGCGGAACGGGAACTGCTGCTTCCAGCAGACCCTTTCTAGTTTTTAACTGACGTAACTTGGAAAAGAGCGGCATTCTAAACTTGAATCGGAACACAATACACTACACGAAAAACAATAACAATTGGGAAAACAATTCAGGCATACCACGACATTGGAAATACATTAAACAACATTATAAATAACAGTTCGAACAGAATACTACCTGAAAAAACTGAAAACAGAACAGAATTCTCGAGAACGGAACAGACTAGAGTTACTGGATGCACTGCTGTAACAGTACGGAACATACCGGTCCCATAAAGGAACACATCAAGACCCGTATCCACCTAGGTGAACACTTCGTTTGTGGGCTTGGGTACCACCAACCCACGGACCAGGAGTCAATTTAGACTGACCCTGTCTAGACACTACCCCAGCAATGGTACTCACCGGGCAGCACGGAACGGAAGGCCTCGGACGGGACTGGACTACGACGACGAACTTCGGACTTCGGACTTCAGTTACGGGTGGACCTCCGGATACCTCGGACCTTGGACTCTCGGCTTGGGCTCTGGTCGGGACTCGCCGCGTTCCTCCACCGTCTCGTTCGGATGCTGGACCGCCTCCTCCGTCTCCTCCGTGGGCCTGAGGGATACTTGAGCAGAAATATCTGCCACTGCGCAGAAGAGTTCCGTCACGACTGCAGAGGGTCAGGGGGTCGGCGTGGCTTCACCGACGCGTGGGGAAAGGGCAAGTCCCTGTTCGGGCGCCATTATGTGGTAAATAAATAAATAATACCCTATTTTTGACTAGACTTATAGCATAACAGATAGCTCAATAAATAAGAGTCAAAATTCGAGGTAGTAGGAGTTTCTGCAGGTTTATTACAGCATAAGGACAGGATCAGGACAACCTGCATGGGAATAGGACAATAAGGCCCAGCAGGACAACTGGGGCCCAGCAGCTGCCGGGGCTAGGTCTGGGATGAGCGCGCTAACATTTAATAACATAACATTGACTTATATACATAGCGCAAACACATAGCATTACATTGCAGTAGGCGTAGCAGTGGGTGGAGTAGAAGGCGTGACGCGTAGCAGTCGCGAGAGATAACAGAAATAAGAGGTGTAACTAGGAGTTTACTTAGACATGTGATGCAAAACGTAACAGAATATGTCATGAATGGGCGGACACATTGGAGGGGGCTACCTAAGGAGCCGGAACCTCTAATCTAATGGTGCGCGAAAACTAGCAATGACGTGTTACTAGGAGAAGCTGGGGGCTACGAACTCTGTGCTAGGAGCAGAGACTAGAGTCTGGAGGGTCGGAGCGACATGTACCTAAACCCTATCTGGTATCTAATGTTTAGGGAACATGTTGATATAAACTAGAAGTCATGAGGGGAGAGGCTAACCTGACTCTAAGACTGGACCATGCATTATTCTACATGTAGTGCGTGAAGAATATTAAATGACCATTAAATACAGTATTTTTCTAACGTGGAGACGAGAAGGCTAGACAATGACGGAAACTATTGATGCAGTTCAGTAGCTTAGGAATGCAGAGGAGGAGGACTGAACTGATAGCAGGAACTATAACATACTTTTGGCAGACTCAGAGGCAGAGCCGGGGTGCACCGGGCACTGCAAGGCAGGAAGTAAGTGAAGGGTCGAGGATACAGGTGGGGGCTGTATCGCTCCTCAGCGAGGCTTTCAGGAGACAGGAGCTGAATCTGTGGTCCGGGCCCTTTTTGAGGCCTGGAAACGGGGACTTTATAATGGAATAACGTGCACACTGAGAAACGTGGCAACATTACTTACATAGGCCTGATATTCGTAGTATTCACGAGGACTGGAAACTAACATACTAGAGGTGGACACAACTGTAATTGCGTCTTTAATCAGAAATGGGGAATAACATATGCATATTGATCATGCACACATAACATATGATGGATGAGGCGTAGGGACACAGAACATGGCAAAATTTACTTTTCCACATTCGCGTGACTGTTTGTCCAGGCGTCGTCCCTTATTTGATGGTCACCTATTGTGCCTTTTTTACACGTCAGGATCAACTTTTACCCGTGTGCCTGCTATGAAAATTGATTGTTTATTATTAATAACTTATTTTTTAATTGTAAAGCTCTCTAACGCCCTTCTTGGTCCACGTTCGCGCTATAGAACCCTGGCAAAATAAATAACCAAATAAAATTCCCGTAATGTATGTAGTGCTTTCAGCAGTGTTAAAGCCCTTCTTAACTTCTAACACAAGTATTATGCTGCAGATGGCCACAAGATGACGCTGCTGCACTGGCATCTGATTGCATAACATTTACTGGCTTCCTGAGACAATGTCAAGCAACCTGCCACTATTTTGAAGATGCGGCTGACACATGGAAATGCATGGCGTTGAATCTCACAACGTAATATTTGCAGGCTGCCACGCACCACAATGAGACCCATGTTGAAGCAATTGAGAAGCAGCAATCTTCAGAGGGCCTGGGCCACGTTAAGCCTATTGTGCGGGCCGTGGCTGACCAAAGAGGCTGCCCAGATCGGACAGGCTATAGTTGGACATCTTGATTGAGAAAGTTTCTGGATTGGCTGGTACAGTTGGGATACTGCTCTTCAGCTACAAGACGAGGCTAACTCATTTGGCTTCCATGTTCACAAGCCTATCCCGCAGTGTCCCACTTTCCTGTAGGACGCTCATGTTTTCTACAGACCTTTGAGGTCTCCAAATCAACCTTTAGTGGTGTGGGTGGACGGATGCTAAAAAATAAAATGCCTTATGACACGTGGTCCGAAAAGCTCTACACAAAGTCCTGGCAATCACGACACACAAAGATGCTGCGTGCCATCTATGGAGTAAAATACAGTGTTGAGCTCCAATTTTTTTGTCCACAGAAATAGAACCATTATTGAAAGCACTTCAACGCCTCATCAGGGGTAGTAAGCTCTATATAAATTAAATTACAGTTGCGTAAAAGGGGTAGTTGTGTGCATGTATTTGTGGTGTGCGAGTGTGCGTGCACGCCATTGTTGTGTGCCTATGTGTTCATACGTGCGTGCGGTCTCTCCAGACTATCTGCTCAATTTTTTCCAGAGTGAGCGGTCTATCCAGAGCGTGAGTCTCTGCTAAGTGAGCCTCTCTTCTGCTACTGGCAGCCTCTCGCCTCTCTTCTTACCCGGGGGCACGATTCAGGAGAGCGCAGTGAAGTGATTTCAGATTAATTAATCTCTGCCTGGGGCGTCTCTCCTGTGCAGAATCGCCAGCTGTTTATGGGTGTATTGCACGTGTGCAGGTATGTATGCGTGTGTCTGAAGCACGGCTGCGTACATGCTTTAGATCTTTACATGTACAATGGTTACATGTCTTTACGTGCGTATGTTTGTACGTGGGTTTTATGTGCATGTCTATTTCTGCTTACTTTATTGTGTAATCAATTAAAAATGCAATAGGTCTCGCCTTTCATTAAGTTAAAGCCATTTGCTTTGCTATACAATACCATTAGGAAATTAAATGGCTTTAACTTAATCAAAGGTGAGACCTATTGCATTTTCAAAGCTTGGTTGTTTTACATTTGTCGATGCAGCGCCAAAACAACTTTAGTTGGTGCCGATCGTGCCTCGTCCGGCTCCGACTCGACTCCATCCGGCGCCGAGTCGGCCCCGTCCAGCGTCCGAAGAAGGATATGACACCAGAGCCGGGGATGCAAGCCTCCGGCACCGCACCGGCGCTGACTTAACCTCAACTAAGACAGGCTCAGACCCCGAAGAAAGAAGCTGTGTCGGAGCCAGGGAGGCGAGTTTACGGTGCCGGACCGGCATCAACTCCGGCTCCGGACAGGCTGCCGTCTGCCCAGAAGGCCGAGGTGTGCTAGCAGCAAGGCTTAGAGCATCAGCAACCACCTGCGACGTCACAGGGAGCCCCATGGGACTATGCAGCGCGGCTGCGATGCTATGGGTCGTAGAGGGGGACCCAGCCTGGCCGCATCCAACACCTTATGGATCGTAGAGGGGGCCGGGCCGCGCCCTGACGATACCATATCTCCGACGTCCCTGGAGGGGAAGGGGTCATTTGGCGCCGTTGGGGGGGGGGGGGAATGGGGGAGAGACCCACCGGGGAGTCAGTCGGGGACCCCGAAAGTAGCAAAGGCCCGAGGACGTCCCAGGAACAGGAGAGGACCCAAGGGAGGCCTGCAGAGCCGCGGCATAGGCCTCCATCTGGGTCAGAGTCGCACCCGGTAGGGGTGGATGGGGGGGGGGGGGGACGACGACTGTCGGGGGCGCACGTCCGGAGGGTTCCGCGAACCAGGGCCCCCGACAACAGATGAAAGTGAGGTTGAGGACCTCGGCGACATGCGCCGTGACTTACCAATAAGGGGCGAACTACGTCCCCGGGCCCCAGAGGGTGATAAACGGCGCAACATGAAACCAGATGGGCCTGCAGGCGTTGAAGAGGCCTGGGGACGAGAGGACTGACTGGGACAGGCGAGCCGAAAGAAGCTTCATCCAGCGCTCCCGCTGGGACTTCAGCTTGAGGTGTTGGCAGGCGTCGCAGTCCGTCGAGTCGTGGTGTTCGCCCAGACACCACATACAGATAAGATGTGGGTTCGCCGCACACAGTTGCCACAAACAGGAAGCACAAGTTTTAAAGCCCGAAGGCATTGCGCACTGTTCCAGACGCGAAGCGTCAAAAGGGGCCTGAAAACAGGCCAGAGGAACCGCTTACTCCAGATCCACGCTGCACGCGGAAAGGAAGGAAACTGACATTAGCACGCCGGGAGGCACTTATATGACCTTGCTGATGTCACGTACGTGGACGAAGTCAGGGCGGAGTCATGTTGCACCAACCCCCGGCGCGCAGAGGAGCTGCTGCAAACAATTTTCCGGATCCAGTCTGACGCCTGGGGATATTCTAAGTTAAGGAATCTGCGGCTAAAAGTCTCTATGAGATAGACAAATTATCCTCAGACAGACAGTTGTGAGATGGTGGCACAGAGGGAGGGGTAGTCTCAAAGGGTAGTAAGTAGCCCCTTAAGACAATTTACAAAACCCACCTGTCTGATCTTATGGACTGCCAGTGGGGCAGGTGAAGGCGAATTCTGCCGCTAACTGGATGCTCATTGTGGTAAAGGGGCAGATTAGGAAAGTTTGGTTGCTGCAGCTGCCAGTAATAGAGGTGGACTGACCAGACCGCTGGCTACCTGACCCATGAGCTCTGTGGGTACTACGCCTTTGTCAACCTAAGGCTGGAAACATGCACTGCAGCTGGGAGGCAACTGTCACGGCTGGAAGCCCCTTCCGTAGCCACAAGAGGCTGACTGGGGGCGACGTGGAGCAACAGAACGGCTCAAGGACTTGGCCATAGCTCAACTGTTCTTGATGCACTAGAGCGCTGAATCCACCTAGTCTCGAAAGAGACCGGAGCCATCGAAAAGCATTTCCATATGGGCAGACAGGACATCACCCAAAAAAGCCAGTCGCCCTCAATCAGGTTTGGAGTCTTAGGACTACATTCTATGACACTGCTCTGCCCAGCAAGTTGGTCGTGTTAAGTCCTCATTATATTGTGACCATTGCTGCATTCCTCCAGTCGACAACAGCCTGAGAGAATATGGCCCGGCCTCCTCCACGACCTGAGGGAGCACTTGGGCATCCTTATCCCACAGAGTACTGGAGTTTTAGAAATGGGGTTTCTGATGGACTAGGGTTTGCACCTAAGCCATCCAGAACCCACCACTCTAGTCAGGCACACCAAAGATAACCCTGGCTCCCCCACTGGTAGCTTGGCACAGAGCAGGCAGGCTTATTATCAAAGGCAATGTGTAAAGCATTTGTGCAACACACTCACACAACACAGTGAATACACCACAATAGAGATTCCACACAGGATTATGTAAAAATAGATTTCTATAATGTACAAACAAGACCACAAATGACATCATATAATGCAATTCTTGAATTACCACGCGGGGAACCCCATCTGGTCCCTTGCTATCAGCTCCCAAACGCATCTGCCAGCGAGCATGCGTTCCAGCTACTAAAGCATAGTACCGCGACCGCGATGCTCAGCTGGGCTGGAGGTGCTGCGTTGTAGTCAGCAGAAGCGACATCCGGCGTTGTTCAGCAACAGCACAGCGGCTTCTCTCAGGAGGGGCTACATGGGGAGGTTCCTTAGGGCAGCAGCGATGATGCCTACATGGAGCGGGTCCCTTGGCCTGGCACCTTTCACAGAACTGCTGCACATTGCAGTTCCCTTGCAGGATGGGCCGCACTGTGGGAAAATGCAAGCCATAGCCTGTGAAGTCATAAGTGCTGGACATGCGCTATCTGCTGGCATAAGGAGCACTCAACAAGTGCTATGTGTAAGCAAGGAGCCCTCAGTTTCAGTTTGTGGGTAGAAAATAGTACTGCTGGACTCACAGGTGACAGAGTCCCACAGCAGAGGTATTCTGGTGCAATTATAACGGCCCTGAGACTGCAAAGAACAGGGGGCAAGTCAATAAAACCTGGAAGAACATTTAGGGGCACAAAGGAAGTCAGCAAGCAGCAGGCCAGCAAATAAAGTCAGGTTGCAAAGTGGCAGTCCCTCCTACAGCCCAGCAGTTCAGTTCAATAAAGCAGGTAGTTCATCTGCTGTGTCGTACTGGCAGCACAGCAGTCCTCCAGGCAATGTGCAGATTATAGAGCCAGCAGCATCTGGTTACAAGTCCCAGGCAGTGTCTAAAAGAACAAGTTACTTACCTTCAGTAACTATGCATCTGGTAGAGACATATGTTAGATGTATATTCTTTACCTTAGAATTTCCCCCCGGCGTCAGTCTGGATCCAGAGATTTTTCTATAGCATTACCCCTGCATGTCGGTAGGGGTGTCGTTTGACTCTGCTTCAGATGTCTGAATCGTGGTTGCCGGGATGACATTGTGGTGCCTCCTTAGATGCCGCCCCGGAGTGCCGACGTCGAATCTGACAACTTTCCACGCCAAAAGAGCAGAGCCAAGACAGACACTGACCACTGTGCGCCACATCTAGGGCCCAGTAAGGCAGTCCCTATCCCTGGAAATCAGTTCACAGAATCATGGAGGATGGGTGGGGCGGTAAGGAATCTACAACTAACATGTTTCTACCAGATACATTGTTACCCAAGGTAAATAACTTGATGTTTTGATAGAGACTGTTAGTGTAGATTCCTTACCTTAGAATAAATACCACATTAATACCATCTCCAGGGGAGGGTCTCCATACCAAGTTCACACGAGAAAGTCCTGGAGCACAGAACGGGCATAATAGCCGTCCCTCCGGACTGGACTGTCCAGGCAATAGTGTCTGGTAAACGTGTGCAGAGATGCCCATGTTGCCATTTGGCAGATATCAAGGAGCGGACTCGGCGTGCCAATGCAGCGCTCACTGCCATAGCCCTAGTAGAGTGAGCATGCAACCCCACAGGAGGATCCTTCTTCACTAAAGCATAAGATCTTAATGCAACGGATAACCCATCGAGAGATGGTACGTTTTTGAACAGCCCGCCTTTCTTGGCACTCACATTGCCAACAAAGAGTTGATCATCCACCCAAAGTCTTTTGTGCAGTGAAGATAGGACAGTGCATGTCTAGGTCCAGACAGTGGAGTCTCTCCTCCTCCTTGGAAGGGTGCGGAGGTGAGAAAAAGCTGGGCAAGGGGATAGATTGTCCTACATGAAATGATGTAACCACTTTAGAAAGGGACAAATGCCTCGTTCTAAGCACCACTTTGTCGGATGCACAGAGAAGAGAAGGGGTTTGGAAGATAGAGCCTGAAGCTCACTGACCCTGCGAGCAGAGGTGAAGGCAACAAGGAAGGATGTCCTGAGAGTGAGCAGCCTGAGAGGACAGTTATAAAGAGGCTTGAAGGGAGCACACAAGAAATGTGAGAACAAGATTCAAGTCTTCCTGGGGCACTATGAAGGGAGATGAAGGAAACAGATGAGTAATGTCCTTAAAGAATCTGTTAATGGGAGACTTTAACAAAAATGGCTGATCTGGCAGACTAAGAAAAGCAGAGATAGCGGCAAGCTAACCTTTTAGAGTGCCCAGAGCAGAGCCCTGCTGGGCCAAAGAAAGTCTAGATAAAAGGACCTATGAAAGAGGGGCAGAAAGGGGATCCACAGCCTCTGCTGTGCACCATGCCACAAACTAGTTCCATTGACAGGCGTATAGTCTTAGTGGAGGGACGCCTGGCTGCCAAGGTGGCATTACAGACTTCGGGCGGAAGGTCAAAAGCGGTCAACTGCCGCAGCTCAATCTTCATGCAAGGAGGTGGAGACTGGACAGATTCGGGTGAAGAACCGTCCCCTGCTACTGTGACAGAAGATCCTCCCAAAGGAGCAGTTTGATCGATGGCCATGCTCAGAAGCTCGGGGTACCAGACTCTTTGTGCCCAGTCCGGAGCCACAAGAATAACTTGGGCCCAGTCGCTCTTGATCTTCTTGAGCACTCAGGAAGAAGTGGTACAGGTGGAAAGGCGTGCATGAGGCCGCAGTTCCACTCACAGCGAAAAGTGTCGCAGAGCGAGTGCCCCCGTTGAAACTCCAACACGCAATACTGCTGATATTGCACGTTCTCTTTGGTGGCGAACAGATCTAACCAAGGCTCTCCCCACCGCAAAGAGACCTTGCGCCACTTCCAAATGAAAACGCCATTTGTGATCGACCAAGCACCAGCGGCTGAGTTTGTCTGCCCTGGCATTCAGAGAACCCGCCAGGTGTTGAACCACCAGGGTTATGCCCTGATGTTCCAGCCATGACCAGAGGTGGAGAGCCTCCTGTCAGAGGGTCCTCGAACCCCCCATCCCTTTTCTTGCAGTACCACATGGCGGCAGTGTTGTCTGAACACCTGCACCAATTTCTCTTTGAGAGAGGGAAGGAATGCCAATCTTAGTTCGTTAACCACCACTGCAGTTGTGTCACAGTCCCCTCTGAGATCTGGACATAGTCAGAAATATTCCCCTGATGCTGCGCCCACAGGAACTTTAGGTCCCATTGCAGAACCTGCCTATGCTACTTGGCATGATCCATCAGCAGGATACAGGAGACCATGAGGCCCAGCAGCCTCGGGGTCCTTCTCACCGAAATCCGGGATAGAGGCTGAAACATCGGTATCATAGCCTGAATATCCCAGGCTTGCTGTTCGGGAGGATAGGCCCAAAACTGTAGTGTGTCCAAAACCGCCCCGATAAAAAGGAGTGTTTGAGAGGGAGTCAGGTGTGACATCGGCACATTTATAGTGAACCCCGGCAAATGCAGGAGGTCCGCTGAAGTCTGGAGGTGGGAGACGACAGCCTGGGGTGAGCCCGCCTTCAACAGCCAGCCGTCTAGATAGGGGAAGACTGGAACCCTTGATCTGCGCCGATGAGCTGCGACCACTGCCATCACTTCCCTGAGCACACAAGGGGCACTGGTAAGGCCAAAGGGGAGCACAGTAAACAAAGTGGCCGTGGCCCATCGTGAACCGTAGATAGAATCTGTGAGCTGGCAAGATAGGAATGTGGAATTAAGTGTCCTGCAAGTCCAACGCCACCATACAGTCTCTGGGGTCGAGGGCAGACAGGACGTGAGCTAACATAAGCATCCTTGAACTTCTCCTTCCGGAGAAAGTGATTGAGGGTCCGTAGGTCTAGAATAGGACACATGCCTTTGTCCTTCTTGGGCACCAGAAAGTAGGAGGAATAGCAACCACAACTTACTTCTGGTGCATGGACCTTCTCTACAAGCCAAAAGAGCTGAGACTTCCTGGTGGAGAAGTGCCAAATGATCTTCCGACAAGTGATCATTAAAGTATGGACAGATATCGATAATGTAGCTCTCACAGAACTGCTGATGAAGACCCGTCCCAACATATCTTTGGATCCTAACCTAGCCGCCAAACAATTCTCAGATTGGATAGGGAATGCGATGGATTTACTGGTTCCTTTTAAGACCATTTCTAGAAATAGAAAGGTGCCCTCGGCTCCATGGTTCACAGATGAACTCAGGAGACAAAAGCAAGACTGTAGAAAGGATGAAAGATACTGGCGCAAGTCTTACGACCAAGTCAGTAAATTACCCTATAAGGAGACACAGCTCACTTATAAAAAAAATGCTCATAGAGGCCAAGAAGAAGTTTTTGGGAAATCAAATTGACAATGCTAAAAATTCCAGCAAACAGTTGTTCGATGTAGTGAAACAACTGGCCGGGAAGTCCGCAGACATCGCCTGTTCCTTCGCAGGCTCTCTGTGATTCGTTGGCCAATTTCTTCTTTGCCAAAGTGAATGACATTTATTCAGAGTTTTCTGTCAACGATACATCATGCCCCTGTACCACACACACCAATCCGCCTACCTGCTCACTAGATCAATTTGAAGGACTAGAGGAGGAACAAATCAGGGACATTATGCAGTCAATAAAATCAGGCTGTGCTTTAGATCCATGCCCACCCAAAGTCTATCTGCCGGTAATTGATTCCATCAGCACAGTTATCACGCAAATTTTCAATGTGATACTCAGGTCAGGGATATATCCGAACATGCTAAAAAATACTCTTAAAACCGCTCCTTAAAAAAAACTTTGCCTAGATAAGGAGCTGTTGAAAAATTACAGACCTATAGCTAGTCTGCCGTTTCTAGCCAAAGTGCTCGAAAAGGCAATGAATGTTCAGCTGTCTGATATCGAGAAAAACAATCTGCTGGACGATACGCAGTTCGGGTTTCGCAAACTCCATGGCACCGAGACGGCCCTTATTAAAGCTGCTGATGAGATTAGAACCATCAGAGACCAGGGAGGGACAGCAGTCCTCATAATGTTGGACTTATCGGCGGCCTTCGACACGGTCAATCACTCCATCTTGATTGACCGTGTCGGTAATCTGGGCATCCGATCCAGCGCTAAAGTTCTGCTTGCTTCGTTTCTTGCTAGCAGAACACAAGCAGTAACGCTGGGATCATTTAAATCACCAGAACTTGCCCTACCCTGTGGAGTTCCTCAAGGCTCATCTCTAAGTCTGACACTGTTTAATATCTAGGAGTCGGACTTAGCAAGAGTTATTAAGATCTACCAGATGAGCCTTACCTCCTATGCTGATGACTCAGCTGGTGCTCGCTATTCTGGTGCTCGCTATTAACAACGAGGGAGAACAGGTAGCGGAACGTTTTCAAGAAGGTATGTCAGCAATTAAAGACTGGATGGAGGCCAACTGTCTTAGGTTGAACACCGAGAAGACGGAGGTAGTAATTTTCGACAAGATTTCTCCACTGTGGTCATCAGTGTGGTGGCCCTCCTCCCTAGGAGCCTTACCAATACCATCTGAAAGGGTTAGAAATTTGGGAATAGTCTGATGAGAAGCTCAATTTTGTGGCACACGCCAATAAAACTGTGGCCAATGCTCATCATAAACTTAGACTTATACGAAAGATTATCCCATTCCTCTCGGAAAGCGCTGCAAAAACAGTGGTGAGCTCACTCGTGCTCTCTTCTTTAGACTACTGTAATGGCCTATTTGCTAATGCACAAGTCCGGGTAATCTCCAAACTGCAAATGATTCAAAACGCGGCAGCTAGATTACTCTCCAGGACCCCCAAATTTAAATCGATTAGTCAAACCATCAGAAGTTATCATTGGCTCACAATTAAAAACCGGATAAAATTTAAATCACTTTGTCTGACGTTTAAAGCCATCCACAACCAAGGGCCGAAGTATCTCCAAGAGCAGCTCTCTACCTATCGGCCTTCAAGACAACTTAGATCGATGTCGCTGCATCAATTGGCAGTACCTCGTACTAGGACGGTCACATGGGGAGACAGACGTTTTACGGTGATCGCAGCCAGACTTTGGAATGCGCTCCCTTTAACAATTAGATCGAGTCAATCCCTGCTTCAGTTCAGGAAACTGTTGAAGACGTGGCTGTTTAACCAGTAAGGAGTCAATTCAGCAACAGGCTGATACTTTCAGAGACCCTAAGTGAAATTTTAGCGCCACCACGGGCATAGGTATGCGCTTTACGAATTGTAATAATAAATAAATAAATAAATAAATCATAAGACTGTGGCAAGGAGGGAGGGGTAGTCCCTAAGGGAAGGGAGTAGCCCCTTCAGACGATTTGCAGAACCCACCTGTCAGATGTGATGGAAGCCAGTGGAGGAGGTGATGGAGAATCCTGCCTCCAAATGGCTTAAGATGGGCCTGGAACATTAGACTAGGAGGATTTGGAGGCAGTGGAAGGGGGGTAGATGGTGGACTGGCCTGCCTGCTGGCTCCCAGACCCACGAGGATGCTGGATCCCACGTCCGCAGCCACGCAGAGACTGGGTAGTTCGCGTGAACCAGTGGCTAGGCTGGACCGGCCGTGGTTTGGCACCACTTCCGTTGCCACGAAAAGGACTAAAAGCAAATCTGGCCATAGCTTGAGTGTCTTTAAAGCACTCCAGTGGCGAGTCTGCTTTGTTGCCAAAAAGACGACAGCCATCAAAGGGCATCTCCATCAAGTTGACTGGATATCCCCGGAAAAGCCAATGTCCTCAACCAGGCATAGCGCCTAAGGGGTACCGACGTGGCAATCATTCTGCTAAGTGAGTTGTGATTCTGCCAAGTGAGTTGTGGTATTCAGTCCACCCAGAATGGCGAATTTGGATGCATCTCTCCCATCGCAACTGCCTGGGAGATAACAGCCCGGGCCTCCTGGGGGCACTGAGGCAGCACCTGCCCAACCCTATCCCAGATTGTATGGGAGTAGCGGGCCAAGAGGCAGCGGTATTCACCAACCACAGTGCCAAGCTGGAGGAAAAGACCATTTGCTTTGAAATAAGGTCTAGCTTCTTGGATTCCCCATCTGGAGTAGCAGAAGGGAATGCACCCTTAGAAGAAGAGGCTTGGACCACCAAGCTCTCAGGGGAAGGGTGTTGGGTCAGGAATACTGGGTCGCTCGGGGTCTGGCGTTGGCGGCAGGCAATTGTCCACTAGACAGAAGCCCCTGTGCTGGGCTTGGACCAAGTGCCCAGGTGGACATCAGTAAGGGCTTCAGTGAATGGCAATAGGGGTTGAGAGGAAGAAGGCCCAGGCTGAAGCACCTCTGTCACGTTAGTCCTGACTGCCACCGAAGGGAGCTCAAGGCCCAGGATCTCGGCAGCACTTTTCACCACGACAGCATAGGAAGCTCCCTCCTCTGTAGCCACGGTAGAGGGAGAAAGCAACCCAGACCACTGGCATCACCCAGGTCCTCTCATCAGTCAAACTCTTCCAGCTGGTCAGTTAAAGGGTCCAGTGACCCCTCCCAGTCCTAATCACCACCCTCTGGTGGATAGGGAACACCAGGGATGAACCGGGAAACAAAAGTACCATCAGGTGTCAGTTCTGACATCGGTTTGACTCAGTGTCCAACTCGGGGATGGCGTCGACGGACACCACCGGTGTCAGGGGCGTGGTAGTCGAGATCGGTGCTGGAGAACGTCAAGTGAGATTGACCGGCATCAATCTGGACCCAGGCCTTGATCCACGGGGCCCTCCAGTGCCGGAGCTGCAGGTATCGTAGGCCCAGGACCCGACCTGCTTTGCAGGGCCCGAAGGCTCACCAGCCGAGTCGGGCTGCCCAAAGAAAGTGTAAGGCCTTGCATAAAAGTTGGTCTGGGGACGCTCCGGATCCGGGAAAGGGTGGGCTGCGTGGAGGGGTCCTTGAAGCAGGCACCGGAGATGGAGCCTTCGAGCGACGATGCTCCGAGTCCCGCGTTGCATCAGCCAACAGAATGGGAGAAGGTGAAGAACACTTGTGCTTCTTTGCCTTCTTCTAGAGCTTCGACTTACCAGAGGACCTCGAAGGAGACTTGGAGTGCGACAGAGTGAGGGCTACACGAACGGCCTTGTGACCAACCTCTCAAAAGAGACTAGGAAGAATGTGGAGCTGAGTGCCGGGTCTCCAACAACTTTCGAGACTGCTCCTGCATAGTCTTTCGGTGCATGGACCGGCAGTCGGAGCACGATTTCAGGTCGTGGTTGTGCTCCAGACATCACAAGAACACGAGGTGCGGATCTGTCAGACATCTTGTGGCAGGAACCGCAAGGCTTGAAGCCGGTCTGACATTGGGACATCCTTCGTGCACCAGGATTCCAAGACTCAAAAGGGATGTCGACCAAAAAGCTAGCCAAAAACCGGCTAAAGGGTAGCGCTCTCCGAATCTGCGCTAGGTTGGCGCGGACAAAGAAATAATTGGTGTCAGTGCGTAGGAGTGACGTCTAAGTAGGCAACGCAACATCATCCTGGCGACCACGATGCCGAACGCGGAGTCAACCGACGCTAGCTACCGACGCGCAGGGGTATTGCGAAAGAAAAATCTCCAGATCCAGACTGACGCCTGGGGGTAAATTCTAAGGTAAGGAATCTACAACTAACATGACTCTACCAGTTGCATCATTACCAAATGTAATTACTTGTTCTTTTAGACACTGCGTGGGACTTTTAACCAGAACAAATGCTGGATGGGATGCTGAACAAATTAAACATTCACCCCCAGTCACTGATCTGGGTTCAATCCATTGTTTTTTGCTCACACCACCACCCCAGTTTGGACCCAGCCATATGCAAATCAGTCTTGTACCTGCTCCTCATGGGAACAGTCCAGCCCAAACTGCCAGGCAAGGTCCTCCCTGAACTGGAAAAAAGCATAATGGGATCAGTTTCAGGGTATAACCTTTTGTCAGCTAGGCTAGCTTGAATCCAGTGGTACAGTGGCACAGGACCCAGGTATGGGCATATATATGGGCTACAAAAGCAAAAAGAACAAATGATAGATGGGATGCTAAACAAATCAAACATTCAACCTCAGTCAAAGATCTGGGTTTAATACATCTTTTTTTTGAGGGTGCCTCTTCACTTTTCTCTTTTTCTGGCTGATATGGGGTGATGCCCTGAAACCGGTCCCAGGATGCTTGTTTCTGGTCAAGGGAAAACCTAGCCTGGCAGTTCAGGCCGGACTGTTCCCATAGGGAGTAAGGCCAAGACTGATTTGTGTTGTAATCTAATAAGTCAACTATGGATTGTGCGTTCCACATTCCCTAGTAGCTGACTGTTCTACTCTCTGGCAGTTGACAGATGACCAGCCAGAGGGAGAGCCACACATTTCCACTCGGATGATTAATTCAAATAAACTAAGCTTCCTTACCTCAACAAACTTCTAGTGTACTTACTACAATTTGCATATGACTCGCTCCAAACAGGAATTACATGGCTTGCAAAAAAAATATGGATTTAGGCCCATATCTCAGTACTGGGGGAAAAGGTTTGATATTCTTCGGCATTTCGGCCATCAATTGTTATTATTGCAGTTTCTAAAAGTAGCATTTCCAAAATAGTAATGTGCAATCCAGCTACACCAATAAGTAGGATTTATCACCACTAATCTAAACACACCAAATATGGCAACGCCACTCCGGTATGATCAGGAATTACCACTTAAAAGTATAAAATGTAATTCCGAAAGCTAGCCTATGAGAGGAGTACGCCTCACAGCAGTGAAAAACGAAATAGGCTGTTTGTCACTACCATGACAAGTCACACAAAGGCGCATACCCTACCTTTTACTTGCACAGCACCCTGCATATAGGGCTACCTAGGGCTTACCTTAGAGGTGACTTATGTGTAATAAAAGGGAACTTTAAGGCTTGTGAAGTAGTTTTAAATGCTAGGTCGAAGTGGCAGGAAACTGCACACACAGGCCATGTGATGGCAGGTCTGAGACAGGTTTGAAAGGCTACTTCTGTGGGTGGCACAATCAATGCTACAGGCCCACTAGTAGCATGTAATGTATAGGCTCTATGTATATTGGAAACCACTTTACAAGTGACGGACAAGTAAATTAAATATGCCAAATACGTGTTAACCAATCATACCATGTTTAAGGGAGAGAGTACATGTGCTTAAGCAATGATTAGCAGAGGTAAAGTGACCAGAGCCCTAAAGTCAACAAAGATCAGAAGGCCGGAGGCGGCAAAAAGTTTGGGATTTACCTTATATAAAGGGCCAGGTCCAACAGGGAGTAATGGCCCAATAGGCATGCAGTGTTCACAGACTGCAATGCCAGGATCGGAAGAAAACATCTTCACCAATGAGTTCAGCCACTTGGATTCCCTATTCAGGGGAGTGGTATGTTGAGGCCTGGACCATGAGGCTCTCTGGGGGAGGATGGTTAGAGATGAAGTTTGGGACCCCGGGAGCAGGGTAGTGCCGGCGGGCAGTTGTCTTATTCACAGGTGCCTGTGTTTGGTTTGAACCAGGTCCCCAAAAGGACATTGAAAAAAAGTGCCACTTTTTGACATGGTCCCCCCTCACCTTTTGTGCTCTTGTACTGATGTTGATTGGTAGTCCACTGGTTCGATGCTAATCAGGTTCCAGTGTCGGTGCTCTTTTCATAAAAACAAGAGAAATGTTCACTTGTAACCCAATTAGCAAGGACTCTAGCACCCCTGTAAGTAACTAGTAAATGGTACCCAGGGTATGGGTGCTAAGGAGAGTTCCTAAGGGCTGCAGAACGCATTATGCCACCCAAAGGGACCCACACACAAGCAGCATGGATGTGTGAAATGTTGCAAACCATTCTGAAAACATGACATTGCACAATCACTGTGTGCCATGCCCCTGTACACTGCATATACTATATGCAAGTCACCCGTACAGCAGACCTTAGAGCAAGGCAGAGTGCAATATATTACATGTGCAATATATTACATGCAAGGGCACATTTGCATGAGCAGATGTGTCCCTGCACTGAAATGCCTAGTTCCATTGCTAAGCATTGCAAGTGATCAGGAAGACATCTTAAGGTATGTACTGCGCACTGGTCATTACGAGTTGCCCAACTACATAATGGCTTCAATGAAAACACTAATGTTTGGTATTAAGCATTTTGTCTTAACAAATCAGTACTGATGAAAGTACCGGATGTATGATGACATGCACCCAGAGGGCACCTTAGACGAGCACCCTACAACCTACTAGTTCTGGAGTGTGCTGGCTGACTAGTATCTTCCAGCCTGCCACAAGAGATTAGTTTCTGACCCACTGCAGGTCCAAGCTCTCGAAAGCCAGGAACAATGCCTGTCCTTTAGAAGGTGATCACACATCTTCCAGCTGGATGGCTAGCAGATTAGCATCTCAAGGTCAGAGACTTCAAAGCCTCTACTGCATTTGAAATGAGACCATGACTCCGCCCAGACCTGGGGACCACCACCACCTGCCCTCAGGCCCATTTGACACCAGAGCAGGCGGGAAATTTAATAATCAGAAGGTGTGTCACACTTACAGGCTATCCACACCCCTAAGGTGGGCCACCTGAAGTGGACAGTTAAAGGGTTTCACCGTCTTGGTGTTGGTAAAACTAGGATCTCTGGGTCAAGATTAACCCACTCCAAGCAGGGAGTGGTCATATAGGGTGTGTAGACAACCTAGGGGTAGGCTGCCCATTGCCCCTAAAATCATAAATTGGGGTCAAACCTTCCCCCCTGCTCCCATCCCCCTCCCCCAAAGGGGAGGAAAAAGAAGAGCTGTCACTCCAAGAACAGAGGACCTGCTCCAAAATGTCCAGCACTTTAACAACCATTTAACATTTCCCTTGAGGTGGAGGAGCCACACCCTGCATCAGCAGTCACCGGTACATCGTTTTGCTGGCCATCGGGACCACCTAGGAGGAATCTCACCAGGAGATGGTCATTCTGGTTCCAAGAAGTCAGCCCTGTCTCTGCAGCGAGTTTCGAGATGCTAGACCCCCCTCACCAAAACCCTGGGTACTGGAGCATTTGAAGCAACCAAGACTTGTTGATTGTCCAGTCCATACACTACAGCCGCCAAAACCGACCTGCCTACCAGGGAACGTCAGGACTGACAAAGGTCACACCAAGTGGCCATGCTGTCACTTTTCTTCCCCTCTGCTGGTCAAGCCCAAGAACCGTAAGAGGCACCAACTTAAGTAGCCAGCCGACCAAACACCTCTGCAACTGAGCCTAAAAGCCCAGGTTCACAAAAACCAACTGTGTCCCCTTGCCCCAAAGACCATTACGAGCCAAGCCTCCCCCCCCCTTTGGGTACTGCCGGACTTGTCCCCACTTGCAGCCTGGTTGTTACAGGTAATTTGGACTTAATCGTGTAGCGCTCAAGGCTACAGATGCAACCAGCACCTCTGCACCTGGACTACACCAGAGCAGGTAAACCTGAACTGCTGGTGGTTCTTTGGACCTTGGGCCCCATGCACCTTAAGTCCTAAAGGGCATCCTCTACAACCGCTTTCAAATATATGTATGCAGTACAGGTCTTTACTCCCACAGGGTAACATTACCGCATTTGAGGCTCATACCTCCAAAACTGTTACTTAAGCATTTTATTGTTTTAAAAAAAAAAATCATATCTCTAAAAGGACTTGCCTGATTCAGAGGATGGTGGTGCCTAAAATCATAAAATACATGTTATTTTTATAAACTTGTCTCAAATTTCTTCTGGAGTGAGTGTACCATTTATTGACTGAGTGTGCAACAAATACTTAACACTACCCTCTGATAAGCCCAAGTTGCTCAACCACACTACTACAAATAGAACACTTGGGATTATTAAAATAAACCCAGTAAACCAATAAGGGTCATCTGGACCTTTTCCATGGTGTGCCCCTACTACATAAAAAGCCAGCTTACTACATGGGTGATTCTGCAGTGGGACTTTGCATTTCCTGCTACCATTTGGTCAATAGCTGATTCCATGAAGAAATCCACAATGAACAGTCAAAAATACTTTTCGAATTTTTGAATACTTTCAAAATTTTCTAATTTGAACTATTTGGGCTTAGTGTTAAGTACCCCAGTCCATTGCTCATAGAAATTTAAAAAGTGTAATAGACAGGTATTAGAAGCCTTTTTCAAAGGCTCCAAAAAGGTCCCAGCTGTTCTTAATATGTCTGGCACAGAGGAGGTGGTGCAGGAGCTCAACCTGACTCCTTATCTGCAGCTTAGTATACAGCAATTGAGGAACCTCTGTAGAGCCAGCAAACATAAATCTAGCTCAAACCCTACAAAAGTATGCCTTGCACAATTTGATGCAGACCAGTTGGAAAAGAGTCCTAATACTCTTGAAGAGGTTGACAATGGCCATGACACTTATCAGTACTCCAGGGAATAGCTCCCCTACCAGTACCTCAGAGGATGTGGTACCAGACAGACCCTTGCTATCCTGAACCTATATCTAGAATGCCTTTCTCATCTGGGGTAGGTCTAGATGATCAAGAGGTATATCTTGATAGACTAGCCAGAAGAGCATCCCTTGAAGCCAAAATCCTAGCTATAGAAAGAGGGCTCAGATGGGTCTAGCACCTATGGATGATAGCAGCAAATTAAAAAGGATGAAGAAATGTTTGACCCTAAATTTGCCAAAGGGATTGTCCCAAATATGCTGAGGGTGAGGACATCACAAAGTGGTTTACATCCTTTGAGAGGGCTTGTAAAATGAGGATGTTACACCAGAGACACTGGGGCTCTTCACTGTAGGGGTTATTCTCAGGAAAGTGCAGAGATAGGCTCCTGACACTTAATGTGGAAGATGCTGAGTTCGATGACCTCATGAAGGCTATCCTGATTGAGGGCTTTGTACTCACCACTGAAGAGTACAGGATCAAGTTCAGGAAGACTCTCAAAACCTAAGGGCAATCCTGGGTAGATTTCCTCAACTTCTCAGTAACCCCCCTCACCCCTCCCAGAGGAGAGATGAGGGACAAAGGGGAAAACCCAAAGAGACTTCTAAAGGCCCCAACAGTTTGTTCAGGAGGGTGGGCCCAAGACTTACCAGTCCAGGGATGGGTACCAGGGTAAAAACTGGAATTCCAAAAAGAAATGGTGCAATCTCTGTAAGCAGAAGGTCACCAAACTGGGGGCTCTACGTGCCTCAAAAGGGTTACCACTAGTCCATTACCCACAAGAGTTGCTCCTCTCCAGATGGGATCCTTGGCGTGCTCTGACCCGGTCTGAGAGCACACTGAAGCTATTTTAATCTCAAAGGGTGGGGTGGACATGGCTACCCTAGCTGTCTGGCCCATTAGTTTGGAGAAATTCCGACAGAACCCACTCATAAATGGGATTGAGGTGGAAGCTCCGAGGGATACAGGTGCAAATGTATGTCACCATTGTGACTGATAAACTGATATCCCCAGAACAGTACTTAACCGGACAAACCTATCCAGCTATCAGTGCTGATAACATAACTGATATCCCCAGAACAGTACTTAACAGGACAAACCTATCCGGCTACCAATGCTGATAGCATTACCAAGGTGCATCCCATGGCTTTTGAATCCTTGGAGTGGGGAGGGGTCACTGGCCAAGAGAAGGTGGCTGTGTCCTCTGCCATCCCAGAGGAATGTCTGCTGGGGAATGATCTGGTTTGAGGTAGACATGAGAACCCACGCAACTATGCTAGGAATACCTGAATGTGTGTGTGCTAATACAAGAGCGCAAATCCCTGTGTGAAAAGAGGACTTGGAGCCTGGAATAATAGCCCAAACCTCCAAGAGAAAAAATATCAATAACAAAAAACAGAGTTTGGTAACTGTTAGATCAAGAGCGCGCTGCTAGTAAAGGAATGTACGGGATATACAGAGTATGTGTGGCTATATGTATATAGAATGAAGAATTTCTGAATATTGAAGACTGTTTCCAATGAAGATGAAAATTGGAAAGATTCAACATTAAAACTGTTACGACATAACTGAATATTGACTAATTGTTTGGACTTTTTTGTTAATTATTTTCGTCAAGTACTCAAAACAGAGCAGTGTAGGCTGCTTGATGGTTTCACCAATATCTGTGTTTGTAGTAGTTAAACAGCAAAAGTAAGCGCTCAACTGTTTATGAACCCACTGCTAAGGAATCATGTTAAAAACAAGATTTGAAACCGATTGAAACAGAAGCACTTGTATGCAAAATATATCAATACTGACACGGTTATTCCAAAAAGCAATATGTATGGTGAATCCTCCTAACAATACCAATTCAATAGAGGTCTCGTAGAAATATCATTACCTCTATTGAATTGGTACTGATAGGAGGATACAACATACATATTGCTTTTTGTAATACCCTTAAGTCAGGATTGATACATTTTGGATACAAGCACTTCAGTTTTAGTATGTTGCAGGAGAAAAGGCAAGAAGGCTGGGAAACCAACTTTGAAAAAGACAAGCTCAGGTTCCCCTCCCCTAAGAGAAAAGACCCGTCAGTTCTTGAGGGACATGAGACTCAACAACTTAGTCCATACACAGCAGAGCTCATAGAAAGGACCTCAAAGGAAGATCTGTGCTAGTGACATTGAACCTGTCCCACTCTTAGGAGCCTGAGACAGCAAGCTGACAGAAAGGAAAGTAGGGATGTCAGTGGTTACCATATGACCTATTGGGAGGACAGACATCTTTATACGGAGGCCAGAGGTCCCAAACCTGGTCCCACTAGAAGACAGGAAGTGACTCCAATATAAAGGGAGTTCCTACTCACTTTGGCCCATGACATGTGGGAGGAGAACGAGAAATATCTTAGATCTACAATAGATCCCCTCATATCAATCTATGAATCCGTTGCAATTTTGGGCTGCTCATCTACTATCTCTGCACACGAGGAATGCTTGTTTATTGCAGCATTAATAGCAAGATCTCTAATCCTACAACTTTGGAGAACAGAGGAGGTACCTACTTTCAATACATGGAGAGCAAAATGGTCTAAAATACAAGAAATGGAAAAGAAATATGCAAAAAGATCAGGAGCAGTAAGAAAGTATGAGAAACATTGGTGTGTTTGAAATATAGGATAACATCTTGTAGTTGGTATAAGAAGATAGAACACATATGGAGGTACTTATTTTTATATAGCACTTTACCTAAATGTGATCTTTTTCTGCACTTCTGTAGCATTTGGTACAAAAAGATAGAATACATATGTACTGATTTAGCACTTTGCCTCAATATGATCTTTTTCTGTATTACAGGAATATTATGATTGTACTATGTTGAAATGAGTATTTATAATATTTGACGCTTTGCACTTCAGACTTAAGACAATCTTTTCCTTCCTCAATATTTTGGAATATGTATTTATATACGATATTGTATGTGGTATTTTGTATGAACTCTCAATAAAAACAATTAATTCAAAAGTACTTTATTTCGGCCTCTAGGGCCATTAAAGTGTGTCAGATAAAACAAGCCATATACACATCTGGTTTAAAAACACTGACTATTAACAAAGCTCTTCAAGTGTAATGGTTAACCCACAGTTGGCAAGACACACAGTACATAAGTACAGCAGGGATGCAAAGATATATAACATGGAACAATTAAAGTCCAACAAGCTAAATACAAAAAGTTAAAAACAACCAACCATTAAAAAAATATACGAATAAAAAAAAATTCCTAACATTTAATACTAAAAAAAGGACTATGAGACAGCGGTGCCAGGAGTAAGGCCTGGATATGGACATGCTCGCCCTACGCCAGTTCATACAAGTCTTCAACCCCCAGGGATCTACTTCAGGTATGCCCGACCAGTATGCCACATACAGTTTAAGAAACGCGATACAGCGAAGACAA
Source organism: Lissotriton helveticus (assembly GCF_964261635.1). Classification (NCBI taxonomy): domain Eukaryota; kingdom Metazoa; phylum Chordata; class Amphibia; order Caudata; family Salamandridae; genus Lissotriton; species Lissotriton helveticus. Next base: position 1,759,878,808 of record NC_136059.1, read on the forward strand.
TTGATGGGTGAGTGTCATACTTTAAAACTCTGTAAGCCTCTATGGAGCGCACAAACCCCAAGTTCTTGCATAGTTGGATTAACCAACCCTTGCGCGTCAACCGATAGGCAGGGCAGAGGAGCAAAACATCTAATCCCACCTCCGCCTTGTAGTTACATGCATGGCATTCACCCGTGTTGTCTCTCGCCCATTTGCTCGTATGTGCCGCCAGTGGGAGAGTATCCAGTCTCAGTTGCATATATAGTTTCCTAACCAGTGGGGTTTGAACAAAATCTAGGAAGGTTTCCCTGCTGTATACATCTTTAACCACTAGGAATTCTGCAGTTAAACAACCACTTGAGGAGCTTTCTCAGATGGACACCAGCTTGGCTACTCTGTAGGAATTAACTAGGTCCAGCCTGGAAAGCTTAGCACACAATGTCTCGGGCGTACTCCAGAGATCTGGCTTGCCCAGCTTGAGGGCAAGGTCACTTATGTGGCAGAGCCATGGGATTTTTTTTGTGGAACAAATAGATAAGATCTCAGATAGTTCAGCCCTAAAGACCGACAACTCTGGGGTCCCCCACATCCTCCGCCAAAAAGTTAAGGGTCTCAGAGCAATCTCTTCTTCAAGTGGTCGCTAACCGAGGTCCATGCGAAGGGGGATTAGGGGGGTGCTGCGTGGTAGGCCTAATAACTGGTTGCATGAAGTTATTCTCCACCTTTGCCAAATTACCAGTGGGAGAATGCCCTCACAGCTCCACCGCATAGTGTAGCACCCCTTGTTTGGGCTTTATAGATTTCTACCACCGGAGAGGATGGTTTAAAAACTGAAGATCTATACAACTTCATTATACCACCCACGGTCTGTGTTAATCTAAGCCTTGCTTTGTCCAACTGTGGACCCCATTCGAAATTCTCTGCCAAGGTAACTCCCAGGTAATCGAATATCTGGACTCTTTCTAGGGGAATGCCTTGTAGGGAAGGATTTGGGCGGGTTGAGTGGGGAGGGTTGAAGACCATACATTTTGTTTTAGCTAAGTTGATCTCAAGCCCTCTTGCCTTGCAAAAAATTCCAAAACAATCTAAAATGCGCTGGATGCCCATAGGCGATTTTGAGAGAAGCAGAGTATCGTCTGTGAACATCAGCGCAGGTACCTTCCCTGAAGCTAACTTTGGAGCATTGATGTCCTTGATTAATTTGGGGTGGTTGATTAGATCATTGATAAAAAGACAAAATAAAGTAGGGGCTAGAACACATCCCTGCCGAACCCCCTTTGGCACAGGGAAACGGGAGGTGAGTTCCCCGTGCCTTCCACAGCGCACTTGTGCAAAATTGTCAAGGTGTAGCCTCTTGATGGCATTTAGGAGGTATGGAGGCATCCCTAGGTCGCTCAACACCCTCCAGAGTTTTTCTCTGGGTACAAGATCAAAGGCTGATTCAGATCAACAAATATTAGATAGAGGCTGCCACCCTCTATACTCACCGTTTTCCAGAAGAGTAGTTGTAGTCTAAATATCTGGTCAACGGTTGACATTTTTGATTTGAAGCCAGCCAGGTAAGGACTTCATACTTTCTCTTGTTCGAGCCAACCCTGGAGGCGGTCCAGGAGCACCCGGCCAAAGAGGTTTTGGGAGATGTCGATTAAACTAATTGGCCTATAGTTGGAGGGAGTGAGGTGGCAACCTTTTTTAAATATGGGGACAATCTCAGCCCCGCGCCAGGTATCGGGGGGGATTTGAGCCCTTCAGTACCGCATTAAATAAAGCAGACAAGTACGGAACCTATATTGTTGGTTCTTTGCGGAATAGATCCCCGGCAGTTTATCTAAACATGGGGCTTTGTTGTAGTGTAACTTGTTAATGGCGTTCCTCACTTTCGAGTTTCAAATCTCCATTTCCCCTTCTGCTTGGGACTCGTGTGCCATGCTGGTAGTGATAATATTAACAGAGCCAGCATCCCTATGGGAATATAGTGACCCAAAGTGGGTCTCCCAGGCTTCAGCGGCTTTATTGGGCTCGACAGCCGATCTCCCTTTCCTATCACCCGTGCTCACTATTGCCCAAAAGGTTTTCAAATCTTTGTCATCCAGGGCGCTCCTGAGCATTTCCCACCTTTCTTGCTCCAAGTTCTTCTTCGCCAGCCGGATGGACTGTTTATATCTAGCCCTGGCAAGTTTGATTAACGGCCTATCATTGCCCTTGACTGCATCCAATAGATCCCGCTTAGCCTTGCGACATTGGTCATTAAACCAAGGGCATTTGTTGTGGCGGTTTTCTCTGACACGGGACAGCGGGTAGAAAACCTCCCCCAGATTCAGGGCGAACTCAGAATGTATTTCCCCTACCTTGTCAAGATCCGTATTGTGACCCTCCACATGAACTGCCTCCCACATTTTGACTAAAGATGGTATTGCTAGCTGGTAAAGTTTAGCTATCTTTTCTGGAGACTGTTGGATATGGCCCCATCTAACGTTTCTTCTGTTATTAGTCGCTCCTAGAGCGCTATGGCATTTGACAAGTGCAAGGGAAGATTTGGCAATGCCTAGATCCCATTATTTGAAAGTCAAAGTCAGAGCGTTGTGATTGCTATCCTGCCTTTGTTTAATATAAAAATCGAGGACCTTTCCCCAACATCTTGTTTTTACCAGGATGTAATCAATGTGAGAAGCCTGGCCTGCTCTGTTAAATGTTGTCTGCCCTGGTTGGTCGGATTTTGTCCGACCGTTGCATGCCCTTAAGGAAAAAGTTAGGGTGAGTGAGTTTAGCTGCATGGCCTGAGGGGACCATGCTTTAATGGGAGTGATGGAGGGGTTGGGAATCGACCATAAAGGTCCTCTTCTGTGGGGGAGAATATGAGGGATCAATGAGGGGTTCAAAGTGGCAGTTAAAGACACCCTCCCCGGATCTAGAGTTGGAATAAAATCTCCCAGAAGGGCTATGGTGGACGATTCCTGGCTGTTGTTGACTGGGCGCGAATACGCGTTTATTATGGCGATTTTCACCTTTGTTGGGAAGGAGAGCAGCACACACTGGATGTCATTTGTAGGAGTAGACAGCTGCTCTGCCCTACAACCATGGTGAGAGCCTACCCAGATGGAAAGGCCACCAGAAGGTCTCCCCTCCCCCCATGCCAAGATGTTATAAGAGGCATAACCCACCCGTTGAAGATCTTCCCTCGCCCAAGTCTCTTGGAATATACAAATGCCGAATTTATCACCAAAGCCGCCCCATTCCGAGCGGGGCAGTTTATTTCTAAGGCCTGCCACATTCCATGAGAGTATCTTCAGCCCATTAGCTTGCACGCTCGCCCCACTCGCGTCCCCAGGGGCTACATCATGTTGTGTGAAAGTCGCCAGAGACAACCACACAGCTCTTGCCTAGTACCCCCGTGCTATACTTTCGCTGCTTTGTTCTCTCAGCGGGGCACCAATATGGGCATCAGGGACCACGGATGGTTTAATTCTGTCTCTTTTCTGGTTGGTCAAATAGGGGAGACGTAAACTGCTGCCCATCTTAGTCCAATCTGAACCCCGCCTGTCTATGTCCTTGACATCATGTCCTACCATTGGAGTGAGCCCAGCTACCTGTGATCCCTCTCTCAGTTAATCAACCTCCTCCAGTGCATCATATCTATTATTCACCGGGATGTTAAAAGGAGGAAACCTATTTTGAGCATCCCATCCACCATCTTAACGAGGCCCTATGCAAGGTTCTAACATTAGGGGTGAAACGCGGGTTCTTAGAGAAAGCTCGGGTTGTGGGTAAAAAGTTCAGAGGGCATGGACTCCTGGCTGTTCTAGAATTATACAACTGGTCAGAGTATTGAATAAATTGATCACAGTGTGGGGATTTTTAAAATTTATAACTACACTCACCCCTATCACTTTTTTCCCCGGTTTCCCACCCACCTTACTCTGCGGACCATCATGATTTCTCCAGCTCTGGCATAATCAAAGTATTTATGTTTTGCAAGCCAGAACAGGCATTTGTTCCTCAGCTCAAGGTGGGATTCTTTGGTACTAGGTTTAATGGGCGAACACCTGTTAAAATAGCTACATACGGGGCACAGGCAGGTGGGAGGTTTATAGCTGGGAGAAATATGCTTGGGCAGGCATTTCCACCTTCACTTGGTCCTTGTGCTATTTGTCTGCTCTCTTTGCTGTTGGTAGCTAGGGCTGGGGGGCTAGATGGTTCTCGGTTTCTTGTGCATGGTGACTTGATGTTATTTCTATTCTCGGGGCCAATGCTCCTATCTCTCTGCAGCCTCGGGTCACCTTGGTTCCCACTCATTACAAGGCTTAGAGCCCTTGCGTGTTTTCCCCTCCAGCCCCAGAGGTGATGTTACATCTTTACTCTCAACCTGACAACATGCATCTTTCCCTCTTGTAGGGTGGCCATTGGGTTATTTGGATGAACTGGCCTCCCCTGGCACTAATGTTTTCTCCAGAATATCTAGACGGCTAACAAGGGGTGCTAAATCTTCTTTAATAATAGCCCTCAGGTTATTCTGCAAGTTTGTCAGTAAGTTCAGAGCCCAAGGCAGGTATGTCTTGTCTACACTGGCTGGGATCAGCCTGCCTGCTCTAAGTTCGGACTCTTCATCCCCCTCAATGCTTACGGCAATATCCTCGCAGTATTTCTTTTTTTGTGATCCGACCTCTGATGTTAGTTTACGCTTTCCGTACTTGGGGATACTCTGAGCGTTTTTGCTTTTACAAGTCGCTTTTTGTGGGATACTACCTCATTAGGTGGCTGGGGGTGGACATCTGCCTGGATTTGGACCAGGTGTGACTGAATGTTCTGGGTGGAAGGAGGGTTAAACAGATCGGGAGTAAATGATAACCGCATCTCTGTCATCTCGATCTCAGAATCCACTGCCCCTATTGCCCTCTACAGCATTTTATCTATAGAAGTTGGGGGATTTGGGGGGGGGACTTGTGGTTTGGCTCAAGTAGGGCCTACCCTCCTCCCCATTTTGTTGGCTGGTGGCAGATTGATTCCCAGTCCCACTCGGTTCTGGATTGCAGCATCACTCGTCCAGCTCCAGGGCCTGTGGACCTCTAACGCCTGGGGGGAGGGGGGGGCAATCCACAAGTCTGGGCTTGGGAATGTACAGCCGGCTCTTAGGACCCCCGCTAGAACACAATCAACCCGTTTAATCAATGTTAAAAAAAAAAGTAACTACAGTCTGAAGGTCCTCAGTGCACCTCGGATTACGAGCATAGGCCGCCAGTGGCAGTGATATCCCAATGAAAATGAGCTGGGAGTTTGTAATAACGGAAGGGGAAACAGGCTTGTGAGCGGAACTTTATTGGGGACAGGTGAAGACGCCCAGTCCACTACAGAGGGCGGAGAGCACGCTTTGCACTCTGGGACTTGGAGTCCCACCAGAGTGAGCCCGTGCAGCGGTGGCCAACACACAGGGTCCAGGAGCAGCGAGGAAGTTCCCACAGTTTGGTGACGGCAGGAGAGGCCCGTGAAAGTCAGCAGCCCCCTCGTGCAGGTAGAGGTTTCCCTGCCGTTCTTTTCTGTTAAAAAAAATGTACTGGGTGCCTGCTAGCCAGGTCCTCAGTACCAGTGTTCTTTCCCCAAACTGTACCATTGCTCTGCAATCAGCACCACTTTAGGCCCCCTGTAAGTCCCTAGTAAATGGTACCCCTGGTATCAAGGGTATTGAGACTAAAGAGGGTATCTAAGGACTGCAGGATGAATTGTACCACCCCAAGGGTCTCCTCATCAAACTCATGCAAACGTCAATTGCAGACTGTATGTCTTTGTGCAGAGAAAAGTGAAGTCACCATGGCACACATTCTTGTCTGCAGGCACTTCAAAAATTGCTACAGTCTACCTTGGAGTAGAGGAGCTACTCCCCTGCAGTGCACAGGCACCAACAAGCAGAGTCCGGTCCACCGCCTTGCAAGTCAGAGGCCTGATCGTCGCTGCAGACAAAAAGGAAGAGGTAGCCAGGCTCTGAAGGGTCAGATCTGTCTATCCACACAGTGTGAAGACACCAGGACCAACCAGAGCCGTGCAGCACCAATACTTGGGGTACCACACACCCTGCACCAAACACTAACAGCAAGAGTCCAATCTGGATTCTCACTGCACCACAACAGAGCAGCCGTCAAGGGAATTCAGCATCACTGAGACCCATTACTTGAGTGGCCCATCTGTCCTGATTTTACCCCCGCCAGCTGTCTGTCCCAAACCACGAGGATCAAATTTGCGCACCTGGACCAGCTGACCTAACCACTCTGCACCTGAGCCACCCGGGATACCAAAGAACCGACTCAGCCTCCTTGCTCCAAGACCCCTTCCAACTCAAGCCACCATGTGGCAGTCTTCTGACTTGTCCCAAAGATAACATTTTCCTAACACACCAGGAAGAAAAACTCAAAAAACATCGAAAAAATCCAGTCAGTGACTGAGGGTAGCTCTTCTCTGAATCAGCGCTGGCTGTTCAGGAAATAAAAAAACTGATGTTAGCGCACCTACATAGGTACCACAATGTCACTTCCAGCGCGAGTGACGCATGCGGAGTCAACTGACACCACCTACCGGAGCACAGGGGGATGGCTCGCAAAAAAACTTCCGAAACCACTCGGAAGCCTGGAGAATTCAAAGGTAAGGAATCTGCAGCTAGAAGTTAGATAGCAGAAGCACTAATTGTTGGGATCTCTAACAGGTATTTGTTTACAACAATCCCAACAAGACAAACCCTAGAGTTTTAGGAGAGGACACAGTTCCATGAGAACCCTGAACATAGAAGTACCCATCAGAAAGACTAGGAAACATACTCAACAAACATATTTACCACCCTCACACCACAGAAAAGGCAATATGAAGAACATCACCTTTACCACTGGCCACAATCAAGGAGCTGTGTGGCAAGGTGTTTTGTTGAAGATTGAGGACAATTCATGACAACCACAAAGACTTCAGAGACACTTGATACTGAACATATCTTCAAGATGGAGACATAATAAAATATAGCATTTAACACTGGAGCCATTGATGCTGAGACACTACACAAACTACTGAGTCTGAAAACTCAGATGAATAATCACAACAAAGTAAGGCTCTGCAAGCCCTTTGATCTCCTCTTCTCCCAGATGTCAATCCCATCCTAGGAGTGACGCACCGGTCACTACTGTGAGATCTGGTAGGGGAAGGGAGAATGGTCTGCCTCTGACCCAATCACGATAAGTTTGCCACCATTGCAAATCCTTCGCAGTTCCCTCCGAGACAGTACGTAGCTAGGTCTTTATCTCCCAACCTTTGCCGCCCCACAAGGCTACAGGTAAGGGTGGGGGAGGCTGTGGCCCACCAAAACTCACGTTGTCCGGGGCAAAGCGAACGCGCACTCTTGTTATGCCACTGCTCCGAGATCAGGGCCACGACTGAGATATTCCCCTGACGCTGTGCCCATTGGAACTACAAGTCCCACTGCAAAGCCCTCATATGCCATCGAGCTACCAACAGAATGCTCGGAGTCCTAACAGCCTCAAGGTCATCCTCACCGAAATCCAAGATAGAGGATGAAACATCGTAGCCTGAATAACCTGGCCTAGCTGCTCGGGAGAAAAAGCACGCAACTGCACTGTGTCCAGAACAGCTCTGATGAAAGAGAGCGTCAGGTGTAACTTTGGCATGTTGATGTTCAACCCCAGCGAGTGCAAGAGGTTCACCATAGTCTGGAAGTGGGAGACGACAGCCTGGAGCGAGTCCACCTTTTGACAGCCAGTCGTCGAAATAGATGGAAAACTGGCACCAATGATCTTCACAGAAAAGATGCAATCACCGCCATCAACTTGGTGAAAACGCAATGGGCGCTGGCAAGACCAAAAGGGAGCACAGTGAACTGAAAAGGCTTGTGGCCTACTGTGAACCACAGGGAACGCCAGTGGCCAGGCAGGACGGAAGTACGGCAAGTTTAACACTACATCCAGTCTCCTGGGTCCGGAGAAGAAAGGACTTGAGCTAATGTGAGCATTCTAAACTTCGTTTTGAGGAAGGCGTTGAGGGGCCGCAGGTCTAGGATAGGATGAAGCCCTTCATCCTTTTTGGGCACCAGAAATTAGTGGGAATAACCAAAACCCACTTATGGCGTTGGCACAATCTCTATGGCACACCCTTGGCCAAGAAAGTGGACACGTCTGAAGGAGAAGGCACAGATGATCCTCCGTCAGCCGGTCTTGAGATGGCGGTATGGAGGGAGGGGCAGTCATGAAGGGAAGTTAGTAGCCGCTTCGTACGATTCGCAAAACCCACCTGTCTGATGTTATGGACTGCCATTGGGGGAGGGGGTGTGGTAGGGTGATGCCAAATCCTGCTGGCAACTGGGTGCCCATGTTGGTAAGAAGGTAGATTAGGAGGGTTGGAGGCTGCAGCTGCCAAGGGGTGGTAGTGGTTGACTGACTAGACCACTGGCAGCCTGACATGAGGCCTGTGGGTACTGCACAAGTAGCCACGCATAGGCTGCGGAGCATGCACAGAGCAGTGACTGGGAGGATTTTGGCATGGCTTGAAACTTGTTCCGTAGTCGCGAAAGGCAGATTAAGGGTGACCTGAGACCACAGAAAGGCAGATGGACTTGCCACAGCCGACTGTACTCAAGCGCCGAATTAGTCCTGTCTCCCAAGAGACTGGTGCCTTCAAAGGGCATGTCCATAAGAGACAAATGACCATCCCCGAAAGGCCAGGTATCATCAACTAAGCATGGCTCCTCAAGGTCACCGTCGATGACACAGCTCTTCCCAGTGAGCTGGTCAAGTCAAGTCCACAACGAACAGTGAACTTCGCTGCATTTCTCCAATCAGCAACAGCTTGAGAGTGCAAGATCCAGGCCTTCTCTGGGACCGGTGGCAGCACCTGCACAACCGTGTACCACAGAGCATGGGAGTAGTGTCCCAAAAGGCATGCAGTGTTTCATTAACTACAATGCCAGGCTGGCGGAAGAAAACATAATTTCCCCCAAAGAGTCAAGCATCTTTGATTCCCCATCCACGGAATGCGGCACGATTTACATGGGACATTGAGACTTGAACCACCAAGCTCTCCAGGGTAGGGTGCTGGGTGAGGAAATTTGGGTACCCTGGAGCAGGGCGTAGGAAGCGGGCAATTGTCCTAGTCACAAGAGCCACTGTGTTAGTTTGGACTAAGTCCCCGAAAAGATGTCACTGAGGGTTATGTTCAACAGGAGTAGCGGTTCTGAGGGGTCGACTCGGGATTGCAACACCTCTGTCAAGACACAAGTCTTGACTGCTACCGACCCCAACTGAAGGTCCAAGACCCTAGCTGCACACTGCACTACCATTGCTTAAGAGGCCCCCTCATCTATAGCCATGGTCCTGGAGAAAGCATACTAGTATCTGGATAAGTTCCTCACACCAGTCCATTTTAGGGTTCTCTTCGTATGGTTGGTATACTTCAGGGTCCAGCAAACCCTCCTAGTCCTCCCAGAGTACTAATCCAGGAGAATAGGGCTCAGGCTCCGATCTAGGAGGCAAGGCTCCAGTCGGCACCGGATATGGCGACGGGTGACACCTGCCAGCTCTGTATCGGTCATGGATCAGAATGAGGATGGCGCCGCTGGTGGACGCATCCAGGAAGAACGAATTGGTAGAACCAGCGCCAGTCCCAATTCAGGAATAGATCCTTGGGGCCTGACTGGACCCAGAGCATGCGGCACGGAATTAGATAGGGACCCTGCCAACCTCCCAGGCCTGAAAGCAAGCCAGAGGGGTCGGGCTGCCCAAATATGAGGTGCATGGCCTCCTAAAACTCCGTCACTTGGGCGGGGGTCATTCCATCTCCCAAAAAATCAGGGAGGTGGCAGAGTCAGCCCACGTGCAGGATCTACTGCTGAGCCAGGCCATAAATGTCAATGCTCCCTGGTCGGCCAACGGACAAGGAGAAGTCTAAGACCTCTTTGACTACTGGGACGGACTTTCCAGAGTGTCCCGATGACGAAGTGCAACAAGGATCTCCGACTGCCATCGCTCCTGGGGCCTTCCTTGCAACCAGAACGTCACAGTATCAGATGCCGATATGCTAGGAGCTTAAGGGATCACTGAAGCAAGGCCTTGGGATCCATGGACCTTCAGGAGGAGCATGACTTTGGGTCTTGATCGTGCTTGAGGCACCACAGGCACACAAGATGGGGATACGTCACCGGCAGATGCCAGGTGTCCCATGGCTTGAAGCCAGCCTTCTTGTAGAACATCCCTGCCACACCAGTAGGAAAAATCCTCTAAAGTCAAAAAACTTTGAAAAAAATCCAGTCAAAAAGTGACTGAGGGGGTAGCTCTTTTCTGGATCAGCTAATTTTTTTTGAGTTAGGCGCCTTGACGCCCACTGGGCATAGTAGCGCGTGAATAAATCACATTTCATTCATTCAATTGCTGGCAGGGAAAGAAAAAAACTGGTGTCAGCGCACCTGAGTGGCATCTATGTAGGTGACGCAGATGTCATATCCGGCACGGTGTACGCAAGCACGCCACCTCCCAGCGTGCAGGGGTACTGCTTGCAAAAATTCTTCTAGATCCAGTCAGACACCTGGGGAAATATCTAAAACAAGGAATCTGTGGCTGGAAGTGTATCAGATAAAGATATCTAGGACTGAGACAACTGATTACATTGCAGACAATAGCTAAACAACAAGTACCTCCTTTAAACTATGGGTGGGGGATCAATTCTGCTCCACCTGCAAAGTTTTGGCCACCTTGCGTTACACATGTAATGCGGTGTTCCAGCCAAATTCTGCCAACCGCCACGAGGGGGAGTTTTTTTTTGCAGGGGGCTGGGCAAAGGCAAATTGGCAAGTGACATTCTTTTCACCCCTAGCATAATTCTCTGTTGCTAGGAGAGCACCCAGTGAGATTTTGCCTAACGCAGGTGTTCGCAACCATTCGTGGTCAGAAAGCTGCAGCTAGAGTACAAAATCTAGTCTAGTAGCACAGAAAAATCAACTCTACAAGCAGCGCCCTCTGGCACCCTACATGGTGCAGTTTGAGCCGATTTTTCAGCACAGAACAAGCCCCTGTTGCTAAAAGTCAGTGCAAGCAGTGCAACATGCCAAATTCTGTCCGTTTACAGAACTCTGCGGAATCTCACTGAGTTTTCATTCAACTCCACAGAAATCCGTAGAGTGAAACTCCGCTAGTTCGGCCCACTCATACCATTCTCTTTAGTTCGCCAAGCCATGACAGTCATTTGTGAGACCATTCAATTAAGATTTCCAGTTAAACCATTTCGATCATTAGTCCGAAGGCTCACTAAACAGATAGAGGAAAACATACTTAAGTCTATAACTAGCAAAAAGAAGTTACACATATGGTCATAAAGTGCAAGTAAACTGAATAGTAATAGAAAGTACGGTAGTAGATATTTTCCAGATGAGGTTATGTAGCTGCTGTGTATAAACAGAATTACCCCACCCCATTAACAAAAGTCTCACGTAGTTGAAGGGCAGGGTTAGGAAAGGTGCAAGTATGTAGTATATCTATAGTGGGAACAGAGCCAAAAGGCAGCAGAGCACTGTACTGTGTCAAAGACCAGCATGAAATCAAAGAGTGATAGGAGAGATCGCTGGTTAGGTGATGGAGGGAAAATGCCACCTGCAGCATTGTTTTGTTTGGTTCTTTTTTACACTTTTTATTCCGCAATCTGAATGGATATGATCAACTTGTTTGCAAGAAAAGCAGGGTGCTGGTCACGGTCGCTTTGTATTCGCAGATGTAGATCTACAGATGGTTTTACAATGGTGCTGTCTGGAAAGGGGAGCCAGTGAAATTCTACTAGGATGGGAGTGAGATGATCATATTTCTTTAAGCCCTGGATGAGATGTGCAGTTGCATGTTGGAGTTATAATGTGGTGTGTAAGAAAGTATGTGGGCCATCAGCCACAGTCATAGTGGCTGATATTGGCACTGCATTGTTGTGATGTTACAATAAATCCCTTTGGGAGGCTAAGCAAAAGTTTTTTGATGGCCTACAGTCACTCAATCCAGTTTCTTGTAAAGCGCAACTACTCACCCGCTAGCGTCTCAAGACGCTGAACGAGGGGGTGGTCTGCGGTTCAGTTGGAAAGCCAGGTCTTGAGGGCCTTCATGAATTGCGGCAGCGATGGTGATTGCCTGAGGTGCAGGGGCAAGGAGTTCCAGGTTTCCGCTGCGTGGTAGAAGGATCTTGCTCTAGCCGTGGTCTTGCGGATCTGTGGGATGGTGGCCAGAGACAGTTGGGCGGAGCAGAGAGGTCTAGTGGGAGTGTAGAAGGAGAGGTGGAGGTTGAGGTACGCAGGTCCAATGTTGTGGAGGGCTTTCTAGGCTTGTGTGAGGAGCTTAAAGGTAATTCTTTTTTTGTTCGGAAGCCAGGGAAGGTCTCTTACATGGCCGGTGATGTGGCTGCGGCGTGTGATGTTCAGTAGGAGTCTGGTGGAGGCATTCTGGATGTTCTGCAGTTACTTTGGGAATTTCTGGGTGGTGCAGGTGTAGTGTGTTGCCGTAGTCGAGTCAGCTGCTGACAAGCGCATGGGTGACTGATTTCCTGGACACGGTGGGGATCCACTTAAAGATCTTACAAAGTAGGCGGGGCATGTGGAAGCAGGAGGATGAGACAGCGTTGATTTGGTGGTTCTTTGAGAGCGAGGAGTCCAGGGTGTTGCTGAGGTTTCGTGTGTGATCCGTGGGAGAGCGGGGCGTTCAAGCGTTGCGTGCCACCTGGAGTCATCCCAGGCGAGAGGGGTCGAGCCCAAGATGAGGACTTCCGTCTTCTCTGAGTTGAGCTTGAGGCAACTGTGCTTCATCCAGGTTGCAACTGCCTTCATCCCGTTGTGGAAGTTGCTCTTGGTGACTGTGGATTCATCTGTGAGGAAGAGAATCAGCTGGGTGTCGTCTGAGTGGGAGACTATGTTGAGTCCATGGCTTCTCACAATGGCTGCAAATGGGCCATGTAGATGTTAAAGAGGGTGGGGCTCAAGGAGGATCCCTGAGGCACTCCACAGGAGATCTCTGGGGGATCTGATTTGGCCGGTGGAGTCTGTTTGGTCAGTGAGTAAGGAGCGGCTCTATTCTAGGGCTTTGTTGCGGATGCCGACATTGTGGAGTCTTGCGCAGCGGGTGCGGTGGGAGACCGTGTCAAAGGCGAATAAGAGGTCAAGGACGATGAGGGCCGCAGTCTCACCTCGATGGAGGAGGGTGCAGATGTAGTCTGTAGTGGCAAGGAAAGCAGTCTCGGTGCTGTGGTTTCTACTTAAGCACAATTGGGAGACGTCCAGGATGTGGTTTGTTCCAATGAACTTGGAGAGTTCTGCATTGATGGCTTTCTCAATTACTTTGGCTGGGAAGGGGGAGCAGAGAGCTTGGTCTGTAGTTCTTGAGGACCGTCAAGTCGGCAGAGGGTTGATCTCCGTTTTCCAGTCTTCAGGAAATGTGGCAGACTCAATGGAGTAGTTGATGGTGCAGAAGAGTTCGGGTCCAATGGAGGTGCAGGTTCTGTTGAAGATGTGGTGAGGGCAGATATCCGATGGGACTATGGAGTGTATGCTCTTCACGATCTTGAGAGTGTAAGAGGTGAGGGGGGGTCCAGTTGGGCAAGGTCTGCTGGGGTCTGGAGCCATTGGGTGCATTGGTTGCATGTGGGGTAGGTGAGTCTTGGGTAGAGAAGCTGTTGTAGATCTCCATAATCTTGTGTTAGAAGAAGGTGGGGAGGTTGTTGCAGAGGTCTTGCGAGGAGGGGGGGGATGGTCTGCGGTCTCTGTGCTGGTTTGGCGAATTATTTGACCACGTTAAAAAGTTATTTTCGGTTGTGTGCATTGGCGTTGATGCGTCCCTGTATGGCTGCTTTGTTGTTATAATGAGGTGGTAGTGTGCAGTGATGGCGATTTTGAAGGCTGCATGGTCTGCCACGATCTTGCGCCTTCTCCATCTTTTCTTGAGCCATCTGCAGGTGCACCTGGACTATTGGAGGGCAGGTGAGAACCAGATGGCTTTGAGGGCTGCTTGCCTGAGGGGAGCCAGTGCGTTAGCACAGTTGGAGATTCAACAGTGGATGTTGCCTGCTGTAGTTGTCGGTGGTGGGGTTTTGCTAAGGGAGGTGGTGAGCTGGTCTTCTGTGACCTTGGTTCAAGCTTCTGAGAGGATAGCGGTGGGCATGTTACCGTAGGTGGGTTAGGAGAAGTGGATGCAGTAGTTGTCTATCCAATGTGGCTCGGAGGTATGGCTGACTGGGTTGTTGTGTGCGGAAGATGGGGTCAAACGTGTTTCCTGCTGAGTGGGTTGGAGATGTGACCAGTTGTTGGAGTCCAATGGTGGCGAAGTTCTACAGTAAGAATGAGGTGTTGTGGTTGTTGAGGTTGTCCAGGTGGAAATTAAGTTCGCCGACGAGGATGTAGTCCGCTGAGGTGAGAGCGTGGAGAGCATGAAGTCTCCTACAGAGATGAGCACCAGGACTTACAAGTGTCAAACCAAATGTATTAAATGAATTGGTGCAGCAGTTAAGGTCTCCATCGTTCCACCTATATTACCTTAAACCTGATGCATGCGTGCCACTACAGTCAACATATGGATGATAAAATGCCAAACTAGGAAAAAGGTATATAACAACTCTTAAAGTGGTTCACCTAGGCACCTAGAAGACATCAAAAACGGCATTTAGATTTCAGGATAAAAAAATTAAAGGGTTGAAATCACTACATGACCAAAACACCATCTGCAACCAAAGAAAAGGATCTTATGTTTGAGTCAGGCAAATCTGTAGCAACACGAAGCCACCTGGGAGGGTATAGCACCTCTAACTACACTGGTACAGTATGGCTTCCTCCATGTCATAAAAGCCTCAAAGGCGTCACTACTACTAGTTCAGTTTTCAAGCCTTTTACTACAAAAGCAAGTGGTGGAACTAGGCCCTTAGTGTCAAAAAGGGAAAATAATGAATTACCCACAAAAAGATGTGTCCTGAGCAGTTCAGACCAATCCTAAAGCGCAATTAACTACAAATAAGTGGAATATAAAAGGGAGGAACTGAGAAAGGTAGTCACCAATCAGAATTACCCTAAGCTCTATAGGGAGCTTGGGTATGTGTAAATGTCTTGAACATATACTTTCAAATCAGATGTGCAAAACATTATCAAAAAATCCTTTGAGTTACAGTCAAAGGATCACTTGTGATTTTGTTCTATTCAGGAGCATAAAAAGGAGATTCCTCAACCCTCCCCCACCTCTGATTTTGGGATACTCCAGTGGTAAGGGCATCAAAGTTAGTGGGGCTTAATATTGTCTTGGGATCATGGCTGGGTTACCCTCTTCTTGCTTGCAGATCCTGAGTAGTTAGGATAACACTGACCTCAGCTTGCTATATATATTCTGGGTTCCATCTTGATTATCTGCAGTGACAGTACTGATGGTGCTGCCTCTATATGTTCCTTGGTATGCTAAGGCTGTTAAAGATTCCTTGAAATCACAATGAGGGAGGCTGCCTGTATTGGACGGCATGAAGAAATAAGAAGCATTTGTTTTGATGCTTTACAAAGCGCCCCAAACATGCTTCCCTATGCGTGTCTGCTTATTAAAGGGCTTGCCAAGTATTTTGATCTGCATGGCATGGCAGAAAGAAATATTGTAAAACTAGCATGGTCTTTGAAGCTCTGTGGCCCCACCAGCTTGCAAAAGCCTGCAATTAACAAGGACAAAGATGCACTGACGATGGCTGAGGAGGCATTGGATCCTATTTGAATGATTGCTTTCTCTTCCTCCTAACTATCCTTGTGCTTAACATTTGTTAGTGGCGAGATGCTATGCTACATTTAACAGTTAAGCCACTTAAGAAACGCTAAAGATTTAATGGTCTTTATTGAGATTGCTGCTGTGGAGCCAGCGCCACACATTGACATATGCCTATGCTGGGAAGAACATGCTGGCGTTCAAGGGATCTTAGAACACCTTTGGGTCATTTATGCAATGAGTGAATTGGTTTTAAAATGGGTAACGAGGCATGCTGGTTCCTAATAAAGTGCCTAGTATTTCTTTTTGAGGTGCTGCACTGCTATCTGAAGCATGGCTAGTATAGGCATCAGTTTTAGGCTTCCTTTCCATATGTAGTCTACGATTGGGATGGACTTCCACGTTCTTTGAAATTGGAGAGGATACACACTTCTGCTCTATTTCTACCATCATCAAGTCAAGTTACTGGGCTGTCATAATGACAGTTAGAATTTCTCCTTGAGCCACAAAGGTATGGAAATGTGTCTGTAAAATACTCTGAAGAGCTGAAGGCAGTCTGGCTGAAGTCCATGGAAAAAAAGTTGAAATCTAGTCAAAATCGTGAGCTAGAAAGTGAAAGAGCTGACAAATTGTGGTGGAAATCAGCATCAGGGTGGCCTTTAGGGGGGAGTAGAGCCCTCACTTCCCCTTGCTTTGCTTAAGTTACGCATGTTTCAAATACGATAGATGCGATGCTAAACAGGCCCTCTTTGGCCCAAGGCCGTTTTCATCATTTATCGCTATTTTTGAAGTACCAGCGATTCCCACCCTGAAAAAAGGGAACGATTCAAACATGCAAATCTGTCGAAGGTCCAATGCTGGAGAAAAGAACAGTTATAAATCATAGGCATTTATGAGGTCTGTCCCAACATTAAATGAGGTCAGGTATTCAGGATATAGGTTACAAGAAAGGCGGCCAGTATAAATTTTTCAACCAACAAACAAGCATCTTGACCATGCAGCAGAGTTGGAAGGGTTTTCAAAATGTAAGGCAAGAGATTGCAAGAGGCAAGGTCTATGAATCTAGCCTGCTCAGACTTGAGGATAGGTAGCAGATCTGCTGAGCTGGGTGCAATGTTGCAGTACGAATCCTTTACCTCGAAAAGAGGATTAAAGGCACTTTCCAACTGATACAAAGTGGAAAGGATAGTTCTTCAAACAAGACTTATGGAATTCTAACTAACTGCATACGTCTCACCTCCATACAATATCATAGCAGCTCACAGATCACAAATGGCAGTAGGATTTATTTATCAAGCATAAAAAACGACTCAGATTTCATAAACGTTTCATATGATAGATGGTTGTGGCAAGAGTAACAAAGTCAAGCTCTTCATTCTTCTCACTATTCCTCCATCTGCTAGGTAACTTCTCAATATTTATTCCACCACTGGGCTTCTCAGGTCCTCCGTATTATATCCTGAGATTAATGATTGCTACAAATGGAAAACAGGTAAAATCTACTGACAAGAATGTCTGAGAAGACAGGGAAGATCTGGAGAATCTTCACAACATCTCAGGTGGCTGAAGAGGCATCCGGAACAAAAATGTGTTAAACCAGGAAACATCAAAATTTTAAATCTTCAAATACCAGATCCAACTATCTCAGAGGCTGCCAACACATTCTGGAAATCCCTCTAGTTGGCATTATGAACTGGTCTCGAACTCCTGCTATTTAGGAAGCGAATGAACACACCTCTATTCACCTAGTTAAACATCCTTCCCACAGAATCCTAGCACATTGTCTTTGTTCAATGGCTCACATCTTTGCTGTTATTCCCTCTATTACGCTCGACTCTGTTCACTGTAAAGCCAACTAATGCCTCCTCATGCAGGCGCTCTAGAAAAACAAAGGGAATGGGACAGCAGGCTAACGCCGTCTTTGGATTTCTATCCTATTAATGTGATTGACAACCAACTGTGACATTCTGTTGCCTTTTGTGCTCTAAAACACAAACCAAATATACCTTTGCAACCTGACATCCAGGAGTTCCAACCGCTGCTTCACAACAGCTGTAGCGAGTTTCTAATCCACCAGGCACTGTAATACAAGTAAAATAACAGTGTTTGTAAGGTTATTTTCAAAGCGACAGTCTTTAGAGAATTGTGAATATTTTTGGTGACACGGATACTGCAATAATCTTTGCCCACAATTTAAATCCACTCGAAAAACATGCTTGGCGAATTTTGTTAAAACAATCAAAAAAGCAAAGCAATATTGAGCCCATTTAGGTCTTGAGCAGCCATGACCTTTTGCGATTGACCATATACACAGAGGGAGGGGTGGGGATTCAGCCTTCTTCAGCCATTGGCTTATTTGTGTCACTGCATGTTGGAAACTGGGCTTTTGTTGCAGTTATATCCCACTTTTTGCCCCCTTTTATAGCTACTAGATGGGGATTTTCAACAGTGCACTGGGGCCTGTTAACCAGACCTCAGTGCCAGTGCTCCTTCCCTAAACCAGGTGTTGTCTAATTGTGCTACAAATGGCTAAGGACTTTAGCACCCCCGTAAGTCCCTAGTAAATGGTACCCCAGGTACCTAGAGAATGAGTGCTAAAGTGGGTCCAAAGGGCTGCAGCATATCCTATGCCACCCTAAGGGATTCACACACAAATTCCCCACAGATTGTCATTGCAGGGTGTGTGACATGGTGCAAACCAGGAGTGAAAACAGGACAACATTCCTCTGCGCCATGCCAAAGACAATGTATATAATATATGTAAGTCACCCATGCAGCAGGCCTTTGAGCCCTAAGGCAGGGTGTGTTGTATTTTATGAGAGGACACACCTGCATGACTAGATATGCCCCTGTGATGTCTAGTTCCATTACTAGACATTACAAGTGACCAGCGAACCCATCGCAAGGTATGAACTGGTCAAAACAAGCTCCCCAGCTACATAATAGTTTCACTGAAACCTATGGTGTTTGGTATCAAACACCTCCTAAGAATAAACCCATACTGCTTCCAGTGATGGATCTAATAATACATGCACCCAGAGGGTACCTTCGAGGTACTCACTGAAACCTACTAGCCCTCTAATGTGCTGGTTGACTGTTCCAGTCCAGCATGCCTCCACAGATGTTTTTGACACCCAGGGGTGCGAGTACACGCTCTCAGGAGATCAGGAACAATGCCTACTCTGGAGGGAGGGGCATTCTTGGAGCAGCAATTTGGGTCCCTGCGTGACTATTTCACAGGGCTCAAGTGGTATATTGTCTCTGACATCAAGGAGATTTGCCAGGACGTCAAAGCCATGGACCAAAGAATGACATCACTGGAACAGAACCAGGAAGCCCACGAAGAGGAACTGGACGGTCATTGACAGGAGCTGCTGGATTTGCGTGACAAGGATTTAGAGCTTTGCTATCAGGTAGAAGATCTTGAGAAGAGATCCAGACGCTCCAATATTCGAATAAGAAGCGCCCCGCTGCAGGCCATTTCACACAGTCTAGAGGACCTTGTTAACCAACTCTTTAAGCATGTGGCTTCTTCCTTGCGAGGCCAGGAGATCGTCCTTGATAGCACACACCAGGCCGGCTAACACACCGGGTCAACCTCAGGACATACACACCTGCCTGCACTACTGTCTGCAGAAGGAAGCTATTATGGCAGCAGCACAGGAGTTGAAAATAATGGAATTTAAAGGCATACAGCTGTGGCTCTACCAGGACCTCTCCTCAATTGCACTGCAGCGTCGAAAAGCCCTCAAACCTCACAGACTTCTTACAGGCACAGAGCGTTAGATATAAATGGGGTCATCCCCTTCGCCTCCAGTTTGTGTTGGCGAGATGAGGTCCGGATGATACACCCCCTTGAAGATGCCCAGGTGTTGCCAGACGTGCAGAATCTAAGGCGTGCCGTAGATGCGGGCTCACTGACCCGAAAGCCTGCATCCGTTGGCCCTGACTCGCAACGCTCCTTCAGGCAGAAGAAGAAAACAGTGAGTAAGCCTACCGAGGCAGATAGCCGTGAGGAGCTATCGCGGCTACTCCAACAGCTGCAACAGGAGGGCGAACGAGTGGGTGCAGCTGGAGACCACTGATGTCTGACCGAGAAGACATGGGTTCATGCCGGCTTTCTAATTCTCCCCGGCTAGCTGGATGGCGGTTGCTATGAGCACCTTCTCTGTCCCAGATTGGCTGCTCATCTGGCGGAGCTTCTTTTCAATGAAGCTGATCTACAGCTGTGTTCGCCTGTGACATGGACCCCTTTTCCTGTTTGAGTGTTCTGATACATTACCTCTATCACTCTCAAACTCTTTCCTCTCCTTCTCTCCCACTTGCTCATACCAACTTCACCCCAGGAGGATGGGTGAGCTTATGCTGCGACTGGACGGGAAGCTATCACTCCACATGGGTAATTATGGAATTGTCCCTGCTTAGCCTCGATGTTTAAGGCCTCAACGCTCCTGCTAAGCAACTGGCAGTTCTTCCACTTAAATGCGATATTAGCATGCTGCAAAAAAAACACCTGCTTCAGAGTGACTGGCGGAGACTACGTTCTTGCTGGTTTGACTGGCAATATTTCTCATCCGGGGCTACTAATAATGTGGGGGTGGCGATTTTGATCACTACACACTTCGCGGGTTGGGTGGAGCGGGTATTTATGGATATCCCGGGTAGACTTTTAGCATTGCATGTCTTATTACAAGGAATCAGGTACACAATAGCCACAAAAAAGGACTAATGGCAGCGAGGGAACTAAATTACAACCGCACTTGCTCTCCTATCACTATAAGTAACAGCACAGATCAATCTGATTCATGCTCGCCTCTGTAAGTCCGCAGCCACAGGACCTAAACTTAAACTATAAACAATACTGGCTCAGAGAGGCATATATTAAACAGCATACAATATGCACACAAATCACACAGACATCTTGTGGAGACTAGTATTCATGGAAAATCTTTATTCTGGCACCACACAGCCAACGCGTTTCACCCATAAGGGCTTCCTCAGGGCTAAAGTGGAATATTAAGTTCCACATTCCTGTATGTAGATAGGCAATCCTTCAAGATTCGGTGTTTATTCTGTGATCCTTGTCATTGTGCTTTATTGGCGAATTATCCAATGTTAACAGGAGGGGTTAGATAAAACCATCCTGATCTCCAAATATTCCAAGTGCTGTGCACCCAAACGTCCGTTTATTCAATATTCTATACTCCTCACCGCATACGGCGCGTTGGCTGTGTGGTGCAAGAATAAAGAAGATTTTCCACGAATACAAGTCTCCACAAGATGTCTGTGTGATTTGTGTGCATATTGTATGCCGTTTAATATGTGACTCTCTGAGCCAGTATTGTTTACACAATAGCTACAGTCTATGCACCTGAGAGCTAGGCAACATTTCTGAGGGACACACTGGGACGTCTGTTTAACTCATACAAGGAGCTAGTGGTGGGGGGAGATTTTAACATCTCAATTGACACGGGGAGGTATAGGTCTGCCCTGCGGGTGGGACAAGTTGGGGGACTCACGTCGGGCACTAGACGACGGTTGGGTGAGGTGAGATAGACTGATGTCTGGAGATATACAGACCCCACAGAAGAGGACTACACATTCTTCTCAGCAGCCCATCAGACATATACGCATGGACTACTTTTTCACATCACTACGGGGGTAACTGTACACAGTTTCTGTAGATATTGGAGCTGCAGCTCTCTCCAATCATTCACCCATTATCTTGCGACTCAATCCCAGCAGGCGAGCACCAGCTCCCCTAACTCCCAACCTTTGATAAAATACGCGCAGACACACTGACAGCCTTAACCACTTTCCTGGAGCGCAATGACATCTGAGGACGCCATTTCTGCACAGTGGAAAACACTAAAAGTAGTCATTAAAGGTCACTTTATTGGTCCAACCACAGGCTACAACAGGGAAGGACGAGATGAGCACCGTCAGTTGGAAACAAAGATCAGGGATTTAAATGCCTCCCATGTCCGGTCAGGCTCTGTGGCGGTCCGCCGCCAATGGACAGTTGTCTGGAAGCAACTGCAAGCAAAAAATATGGGAAGGGCCAGAATATGCCAGAAATACTACGCCGGTGCTAAAGACGGGGCACATACTGGCGCACTGTCTCCAAGCCCAGGCGATGTATCCCCGAGTTACAGGGGGCGGATGGCTGCATGTGCCACAAAGATGAGGACATAGCAAATGTTTTTGGAATCTTTTCTAAGACCGTCTAAACTGCGGAGGTCCTTCTAGACTCCGATGTGTGGGCAATACCTAGCTCAGGTGTGTCCCCCCCTCCTCCCCACCCCCGCCCCCCAAACCAACTCAATATACAGCCCTGGAAGTGGATGTTGCACCACAGGAGGTACTGGCTACCATACATAAATTACAGCCAATAAGGCGCCGAGCTCGGACATATATAGTGCAGAATTTTATAGTCTTTGGCTCCCAGTTGGCCACTCTCTAGCACGGTTGTAATATTCATTTGGCAAGACAGGTATGCTGCTAGACTCAATGCACCTAGCCACTATTACAGTGATCCCTAAAACGGGCAAGGACCTCAAGTGTTGCGCCTCCTACTGCCCGATCCCCCTTCTAAATGTAGATGCGAAGACGTTTACAAGTGTTCTGGCCCACAGGCTAGAACCGTACATCCAAAGACTGGTTGACCCCAACCATGCCGGATTAATTCTTGAGTAAGGGTGTAGCGACAACAAGAAAAGACTATTTCAGCTCCTGAACAAGGTACAACGTTTGCAAGTACCAAGCCTTTTGTTAACACTGAAAAGGCATTTGATCGGGTACACTGGCCCTACTTGCACCGGGTACTAAAGCATGTGGGCTTCAGACCGCGGTTAGCAGCTGGGTTCAGTCATGCTATACAGCCACCCCCAAGCTAGAATATGTGTGAACAGAGAGATCGCCTGCTTTCCTTATAGAACAGGTAACTAGACCGGGTTGCCCCCTGTCCACCCTACTTTTTTGCACTCTACATGGAGCCCTTTGCAGAACGAATAAGGTCCTCAAACCTAGGTATGACTGTCTCTGACTCGGAGTCCCCGGCTCCGCGCCCAAATTTCCTTCCCAGTGGGCAGAGGGTGGGATTCTATATCTGAGGATACAGGTACATCCCACACTTATAAATACCTCTGCATACAATTGTGGGAGCCTACTAGCTACCACAAGGACAGACCTCACTCAGTGGAAGTCCCACGGTTTCTTGTGGTTAGGGCGCAAAGCGGCTGTTAAAATGACAATGCTCCCTAAACTTCTATGTGTCATGCAAACTCTGCCACTATAACCCCCCCACCACCCGACAGATACTAGACAGACTACAATCGCTTATCTGGGACTTCATATGGGAGGGTAAGTGAGCGCGGATGGCCAGAAACCACACTTTTCCAGTGTCAGCAGGGGGCTTGAGAATTCCAAATCTGCACTGCTGCTACCAGGCACCACAACTAAGCTACATGATGGAATGGTCTCGTACCCTAACCAAAAAGAAATGAGTTACTTACCTGTAACAGCAGTTATCCAGTATTGGTATCTTTCATAGATTCACGTGCCTGAATCATTCCCTGTCGTCGGGGTGGGAGTCCCCGGTAAATAATTATAGTAATGTCACATGGACATATACTTAGTACTAGGCCAGAGGCCTCACATTAGTAGCCTATCTAGGTCCTTATGTAAAAAGGACCAAACTTTGGCCAGTAGCCAATCAGCTCTTATCACCCTCCTGACCTTCCTGGAAGGAGCCCTTGTCCCTCAGATTTTCGTAAGCACCGTGCCAAGTAGTACCTACTGAGAAGACTTAGGTGAGCCCTTCCAGGGGAGGTGGGTGGGTTGCATGTGAATCTATGAAAGATACCAATACTGGATAACTGCTGTTACAGGTAAGTAACGCATTTCTTATCCAGTATTATGGGTATCTTTCATAGATTCACATGCCTGAATCAGAATAGCAAGCAATAATGAGCACATTTCTAACATACATCTTGAAAGACATAATAAACTTATCATAAGTTGTTACACAGATTACATGATATTCACAACTTGATAAGAAATGTGCGACAAATTACCTGGAAGGTGGGATGAGAGGAAGAAGGCTCACCTCTAATGAAATAGATGACGTAGGACAGCCTGTCCTACTGCTGCATCCTTCATAAGTTCCGAATCCAAGCAGTAGTGCTTGGTGAACGTATGCGGCGTCTTCCATGTCGCCGCTCTGCAGATGTCGACAATGGGTACCCCAGCAAAGAGCGCCATGGAGGTGGCTACCGCTCTAGTGGAGTGTGCACGAACCTTTGAAGGCAGAGGATGGCCCGCCTGTTGGTGACAGAATGCGATGGCCGATGAAATCCATCTGGAAATGCTCTGTTTTGTCAATGCTAAGCCTTTCCTGGGCCTGCTAAATGCAACAAACAATTGGTTAGACTTCCGAAATTGCTCAGTCCTGTGTATGTAGAATTTGAGACATCGCTTGAGGTCCAATGAGTGCAGAGATCTTTCAGCCGCAGATGATGGATTTGGGAAGAAAGATCTCAGGACAATAGGTTCATTGAGATGGAAAGAGGACGGAACCTTTGGTATAAATTTTGGATTAGTCCTTAAGATGACTCTGTCATTCTTAAACTGGATAAAAGGGTCTTGCACAGAAAAAGCCTGCAGGTCACTCACTCTCCTTGCCGACGTGAGCGCCAGTAGTAGAGCCGTTTTCCATGATAAATATTTAAGATCTGTTTTATGAATTGGCTCGAACGGGTGTTTCATTAGTTGAGCTAGTACCACATTTAGTTGCCATGTAGGTGGTGACGCTCTTACTGGAGGGAAAGTCCTGAATAAACCCTTCAGAAACTGTTTGACCAGTCTGTTGGTCCATAGGGAAGCGCCACAGGAAGAACGTCTAAACCTGGAGATGGCCGCCAGATGGACTTTTATTGAAGCGTGTGCCAGCCCTGAATTGGCTAGGTGGAGCAAATAGGGCAGAATTTGTGCTGGAGTAGAATTGAACGGATGCAATTTCTGAGCCTTACACCACAAACAGAACCTTTTCCACTTAAGGGAATATGTCTTATTAGTACTTTCAGCCCGGGCCCGGGCTAGAACGACTCTGCATTCTTGTGGAAGATCTAGATTGTGGAACTCTCTGAACTCAGGAGCCAAGCCGATAATTTGAGAGATGTTGGATCCGGATGTTGGACTTGTCCCTGGTTCATTGTAAGGAGATGAGGGCATGTCCTGAATAGGATTGGAGGTTCCAGCGATAGAAGGTGTAGTTCCGTATACCAGTGTTGGCGTGGCCACGCTGGGGCTATCAGGATCATAGTACAACTCTCTGCTTTCAATTTCCAGAGAACCCTTGGGATCAGGGGAAACGGTGGAAAGGCGTAAGCAAAGGTCTTGCACCATGTCATCGAAAAAGCATTCCCTAGGGATCCTCTCTGGGGAAGCCAGCTTGCGTAACGTTGGCATTTCGCATTCACTTCCGTCGCAAAGAGATCCAGGTGAGGCTTGCCCCAACGGGAGAACACTGAGTCGAGCATCTTCTGGTCGAGCTCCCACTCGTGGCAAATTGAGCGCTGTCTGCTTAGCGAGTCTGCCAGGATGTGGTCTACTCCTGGGACATACTCTGCCCGCAGAGAAATGTTGTGCTGGAGTAGCCACCTCCAAATTTGCTGAGATTCGCGAGACAACGTCTTGGATCGAGTACCTCCCTGTTTGTTTAAGTAGTGCATTGTGGTGGTGTTGTCCGTCCTCACAAGCACTGGGAAGCTCCTGATTCGGGGAAGAAATGCCCGAAGAGCTAAGCGTACTGCACGTAACTCTAGCAAATTGATGTGGAGTCGTTTTTCCGCCACTGGCCACTGACCACTGACCTTGTACTTGCAATTCCTGAAGGAACGCTCCCCATCCTTCCAGTGATGCGTCCGTGGTTATGACATAAGGAGAGACTGGGAGTAAAAAAGGAAGGCCTTTGTTCAGGTTGTCGCCCAGAATCCACCATCTCAGAGCCTTTTTCATGACCTGAGTGATCTTGATCCAGTCGTCGAAGGATCCTGTACTTTGGATCCACTGATTTGTTAAAGCTTCCTGTAGAGGTCGCATGTGGAGACGACAATGTGGAATGAGAAATATGTTGGAAGACATCATTCCTAGCAACGACTTGAATAGTCGAACCCTGACTCTCTTTTTGGTCTGAATTTGTACGGCCAGGTTGCTCAGCTTGACCTGACGTTCCTTGGAAGGGAAGGCTTTCTCCTGTTGTGTATCCAATGTCGCTCCTAGGAAATTGAGACGTTGTGATGGACGTAGATTTGACTTTTCCTGGTTGAGCGTTAGACCTAAGTTCTCGAAGAGACGAAGGCAGGCGGTAGAGGATTTGGCCACTCCTGTCCGAGTAGGAGCCTTGACAAGCCAGTCGTCCAGGTAGGGAAAGACTTGATGATGATGCTGGCGAAGGTATGCCGCTACCGGAGACAGACACTTTGTAAAGATGCGTGGAGCTGACTTTAGGCCGAATGGTAAGACTCTGAACTGGTAGTGCCTGCCTGCCACTAAACCTCAAGAATTGTCGATGACTCTTGTGAATGAGGATATGAAAATAGGCATCCTGGAGGTCCAAGGATACCATATAGTCTTTTGAATTGAGCAGGTGTAATACCTCCTGAAGGGTAACCATACGAAAAGACTGCTTTTTGAGGTATTTGTTTAGGTTTCTCAAATCCAGTATCAGTCTCCACTGCTTCTTCTCCTTTTTTCTGATCAGGAAGAATCGGGAGTAGAATCCTCTCCCCTTTTGTTCTCGAGGAACTCTTTCTACTGCCTTTTTCTGAAGCATTAGCAAGAGTTCCTGTTGAAGTATGTTTAGATTTTTGTGTTGCGCCGGACATGGTGGATTTGGAGGAGGATGTTCCAGAAACTCCAGAGTGTGTCCGAAGCGGACTAACTGCAACACCCAACGATCTGTAGTAATTTTCTTCCAATTGTGAAGGAAGTTGGTAATTTTTCCTCCAACTACGAATTGTGGAGAAGAGGTGGAGGCCAGCTGGAGAAAGCAGTCATTGACGTCTGTTAGTGTCTTTCTTTCCTCCTCTTCCTCGAAAGGACGACTTGTTATATGAGGATTGTCCTTGGTGTTGTTGCCTCTGCTGATATTGATTTTTAAGTAACAAGGGAGACCCAACAGATAGCTAAGCACCATGGGTATAACAACGTTATAGTGAACAAAACGGTTCTTAGCTTATTTCGAAATCAACACACAAATGTTGTATAGAAACACAATGGAAAACTATACACGTTTATAAAATTTCCAAACCCAGCCGGGAAAGGATTTTATTTTATAAAGAAACAATGTTCAATTCAGTAATCAATTCGTAATCACAAGACACAAGCCTGTGTCGTACATGAAAAGAAGGAAACAGAAAGATAGCATAAGGGTGAAAGGGGTGTCTATCAGGCAAAGAGCGAGAGCAAAGACAGGGTACTGTATTTAGGTAAAAGATCAATCACAGTATCTCCTGGAGTGGAACATAAACAATCTTATTGGTCAATGTTCATAACCATAAACCCACTCATGGGTGTCGACGTTTCGATCCCTATTGCTCGAAAAATTACATGGGATCATCATCAGGACATTTATAATGAACAAAACATGCCTGATTGTAAAAGAAGCCAAGAGGAGAAATGAAAAAAGCGGTATCTTCATGTACGACACAGGCTTGTGTCTTGTGATTACGAATTGATTACTGAATTGAACATTGTTTCTTTATAAAATAAAATCCTTTCCCGGCTGGGTTTGGAAATTTTATAAACGTGTATAGTTTTCCATTGTGTTTCTATACAACATTTGTGTGTTGATTTCGAAATAAGCTAAGAACCGTTTTGTTCACTATATCTGCTGATATTGAGGCTTGTACTGCTGGGAAGAATTATAAGAGGACTTGTAACCTTGATAGTTGCCACGAGACTGTTGTCCTCGACCTCTGGAGCCTCGAAAGGAATTCTGCTTGAATTGTAGAGAGCCTAGGGCTTTCGCCGTTTCGGTATCCTTCTTAATGCCTTGCAGCATGTCATCAATATGTTCACCGAAAAGGCGCTCCCCATCAAAAGGCATGTCGCGGACTTTGGATTGCACTTCAGGCCGGAATGCTGTGGCTTTAAGCCAGCCCTGGCGTCTTAAAACTGCTGCTCCCGCCAATTGACGGAACCCTGTGGAAGCAATATCCAGGGCCACCTCTATCATCTCTGAAGCAGAGCGTTCACCCTCCAGCAAAATCTTTTTAACCTCGTCTTTCTGGTCTTCTGGAATCGCCCCCAGATATGGGGCTATATCTGCCCATATCTGTCGATTATAGCGACCTAGTAAAGCCAGAGAATTTGCAGCCCTGATTGATAGGGCGGACATGGAGGAAAATCTCTTGCCAATGGCGTCAAGCTTTCTCCCTTCTTTATCAGGAGGAGCGGTCATTGTCGCTGACGGATTGCTGGACTTCCGCTGAGCGGCTTGAGATATAACTGAATCAGGTTTAGTTTGACCAGTCAAACATGCGGGTGCAGTGTCTGGGGCTTTGTATTTCTTTTCAAGTCTAGCTGGCACTGGAATGAGAGAGAGAGGAGTTTATTATTTTTTGTCCTTGCTCCCATATGTAGTCGATTATCATCAGAATCCATATCATCGTCATCATGTATTTCGCCTTCTTCATCCTGGGCCTCATCAATTCCCATTTCTTCCTCATATTCTTCCTCATCCGTTGAATTTTGAGGAGGAAATGTCTCTTGTTCCTGATGCACATCCCGCGGGAGAGGCCGCTGTCGATGTTTAGGAGTTTGGGTTTCCTGTGGTACCTGTACACCAGAGGCAGGAGCAGATGATGGAAATCTTTGTTTATAATCTGAAATTAGAAATTGTAGGTCAGAAACAATTGAAGCTGGAAGGCACACCATAGGTTGAACCGTGGTATGCTCTTGAACTGATTCCTGAATTGTAATTTCCTCAAAATCTTCGCAGTCCGAACTCTCCTGAATTTTGATGTTTAGATGAGGGGGACTTGATGCTATGGGAAACATGGACTGATCTTCTGGATCTTCCGTTTCTAGAAAATGCGTTGGCAACAACTGTTGGACCTTTATTTGGATGTTGAATCTTGCAGCCGCTCTTCCTACGATATTATGGAATCCCCCTAAGTCCTCAGGGGTTGAATCGTCCTGTACTTGGTCTGGGGATATTGGATCTGGGTTAGCTGGGTGAGGTCATCTCTGGTGTGACCAAACGTGACGACATTTTAAAATGTGTATATATACACTTCAATGAGGGAGAGCCTTTGGAGTGTAAATCCCTTGACGCGGTGTCTTCGTCGACGACGACGATGACCTCGTCGACGGCGGCGTCAACACTGTAGCATTCGACGACGACGCCGTCGACGGTCTCGTCGTCGACGGTCTCGACGTCGACGGTCCGGTCGACGACGGTGTCCTCGCCGACGAGGAACTCGTCGACGGTTGTATCTTCGTCGACGATGGGATCTTCGTCGACGATGGGATCTTCGTCGACGATGGGATCTTCGTCGACGATGGGATCTTCGTCGACGATGGGATCTTCGTCGACGATGGGATCTTCGTCGACGGGGAAGTCCTCGTCGACGGTGGGATTTTCGTCGACGCTGGAAGCTTTGCTTTCGCCGACGATGAAGCAGACGTCGACGGGAGCGCTGTCAAAGGCGACGACGACAACTTTTTGACAGGAATGACAGAAGATATTGACCTACCCATCGTCGACGTGGTAGTAGTCGATGCCATGGAGAAAGTAGACGCCGTGGATGTCGAAATGGAGACTGTCGACAACGTCACAGGCAGGCTAGACGACATTACAGCAGGCTTTTTGAATTCTGTCATCTGAAGAGAAGGCTTGACCTTAGGATGACCCTCAATAGACTTTGGCTTCTTGAGAGGAGGCGCCACAGACTTATCTGGAGATGACTGCC
Source organism: Lissotriton helveticus (assembly GCF_964261635.1). Classification (NCBI taxonomy): domain Eukaryota; kingdom Metazoa; phylum Chordata; class Amphibia; order Caudata; family Salamandridae; genus Lissotriton; species Lissotriton helveticus. Next base: position 1,759,908,485 of record NC_136059.1, read on the forward strand.
CAGGCCTTTTTGAAGCAGAGTGGAAGCTCCTGAATGAACACTCGCTCTCACCTGAGGAGACTACCTGCTCTTTGTTTTTAAGTCTCTGGAGCCACAGAAGCAGTCGCCCTTCCCTGTCCTTCAATGTCTTGACCGGGAGAGTGCGACAAATCTTACATTCCTTGACAGAATGCTGAGGATAGAGGCAATACAGGCAATCTTCATGTTTGTCCTCTATATGTAACCTCATTTTACTACAAGAGGCACAGGGTCTAAAAAGCCCTTTTTTAGGAGTAGTAGCCATATTGACTACCAAAACTTGAAGAATAAAGGGATAAAAGGAGAATATCCAAAGATATATGAAGAAAACCTGAGCAGAGCTCAGTGGAGACTCCCTTCAGCACGACGTGCGGTAGAAAATCTGAGGGACAAGGGCTCCTTCCAGGAAGGTCAGGAGGGTGATAAGAGCTGATTGGCTACTGGCCAAAGTTTGGTCCTTTTTACATAAGGACCTAGATAGGCTACTAATGTGAGGCCTCTGGCCTAGTACTAAGTATATGTCCATGTGACATTACTATAATTTTTTACGGGGGACTCCCACCCCGACGACGGGGAATGATTCAGGCATGTGAATCTATGAAAGATACCCATAATACTGGATAAACATTGTTTTTTTTTTTTTTATAGATCAGGCAATCACGGCCGCACACATCTGGAAAATACCCAGACTGCCTAAACCACACAGACCAGTTGGTGTATACATCTCCCTGGTTGTGAGGTCCACGATTGGCGGTAGGGACAGGGTGGAACTGCGACACGGTCTCTCCACACGGCTAGGTAACCCGAACTTTCCACAGGCTGCCACGGGCTCAGCGTTTAGGATATGGCAGGAAGCTAACTGCAAACAAGTGGGGGACATGTTTGACATAGATGGGCATATGGGCTTCCCTACACTGCAGACATATGACCTCCCCGACACAGCACAATGGAAATATCTGACCGCACTACACTGGGTGACCCAACCATGGATCCGTTCACATGCTAGTAGGATACTGACAGCATTCGAGAAGTGGATTCTCACTCGCTTCACAGATATGAAACTACTATTGGACCTTTATGCCTTTCTGGTAACACCTCTGTGCCCCCTCGAGTAACCTGTGCAAGCTAGATGCGAGGGAGAATGTGGGTGCCTCTTCACAGATCGAGACTGGAGTAACATTTTACACTGGGAGCAGACCTCCACTCTTACCACTAGTAAAGAAATGCTCTTGAAAATTGCCCTCTACTGGTACCTCACCCAAGCAAGGATCGCTACTTGGGACCCTACGGGAGGCAGGCAATGCTGGCATCACTGCAGGCATGAGGGCACACACACACACCTCCTATGCCACAGTCCTAAACTGGAATATTTCTGTGCGGAGGTCTTGGATGTGGCAAACATATTTGCGACAGATATACCCAGATTCCCAAGCTATATATTCCTGGGTCTCCCCAATCCCCTCACCTACCTGCTGCGGTCTAATAGAGGCAGAGCGATCATCCTAGCACTGGGGGTGGCAAAACAGATCCTCCTCGCAAGAAGGGGTACAGAAACAGTGCCCACACACTTGGATTGGCCACACAAAATATTTGATATACTGGGGATGGAAAAGCCGACCACAGTTGCCACACAACTTCTTACCCACTTAGACAAGATGTGGCTAACCTGCTTACAATACGGGTCTGATAAGTTTTGTGAGCTGTTTTGCCCCCCGTATTCACAGATACTGCGTTTGACCTCCACAGTGCAGCCTGCAGAGCATCTATATCCATGTTGGAAGTTTTAGACACCAGGCGCCCACCCTCACGCCTCCTTCTCCCAGTCTTGATACTCTCTATTATATCTCTTTCACACTTTCTACTCTCTTCTACTGTTGTGAGATACATGCCTACTATCCACTACTGAAACACCTCCAGCCGATGGATGTAGGTGGGTTGTTGTGTATCGCTTTTCTATATAAAATCAGTAAAATAAATTTGAATTAAAAAAAGAAAAAGAAGAGTTTAGCTAAAATCAAGCATTTACCTCAAATGTCTGTTTGGGAACAATCAGGAATTATAATGGAAATCGACAAAATTCCTACCAACAGAATTTCTATACTTCACCGGATAAAAACATTACCCGTTTGAATGGCTGGACCTATAACATGAGACAAAAATGTACTAAACCAGGGACCATGCAAAAATCACATTAACTTTGCATGGTTACAGTGTTTATCCTTTCCTGTTTTGGGTGATCAGCCTGCCCACCACACAAGTGAATTTTCTTTTACATACTACCAGAGAGCCCGTGTGCCTTCTATAGAGCTGCATATTCTCTTTTGCTTATGTGTTTCATTCACAGGAACATAACACAAAGGGTTAATGTGCTTGCTGCTGAGTGTCTAGCCTTCTCTGCACAGGTTATAAGACCTCTATCATAGATCGCATGTACATGCAACATAGATGTAGAGGTTTCAATTTCTAATTTCAGCGGGCCTACTTAGTGAGTTAATGCAACAGCTACTAGTAAGTAAACATTAAGTCACAGGTTTCTATCTTAACACTGACCCAGATGTTTCTATCCCACTTAACACATACAGCACTGAGTTGGGTAAAAATGAAAAATTAATAAATTATAGCCACAACAAACTAAATTGTTTGAATCTTTATGTTCATACTTCTATGCTTTAAAACTAGAGTGTCCATCATATGCCCAAGAAGAAAGAATCCAAGCCAGATTTTCAGAAACAGTACTATCTGTCTTAGCTGCATCTAAATTCATGTTAAATGATGGATATCCTGAAAATCTGGCATCCATGGATCTAACGCAGCTGTGGAATGGGGCCGATAATAAAAAGTAATGAAAGGCACATAACTAGTGACCAACATTTCACAAGCATGCAGAAAAAAAGCCCTTGTCTGAATTTGTGTCTAGACCCTATACCAGAACGTTGGCTGGAATGGCAGGCAGGTCTTCATTTAATGCCTACAATAAGCCAAGCTAATATATAATAATTTAAAAAAATCCGGAAAATAAGCAAAAGCCACGATTTCATCACTTTGGTAACAATATATGTGTAAGAAACATAATTTAGTTATAGATTCCTTACCTTGGAATTAGCTAGGTATCAGACTGGATCTGGAAAGTTTTGTCAGCAGTACACATGAGTCGAAAGATGGTGGTCGGCTCCGTGTTCGCCGTAGTGGTAGCCGGGATGACGTCGCGGTAGCTACTTCAACGCCACCCTTGCACACAGACGTCCGTTCTGTACACTACTTTCCATGCCAGAAGCGCAGAGCCATGCAAGACACTGACCACTGGTGCACAAAACTAGGGCCCTGAAAGGAAATCCTTAACCCTAGAAGTCAGTTCGCAGAACGGGGAGGATGGGTGGGGCGGTAAGGAATGTATAAGTAACCTATGTTTCTTACAGATAATTTGTTTCCAAAGGTAAGTAACTTGTTCATCCGAAAGAAACAGTTATAGATTCCTTACCTTAGAATAGATATCCCAGCAATACCAACCCCGGAGGTGGGTCTGCGAACCAAGTTCACACCAGAAAGTCCTGGAGAACAGAACGACCAAAGAAGCCATCTCTCCGGACTTGGCTGACCAGGCAGGAGAGTCTCGTGAACGGGTGCAGCAATGCCCACATAGCTGTCTGACAGATGTCATTAAGGGGGACTCCACGTCCCAAAGCAGTGGTAGCTGCCGTTGCCCTGGTGGAATGGGCACGCAACCCCATGGCGGCTCCTCCTTTGCCAAGAAATAAGCTTCAATGCACAAAAAGACCCATCTAGAAATGGCTAGTTTGTGAACAGCCCAAACTTTTTCGGTACCCATGTAGCAAACAAAGAGCTGGTCACCCACCCGAAAATGTTTTGTGAGATCAAAGTAAAAAGAAGCGCATGCTTTGGATCCATATGGTGGAGCCTCTCCTTCTTTGGAAGGATGCGGAGGCGGAAAGAAAGTGGGCAAAAAGATGGTCTGTCCAATACGGACAGGAGTAACCACTTTGGGAAGGAAAGAAGGAAGAGTTTGAAGGACTACCATGTCCGGAAGAACAGTCAGAAAAGGAGGTTTAGAAGAAAGAGCTTGGAGCTCACTTACCCTGCGCGCAGGGGGATAGCCAAGAGATGGGTAGTTTTCAAAGTCAGAAGCCAGAGAGGACGGTTATGTAGCGGCTCAAAGGGAGCGCACATAAGATATGTAAGAACCAAATTCAAGTCCCACTGGGGCATTACAAAGGGAACAGGAGGAAAAAGATGAGTAATGCCCTTAAGGAAGCGATTTACAACAGGGGACTTGAAAAGAGAAGGCCGATCAGGAAGCCTAAGAAAGGCTGAAATGGCTGAGTGGTAGCCTTTTAGAGTAGGCTGGCAAAAAGAACCTTACACGGATGTGGTCTGGTACAGAAATACAATTGTTTTCTGCCATTCAAACTCTCAACGCTGTAAATGACAGAATACAATTCACCCACACAATCAGCCCCACAAGAATTGCGTTTCTTGATGTAGACATCCAATTGAAAGAAAATGTTCTGGAAACATCCATATACACCAAACCCACCGACCGCAACAATTTTCTCCACCATACCAGTTTTCACCAACCCAGTTTAAAAAGACACTTACCATATTCACAACTATTACGAGCTAAAAGGATTTCTTCCACAGTTGACAATTACAATCAAGACAGCAGAATGATCATAAACAAATTCTTAAAAAGAGGCTATCCAGTTCAACTAGTAGAAACAGCACACGAGAAAGTAACCAAAATTGAACGGAGTACTTAACTCAAGTCTAAAGTCACCACACAAGCTACAGCTACACGCAGCGTGTTTGTTTCTAAATTCTCAACTGCAAGCAAAACCATTAAAAATATCATCAAGAACCACTGGCAAGTGTTACAACTAGAACCTGATTTTAATCAGATTTTCCAACAACAACCGATATTCGCATACCAAAGATCTAAGAATCTTCAACAGATGCTCAAACCACGCCAAGAGACAACTCAAATTTATAAAGGAACGATCCCTTGCCACAACTGTGTGAACTGCAATAGTATCATTCTCGGCAACACTGCTCTACACCCTTCACAAGGGACTCCGATTTGGCTGAAAGTGAACGCAACTTTGGATACAGGCAACGTCGTTTATCTTTTAAAATGCCCATGTGGTCTCCCATACGTGGGGAAAACTGAACGAAAGATCAAAACCAGACTAACTGAACATCGCAGCAATATCCAAACAAAGAACATGAAATCAAGCCTAGCTGTTCACTACACGCAGCATAACCATACACTCAGCCAAATTCGCTTCCAAATCCTGGAGGTTGTGAAAAAACCTATTGGTATTGACCCCAAGAAGTACCTCTTACAAAGAGAACTATTTTGGATTCATAAGATGCAAGCCATTGCTCCCAAAGGACTCAATGAAAGACTGTAATACAGTAGCTTCCTCTGATCCGCCCATCATGTACCTGATTGAACTATATTGTTTTCTCTAATGGCAGCTTCTAATCTTCTCTTCTTTTTTCTTACCTTTTTCTTTCCCTTTTTAGGTCTCGCGACCTATCGATGCGCGCAAGCGCATCGAGCGGAGCGAGAATTCAAGTAGCCAAATTCCTCGTCAAACTAAGGGCTTTCCGCTGGCGTTTTGTTTACGTTCACGTGAATCACGTGATCAAACACGAACGCACATCAGCCTCTCTCTCCCTCCTATCGGCCATACTTTCAGCTCCAGCACCTCCCCTCTCTCCTCCCCTCTCTCCCCGCACACAGCCTTCCTTGGATTTCTCCTCCCCCTCCCCAGCCAGCTTCCCCCAGGCCGTGTTCCCTCCCCTGCTACCCCATCCTCACTCATCCCTCGCACCCCCTCCTCCTTCAGGCCCCCACCATTTGCTTTTGCTCGTGTTATCAGACTCACGACCTCCGCGCCAGTTTGAGATCTCACGAGATAACGCCGGATTTCTCCAACTTTACAAAACTTCGGAGCACTAACTTGTGCTACACAAATTAAACATCGGCACATATTTTCCTCACTTTGTTACTTTAATTCTGTGATCTAAATCTTCACAGTTTAAGTTAAAATGACAAGATTGTCAACACGCTGTTGTGAAAGCCTAGAAATGTTTACGTTACTCAACTCAGCGCGAGCTTTTCTCTAATTGACGAGTCTCGGTGAGCCCGCCCAGCAGAGCCCCAGACAGACAGCACCTGGTGCGGGTGACCTCTGGCTTCAGGGCACTTTGGAGAAATGAAGTGCTCTGCAGTCTGCACAGTGCATATGAAAACAACACTTCGAAAGAAGGCGCTGGCGAAATATGTAAAAAGGCCGACGTAATTCACTTGCTAGCTGGCGTTTTGCATTACGCTTTTTACACAGAATTCTGTAAAATTACGCGGCGTGGTATCACTGGGGTTGATTCAATTACACCTCAGACAGCGGGAACGCCAAACAAGCATTGGCATTGCCAATAGGTCTCGCTTGTGGGACCTTATAAGTATTTAGTTTTGCAGCACAATATCCTTGGTGCAACAAGGATATTGTGCTGCAAAACTAAATACTTATAAGGTCCCACAAGCGAGACCTATTGGCAATGCCAATGCTTGTTCTTATCCTTATCTTTTCTGTTTTTTACCCTCTTACTGTTTAGATCCCCGGCTACATCCTGTTTCATCCCCTTAGCCAGTATTTTTTCCATTTTTATTCACCTTCTCCATATTTCGTTTTCTATTTCTTTCTTATTTCTTCGTTTCTGTGTTCCTCTTTTTTTGGTATATCTCGTTCAGTTCCCACATTCAACCCTATATTCATGTAAATGTTCATCTTTTACACGTTGATTATTGTTCAACTGCTCGTTTTATTACGCTTTATTTCTTTCACTACTTCATTTCACTATTCCCTCGCACCACTTCCGGATTCATCTTAACCTAACAGCGCACGTCTGTTCTCAATGTCTTCTGCACGGACTACGTCAGTCCCATTTCTATATCCCTGCTCTGGTTGTTCCGATATTCTAATCACAACGCTTCCCTTGACGGGAAGACACGTTCTTGATCCACTGGTCACTCTGGTAAGCTTTTGTTTTCTGCCCCGCACTTTTGATAGGTTTCGTTTAGCTTTTACACCATTTAGGGTAGAATAATTGAGCACTTATTTCCGCCGTGCACTTTTTTATAACCCTCCCTTTCACCAATCATGCCGTATGCGCTACAAAAGGCGCCTGTTGAACCCACCCGTTACACGTCCGATTACGCTGTGCACACCTATGCACGTTTTCGCCACCGGATTTATTCAGTCACAAGGCACGTTCTTTCACTCGGTTCTACTCGCTCCCACTCGCTCCCTTTCTACTCCCGCACTCACCGACCACCACACACCCTACCCACCCTTCCCTTTGTTTTACCCTCTTCCCCTTCCCTTTCCCCCCCCGTTCACCCTTTTCTTTACTTCGTACGTTCTTGTAACTCGGCACTCGTTCCCCTTCGGTTTAGACTAGCCTTGGCCTCCTGCTCATTCCACTTACCCCCGGTTTGTTTTCTTTTACATACTTAACCCCCTGAAGAAGAGCCTCTTCGGCTCGAAATGCAATGGGGTGAATATGTACTGCGATGAAAATCGACTTTTCGTTTGAATCTATGATGCTTTGAGACAAAGATTCACGTTTGAAATAACGCATTATTGATCTAACACGTGGACACTTTGAATAAAATTGTTGACCACCATTCTTTTGCCAAGACGCATCAATTAAATCGTCCTATCTTGTTACTTTTGCTTCGTTTGGCGTGCTCAAGAGTCCCCACCTTACCCTTGTAAGGTTCTTTTTGCCAGTTTACGCCAGCACCTCCTAGACAGTAGGTGAACCTCCTGAGCACCCCGACCTCATGAACTTTCATTACGCTCATCATCACCTATCTACTACATGTGAGTGCAGCGACTCCCCTACCTCCATTGAGCCTTTTAGAGTACCTAGAGCAGAGCCCTGCTGGGCCAAAGAAAGAAGGAACAAGAGAACCTCAGAAAGAGAGGCGGAAGGGGGATCCACAGCCTTTGCTGTGCACCATGCCACAAATTTGTTCCATCTGCAGGCATATACCATCTAGTGGAGGGATGCCTGGCTGCCAAGATAACATCACAGACTTCGGGAGGAAGGTCGAAAGCTGTCAACTGTCGCAGCTCAATCTCCACGCAAGGAGCTGGAGGCTGGACAGGTTCAGGTGGAGGATGGTCCCCTGCTGCTGCGACAGAAGATCCTGCTGAAGAGGCAGTCAGATCGGAGAATCTATGACCATGCGCAATAGCTCCGGATACCAGACTCTTCGTGAACAATCCAGAGCCACAAGAATGACTTGGGCACAGTCGCGCTTGATCTTCTTCAGCACTCTGGGCAGAAGTGGTATGGGCGGAAAGGCACATAGAGGACCGCAACTCCACTTGCAACGAAAAGCGTTGCAGAGTGAGTGCCGCCTTGGAAATTCCAAAGCGCAGAATTGCTGACATTGCGCATTGTCTTCAGTGGAGAATAGACATAACCAAGGCTCTCCCCACTGTTGAAAGAGACCTTGCACCAACTCCGAGTGAAGACGCCGTTTGTGATCCATCATGCACCTGCGGCTGAGTTTGTCCACCCTGGCGATCAGCGAACCTGCAAAGGGGTTTAGCCACCAGGCATATGCCCGGATGTTCCAGCCATGTCTAGAGATGGAGAGCCTCCTGATATAGGGTCCACGACCACACTCTGCCCTGTTTGTTGCAGTACCACATGGTAGTGGTGTTGTCTGTTAACACCTGCAGTACTCTTCCACGGACAGTGTGAAGGAATGCTTTGAGACTAACCGTCTCAAAAGCTCCCAAAGGTTCATGTGGAGCCCGGACTCCGCCGGAGACCAGAGGCCTCTGATGTCCGTCTCCCCATGTGGCCGCCCTATCCTAGAAGTGATGCATCGGTCACCCCTGTGAACTCTGGTTGGGGAAGGGAGAGGGATCTGCGGTCGACTCAATCCTGGTTCGTTAGCCACCACTGCAACTGGTATTCAGTGCCCTCCGAGATCTGGACGCAATTGGACATGTTACCCTGATGTTGTGCCCACTGAACTTCAGGTCCCACTGCAGAACCTGCAAATGCCATCTGGCATGGTCCACCAGCAGGATGCAGGAGGCTATCTGGCCCAGTAGCCTGGGGGTCATCCTGACTGAAACCCGGGATAGAGGCTGATAGATCAGAATCATAGCCCGAATATCTGGGACTCGCGGTTCAGGAGGATAGACCTGAAACTGAGTCGTGTCCAGATCCACTCCAATGAATAGAAGTTTCTGAGAGGGAGTCAGGTGCAACTTCGGCACGTTGATGGAGAACCCCAGTGAATGCAGGAGGTCGGCTGTAGTCTGGAGGTGGGAGACAACAGCCTGGGGTGAATTCACCTTCAACAGCCAGTTGTCGAGACGGGGGAAGACTGGAACCCCGGATCTGCGCAGATAAGCTGCGACCACCGCCATCACTTTTGTGAACACCCGAGGGCCGCTGGTAAGGCCAAAGGGGAGCACGGAAAATGCTTGTGTCCTACTGTGAACCGTAGGCGATTCCGGCGGGTCTGCAGGACAGGGATGTGAAAATAGGCGTCCTGCAAGTCCAACGCTACCTTCCAGTCTCCAGGGTCGAGGGCAGACAGGACCTGGACTAGCGTCAACATTCTGAACTTCTCCTTCCAGAGGAAACGGTGGATGTTACTGAGATCTAAGCTAGGACGCATTCCTTTATCCTTCTTGGGCACCAGAAAGTAGTGGGAGTAGCAACCACAACCTACTTCTGGGGCAGGAACTCGCTGGATGGCTCCCTTGGCCAAGAGAGCAATGACTTGCGAGGGGAAGTATCAAAGGGGAGGGAGTAGCCCCTTCTGAGTATTTGCAAAACCCACCTGTCCGACGTGATGGTGTGCCGGTGGGGGAGGTGATGGCGAATCCTGCCACCCACTGACAATTGGTGGCCCTGAAAGGTCGGACTAGGAGCGTTTGGAGGCTGCTGCAGAGGGGGCAGTGGTGGACTTGCCCGCTCGCTGGACCCCAGAACCACAACGGTGGTTACCACGTCCCCGGCCGCGCAGAGGATGAACAGCTTGCGCCGGCCTGTGGCCCTGGGTGAGACGTAGTGGGGTACCCCTTCTATAGCCACGAAAGAGGTGAAAAACAGACTGAGCAGGGAGAGTGGTGGAGAGGCCCAAGGACTTGTCCGTAGCCCGTGAATCCTTGAAGCGCTCTAATGCGCTCTCTGCCTTGTCGCCTAACAGGCGACGGCCATCAAAGAGCATGTCCATAAGGGTAGCTTGGACATCACCAGAAAAGTCAGTCGAACTCAGCCAGGCAGAGTCGTCGAAGGACTAGAGACGTGGAAATCGCCCTGCCTAGCGAGTCGGCGGTATCCAGTCCACAGCGAATGGTAAACTTGGCTGAGTCTCTTCCCTCTGCAACTGCACGGGAGAGTACGGTCTCCTCCGGGAATTGGAGCAGCACTTGCACCACCGTATCCCACACAGAGTGGATGTAACAGCCCAACAGACATGCAGTGTTAACCGACCGCAGTCCGAAGCTGGAGGAAAAAAACATCTTCCCAAGATGGTCCAGCTTTTTGGATTCCCTATCAGGTGGTGCGTTAGGGAATGCGCCTTTGGATGTGGAGGCTTGGACCACCAAACTCTCAAGGGTGGGGTGTTGGGAGAGGAAAGTGGGGTCGACCGGAGTCGGGCAATCATCCTATCCACAGGAGCCCCTGTGTTGGGCCTGGAACAGGTGCCCAAAAGGATATCAGTGAGGGTTTAATTAAATGGTAGCAGGGGCTTCGAAGAGCTCACTGCTGGTTGAAGCACCTCTATCAGGAGGTTAGTCCTGACTGCCACCGTAGGTAGGTTGAGAGCCTCGGCTGCCCTACGCAACACCACGGCGCAAGACGCTCCCTCCTCCGTAGCCACAGTAGGAGGAGACAACATGCCAAGGTCTGGTGATGTATCCAGACAACTGGCTTCTCCCAGTTCCTCTCTCCAGTCCAGTTCGTAACCTAGCTCCCAGTCCTCCTCATCCTTCTCTGGCTGCCAATCTGGTCTCAAAGAGCCAGGGTAGAAAAGGGGCACAAAAGTACCTGTCAGCACCAGATCCTGCGTCAGTTGACGCCGGTCCTTCTCCGTGTCTACTTCGAGGTGGAGGCCGGAGTAGACGCCAGCTGGGGACACAACCCGCGTCTGCTGCGCACGTGATGCCAGTGGAATCGGCGCTGGGGGAGGTGTAATCAGGTCAACCGGCGCCGATCAGGATCTGGGCCTGGATCAAAGGGGGCCGTGTGGTGCCGGGGCCGAAGCCGGCTTCAAAGGCACAGGGTCAACAGCTTAGTCCACGGGGCCTGAAGGCACGCCAGTGGAGTCGGGCTGCCCAAAGGTGGCATGCATCACTTTGTAAAAGGTATGAAGCTGGGCTGGGGTTGCTCCGGGTCCCAGGAAGGGAGGGAAACTCTGAGTCGAACCTTTGGGCTCTGCACACGGAGCCGCGGAAGGGGCACCACCCACATCCCTTGTCACGGTCGACCGACGGGAAGAAGTTACAGAGCAACGGTGCTTTTCGACTTCTTGTGCTTTGACTTACCTGAGGAGTGCAAAGACTTTGAAGATTACTTGTGGTGGTGACTCGGCGACCACTCCCTCGACCTCCCACGCGACCGGGACCTCGAACGGCACAGAGTCGACTGCCGGGCCTCGAGAAACTTTCGGGACCGCTGCTGAAAAGACTTCAGATTCATGGTTCGGCAATCAGAGCACCACTTGGGGTCGTGGATGTGCTCCAGGCAAAACAGGCATACTTCAGCTGCAGGAGCCGCATGCCTTGAAACCAGGCATCCCTGACGTGCACCAGGAATTGATTAAACATCGACAAAAGTCATCAAAAAGTCAAACAGTCGGGGGGGGGGGGGGCGTGGCTAGCCAACAGCCAAGATGGCCGCACTCCGAGAGCTCTGTGACTAAAGAGCCTTCCTCTCCAAATCCGATTACTTATCCGCATTTTTTGCAGTTACCACCCGACATGAACAGAAGGGTCTAGCTGTCCTGTACACTCGGCAGTCATCCGCATCTCCCGGCGTGCTTCTCCGGAGGAGCTACACCGTGCGGAACGCCGCGGCCTGATTTGGCGCCTGAAGCAGGGGACTCGAGTGCGGAACGAACCCAGCAACGCTCCGGCACTGCAGCGGCCGGCATCTCCCGCAAGTAAGCGGCACCCAGAGAAAAGCGAGCGGAGGTGTCTATCGCCTAATTCCCGACAGGGCACTCTGCCCAGGCTGAGCGCACTCACACACGCGTTCCGGAGAGCGCCGTGCGAAACACCGCGGCCTGATTTGGCGCCTGAGGCAGGGGACTCGAGTGCGGGACGAACCCAGCAACACTCCGGCACTGCAGCGGCCGTCTTCTCCCGCAAGTAAGAGACACCCAGAGAAAAGCGAGCGGAGGTGTCTGTCGCCTAATTCCCAACAGGGAAATCTACCCAGGCTAAGCCCTCACTCACACCACCCCCTTGACCCTCCCTGGGAAACCCTCCCTTTCTTCTTGGGCATAAGCCCTTTGGGGGAGCCCCATTCGATGTGTGTTTATATAAAACATTTAGTGATTTTAGTAATTTTTTTGTGTGATTTTTAGTGATAGTCAATAAGGTGTCGGCATCTAATTATAATACTAACCCCTTAATCTGAATAATTTAATTTCTTAATTGGTCGTGTACAGCATCGTAGTAGTGTATGATTCACTTTTTGATAACTACCTCTCCTCCCCCCCTGGCCTGATTTTCTCCTTCTCCTTTTCCGGTCTCTGTATCGGTATACAACCTTTACAACGCAACTTTTACCACGACCTACCATTACCACGCATTTTTTACAACGCAGGATCCATTACAACGCATACCATTACCACGCATGTATTTACAACACAGGTACTTTTACAACGCATACCATTACAACGTAAGTATTGGTAAGTATATTATTTTATTAAAAATATTATTTGGGTTTTTTGGTAAAGGGGTATTTTTAGGGTTCAGGGTAAGTTTTGGGTTTTTGGGTAAAGGGGTATTTTTAGGGTTCAGGGTCAGTTTTCAGTTTTTGGGTAAAGGGGTATTTTTAGGGTTTAGGGTCAGTTTTCAGTTTTTGGGTAAAGGGGTATTTTTAGGGTTTAGGGTCAGTTTTCAGTTTTTGGGTAAAGGCGTATTTTTAGGGTTCAGGGTCAGTTTTCAGTTTTTGGGTAAAGGGGTATTTTTAGGGTCAGTTTTCAGTTTTTGGGTAAAGGGGTATTTTTAGGGTTCAGGGTCAGTTTTCAGTTTTTGGGTAAAGGGGTATTTTTAGGGTTCAGGGTCAGTTTTCAGTTTTTGGGTAAAGGGGTATTTTTAGGGTTCAGGGTCAGTTTTCAGTTTTTGGGTAAAGGGGTATTTTTATCGTGGAACATTAATGGATTACGGTGTAGCAGAAGACAGCGTCTAGTTTTGAAGTATCTTGAGCAATCTACCGCCCAGATTTTTTTTATCCAGGAAACCCACCGTAGCCATGTAGAGACCAAAGAAGTTTTTGGTAGATACAAATGGATAGAGCATTTCATCTGCTCCCAAAATACGACACATAATAAGGGGGTGGCAGTACTGATTAGGAAGGGAGTCTCCAACGTCATTAAAAAAGTAACAACTGACGCTTCTGGTAGGTGGATCTTGGTGCAGGCTCAGGTGGGGGGGACTGAGATCGCTATGGTGTCATATTATGGGCCAAATATAGATGATCCCGGTTATCTTCTCAAAATCCAGGCTATACTAACTGAAGTCACAACCCCAATAATATTAGGGGGGGATTTTAATGTTCTATTAGATCCTGTTAGGGATAGATCTAACCATAGTAAATATGTAGCTGCACCGCGCACTCGGAGAACAATGATTAATATGATCCATGATTTGGGCCTAGTGGACGTATGGGAAGCCAAGGGAGGAACAGGATTAAGGTTCACCTATTTTAGCAAAAAACATGGCCATTCCTCCAGAATTGATTATATTTTAACAGACGCAGTTGGGTAGAAAATATGGAGGATATCTTTGTTCAGCCATCTATCGTCTCAGATCATGCACCTATAATATTTACTTATGTAGGCAGCATAGCTAAATCATCTCCCCGTTGGACGTTAAGTAGAGACATACTGGTAGATCCAGATCTGATCATCAGGATCAAGGAATCCACAATCAGATTCTTTTTAGATAATGTAGGGTCAACAACCCCTGACGGTGTGGGAGGCTTTTAAGGCCTATATCCGGGGAGAATTCCACAGCTTCACATCTTCTAAAAATAAGAATAGGATAAAATTCCAAAAAATTGAATTTGAGATATCTAGACTTGAGAACTCTAGGCTGAACTGCCAACCAGAAGCCCTCCCCTCTATTCTTAAAGAACTAGAACGAATTTGCCTAGACTATCGAGGCAAGCTGGAGGAAAAAGTAAAAGCTAAATGGAATGCTCATAAAATGGAGCATTACGAATATGGGGAGAGAGCTAGTGCCATATTAGCTTGGAAGTTAAAATCTGACAGGGTTAAAAATAACATTAACCAGCTAGAAGTAGACGAACTTGGTACCATATCTGGTAAGAATGAAGATATGGAGTTAACCTGTTTTCGGAAATTTATAATGAAGAGGCAGGCCCTGTTGTAGACTGCACCCAAGAGTGGCTTAATAATATAGATCTGCAGAGTTTGACCATTGACAGCAAAGAGTTACTCTAAAGACCAATAACAGAGGAAGAGATAAAATTGCATATTGCTAAAATCAAAAACAACAAGGCAGCAGGGACAGACGCACTTCCAGGGGAAGTCTATAAAATCCTGAATAATGCAATAACATCTAGACTTCATGAGTTATTTAACTACATATATATAGGGGGGGGGGGGGAATACCCCCGTCCTGGAAGGAAGCAACTATCATCCTTATACTAAAACCCGGTAAGAGCCCACTGAAGGCAGACTCCTATAGGCCAATCTCCCAGCTTAACGCAGATTATAAGATCTTTACAAGCGTTTTGGCAGGGAGATTGGTCAAGGTGATACCACAGGTAATAGGAGAGGAGCAGAAGGGGTTCACTCTGGGCAGATATATACAGGAACAGACTCTACAATTAATCGGCTGTAGCGATAGCAAAGTCAGAACCACTAGCAGTAGCAGCGTACAACGCCGCTAAGGCGTTTGACCGCATTAGATGGATCTTCCTCTGGGAAACTCTAAGAGTCATGGGATTTGGCCCACTCTTTATACGATCATTAATTAAATGCTATGACGGCGCATCTGCCAATATCCTTCTAAATGGCAAACTAACATCTAGATTCGAAATAAGGAGAGGCACCCGACAAGGGTGCCCGATTTCACCCCTATTATTTAACATTTATATAGAGCCACTGGCGCAAATGCTCAGGCTAGATCCGCAAATAACTCCCTTTCGGGTGCAAGACCTTAATATTAAGCTTGTTCTATACGCGGACGACCTGTTAATATACACTAACAACCCCACTGAGGTCCTCCCAAAGGTCGAGTACTCCCGAAGTGAGTTCGGAAGATTATCCGGTTTTGCAGTTAATACTCTTAAGACCGAGATAATGAGCTGGGGAGTCGATGGCTGGGAAAGACGTGAAGGGCCAGGATTTAAATATTTGGGAATTAGTATAGAGCAAGACCTGATAAACATACCCCTGACTAACCTAAATAGAGTGATAAAGGAAATTGACCATCTTTTCCTTCGGTGGAGAAACCTCCAACTTACAATATATGGGCGTGTAAATATAGTCAAGATGGTAATTTTGCCCAAGTTAACATACCTCTTAGCGCTATTCCCCATGAATTCTCCTCTAAGCTTATCGGGAAAATTCAAAGTAAGATCGGTAGTTTTGTATGGGCCAACAAAACCACCAGACTGTCCTGGAAAAAGCTGAAGAGAAGACTACTACTACTGCTACTGCCTATCTTTTCAGTTTAAAAACATCCAAAATCTTTTGACCAGTCCTTGTAATAACAACTGGGGGATGATTTTAAAAACAATGGCAATACACGAGGGAGGTGGAGAATGTTTTTTGTACAAATTTGGAGCCAGAAGGTTCTTCAAGAAAGTCCGACTGAAGGTCATCCGGGCAGCACTTTATGTATGGCAAAATTTGAAAACTAGATGGGGTATAAAATACTACTCAGACTTTGCCCCAATCTGGGATTCTCCTGGGCTCCGTGAGAGCTTGAAGGATGGTTTGGCGGTGCCAATAGAACTTGCAGGTATAGGTAAATGGTCAGAACTAATATCCGTAGAAGGGGTTTATCCATGGGAGGTCCTGAAAGCAAGAATCGGGGATTCCTTTTCACGGTTTAAATATATACAACTACGCTCATGGTTTGCAGCAGAAAATAACAATATTGGCAGAAACTGGGAAATAGAGCTCAAACTGCAAAATCCCACTCCCTTTAAAAAGGAAGTCGGAGTATGGTATAGGTACCTATTAAATAGAGAAGATATAGAACTTCCTCCACCCTACATGGTATGGAGAATATCAGTATTAGAACAAAGTGCTGCAGAATACTTTCTTCCTTCTATCACAAACCTTTAGAAGTTCGCAAAATCTGCCTCCCTAAAGAAAAACCACTTTTTTACCCTGAATAGGATTTATTACACCCCTTATAAAGTTGCTAAATTTGTAGACAACCCAACCCCCAGATGCCCTAAATGTGGTATGCTTAAAGCAGACGATCTGCATAGGTTTTATGAATGTCCCCAACTTATAGGGTACTGGCAGAACGTAGAACAGGCACTATCAGGTATATTTGGAGAAAAGATCAAATTGGACCCAGCACTAGTTATTTTTGGTTTAAATTCTTCACTTGGAAATTCCATGTCTAGAGCACAGATTGGCCTATTTTTAAACTTAATCCTGTTGGCCCGTAGGGAACTATGTATATTATGGAAAGATCCAGCTGCCCCCCTATATGAGAAGTGGCTTAGAGCCGCACTTGCAACCGCAAGGCTAGACCGTACGGAAGGTAACGTTTGGCCGCCCTTGGTGTGCTGGGGAAAGGCACTAAGGTTGGTTTAAGATCGTCCAAGGATTACACCAAGCCTCGTACAAAGAAGCAGGCCTGGCGGCCCGTAGTGTATGCAGGAACATGGACCATGGGCGTTCAGGATTAAAGGGGTCCAATGTAACGATTGCAGATGCTTACGGTGGTATGAGGACAATAAAAAAAAAAAAAAAAGCCCTCACTCACACAAGCTCCAAAGCACGCCAGAAGAACGCTTGAAGGTACCGGCGCAACCCCAGCGAGTGCACGGGAGCGCGGCAGAGGGGGGAAATAACGTACGGCACCAGCCGGAATAAGACAGACCAGAGATTATCCCGCTGGCAGCTCCTTGTCTCGGCCCCCTGCCGACCTAGACACGGTTCGAACTTTGTCCAGAGGCCCTAACAAGCACCGGGATTTACCTGCCTCGAAGGCCGAATCAAAGGGCATAAGTAACAGCATAACGCAGACTGCGACCGTTCCACGCGGCGCTCCCGACCACAGGAAGGAATAGGCTTGCCAGGGGTGTGTTGGGGACCACGGAGATAGACACTCCAAACAACGCGCCTCCCGTGATGAGTGGCAGGGGAACAAGAGGCCAGTAGGCCTCGAAACTAGAGAACTACGCCTACCATAAGGACCCGCCGGACACTGGGAAGGGAGATCCTACTCGGACACCGCCCCAACCCACGGGGGACACGAATACAACAGAAAAAGTCACCCTTCATGATGTCATGGCGGCCCTGAAGACAATGCAATCCTCAATGGGAACGATCTCAACAGAGGTCTCCCTGATCAGAGCTGATTTTGCGAAAATGTCGGACCGTATGGTGGAGGTCGAAAAAACAACTACCGACCTCGTGGGGGACACATCTGACCTGCAGTGTAGAGTCCAAAAACTAGAAGCCGACAACCTCATGCTAAAAGCGAAGCTGGACGACCAAGAAGGTTGCTCGAGACGTAATAATATACGCCTGATTGGCGTACCGGAATCCGAACGCGGCCCTGCCCTAGACCTCTACGTTGAGGACCTCATCTACAAACAGCTACAACCCAAAGGTCTCTCCAACTATTTCTCAGTGGAGCGGGCCCACCGAGTACCTGGAGGACAGCCGAAACCCGGGCCCCACCCTGCCCAATACTAGCCCGCATTTTCAACTTTAGGGACCGGGACGCCATTTTACAAGCAGCACGCACTCGCCCACCGCTCAAAATCGGTAACTCTGAAATCCACTTCTATCCCGACTACACGGCGGCAGTAGCCCAGCAGCGACGGAGCTTCACGGAGGTTAAGAAAGAACTACGTGCTCGGTAACTCAAGTACTCGATGATTTTTCCAGCGAAATTGCGTGTGAAATCTGAAGGTAAAACATGGTTCTTTGACTCGCCGCAGGAAACTCAGGAATGGCTGGAGGGATGGAGGCCAGCAAGAGGGCCCAGGAATCGCGACATGCGCCAGAACCATGGGGACAGAAGCCCCCAACTAACAGAAGACACGGAATAAGTACAGTATGACACAGTATGGACACTGGTACCACTACCCATCCCTTTGGAGCCGCTCTCTTGGAATACGTCATTCGCTCGCTCCTCTTTATATAAGATACAATCTATAAGGCACGCAGGGACAGGATGAAACGGCTAGCCGCGGATCGCGGCTGGCCAACTATGGCGAGACTCTGGTCACGCACGAAAAGATCCATGCAGGTAGGACTTTTAGCTACAACTGACACTGCGTGTTCGCTCTCGGAGGGGAGGCCTCGACATTGGACACAGAAGTCTCACCCCCAAGAACAATTTTCCTCAGTTGGGACTACAAGCACTCTGCTCAGTTGGGGAGGTGAAAGGTTTATTGTCCGCCGGGCAGGGAGGCAGGGTGGGGGGTTTGGGATTTATATGTTTTGAGTTTACTTAGTTTTAGTTTTAGTTTCTTGTTCCTAACTTGGTTGGCTTTTCCTCTACACACACCATATACGCGCTGGTTCTGCATCACACACTCAGACGCACAGATCAGACTGGAGCGAATGCCCAAACACGGTCGACACAACATGACACAAGCCATAATAACACACAAATACAAGCCTCAAAAGGCTCTCTAGGCTCTGACAAGTACCAGACCCCGATCCGAGGGTTCACCCAGAAGGCACTAATACACATGCTTCCCGGAAACTATGGCTGAACATGGCCCTCCGACACTCGACCCCCAATCACAACCACTAATCTCCCCCCCACTAACGATCGTTTCTTGGAATGTGAACTGGCTGGGACATAAAATTAAACGGGACTCGTCCTCCAATATTTAAAGAGGAAGGCACCCACCTTGGCGTTGCTGCAAGAAACGCACCTAGTAGGAACAGCTTGCAGGGCGCTTAATCGATGGGGCTTCAAGATGATCGCCCACGCAGAGTTCTCCTCTGGCTCCCGCGGGGTGGTTATTCTCATCCAAAAAAGCGCTCCGTTACTGATCAAACACACCTGGACTGATGACAGGGGGCGCTTTGTGGCGATCAGTTGTCATTGGGAGGGCAAGCCTTACAATATATTATCGGTCTACATTCCCCCAGCACTACACCAAGAGGCTCTCCAGGACCTGGGTAAACTAATGCTCGAACTCCCAGAGGGAGAACTGATAGTTGGAGGCGACTTCAACGCAGTACTGAACACAACTCTAGATCAACAGCCTCCTTGTGATACTACCAGGTCTAACCGCATATTTAAAGACTTCCTGGAAGCACTGGGACTGGTGGATATGTGGAGACTTAAACATCCCCACGACCGCCAATACACATTTAATTCGGGAGCCCATAATAGTCTCTCCAGGATAGACTACATATTGACACTAGCGATCCCCCCAGAAAAGATAACAGTCATTGAACACCTTCCCCGGGGGATATCGGATCATTCCCCGATACAACTCACCTACACAGCACAACCCACTAGGCGACAAAGAATATTCCCGATATATCCAGGATATCTCAAGAATAGACCGATTTTTAAGCCACTGACAACCTCCACCACAAATTACTTTGATGAAAACTTGCACTCTGTAGACTCACCATCAGTCCTCTTGGAGGCATACAAGGCTGTGATTAGACGACATGCCATCTCCGCTATCACTAAGAACAAAAAAGAACAAAGGGCGGACATCAGGGCACTAGAAACAGCTGTCCAGACTGCAGAGCTGGCCCATGCGTCAGACAACACAGAAGAAACGGCACACACCCTAGCACTGACATCTCAGGAATACCGGGCATACGCAGAGGGCATGACCAGAGCGAGACTGACTGACACATTGCATAGGGTCTATGAACTGGGGGACAAAACGGGGAAAATGCTTGCCTGGCTGGAGCGAAAGGACAGGGCAAATAGATGAATTGCTAATTTGAAACTCCCGGATGACACGCACACAACTTCTCCCACACGCATAGTAGAAGAACTGGCCACCTACTACGAGACCGTATACACTGCACGCTGTGGGGTAACGGAGGAGGACAGCATGGTATTTCTCCAGGACATACCCCTGACTACACTGTCCCAGGAGGACGCACAAGCACTAGAGGGTGACCTAACAGGGGAGGAATTCGGGAAGGCTCTGGCAACGTTACACACTGGAAAGGCCATGGGACCAAATGGTTTAGCAGTTGAACTCTATAAAACACTGGCGTGGCAGCTCATTCCATACATGCTACCCATGTATAATGATTGTTTAGAAAATGGTACACTCACGGCTGACCAAAGACTGGCAACCATTGTTTCAGTACACAAACCGGGCAAACTGTCTTCTTATAGGCCAATCTCCCTGATGAACGTAGACGCAAAAATCCTAGCAAAGCTCCTAGCCCTCCGACTACAACCCCACCTCACAACATTATTCCACCCGGACCAATCGGGTTTTATGCCCGGGAGAAATACATCTCTTAACCTACGTCGCATTCATCGAGTCATGCATCGCATCCCCATGATAAGGGAGGATGCGGCATTCTTTCCCTAGATGCGACAATGGCCTTTGACCTTATAGAATGGCCATTCCTCTTTGCAGTGCTTAAGACAATGGGGTTTGGCCCAAAGTTCTGTGGCTGGATTAAACTCCTTTACAATGCACCCCTTGCACAAGTGGTTGCAAATGGCCACACCTCACGTACAATCACGCTAGGGCACGGAACAAGGCGGGGATGCCCACTATCCCCGCTTCTATTTGCACTTAACTTAGAGCCACTAGCGGTGGAAATCCGTCTTGCCCCTCGAATCAGGGGAATAACTTGGGGAACGGGATGGGAGGTCCGCATCTCTCCATGCGGATGACGTGTTGATATATCTGATGTCCCCTACCGCGTCCCTGGCAGCTCTGATGTACATACTCAATATCTACAGAAATGTGTCCGTATATACCATTAATTGGGCAAAATCACTCCTGTATGTCCTACTAGGTCAGCCACCCATATTGCCCCAGACTGCGCCCTCCAAACGGTCACTAGAGGTTTCAAATACCTGGGAATATACATCACACCTCAGGAATCTATTTTTGTGGAAGAAAACTTGATGAAACCTTTACAGAGGCTGAAATCCGATGTCACCCACTGGCGCTCCAAACCACTAACACTGCTGGGAAGGGCGGCACTATTTAAGATGTTGTCACTCCAGAGATTCCTCTATGTTTTACAAAACACACCCTTCCCGGTCCCTCTCACATATTTCAAGTCAATAGACGCAGAAATTTCTACCCTCCTTTGGAACGGAAAACCAGCCCGCATAGCACACTCCAAACTGTGCCGCTCCTGGTATGATGGGGGAATAGCCCTACCCAATGTTAAGTTATATTACTGGGCGGCGCAGCTGATGGTGGTGAATCAATGGATCCATGCCCCACAACAGAACCCGGCCTTCCGCCTTTTTTAGGACTATCCTGCCCCCAGACCAGCTTATGAAGGCGCTCTATACTAACAAATGACGCCACACATTTACAGGCCCAACAGCTCACACAGTTAAGATCTGGCACGCAGCACAGAGGGCCCTGGGTTGGGAAGGGGTACTCACACTAGCCACACCGCTTTGGGACACACGCCGTCTGGGTACCCTGGTGAATACTAAGGGTTTCAGGCAATGGGACCTCATAGGCATCTCTAGGATCGGTGACCTGTGGAAAAGGGGTGAAGTCATTACGTTCCCCAACCTGCAAGAACAATACGGGATGGCACACACTGAACGATACAGATATATGCAAATCAAACACACCTTACAGGGAGCTATTCCTACAGGTACAACACCCCCAGAATCCTCCCCCCTAGAGGACAGACTCCTCACGGACTGTCTAGACAAGAAAGCGATCTCGTTCACATACCGAAAACTTATCACCAATCTCCGAGACCCCACGGTGGTTCTCCGTAGCAGGTGGGAGGTGGAATTAGGAGACATTGATGAAGATTGGTTACATGCCCTAGCATCGGCCAGAGAGTCATCCATACCATCACGGCTCAAATTAGTACAGTTAAAAATAGTACACAGGATATACTATTCCCGCACGCTCTTACATAGATTGGGACGCATCCCAGACCCCAGTTGCATGCGAGGGTGTGGCTCCCAGGTACATTCTTCCACATCCTATGGGACTGTCCAAGGATACAGTTATACTGGGACCGGGTTCTGTCTGAAATATCGGAAGCATCTGGGATGGAACTGCAGAAAGAACCGAGATGTTGCTTATTAAATATTTGGTCCCCTACTGATATGAATCGAGGTTTGCAAACTTGGACAACACTGGGTCTAGCTCTTGCGAAGCGTAACATCGCCAGAAGGTGGGGGTCCGGAGCAGTGCCCACATGCACACAGTGGGGGAACGACATGGACACGGCTATGGTAGCAGAAAAGGCGGTCTATATACATAGGGGCTGCCCCAAAAAATGGTCTAAGATCTGGGGGAACTGGAACGAACACCGAGGACACTTATGTGACCCACCACGAGAACTGTCTGATTCGGAAACAAGCACATAAAGAGAGAGGCCATTAACTTTTACTGTCCCATCGTACGGACGATTCTCGATGGAGGGGAAGTAAAAAATTGCATATCAGTGATTGTGGGTGAGGCATGAGTAAGGAATTGTAAGACGACACATCCAACCCCGAGGGTATAGACGATTGCAAAACTTCCACTGTTAGATACTACGAGAACCAAACGACTGTACGAATAATATGTTAAACAAGGTTTTGATGATTGAACGGTAATGATATGTATAAAGCAAACTGATTATGTCATTGGTGGTACCGCTCTCTCCGGATCTGCGCTGGCTGGCGCAGAAAAAACAAGAGGACGGGATCTACTTAGCATGCGAGGGCAGCGGCTAAGTAGTTACCTCGACGTCATCCCAGCGACCACGATACCAACGATGAACGCGGAGCCGACCAACACCACCTTACGACGTGCAGGGGTACTGCTGACAAAAAACTTCCTGGATCCAGTCTGCCGCCTGGGGTAATTCTAAGGTAAGGAATCTATGACTAACTGTTTCTATCAGGTATAGTGAAAACAAAGAAATTATGAACAAATGTATTTTATGTTGTCTAAAGAACAAATTACTTACCTTTGGTAACGTCTTGTATATTAGAGATTATATCTAGCTGCAGATTCCTTACCTTTGAATTTCACCAGGTATCAGACTGGATCCAGAAGATTTTTCGTGAACTGTACCCCTGCGCACCGGTAGGTGGGGTCTACCGGGGCTGTAGAGTTGCTAGCGCCTCCCATGCCAGAAGTGACGTCGCCACCGAGGCACAGGGACAGTTGCTTTTCACGACTTTCCATGCCAGAGGCGCAGAGCCATGTAGATCACTGACCACTGGTGTGCAAAACTAGGGCCCTGAAAGGGTGCAATCCTATCCCTAGAAATCTGTTCGCAGAGTAGGGTGGATGGGTGTGTTGGTAAGGAATCCATGGTTCAATCAAGCCTCTACCAGATACGGCATTAAAGTAGGTAAGTAACTTGTTCATCTGATATAGTAGCAGATTCCTTACCTTTTGAATAGATACCCAAGCAATACCTCCGCGAATGTGGGTCTGCGGACCAATTTCAAACAAGGAAGTCTAGCATTATAGAACAGGCGAAGTGCCCATCTCTGCAGACCTGACAGACCAGACAATAGTGTTTGATAAACGTGTTCATAGATGCCCAGATTGCTGCCCAACAGATGTCAAGAACCGGTACTCCGCATGCCAACGTAGTGGTCGTAGCTTTAGCTCTGATGGTATGCCATTCACACCTGAGGTGTTTCCCCCACCCCAGACAAACATGTGCAGATATGCCCATGTTGCTGCCCAAAAGATGTCCAGAACCGGAACTCTGCATGCCAACACAGTGGTCGCAGCTTTAGCTCTGATGGTATGAACCCACAAGCCTTCAGGAGGTTGTTTCCTGGCCAGTGGATAGAAGATATTGATGCAGAGCATGACCCATCTACAGATGGTCCACTTCTGCCCCGCTCGACATTTCTTTACACCAACATACCACACAAAGAGCTGGTCTTTCACCTTGAACTCTCGTGTGCAGTCCAGGTAGAATGACAACACTCTTTTTGGGGCCAGACTGTGGAGTCGCACCTCTTCTTTAGAGTGATGTGGAGGAGCAAAAAAGATAGACAAGGTGATTGACTGGGCAACATGAAATGAGGAGACCACTTTCTGCAGAAAGGAGACCCTTGTGCGAAGCACCAGTTTGTCAGGATAGACAGAGTTAAGGTGGCTTAGATGAGGCTTGCAGGCTTACTCACTCTGGGGGCAGATGCATTTGCCACAAGGAAGGCTGTTTTCAATATCAGAAGCCTGAGGGGACAATTATGGATAGACTTGAAAGGCGCACACATTAAGAATGTTAACAGGTTAAAGTCCCACTGAGCCATGATAAATGGTGAAGGAGGAACAAGATACTCTACAATAGGGGACTTTAACAATGAGGGTTGGTCAGCCAGCCACAAGAAGGCAGAAAGAGCAGACAGTCCTTAAGAGTACACAGAGCAGAGCCATAATAGGCAAGGGAAAAAATGAGGAGCTTACTTCAGAAAGAAGCAGAAAGAGGAACAATATGTTCTTCTGCACACCATGCCACGTTTCCAGTGGCAGGTGTAAACTGTCTTGGTGGAAGATGCCTGGCTGCCAGAATAAAGCAACAGACTTTGGAAGGAAGGTCGAATGGTGTCAACTGCAGCTGCTAAATCTTCCCACAACAAGACTGGACAGGTTCGGGTGGGGAACCCTTCCTTGCTGCTGCAACAGACGATCCTCCCGAAGGGGCAGTCTGGTCGGAGGATCGATGGCTATGCTGAGTAGCTCTGGATACCAGACTCTCCGTGCCCAGCCCGGAGCAACAAAGATGGCTTGGGCCTTGTAATTCCCTATCTTCTAGAGAACTCAGGGCAGGATGGTAGGGGCAGAAAGGCATACAGGAGACCTGATGTCTACTCTCGACTAAAAGCGTCTGAGCGAGAGCCACCTTAGAAACTCCAGCACAAAAAATATCTGACATCGCAAGTTTTTGGCAGAGGCGAACAGATATCACCAAGGCTCTCCCCAGTGCTGATACAGACGCCATTCATGATTCGCTATGCATCGAAAGCAGAGTTCATCTGCCCTGGCGTTCAGAGAGCCCACCAGGTGCTGAACAACCAGGGTTGAGTGACATCTGGCACTACTGTCAGATCTGGTTGGGGAACGGAGTGGACCCAATTGCGGTTTGTTAGCCACCACTACAAATCTTTTGCAGTTCTCTCCGAGATCCGGACCATGTTGGAGAGAATCTCCTGATGCTGCGCCCACCGTAACTTCAGGCCCCATTGCAGATCCTGCCATCAGGCATGTGTCACCAACAGGATGCAGGAGGACATGAGGCCCAGCAGCTTTAGAGTCAGTCGCACTGAAACCCAGGATTGAGGCTGAAACATCGGGATTATAGTCTGAATATCCTGGACTTGCCGCTCAGGAGGGTATGCCCGAAACTGCACTGCTTAGTGAACAGCTCCAATGAAAGGGAGCGTCAGAGTGAGTCGGGTGTGACTTTGGCATGTTGATGGTGAAATACAGCGAGTCAGAAGGTTCACCATAGTCTGGGGGGCGACAGCCTGGAGTGAGCCCGCTTTTAACAGCCAGTCCTCGAAATAGGATAAGACTGGCACTCTTGATCTTCGCAAAAGAGCTGCAACCATCACCATCACTTTGGAGACCGCCCGAGGGGTGCTGGTAAGCCAAAAGGGAGCACGATGAACTGAAAATGCATGTAGCCTACTGTAAACCGTAGATAAGAGCAGATGGGCTGGCAGGACGAGGATGTGAAAATAGGCATCCTGCCAGTCTAATTCTACCATCCAGTCTCTTGAGTCCAGGACAGACAAGACTTGAGCCAACGTGAGCATTCTGAAATTCTCCTTGAAGAAGAAATTGAGGGCTCCGAGATAGGATGATGGTCTTTGTCCTTTTTGGGGATCAGAAAGTAGTGGGAATACCATCCACAGCCTACTTCTTGCACTAGAACCCTTTCTATGGCCCCCTAGGCAAAGAGCTGCAACTTTCTTGCTTTCTATGATCCTCCATCAGCCGGTCATCAGATGGTGGCATGAACGGAGGAGTAGTCTCAAAGGGGAGGATGTAGCTCTTCGAAAAACCTGAAAAACTCACCTGTCCGATGTTACGGACTGCCAGTGGCATAGGTGATTGTGAATCCTGCCACCAACTGGAGGCCCATTGTAGTAAAGGGGCAGATTAAGAATGTTTGGAGGCTCCAGCCGCTGGCGGGATGGTGGACTGACCAGACCAGTGGCTACCCGACCAACAAGGTCTGTGGTTACAGTGCCCTCCACCACGCAGAGGCTGAGGAGCATGAGCAGCTTGGTGGCTGAGAGGAAATTGGCTTCTGTAGCCGCGAAAGGAAGATTGGGGGTGATGTGGGGTAGCAGAGGCGCCCAAGGACTTGGCCATAGCCAGAGTCCTTAAAGCGCTCAAGCACCCAATCTGCCATGCCTCCAAAGAGACAGGTGCCATTGAAGAACATGTCCATAAGGGAAGACTGGACATCCCCCAAAGAGCCAGTCTTCAACCAGGCGTGGCATCTTAGGATCACCATCAATGACACTGCTCTGCCCAGTGAGTTGGTCCGGATAAATCCACATTGTATTGTGAACTTTGCTGCATCTCTACCCTTTGCAACAGCCTGAGAGAGTACGGCCTGGGCCTCCTCAGGGACCTGTGGCAGCACTTGTACAACTGTGCCCCACAGAGCATGGGAGTAATAGCCCAAAAGGCATGCAGTGTTCACAGACCATAATGCTAGGCTGGCGGAAGAAAACCTCTTCCCCAATTAATCCAGCCTTTTGAAATCCCTGTCTGGGGGAAGTGGTAGGGAATCCGCGTTGGTACGTCGATGCTTGGACCACCAAGCTCTCCAGGGTAGGGAGTTGGTTAAACAAGCTTGGGTCCCCGGCGGTGGGGCACATCCTATTCACAGGAGCCCCAGTTTTGGAACGAAGTCCCGAAAAGGATGTCAGTAAGGGAGTCACTGAATGGGAGCAGGAAATTATACAAAAAATCCTGGTTCCAACACTGGTCAAATGGATAGCCTTGACTGGAACCGTAGGCAACTAAAGCTCAAGTACCTCAGCCGCCCCCTGCACCAACATTGCATACGAGTCTCCCTCCTCCATAGCTACAGTAGGGTAAAGCATTCCAGTATCTGGAGAAGTATCCAGTCCATTGGATTCACACAGTTCCTCACACCAGTCCAGATTTGGGTATTCTTCATAGGGCTGGAATTCTGCAGGGTCCAGCAACCCCCTCCCATTCTTCCCTGAAACCTAGCCCAAATGAATAGGGCTTAGGCTCCAATCTAGGAAGCACAGCTCCTGCCGGTGTCGGGCAACACCCATCTGGGTAGGAGTTGGAGTCAGGGATCAGAATGGGGGTGGCGATGCCGGAAGCGTCTGCATCAGACCGGTGCTGGTCCAGATCCAGGAATGGATCCTTGGGGCCCCACTGGAGCCGGAGCCGCCGTCATGGAATCCGAAGGGTCCTCCCTGACCTCTCCCTTCGTGAAATAAGACACCTCAATGGAAGGTGAAAAAAGGGTATGTTTTTAAGGAGGGAGTAACAATTTGGGGTTAGGAGAGAACTTATGATTATGTACAGTACCACAAATGTAGTGGCAATATTTTTACTCATCTATCGCTACATTTTTATATTTCCCATAAACATACAGGACAGTTCTTTGGTTACTAACAATGGACCTGCCTATTCTAAACTGAAATTAAAATCTGTATCAATTGTTCAGGTCCTTTGAGGTTGGTAAAAAAATGAAACATGTGGAGATTAACCAAATGGGGCAAGTAACGGAAAGGCAACAGTGTCACAAAACGTGCACAAGATATATTATTACCGTCCAGAAAAAAACTGACCATTAAATGACAGTAATTTCCCAAACCAGGAAGATAAACAAGCAGTGAAGAATACTTATAGCATTAGAATACCAAAAAACGTATACATATATGTTTCCTCGCATATTCAACCTCATACGTGTGGATATTCAAAACAGATACCAACATTTGGTTACTTGTTGAGTGTACACACCCAAGAACTTAATGGTGCTAGCTGAGTTCTAGTAATAAGTTCGAATGGAATGGACCACAAAATGGTTATTTATATATATATTTTTAATCGCAAGCCTCCCATACACCAACTGGGATTAATTAGGTTATCAGCACTCACCTCTGTGTCTTAGCACTTTGCCAGAGTGATAATTGCACTCTTCTTTACGCACATGCTTTCCTTCAGTTGTTACTGAATACATTTCGCCACATCGACAACATACCCTCCTGAGTGCTTAAAAAAAACCAGTTATTTAAAAAAAATTAGCAGTATTAACCGAACATCAAGATTAAATACCAAAATCACAGCATGGTTTCACCATACACTGGGTGAACATTTGTTGCTCGGCCGTATAGACATTCTCATGTTTAGCTCATTGTATAATTCTTTCACCTAACATTCATCTTGTGTAGCAGCACGTTAAAGGGTCACGTACAATTAAAGAAAACAATTCACTTACCTTTAAAATTAACATTCCATACAATTCCCATGGCAGGAATCCAGACATTCCTCAAAGGATGCTACCAATAAACCACAAAATGAAGAAAATAAATTGGAAAATGTGAGTGTGATTTGCGTACCTGTTAAAGTGATTGACCAGCATGGGCAGCTTTTAGAGATTAATTGGTATATTCCCCCCATGTCAAGAGAAGACATCGGTTAAATAAAAATAAACAATGTAAAGCCTCTAAATGAAAGGCACATTAAAGGGCCCTTTTCACGAATCAGTTTAGCTAAATGTACCCAAACGTTCCTGATCTACAGTTAATACATCTTCAAGCCCACCTCGTGTTTACATTTTGAGCACATCTTATACAAATATCCACTGCAAAGAAAAAACAATTAAGAGTTTGCCGGAGAGAGTCACGCTTAAGATACCAAGATAGGAGAACCACCTTTACTTGTACCTAACTTACTCTGCTACAGCACTAGGAGGCATATTATCAAGGGATTTATCTCTGCTTTTTTGGCTTTAAAAGCCAAGAAAGCGGAGATAAAATTATCTCCCTATCAGCAACAGGGTGCTAACACGCAAATTCGCATGCTAGCACCCTTTTTCTCTACGCTTCCCCTTGCATCTCTAATGAGATGCAAAGGGGGCGTTCCAGAGAAAAATAATAGGAGAAATGTTGTTAAGCGACATTTCTCCTATCATCAAGGATTTCGCTAAACCGGTTAGTGATAAAAAAAAAAGCAGCGCCAACCGCGGTTAGCACTGCTTTTTTTACACCTGGTATTTTCCTGACTTAGCCATGATATCCTATGGAAGGTGGATATCATGGCTAACTTTGTGAGCCCCTATCATCAAGCCAACGCCAAACTTCGAGAGATTATCGTTGGTTTTCCAGTGATAATCTCTCATTTGGCAGTTAGCGCGAGGATTTTTATCACTTCTGAGATAAACCTTGCTAATAGCAAGTTATCTCTGCGATAATTTCGGGTGATGCTTAGCGTTAAACAATTTGTTGCTAAGCATCGTTAGCGATAAATATCGCTAATCGTTGGTAATATGCCCCTCGATCTTTTACAGATTTACATGCTATTTGAATTGAATACAAAGCAGTGGTCTCCTGAGAAGTAGGTGAAGAGTAGGAGAGTCATCTGGGCAGGCTTTTCGGTACCACGTGTCCCACATTACTGTTACACATTGCGTCAGTATCAAGGCACCAATGCTTGCATAATTTTCTGGTAATTTCTGGGTTACTGAAGTGCAGATCGCCACCTGCAGCTTCCGGACTCCTACAGACACTTTTGTTCAACTCCATGGCGTCGAGCGGGCGGACCCTGGCCAAATGCCCTTAGTTATCTAACACCACTGTCAAGGCCATCTGAAGGCAACAACACAGCAGTCACAGACTTGAGTCTTCGTGCTAGTGATGTAGTAGGGTGGACCTTTACACAGCATTCTCTCCACCTCGAATGTTGGGTGCCTGGACACTCTCTAGTTAAGATGAAACTCTTGACCATGGAATGAAGTGTCCACTGCGGGTCTCCGAAAACTTTAATGTCTCCTATTATGTGGCTGCGATAATTAGGAAAGGATTCATCGCTGGTCAGAAATTGGAGCTGAATTTCATGCATAAGGTAAACAAGCATTTGCAATGCAATCTGGTTCGCATTTGTGAACGTTTTGGTTTGTAGTGGAGTGGATGTATGTTTTTAGGTCTCACCTAGCGTTGGAGCACGCATGCACGCTCCTCGCTCTGCGAGGCGTTTTGTAATCGATAAGATTTCTGAAGAGGTCTTGCAGCCCCGCCCATCATTTTCATTGGATGGCGCCATCGTTTATGCTAAATGCTGGCTTGTGATTCAAAATGAGGCTTCTTTGTTACTGCCATGTCTCCTTTTTGGATTGCCCATCCGGACTGGATCTTTTACTTCCGGCGTGACACGGTGGGCTTTATCTGGTAGGCGAGCACTATTTCAACAAGCATTTGCAATGCAATAGGTCTCGTATTAGGAAAGTTTGAGCTATTGGTATTGTAAATGACATTTTTTATTTATGTTTTGTTTTTGTAAATAGCGAAATTAATAGCTTTGTCATTTACAATGCCAATAGTTATAACTTTCGCAAATGTGACACCTATAGCATTTGTAATGCAATATGTGTTGTATTTACGTGACTTACATGTATTGATATTACAAATAACAATGGTTTTTAATTTTCTTTTAATAATTAATACTTAAATAAAAGTTATTGTAATTCATAATGGCAATAGCTTAAACTTTTGTAAATAACATTTGTTAAGATTATGTTCAGTGTATTTTATTGTGACGAAAATCCAAGTACAGAAGTGAAATATTAACATTTTTTGTTACATTTGTAATAACGCTTGAAACATTGAGATAACATATTTGAACCAGCTGTTGTTGAATGGTTGCACAGATTGATGCTGTGGTGGAGCTCAGTGATGTTGTGGTGCCACTGAGTGATGCTGTGGTGGTGCTGAGTGATGCTGTATGCTATGCTATGTTTTGTTTTGCTATCCTATGTTTTGTTTTGTTATGCTATGCTATGCTGTCCTATGCTTTGATTTGTTATGCTATGCTGTTTTGTTATGCTATGTTTTGTTTTGCTATGCTATGCTATGTTTTGCTATGCTATGTTTTGTTTTGTTATGCTATGCTATGCTGTCCTATGCTTTGATTTGTTATGCTGTTTTGTTATGCTATGCTATGCTATGCTTTGTTTTGCTATGCTTTGCTATCCTATGTTTTGTTTAGTTATGCTATGCTGTCCTATGCTTTGATTTGTTATGCTATGCTGTTTTGTTATGCTATGCTATGTTTTGTTTTGCTATGCTATGCTGTTTTGCTATGCTATGTTATGCTATGTTTTGTTATCCTATGCTATGTTTCGCTGTGTTTGGTATGCTATGCTGTGTTTTGCTATGCTATTATGTTTTGTTATGTTTTGTTAAGCCGTTCTATGTTTTGTTGTGTTTTGTTAAGCTATGCTGTTTTGTTGTGTTTTGTTATGCTATGTGTTGTTGTGTTTTGTTATGCTATGTTTTATGTTATGCTTTGTTTTGTTATGTTATGCTATGTTTTGTTTTGCTATACTATGCTTTATTTTGTTGTGTTTTGTTATGCTATGTTTTGTTGTGTTTTGCTAGGCTATGCTTTGTTATGCGATGTTTTGTTATGCTATGCTATGTTTTGCTATGCTATGCTGGTTATGCTATGCTATTTATTATGCTATGCTATGTTTTGCTCTGCTATGCTTTGTTATGCTATGCTATGTTTTGTTATGCTATGCTATGTTTTGTTGTGTTTTATTATGCTATGCTTTGTTTTGTTATGCTATATTTTGTTATGCTATGCTTTGTTATGCTGTTTTGTTATGTTATGCTAAGCTTTATTTGTTATGCTATGTTGTGTTTTGTTATGCTATGCTATGCTATGCTGTGTTTTGTTATGCTATGTTTTGCTATGCTTTGCCAAGCTATGTTTTGTTATGTATGCTATGTTTTGTTATGCTATGGTTTTTTGTGTTTTGCTATGTTTTGCTTTGCTATGTTTTGTTATGCTATGTTTTGTTGTGTTTTGCTATGTTTTGTTATGCTATGTTTTGTTATGCTATGCTTTGTTATGCTATGCTATCCTATGCTTTGTTTTGTTATGCTATGCTATGCTTTGTTTTGTTATGCTATGCTATGCTTTGTTGTGTTTTGTTATGCTATGTTTTGTTGTGTTTTGCTAGGCTATGCTTTCTTATGCGATGTTTGGTTATGCTATGCTATGTTTTGCTATGCTATGCTTTGTTATGCTATGCTATGCTTTGTTATGCTATGCTATGCCATGCTATGTTTTGCTCTGCTATGCTTTGTTATGCTATGCTTTGTTATGCTATGTTTTGTTGTGTTTTATTATGCTATGCTTTTTTGTTATGCTATGTTATGCTATGCTTTGTTATGCTATGCTAAGCTTTGTTTTGTTATGCTATGCTATGCTGTGTTTTGTTATGCTATGCTATGTTTTGCTATGTATGCTATGTTTTGTTATGCTATGGTTTGTTATGCTATGGTTTGTTATGTTTTGCCATGTTTTGTTATGCTTTGCTTTGTTATACTATGCTATGTTTTGTTTTGCTATGCTTCGTTTTGTTATGCTATCCTATGCTTTGTTTTGCTATGCTATGCTTTGTTATGTTGTGTTGTGTTGTGTTATGCTATGTTTTGTTGTGTTTTGCTATGCTTTGTTGTGTTTTGCTATGTTTTGTTATGCTATGCTTTGTTATGCTATGGTTTGTTATGTTTTGCCATGTTTTGTTATGCTGTTTTGTTATGCTTTGCCATGTTTTGTTATGCTGTTTTGTTATGCTTTGCCATGTTTTGTTATGCTGTTTTGTTATGCTTTGCTTTGTTATACTATGCTATGTTTTGTTTTGCTATGCTTCGTTTTGTTATGCTATCCTATGCTTTGTTTTGCTATGCTATGCTTTGTTATGTTGTGTTGTGTTGTGTTATGCTATGTTTTGTTGTGTTTTGCTAGGCTATGCTTTGTTATGCTATGTTTTGCTATGCTATGCTTTGTTGTGTTTTGCTATGTTTTGTTATGCTATGTTTTGTTATGCTATGGTTTGTTATGTTTTGCCATGTTTTGTTATGCTGTTTTGTTATGCTTTGCTTTGTTATACTATGCTATGTTTTGTTTTGCTATGCTTTGTTATGCTATCCTATGCTTTGTTTTGCTATGCTATGCTTTGTTATGTTGTGTTGTGTTGTGTTATGCTATGTTTTGTTGTGTTTTGCTAGGCTATGCTTTGTTATGCTGTTTTGCTATGCTATGCTTTGTTATGCTATGCTATGCTTTGTTATGCTATGCTATGTTTTGTTATGCTATGCTATGTTTTGCTCTGCTATGCTTTGTTATGCTATGTTTTGTTATGCTCTGCTATGTTTTGTTGTGTTTTATTATGCTATGCTTTGTTTTGTTATGCTTTGTTTTGTTATGCTATGCTTTGTTATGCTATGGTTTGTTATGCTATGGTTTGTTATGCTATGGTTTGTTATGCTATGGTTTGTTATGCTATGGTTTGTTGTGTTTTGCTATGGTTTGTTATGCTATATTTTGTTACGCTATGCTTTGTTATACTATGCTATGTTTTGTTTTGCTGTGCTTTGTTATGCTATGTTTTGTTATGCTATGGTATGTTTTGTTATGCTATGCTTTGTTATGCTATGCTATGTTTTGTTATGCTATGCTATGTTTTGCTCTGCTATGCTTTGTTATGCTATGTTTTGTTATGCTCTGCTATGTTTTGTTGTGTTTTATTATGCTATGCTTTGTTTTGTTATGCTTTGTTTTGTTATGCTATGTTTTGTTATGCTATGCTTTGTTATGCTATGGTTTGTTATGCTATGGTTTGTTATGCTATGGTTTGTTATGCTATGGTTTGTTATGCTATGGTTTGTTATGCTATGGTTTGTTGTGTTTTGCTATGGTTTGTTATGCTATATTTTGTTACGCTATGCTTTGTTATACTATGCTATGTTTTGTTTTGCTGTGCTTTGTTATGCTATGTTTTGTTATGCTATGGTATGTTTTGTTATGCTATGCTTTGTTATGCTATGCTATGCTTTGTTTTCCTATCCTATGCTTTGTTTTGTTATGCTATGTTTTGTTATGCTATGCTGGTGAGGGTGAGCGAGGGTGGGTGAGTGAGGGTGGGTGAGTGAGGGTGGGTGAGGGTGAGGGTGAGTGTGGGTGAGGGTGAGTGTGGGTGAGGGTGAGTGTGGGTGAGGTTGAGGGGTTGTGAGGGTGTGTATCCTATGCTTTTTTGTTATGCTATGCTGATGAGGGTGAGTGAGGGTGGGTGAGGGTGAGTGAGGGTGGGTGAGGGTGGGTGAGGGTGGGTGAGGGTGGGTGAGGGTGGGTGAGGGTGGGTGAGGGTGGGTGAGGGTGTGTGAGTGAGGGGGTGTGAGGGTGAGGGCGAGGGTGTGATGGTGTGTGAGGGTGAGAGGGTTGGGAGGGTGTGGGGGTTTGAGGGTGAGGGTGTGAGGGTGAGTGAGGGTGAGTGAGGGTGTGTGAGGGTGAGTGTGTGGGGGTGTGAGGGTGTGTGAGGGTGAGGGGTGAGGGTGTGAGGGTAAGGGTGTGTGAGGGTGTGAGAGGGGATGTGAGGGTGAGGGTGTGAGATTGAGAGAGGGTGTGTGAGGGTGTGGTGGGTGAGGGTGTGTGAGGGTGCGGGGGTGTGAGGGTGAGAGGGTGTGTGAGGGTGGGTGAGGGGTGTGAGGGTGGGTGAGGGGTGTGAGGGTGGGTGAGGGGTGTGAGGGGTCTGAGGGGGTGTGAGGGTGGATGAGGGGGTGTGAGGGTGAGGGGGTGAGAGAGGGTGAGAGGGTGAGAGAGGGTGAGAGAGGGTGAGAGGGTGAGAGAGGGTGAGAGGGTGAGAGGGTGAGAGGGTGAGAGGGTGAGAGGGTGTGAGGGTGAGGGGGTGTGAGGGTGAGGGGGTGTGAGGGTGAGGGGGTGTGAGGGTGAGGGGGTGTGAGGGAGAGAGAGGGTGAGGGGGTGTGAGGGTGAGGGGGTGTGAGGGTGAGGGGGTGTGAGGGTGAGGGGGTGTGAGAGGGTGAGGGGGTGAGGGGTGTGCGGGCATAAAACGTAATCCGTGACATAAATAGACTAAGAACATATACACTTCTAGAAACAATGTCTTTAAGACATTTTCTAGCCGATCACTACAATCGGACTGAGTCTGTACATCCGTCTTACAAAAATCCCTAGAAGGGTAAACTGGAAACAAGTGCAACAGGTATATATGTACATGTGAGTGCAATAGGTACACGTGGTACATTTTTTTTTTTTTAACTCTTTATTCATGACTGGATCAGATATTACAGTTAAAGACACATTTCTCTTAACATAATGTCAGTCTTTTCCGTTTTCTGAAACATAACTGTGGCGCAGTACTCCGTACATCAAAACGCACATCTCGTTTCGTAAATTCTAGAGAGCAAATCAGAGTAACAAATATCACTCATTATACCTTAGTAGGATACTGTATCGCCCAACCGGTCCCCGTTCCCTCCCACCTCCCCCCACCCTTTACCTGTCTTCTGGTCATACCCATGTATAGCTTCTTAACACTCGTCTGATAGTGATGTAACGGTGTATGCAGACATTACAGGTCATAGGTGTGGTCACCAGTGTGTCTAGGCAGGCGGCCTCACATATCTCCTTCCTCCCTCTCCAACGAGCACTCAGATACCCTCTTCCCCAGGCAAACTCAGGTCCCCATCCTCCAGCTCCAGCAGCATGCGATCCCAATCTTGTGCTACAGGGTATTTCCGGTGACCCTTCTCCTCCTCCCTACGCAATTCCGTAGCCTCAGCCTTCCCCCATTTCAGCATGTCGGATCTCCACACCTCTATGTCTGGGGGCCTAAGGGACTTCCATCTCATAGTGAGGGTCCGGAGTGCCAACAAGAGGGCTAGGTCTATAAATTTCAGCTGTGCCCTGCAGGCCTTAGGTCTCTTCCTATTCCCTATCAGGCAGGGTAAAGCGCCCACCGGAACCTGCATACCCGTTATGACGTGAAGTGCGTGCCGGAGTATCTCCCAAAATGTGCGCAGCCTCGGGCACGCCCATAGCATGTGAACAATATCAGCGTCATCAGCCCGACACCTAGGGCAGCAGTGGGAGACGGTGGGAAATATCCTATGTAATCTTTGTGGAGTAAGGTAGGCCCTATGGAGCACCATGGCCTGTATAAATTTGAATTTAGCATTCCTGGACACTCTTCTGTGATGTCCGAGGATGATCTTCCAGTCCCCGTCTGTAATTCCCTCTCCTGTGTCCGTGCTCCAGGCCTCTCTAAGTGAGGTGAGGGATCCTGCTGCGTGTTCTCTAATGCCCACATATAGCCATTTTACTAAATGACCGCCCGACCCCATGTAGTGGAGAAGATGGACCAATTCGTGTTGTGTTGGTTTAGTGCGTTGTGTAGCCCAAGTCCGCCTCACATAATGGGAGACCGTGGCGTGTAGGAGATATAGCCGTTGCGGGGCTCCTGTGGATTGTGTAAAGGTGGCATGGTCTAGCAAGTTGTCGTCCCCAAATAAGTCTCCAACCCTGTCTACTCCAGCATCTATCCAGGGTTGGAATCTGTGTCTCGTCAGGGGTCCCTGTGGAGTCGGTAGACCCAGTAGAGGAATGTTGTCAGCATAAGGGAGGGTCCCAGCCGTGTATTTAAGTGCATTCCGCCAGCACTTCAATGCCACGAGCAGTAAGGGGTGGCAGTCTCTCGGAGTCTTGGCCGCAGAAGGGAATGGAACGCCCCTCGCGCCAGCTCCTGTGGAGTGAAAGCAATTTCGTGGAGGTCTCTGCCCGCCACCCATCTAGTCAGCCACTGTAGTTGGCTAGCGTAGTAGTATCCACGCAAATCAGGCACACCCAGGCCCCCCTGTCTGGTAGACAGTTGTAGTATCTTGAGGCCTATCCGTCTCCTCCCCGAACCCCAAACCAGGGTGATCAATAACGAGTTCAACATAGTAAAAATGGGTTGTGGCAGTAGGACCGGCAGGTTCACAAAATAATACAGAATTCGGGGAAGCAGGACCATCGTTGAAAGCGCCACCCGGCCCATGACGGACAGCGGCAGAGACGTCCAGAAGTTCACACTACTGCGGAGGCCAGTAATTGCTCTCCGCACATTACCCTCAATTTGGTCGGCAGGGTTCCGATAAACATTAATGCCGAGGTATTTGAAGGTAGTCGGGGCCACCTGGATCACGTGCTCCCCAAACTGTATGTGGGTGGGTAGGTGCCCGTCTCGGAAAAAGAACCCCAGCGACTTCCCGGGGTTAATCGCCAGGCCCGATATCCACTCAAACTGCTCAAAGGTATGCGCCAGGAGGGCATTGGCACCCTGCAGGTCCTGTAGGAACAGCAATATGTCATCAGCGTAGATGGAAACCAGGTTATGGGTGTCTCCAACCTGAATTCCCGTCCCCGCCGCCCTAGTCCGGAGTGCAATTGCTAGGGGTTCTAATGTAAGGACAAATAACAGCGGCGACAGTGGGCAGCCCTGGCGGGTGCCCCTGTGTACGCCATAACTGTCTGACGTGTGTCGGCCGGTGCGTGCTCGGGCCGTTGGGTTGGTGTACAGTAGGCGAACCCATTTTATCAGGGCGTCAGGAAGGCCAAAGCGACGTAAAGCTTCGAACATAAAGTCCCAAGCCAGGGAGTCAAACGCCTGCCGCAAATCTAGGGTTATACATCCAGCCTGCGGCAAGTCCGGGGGGGTCGTGGACATGAGGGCATGGAGACGTCTGGTATTCTGAGAGGTACTCCTCCCCGGGAGGAAGCCACACTGATCCGTGTGGATCAGGCCAGGGAGGTGGGCCTGCAGTCTCAGGGCTATAATTTTATTAAGGATTTTATACTCCGAGGGGAGCATAGACAGAGGTCTGTAATTACTCACGTCCAGTGCATCTCTGCCGGGCTTCGGGATCGAGATGACTAAGGCCTGCATAGTTGAAGCCGGCAGGTGGCCAGTGTCATACGCTGTTTTGTAGATCTTTTCCAGAATAGGGGCCAGCGTAGCACAGTAAGTTTGGTAAAACTCACCCGGCAGACCATCCATGCCCGGGGTCTTGCCCCGGTTTAGAGAGTGGATGGCTATTTTAATTTCCTGCTGTGTGATAGGCCCTGCTAGGATCGTCTGGATATCTCGGGGGAGGGCCGGGATCGGAAGCTCATCCAGGAAGTCTAACATGGCTTCTCTAGTATCAGCAGGGGGTAAGGCGTATAGTCTCTCCAAATGTGTCTTAAACACAGTATTGATCTCTACCTGCGTATGTACCTGTCTGCCCGTGTCATCTCTGACACTCGTGATTACCGGGGTCTCAGGGGTGTCTCTAATCAGGCGAGCCAACAGTGCACCCGACCTGTCCGCCTCCGCCTGTTGCCGTCGTAAGTACTCCCTGTAGTCCATCACCCTTAGGGTCTCCAAGAGCTCTGCATGCTCAATATTGCACAGCTGGAGATCCCCCCTCCGTTCAGGGTCCGTCCCCACTGCGGTCTCAAGCAGTGCCAGCCTGTCCTCAGTCGTACGGAGTCTATCATACACCTCCTGCCTGGCGCCCAGGTACACGTGGTACATGTTATTACATTACATGCCAGTACAATATGTACACGTAATTACATCCAAGTACAATATGTGCATTTATTTAGATGTAAGTGCAATACGTGCATTTATTTAGATGTAAGTGCAATATGTGCATGTAATTACACCTGTGGATCTGCGTGACTGGAATTTATAAACGTTTTTTAAACTGTTTCGACTTAAGCGCTACAAACTCTAAAACTAAGTAAATCTGCATTGTTTATTGGGACTCAAATTTGCTGCCAGATACACGATAATACGCCAGTACGCCACTTTGCCCTAGAAAATGCCGACACAAGTGAGCGCCAAACAATTTGGTACATAAAGTCCGTGGGGGTCGCTTCATTCAGGAGCTCAGAGTCTGACAAATACCCTCCGATCTGAGAAAGAAGTTCTCTCATGCAAGGCTCAAAATTACGTGCGAGTTCCTTTAGGGACCATCGCTATAATCCAGGAAACTTCTTGAAACTCGTTGAATGCGCATTAGCAGTCAGCAGTTGTTAGTCAATCATGATGCGTGGGCTAATGCAGAGAAAGCAGACGTCCAAAGCAAACCAAAAACACAATTGATAAGTGGCTCATCTGAATAGGTCAACTGGCGAAGCTAAGGGCACAGTATGCCTGGAGAGAGGTCTGCCGTCCTGGGCAAGAGCCAGTTTAGGAGAAAGAAAAACAAGGAAGAGGGAAAGAAAGGATGGAGGCTGACGGGCCAAAAGAAGGAAAGGAAAGAATGAAGGAAGAAAGGGAGCAGGGTGAACTCTTTGGACATTAGGAAAAGGCACGCTGAAGGGCGAGGGAGGTGAGGGAGGGAGGAGAAATGCGACAAACGCGAGAAACGTGTGAAGCAGGGGGCGGGGGTTGCGGATACCTTTGAAGTGAAGCTAAGCTTCACTTCAAAGGCTTGTTGGCACAGCGCACGCTGGGAGATGACTGTGGGAGGGAGGCTTGTGTCTGTGCACGCGCTTTTTATGGCAATGCACATGCGCATTGAGCGAGCTTTTCGCGGGCACTGCATGCAATCGCCTGATCTTGGTAAGCTCTGTTTAAGCCCCTTTATATCTCACTCCGCTCAATGCGCATGCGCATTGATAGGTCACGAGACCTAAAAATGGACACTGATAGGGACAATGGCGGCTGCAGCACTATGCACTCTAAATTGTATATTTTTTATTACTTTAAAGAGTGTGGCACCAGCTAGGAACACCGCGCTCACTTTATTTATATTTTACGTTTATGTTGTTTCGGCTGGTGACATAAATTGTGCGGGAACTTCAGTGTTTTACTTTACAACTTCCCTCTAAAGAGAGAAGTAAGCAGAGTAGAAACGGAGACGGCGGAACACCGTAGTTTACAGCTCGCCATGCCGCGGCTTCGGTCTGGTCTATGCAAGGGATAGACGCTCACAACACTGTTTTTCATCGTTTAACACGTGAACAAAAGCAAAAGACAACTTTGCTATAAGAAAATCGAAAGGTGCTATATTCTACGCAACAAGTTCTACAACGTTTTGGCAGCAGTGGCTGGAATCTGTTCTCCCAGTGCGAGGACAGCAATGGCGTCTCTCTCTCTTCTTGTGTTGGAACTTTTTGTCTCAAGCCTGCTGCATGCCTGGCACTTTGTTGCTTTGCACATCTGCCGCAGAAGCCTCTCACGGCCGAGCAGCCACTCCTTGAGGTGGTTTCCCTTTCCACTCATATAGGCGCCCAGCGCCCCATTGCTGCAGACCACGCAGTGGCGCTGGATCAGGAGGGGTGAAGGGATGCTCCGCATAGTGCAACCTACTGCCCGGGTGGCCTTCTCGTTGCCCGCCAGGATAGCCAGCTGCTTGTAGGAGACCAAGTTGCCGAACTTCACCAGGCTGGAGAGGGTCAGCAATACCTGGCGGGTGATGGAGTCCTTCTCGAAGACCGGGTGATGGAATGGGGGCAGCGGGAGCTCACCAACCCTCCCGGGATCTGAGAAGTAGACCACCAGCCAGGCCGCGCACAGCTTCACTGGTTCAGGCACCTCATCGGGCGCAACCTCGACCTTGCCCTCTAAGGGCCTCGCATCACTCACCGGCTGGGGCGCGGCGTCAGCCAGCAGCTTCACCTTGTGGACCCTGGCAGTGCAGCCCAAGAGCTGGATCAGGCCCAGCAGGCTCTGAAGGGCCAATATCATGAAACCATGTTACCAGCTCGAATTGTTTATTGTACTGACAGCAGAGCAGTCGTCCACTCTCTGTCAGTAACCTGTCGCTTTTATAATACATTTTATGAAAGCTGCAATCACTTGAATAACAGTTATTACAATTTTAGAATGTCAGTGATCTATGTTGGAAATTCATTAGATGTTCAGGGTGCAGAAGAACAAGTTACTTACCTTAGGTAACACTTTTTCGGGTGGATACAGTATCTGCCTGTGGATTCCTCACCTTGTGAATATCCCCAGCGCCGGCAGCATTCGGAATTTTTTTGTAGCTCTCCACAACGAAGATGACTTCGTAGAACCATGGCTCTGCTCGCGACCCCGCTGACGTCACTGGAGCCATGAAGGAGCCTCGTCGGCGTGATGTCAGTTCCACCCTTTTTTTCCGTGCCTTCGAGGCACACGGACATACCGATTTTATATATATATATATATATATATGTTCGCTCTATATCCCGTCACATCGGACTTCCATCCTCCGGGAAAAAGGAAACACTCGCGGGGGTCGTTTTAGGTTGTTTATTAATCACCAAAAACGGACACTTCAGCAACAGACGCGTTTCGGTAACAGGACCTTCATGATAGATGGAAGTCCGATGTGACGGGATATGGAGCGAATATATATATATATATATATATATATATATATATATATATATATATATATATATATATATTCACTGAACAAACCATAGGTTATAGACCATATATAGTAAGGAATTAGCATTTACAAAACCTTATTTTACTCATACAAAACCATTGAAATGCGCATATATAGTTAGTTGCACTAACTATATATCGCGCACCCGCAATCCACTGCTGATCATGTCACATATTACATCATTCATGACATGGTCAGTGACATCACTGATGACATCACTGATGACATCTCAAATCAAATCTCAATTTCAATGGTTTTTGTGTGAGTAAAATAAGGTTTTGTAAATGCTAATTCCTAACTATATATGGTCTATAACCTATGGTTTTTTTCAGTGAATTTTCAAGGTTTTGTAAATGCTAATTCCTAACTATATATGGTCTATAACCTATGGTTTTTTCAGTGAATTTAAATGGTTTTTTAATAGCAAATATCAAAAACTGTAAAATTTATTCTTCTTTTAAAGGAAAAATATATTTTATATGTATTTATTATAATTTTTTTATGTATATAAATTTTTTGAGGGAACGAATTTATCAACTATCATGCTGAAGAAGAGTGTGGGGAAAAAAAAACAAAGAGGAGGACTAAGAGGAAAGAACAATCAGTTCAAAAATACAATTGCTTTAAAGCATGAAGTGCTTTTCCACACATTTACATTTAAATAACCCATATTAGAACATACAAAATATCTACAGAGGAGACGGTGTACATTGAATTTTAGACTTTAGACTACATGTTGGTACTTACATCACCCACACAACACAACAGCTCTATTCAGAGCTACCCTACCTCAAAGCACTCTAAAATATTATTTTAATATTTCCCTTGGTTTTCACCTTGTTACGCTTTCCAGAACGCTACCCAGTGCGCGGACCGGGCGCTAACCGTGCGAATTTTTTTTTTTACATATATGGGCCTCCTCAGCCACCCTCAGAAAACCTAGGGGGTCAGGATATGTCTCCCGTGCCCCCTTATACCCATTCCCAACATTGTTTATCCTCCATCTTGTGACTAAATTCGTCCGAAACACAAGATGGCGGACTCCTGTTACGCTACCGGTGAGCTACCCGGTTCGCGTACCGGGTAGCGCTTCCACCGCGAAAAATCGAAAAAAAATGTATTTTATTTTTTTGCCCCGCGGGGCCCTTTAATAGCCCCCACATCAATCCTAGGGGGTCAGGAGGGGTATACCTTGCCCCCTTTCATTCATTTCCCCCTTCGTTTATTTCCACCTCTTGTCACTCGATCCTACCGAGAGACAAGATGGCAGCCGCTCCGGACTGTTTAGAATGTTGACAGTCACCGGAGAGCCAATCCGCTTCTCCTCGCGAAGTTCCGTTACGCGTCTGGTACGCGAACCGGGGCGCTAACCGGGACGCTGTCACAGATATATATATTTTTTTTAACGTTAATTTCTCAAAATCCACTGGAGCACATATCTTGAGACCTAGCAAAGGCACATCGGGCAAACAGTCTCTACAATTTTGCCAAGTTTCATAGAAATCCATTCAGCCGTTCGAGCTAAAAGTGAGTCCAACCGCCCTATGGAAAACTCAGTTAAAAACACGTTTTGGGACCCCCTTTTTTCTCGGCCCCCGCTTGACGAAACCCCCCCCAAACTTTCAGGGGACGCTCAGAAACAAAATGTGCCATTTTCCTGAAAATTTCAGCCAATTCCGTCCATCAACGCCAAAGTTATTCAACATAGAATTTTCAGAAATCCCTATTCAAAAAAATCCTAACTATATATACCTACTGGCAACCGCCAGTAGGTAATATATATATATATATATATATATATATATAACATTTCTATGGCAAAATGAAACCCCTCATTTTGTTCCTTTGCAAATCAAATGTTTTAAGTGTTAACACTTTATTCCAATCAAGATGACTCCAGGTGTGCCATACTTTTGTCATAAGTAAGACTGTTAGCGTTCTAGTTGTTCTTTAGAAAACTCTGGGACATTCTGTCACTGGGCTATAGTTGGGCTACATCTGGCTGATATTTGGGCTACATTTGTTTTTTTTTGTCTCTGGTGGCCATCTTTGGGCTACATTGGGCTACATTTGGGCTCTAACATATATATATAGCCCAATGTAGCCCAATATATATTTTTCAAAGTTACATTTCGTAAAAACCACTGGAGCATATATCTTGAGACATAGCAAAGGCACATCGGGCTACCAGTCCCTACAATTTTGCCAAGTTTTGTGGAAATCCATTCAGCCGTTCGAGCTAAAAGTGAGTCCAACCGCCCTATGGAAAACTCAATGTTAAAAACACGTTTTGGGACCCCCCTTTTTTCTCGGCCCCCGCTTGACGAAACCCCCCCAAACTCTCAGGGGACGCTCAGAAACAAAATGTGCCATTTTCCTGAAAGTTTCAGCCAATTTCGTCCATCAA
Organism: Lissotriton helveticus; assembly: GCF_964261635.1. Lineage (NCBI taxonomy): Eukaryota > Metazoa > Chordata > Amphibia > Caudata > Salamandridae > Lissotriton > Lissotriton helveticus. The sequence continues at coordinate 1,759,953,035 of NC_136059.1, forward strand.
CGCCAAAGTTATTAAACATAGAATTTTCAGAAATCCCTATTCAAAAAAATCCTAACTATATATACGTACTGGCGAGATATATATATATATATATATATACATATATATACACATATATATATATACATATACATATATACATACATATACATACATACATACATACATACATACATACATATATACATATATACATATATACACATATATATACACATATATATACACATATATATACACATATATATACACACATATATACACACATATATACACACATATATATACACATATATATATATATATATACATATATATATATATAAATAAAACCTACTGGCGGTCGCCAGTAGGTAGTTTTAGTTAGGATTGATTTCCATAGGGAAATCGCAACATTCTATTTGAAATAACTTTGGCGCCAGTTGAGGAATCAGCCTGAATTTTTCAGCAACTGTGCCTCGCGGCGCTCCGCTCCTCCCCTGAAAGTTTGGGGGGGATGCGTCAAGCGGGGGCCGAGATAAAAGGGGGGTCCCAAAACGTGTTTTCCCCATGTTAATTTCCATTGGGCGGTCTGTCGCACTTTTAGCTCGAACGGCTGAATGGATTTTCACCAAACTTGGCAAAATTGTAGGGACTGGTAGCCCGATGTGCCTTTGCTATGTCTCAAGATATGTGGTCCAGAGGATTTTGAGTAATTTAGGTTAAAAAAAAATGTATATCTCTAAGCGCGCCCCGGTACGTGCACCGTGGCGCGCCACGCGACTTGCGCACGGAAAGCTGATTGGCTCTCGGGTGTCTGTAAACATTCCAAACAGTTTGCAGCGGCCGCCATCTTGTGTCTCGGTAGGATCGAGACACAAGAGGTGGCAAAAACAAAAGGGAAAATAATGAAAAGGGGGCAGGGTACACCCCCCCTGACCCTCTAGGTTTGATGTGGGGGCCATAAAAGGGTCCCTCGGGTAAAAAAAAAAAAAAATAGTTTTTTTTCGATTTTCGCGGGGGGAGCGCCCGGTACGCGCACCGGGGAGCGAATCAAAAAAAAAAAAAGAGATTGCCAGAGTGCTAAACATTTTAGCAATTTTTTATACATGGGAGGTAGTTCTGAAAAGAACTTTTTTTTTATTGTTTTATATTTTTTTTATTTTCTGAACATTTTTTTTTTTTTGAACAATTTTATATTTTTTTTGGGCGGAACAACGAAAAACAGGCATTAGAAAGGGCTCAAGCGGAGCAAAAAAAAAATTTTTTTTTAAATTACTTCTTGGGGTGTTTTGAGCACTTGTGGTTTTCAAATGCTCTATTAATTAAAATCATACTCCTCTCCCCATAAGAAATTAGTGCACCACAATAAATGCACACTAGCTTCAGGTGCACAAAATTCTTTTGAATACTTGGGACCGTCTCCCTCGCCTCTGGTCCCGATAGAGTTTCCTGTGACGATATACTGGCCACAGGAGTTGGTGGGTTATCCTGGAGGTGACGCACCTCAGCAACGCTATAATTGATTGGATGCCACCTCTGCATGTGGCGGTGCATAGTATAGTTTCCAAAACTATACTTTTTGTCTGTGCCTCGGGACAGAACTGCATTGCAAATGAGGCATGTCACGTACCGGGCATTGACCTTTTTTTGCTCTCGAGGGTAAGAAAAAAATTGCCATATAAAATGGTCTATGTGGTGGGATTGCCGGGGCTCTTCACGCAAGAACTGCCTTGGCTCTACCTCCTCTTCCTCTTCTACTTCCTCTTCCTCTGGGTTTGGAAGGAACTGTGCAGGTGGTCCTTCCTTCCTAGGTGGTTGTGGTGGTGGTGGGGGTCCACTAGCTGCAGCTACTACAGATGCCATGACTGAACAAGCAGAAACAGGTCTTCCTCTCACAAAGATGAAAGTCAGAGTGAGGAAAAAAGGTGGGGTTATCATTTGGGAAAAAAAAGTGTTCTGGACCAATGAAAAGTGTTATTTTCAAGTCACATGATCCAAGCTTTCATCATTTGGAAACCAAAACTGATCTGCACCAATGAAAAATGTTATTTTCAGATCACATGACCCGATGCGCTTACGCTACGCACCCCGGGGCGCGCACCGGGGCGCGTTGCGTAAGCGCGTCATGACGTTGCGCGATCGTATGCGATCGCGTGATTCCTGGTGCGCTTACGCAGTGCGTCATATGACGCATCACGTGACTACGCGAAACGTCATGATGTTGTTTTCGTTCGCGGGAATAGCGCTCTCGGGACGCTCCCCGGTACGCGCCCCGGGAGCGCTCCGGGGCGCGTACCAGGGTACACAATAAAAAAAAAAAATATTTACACAATTTAAAATTCGTTATAAAAATTATTACTTTTCATACCTATAGAGATTTGCTATTAAAAAACCTATGAAATTCACTGAAAAAACCATAGGTTTCACCCCAGTTATAGTTAGGAATTAGCATTTAAAAAACCTATTAAATTCACTGAAAAAACCATAGGTTTTACACCAGTTATAGTTAGCAGGAAATTTTACTCGCATAAAACCATTGAAATTCCCACGTTATAGTTAGTTGGACTCACTATAACTTGCGCGTGCAATGCACTGCTGATGACGTCACATATTACATCACTCATGACATGGTCAGTGACATCACTCATGACATCACTGATGACACCATCATTGTGACAGAGTGACAGACCTCCTTTCACTGTAATGTAACCCTTGAAACACATTCAAAAATAGAAACTAAAATTTTCAAACAAAATGGAAATACCCATACCAGTTACAACAACCAATTCAATAATTCCACCATCTATATATACATCCACTCATTCACCAACAGTTCTATATAGTCACTCATACATATACTCACTCATCATATGTAGTGATACACCTATACATCCTGTTACACACTGACAGGCATCCAAAAGTTACTCACACACATACTCACACATGCAAATAAACTATTGAACATCTATTCATTTGCATATATAGCTATACACACACTACCACTTTACTTCTAAGGAAACTTACACATACTTACTCTCTTAAACAATCACTTATAGAAACACATACTAATTTAAACAGGAACTCTTAGAATCCCTCACTCACATATACTCACTTATATACATCAATATTCACATATACTAGATTAAAACATATGTAGTTACTGATAAAGACACTAGTGAGACAGACATTCACTCACTAACACACACATATACACACTCATCCACCCATACAGTCCTGCACATATGCGGTCTTCAAAACACATACAAAGAGAGAGTCAGTCATTCATGCATCTATGTGCTAAGTAATACCCCACCAAACCATACAAACACTCATACTAATACTAAGGAAAACATCTAATAACCCATATACATACACATGTAACTACTCACCAACCCATGCAGCCACTTATACACAAAGTGAAACAATAACACATATATTTAAATATTCAAACATTACTCACTATTATTTATTTTTCAGAAAGACACATTCACTGGATGGTGTCATCAGTGATGTCATGAGTGATGTCACTGACCATGTCATGAGTGATGTAATATGTGACGTCATCAGCAGTGCATTGCACGCGCAAGTTATAGTGAGTCCAACTAACTATAACGTGGGAATTTCAATGGTTTAATGCGAGTAAACTTTCCAGCTAACTATAACTGGTGTAAAACCTATGGTTTTTTCAGTGAAAAAAAAAAAGAAAAGAAAATATATATATATATATATATATATATATATATATATATATATATATATATATATATATATATATATATATATATACACACACAGTATTCAACCTAAACACAGTGTGAAAACATTGCTGTAAAACACTTCCATTAAACAAATTAGACAATATCAACATTGTAGGTATACAAGGGTGGACAACGGGGAGGCGGGTGGGTCAGTGAGGCATCCACAGGCAGATACTGTATCCACCAGAAAAAGCGTTACCGAAGGTAAGTAACTTGTTCTTCTGATGGATACATCTGCCAGTGGATTCCTCACCTTGTGAATGGAGTCCCACAGCAGTCCCCACTCCCCGAGGAGGGTGTCCACCCTTCTATACCAGAAATTCTTGGAGTGTCCGTCCCTCCTCACTTCGGAGTCTAAGCAGTAATGCTTCGTGAAAGTGTGGAGGGAGGCCTAAGTTGCCGCTCTACAAATGTCCTCTACAGGAACACCCCTAGATAAGGCAGATGTAGAAGATTTTGCTCTAGTAGAATGAGCTCCTATAACTTCTGGAGGTTCCTTACCAGCCAAAGAGTAACAGATCTTAATGCACAAAATAATCCATCTTGAAAGGGTGCGCTTGTGCACGCTCTGCCTTTCCTGCAGTCAGCAAAGCCCACGAAGAGCTGGTCATCTACACGATAGTCTTTCGTCCTATCGAGGTAAAAACTCACCGCCCTCTTAGGGTCCAGGCGGTGAAGCCTCTCCTCCTCCTTGGAAGGGTGAGGATAGAAGGTAGGAAGGGTAATGGACTGCCCCAGATGGAAGGGAGTTACCACCTTCGGCAGAAAAACAGCTCTGGTCCTGAGTACCATTCTATCAGTATGAATGGTCAAGAACGGGGGTTTCGTACTCAGAGCTTGAAGCTCACTTACCCTCCTTGCCGAGGTAATGGCAACAAGAAAAACTGTCTTAAAAGCCAGTAGTCTCAAGGGACACTTGTGCAAGGGCTCAAAGGAAGAACCCATCAAGTAGGTTAAGACCAGATTTAAGTCCCATTGAGGCACAATAAATGGAGTGGGTGGAAATTTGTTGGTAAGGCCCTTAATAAAACGTAAAACGTGACAAACAAAGATGGCTGATCCGGCAAGCAAAGGAATGCCGACAAAGCCAATAAAAAGCCTTTCACAGTAGCCACAGCAAAACCCTGCTGGGCCAGAGATGGAGCAAACTGAAGAATGCTGGATAAGCGAGCCCTTAAAGGGTCAATAGACTTTTCCCCACATCAATGGACAAATTTGGACCACCTTCAGGAATAGATAGACTTGGTGGAGAGACGTCTGGCGGACAAAATAATGTCCACCACGTCAGAAGGAAGATAAAAAGAAATCTGGTTGCCCCGTTCAATCTCAAGGCATGAAGGTGTAAGCTCTCGAGGTTGGGGTGTAGAACCAGCCCCAGCGACTGCGAGAGGTCTGCCCTGAGAGTGAGATGGAGCGGAGGGCACGAGGAAAAGTGGGGAAGATCTGTGTACCACACCCTTCTTGGCCAATCCGGTGCGATCAATATGACTTGGGTCCGGTCTTGGCGAATCTTCCGCAGTACCTGAGGAATCAAGGGTATGGGAGGAAAAGCGTAAAGGAGTTGTGAGTCCCAACTCAAGTGAAACGTTTCCCCCAAAGCTTCCCGCATCGGATACTGGAGACTGCAGAATGACGGGCAGTGAGCGTTCTCGTGAATGGCAAACAGGTCCACCCGAGGAGTTCCCCACGACCGGAAGACGTGACGAACCACCTCCGGATGAAGCCTCCACTCGTGGTCGGCTGAGAACTGCCGACAGACTGTCTGCAAGCGTGTTTAGAACTCCGGCCAGATGATTTGCCATCAGACAAATCTGATTATCCTGAACCCAAGACCAGAGGCGCAGAGCCTCTCTGCAAAGACAATGCGACTCTACTCCTCCCTGTTTGCTGACATACCACATCGCGGTAGTGTTGTCCGTTAGGACTTGAACTGTGAAGGGAAGTGAGGAAGGCCTTGAGCGATAAACGTATCGCCCGTAACTCCAGAAGGTTGATGTGAAACAACCTTTCCTCTGGAGACCAAAGACCCTTGATCTCCAGGTCCCCCAGATGAGCACCCCACCCTAGAGTGGATGCATCCGTTATCACAGCGGCCACCAATGGAGGTAGATGGAAGGGCTTTCCCAAAGAACAGATTGCCTTCAACGCTCCACCAAGACCGATCCGCCACAGCTTCTCTGGAGATCCCCACAGACTCCCTGAGATCTCCGTTGTGCTGATACCACTGCCTGCGGAGGCACCACTGGAGAGCCCTCATGTGCCTGCATGCATGATTGACCAACAGAATGCAGGAAGCAAACGGACCGAGCAGGCGTAGGACCTTCAGGACTGGAACAACCGCTCCACTGTAAAACAAAGGAATCATTTCCTGAATGTCGAGAATTCTTTGAGGAGGAGGGAATGCTCGACAGACAGTAGTGTCCATTACCGCCCCTATAAACAGGTTTCGCTGAGAGGGCACCAGGTGAGACTTGGGCACGTTTATCGAAAAACCCAATCTGTACAACAGCTGGGTTGTCACTTGGAGATGACACACCATCTCTGGCTACTCTGCTTTGATTAGCCAGTCGTCCAGATAGGGGAAAACCGGAACCCCCGATTTTCTGTGATGGGCTGTCACCACTGCCATCACCTTGGTGAAGACTCGAGGTGCCGTACCAAGTCTAAACGGGAGAACCGCAAACTGATAATGTTGCGACCTTACCGTAAAATAGAGATACTTCTTGTGCGACTTCAGGATTGGGATATGAAAATACGCGTCTTGTAAGTCGATCAACACCATCCAAACCTTGTGTTGCAGCGCTTAAAGAACCTGCGCAAGGGTGAGCATCTTTAACTTTTCCTGCTTCAGAAAGATTTAAGATCCTGAGATCCAGGATTGGACGTAACCTGCCATCCTTCTTGTGTATCAGGAAATACCGGGAGTAGCAACCCTGACCCCTTTCCTGCTCCGGAGCCACCTCTATTGCGCCTTTTTTCAACAAAGTTAGAACTTCCTCCTGCAGGAGAAGGTGGTCCTCTGAGCAAACCCCTTGGCAAGGAGGGTACTTTGGTGGGAATTCCGGAAAGGGAAGAGCATACCCATTCTCCACAAGATTTTGAATCCAAAGGTCTGTAGTGACAGATTCCCAATCTTGCAGAAAATGAGTAAGCCGACTCCCTACAGGACTGACATGATCCAGAATGGCGGATCTAGAGCCGCTTTACTGTGGTAATAGGAGGGGAGGAAGAGGAGGAGGAGGAGGGCTGATGACCTTGTGGGCGACCTCTATTCTTGCCCCTGTAGGTTATATACAAGGTGTCTTGCTGCTGCTGTTGAGGTTGTTTGTAGGAGCGAAAGGACGATCTACCAAAACCTCTGTACCTCCTAAACGATGAACCCCTAGGCTGAGTCTGAAGACCTAGAGACTTGGCCGTTGCTTTACTATCCTTAAACCTTTCTAGAGCCGCATCCGCTTTATTGCCAAAGAGACGAACAATTGTTACTTACCTGTAAACAGGTGGTTCTCCAGTATTGGTGTCTTTCATAGATTCACATGCTTGAATATTCCCCGTCGAAGTGGGAGTCCCACGGTAAATAAAATAGCAATAATTGCTAAATATATATATATATACATGATATAAGAAAAAAACAAGGAAATACAACTGAAATCCTCTAAAAACGATTCCTACATAGGAATGCAAGGCAAAGAGAAAAAACTATTTGTAACACATTAGTGTCATTATGTTAGTCCAAACTGCAGGCAATCAGGCGCCAGCACCCTCTAGAACCTTCTCCTCAGAAGCTCAAGCCCTCAGATTTTCGTAGCACAAAGTAACTAAGAGCGCATGAGGAGAAGAGAGCCTCTGAGGGGAGGAGGGTGGGTCGCATGTGAATCTATGAAAGACACCAATACTGGAGAACCACCTGTTTACATGTAAGTAACTATTGTTCTTCTCCAGTATTAGGGGTGTCTTTCATAGATTCACATGATTGAATAGAATAGAAAGCAGTAACCTCCTAGAACTGAGGTTGCTAAGCATATGAAGAATATATCAAGACAGTACTATAATAAAAATAATACAGTCATATAACATCATAGCAATCACAGGAAAACAAGAAGGAGGAGGGAACAGAGGCTCACCTTACTGAAAAAGATGGCGAAGCACTGCCTGCCCCACTGCGGTATCCGCTTCATTGATGGTATCCAAACAGTAATGTTGGGTGAAGGTATGCCTGCTGGACCATGTCGCTGCACGGCAAATCTGATGAAGTGGCACACCAGCAAACAAGGCGGTGGATGAAGACATCGCCCTCGTAGAATGAGCTCTCACTGAAGACTGCAATGGTCTGCCCGCTTGTTGGTGGCAGAAGGCAATGGCGGAGGAAAGCCACCGGGCAATTGTCGGCTTGGAAACTGGATGTCCTCTACGCAGTCGTCCGTATGCAACGAACAGTTGGTCGGACTTGCGGAAAAGAGCAGTTCTTGCAATGTAAAATTTAAGACATCGCTTGATGTCCAACGAATGTAGGCGCTGCTCCGCCGGAGATTTTGGGTCCGGAAAGAAAGTCTTAAGGAACACAGGCTCATTCAAATGAAAATCCGTAGGTACTTTAGGTAAGAAAGAAGGGTTGGTACGCAGTGCCACTCCGTTAGGTTTGAACTGTAGGTAAGGCGGCTTGACAGTGAAAGCGTGAAGATCGCTCACGCGACGAGATGAGGTCAAAGCCAGAAGGAGTGCAACCTTCCAGGTGATGAATTTTATATCGGCCTTATGGATAGGCTCAAATGGTGACTTCATAAGTTGAGCTAATACCACATTGAGGTGCCAAGCTGGCGGAGGGCGACGCACAGGTGGAAACGTGCGGAAGAGCCCTTTGAAAAATTGACGTATAACTCGTGATGAACAGAGGGATGAAGAGCCATCATGTCGGAAACGAGATATTGCCGCTAAGAAAACTCTCAGAGTAGAATGAGAGAGACCTGACTGGGCGAGGCTCAAAAAGAAAGGAAGGAGCTGTTCAGGAGTGGAATGGATGGGATGGATATTGGCTGAAACGCACCAATAACAGAATCGCTTCCATTTAAGTTTGTAGGTCTTAATTATAGACGGAGCTCTGGCTTGAGCTAGAATGTCTCTGCACTCCTGGGATATGTTCAAGTCCGCGAACTCAAGGTGCTCAGGTTCCATGCCCACAATTGAAGCGTTGAGGATCTGGATGACACACAAGGCCATAGTTAGTAGATCTGGACGAGGACGTAGAGGAATGGGCTCGCACTGGGACATCAGCAGCAGTTCTGTAAACCATGCCTGTCTGGGCCAACGCGGTGCGATCAACAGAATGTGGCAGGGCTGCCTCCGCATCTTCCACAGTACCCGCTGTATTAATGGGAGCGGTGGAAAAGCGTAAGCGAATAGATTGCACCAGTTGATCAAAATGGCATTCCCGCAGGACCCTGGGTGGGGATGCCAACTTGCATAAGACGGGCATTTCCGATTCTCCGGTGTTGCAAAGAGATCCAGATCTGGGTGACCCCATTGGTGGAACACAAGATCCAGAGTCGGTTGGTGCAGTTCCCATTCGTGTGTTGAGGAAGTGGACCTGCTCAGAGAGTCCGCCAGGAGATTTGACACACCCGGAAGGTGGACAGCCGTCAAGGTGATGCGATGGCGGAGAGCCCAATCCCAGATTGACTGGGCCAAGCGGGACAGAAGTGGAGATCTGGTTCCGCCTTGTTTGTTCACGTAGTGCATACTGGTGGTGTTGTCCGTTTGGATTAGCACTGATTACCCGTGAACAACTGGGAGGAAGGACTTGAGCGCTAGAAAGATCGCCATCAATTCTAGCCTGTTGATATGCCACGTGCGCTGCGTCGGCGACCACTTGCCCTTGATGGAGAGGCCCTGGAGATGAGCGCCCCACCCCTCCAGGGAGGCGTCTGTCGTCAGCGTCGGGTCCGGAACATGATCGAGGAAGGACACACCCATTTTCAGGTTTGCGGGTTGCGCCCACCAACACAGGCTCATCTTCATGCGGGCTGTAACGGCAACTAGGTCGTTGAAGGACCCGGAGACCTGACGCCACTGTTAGTCCAGTTCTTCCTGAATAGGACGGGTGCGCAACCTGCAAATTGGGATCAGTGCGATACAAGACGAAGCCATTCCCAAGAATGACTTAAACGTCCGAACAGAAACTGACTGTTTTCGTCGAATGAGTGAGACCAGACGAAGTATCTTCAGACGTCGCTCGTGAAAGACAAATGCTTTTGCGAGCTGCGTGTCTAGGATCGCTCCAAGGAAGGATCTGGTCTGCAGAGGTGCCAACTGAGACTTTTCGACATTGATGGTCAATCCCATAGACTGAAACACCTGTTGGCAAAGGTGCGTGTCCCGACCCAGCTGATGGTGGCACTGAGACTTGAGAAGGCAATCGTCTAAATAAGGAAAGATCTGAACTCCTTGTAGATGCAGGTGAGCCACCACTGGGGCCAGTACCTTCGTGAACACACGAGGAGCTGAACGCAGTCCGAAGGGCAGAACTTTGAACTGAAAATGCATTGATCCCACTTTGAAACTCAGATACTGGCGATGTTGTTTGAATATTGGAACGTGAAAGTACGCGTCTTGAAGATCTATGGTGGTCATAAAATCCTCGCTGGATAGAAGACGCAGGACTTCCAGTAGCGTCAGCATACGGAATGATTGAGACTTCAGGAACTGGTTGAGAGCCCTCAGATCCAGAATGGGTCGCCAATCTCCGTTCTTCTTGAGTATGAGGAAAAATCGAGAGTAAAAACCCCTCCCTCTTAGATGTTTCGGGACCACTTCGACTGCCCCTTTCAACACAAGAAGACGAACCTGATGGTAAAGCTCCTCGAGATGTGGAGGAGGTGGGCCACGAGGTGGGGTGCAAGGAGGAATCTCTGAACTCCAGGGTATGACCCCGTTTGACAATGTCCAAAACCCAGCGGTCCGAGGTGATTGAGGACCACTGGGAATAAAACAGAGATTAGTCCTCCAACACTTTGAGAGTGGCAAAAGTAATTGGTGTTTCTGATTTGCGCCACGATAGGACGGCTTTCCTCTGTATGTCTTGGAGGGTTGTTGCCGAGACTGCTGATTGGGCGTGTAACGTTGGCCGCTCTGATTGTATGAACGGTATTGCTGCCCACCTCGAAAGTTGGAAGAAGGGCCGCGTCCGCGCGCACCTCGAAAGGACTGTCTACGAAACTGTAGTGTGCCCAAGGACTTCGCCGTATCGGTGTCCTTCTTGATGGATTCAAGGGCATCATCGATATGGGATCCGAATAATGATTCTCCATCGTATGGCATATCCAGTATTCTGGCTTGGACTTCCTGCCGGAAGGAGGTGGATTTTAGCCAGCCTTGACGTCGAAGTGCAGCCGCACTTGCCAGGAGGCGGAAACCGGTGTTAGCCATATCGACTGCACAGTCTATGATTTCTTCCGCTGCTCTTTGTCCATCGCGGAGAATCTGCTGTGCGTCAGCCTTGGAAGCATCAGGGATGAGTGCCATGTAATCTGCAATGTCTGACCACATCTGCCGGTCATAGCGACCCAAAATAGCTAAGGCATTGGCTGCTCGGACAGATGTGGAGGCCATGGTTGAGAACTTGCGGCCAATTGCATCCAATCGTCGACCCTCTCTATCCGGAGGGGCTGTGACTTGAGACGCCGGATTCCGAGCTCTACGTTGTGCTGCCTGAGTCACGACAGAGTCCGGCTTGGGATGAGAAATCAGGCAAGCTGGAGAACCTGTAGGGGCCTTGTTTAAAGACAAGCCATTTAAGCAGGTACACACAATCCCTATAATTGATTTTGTTTGGAAAGAGGGCATTAAACTGATGAAAGCTCCTAACTCCTTACCGGCTCAGATTCCGCGCCTTGAGAAGAAGTACAAGGCCCCTGTTTGTTTTGTAGCCTTCTTTATGCCTAGAGAAGGCTACAAAACAAACAGGATTTACTGCGATTTGGACTCATTGATTTGTATCCATGTAGCCCTCTTTCAGACTCTTTGTCCTTCAATGATCTTATGAAAAAGAGTATTTTTGATACCAGCATTTTTCTTTCCAATTTGAGTATTTTGAACAAATGCTGCAATACTAAAATAATGTGCAATGTGTTGTTTCATTTTTGTTGAATTTGATGTTTTTGAAATTGTGTTGTCATTCATGGTTTTCATATTTGTCATAACGTGTTATATGTTTGGTGTTTCTCAAACATGCAATGAAAAACCTTTTTGTATTTGAAATTGAAAAGTAAAGGGTGAAACTAAATAAACCTACATAATCAGAAGTAGTCCTGATTCATGACCTTGTATTATCAAGCAACAAAGAAGTGTGAGGGGAGCAACTTCTATAAGTGGCATTTCTCCCATAGTCACAATAAATCTGCGAGCACCATTGCGCAGCATTTATTCTCACAAATTCACACATACTAAACTTGACCCGGCTGCTCCTCTCATACCAGGAATTACCATGGACACACTTCTCCCCAATGTATTCCTATGGGAGGGCAGGTCAACTTCACCAAATGTGCACAGAGAGCGCACACACTTTACACTGGACTACAGTGCTAAAGTGCCCAGAGGCCTAAAACCACCAACACCATGTTAGAAATTAAGGCAAAAAGTTTAGGTGTGAACCTGCCAAAAAGGGCAAGTCCAACACTGATGTTAACGGTATTTCGGGTGTGTGAAACTGATAAGAGAAGCAGACCAGGAACAAGCATTGGTAAACACAGGGAAATATACTACAGCCAATAGAAATGGAGGAAAGGTAAGTGGCATGCACAGGAACCAATGAGACGCCAGGAAAGAGAGGAGGTGGGATGTAAGTCCCTTTTAAGTTTATATTAAAAACAGATTTCTCAAGCACAGCGGGAAACCTAAAAAGGGATAGAAGGAGAAATGTTTAAGAGTGGAGTGTGAAGAGACCAAAGTAAAAGACAAGGAGAAGGGGCACTTGAAAGGCAAGGGGAATAGAAGTTACGATTGGTGAAAGGGAATAATAAAATGGGAGAAATGTTAACAATTCATTTGTTTTTGGAAGCGGGATCTGAACAGGTAAAAGTGACTGGGCGCCTAATCCCCTGCCGCCTAACAGATGGATTTCAGCTCATCGCTATATCCAGGTTGGGGGTCACCAATAAGAGGTCCCTACTGAGAAAGATTGAGGAGGTCAGCAGAGGGGATTTTTCCCCTTAGGAACCCAGGACCAAATAAAGCACACAAAAACCTGTTCGAAAAGTTCTAAAAAGGTAAGCAAAAGAAAGCAGTAACTTGCGGAGAAAAGTGAATTCTGTAATACATGATCAAATTGACTCACAAAAACATTTACTCATTGATCAGCTCACAGATCTATTGAATACAAAACCATACGCACGTTAAATGCCTCCGCACAGTTAATTGTTGCCTTCTCCTTAGTCACAACCAACATCTCAGACAGTTATTTAAACTTTGAGCTCACTGTTGTGTCGTGAATAATCCACGATGCGAAGTAGAGACTCCCAAAAATACTTTTTAATGTTAAAGGTACAAAATGGCCCACAAGCCAACGCCACAGTAACTGTGCTGCCCACAGAAAATAAAACAGATAATGCACTATCATTAAACATAACGACTAAATCTAGAATAGCAGAACGGCTTTACATTGTTCATGACGTCCAAGGATGAATGAACATCATGAACAATGCAGCATAAACTTACCCGTGCAACACTCACTTCTAAAGGTAGCTCAGGAAAGTGTCAGAAAAGGGGTCATTACAAACCCAAGATGAGAGCATAGTGCCAGGATATGAATCACAGATTTAAGTTAAAAGAGGCATGACAAGATACAAACTCAACGAGGACTCTTGGATACACCAAGTCGCAGCCTGGGCTACATGTTCGTTCTTGTGTCAGAAAAACATTTGTTTCAAGTAGCAAAAATTAGTCAGATGGCTTTACAGACCATATTTGGATAGTAAAGCGGGCCAAATCAAAAGATTAAGATTTACAAAATATGATTTGAATAGATTGGATAATCTCAATTTTGTGCAAGCAATGGAACAAAGAATACAATTTGCATGAAAAGCACACACACATTAATATCAATGGAGTCTCACCTTTAAACAGTTCAGTATGGGAGACATGTAAAGGCATATCTGCGAGGCCACGTGAAGGATTTAAAAGCAGAAAACAGGACTTGAGGCGTCATTATGGCGGTCGCACTTCAAGAGTGCTCCGGACCACTCAGTCATTCGCCTCCATTGCCAGCAGAACCTGGTATCTTCCAGATCAGCAAGGGACTGCAGTGGCCTCCCATAGTTGTTAGTCGGCCAGAAACCTCCTTAGAAGCAGTCAGCGCATACGCGAACAGAGGGCTGTTGCTGCCCACAAGATTTCGGCCTCGACCGGACACTGAGTTCTACGGTCAGAGCTGGACGCGGGTGCGGCGGACCACGGGAGAAGCGGCTGCAACATGATATTAGGAGCGGCCACAGATGGGTGTTAGAGGCCCTGCTGGGCGAGCGTGCACAGGCCTGATGCACCGTTACTGCCTGCAGTACCCGGGGTCGCACCTCACTGACTATCTTCACAAGTGGAGGTCGAGCGACCTGCACTGAGCCCTCCTCCTGCCCCCGCTATATGCAGCAGCCCCAGGGGTGCTGGACCTGCTGCCCACGAACGTGCTTGACCGTGGCTGCAAGTGGAGAAAATAAGTGGGCACAGACCACTTATCTGGGAACTCCTGATAATTTTCTGGCGCTGTGTCTGCATGGACAGTTCTCCTTTCTCTGTCTGGGAGCCTGACAGACAACATAGTGCTGGGACCTTAAGTCTACAGAGGGCTGATGTGGGTCTCGCCTGCTGTTCTTTCCATCCTGCTGGGCCCAAACTGGTTGCAGAGAAACAGGTCCTGGGGCAGGGTGTGGATGTCTGGGCATTCTGACCTAAAAGTGAGCAGGGTTGTTTACCCAGTGACCTGACCTCTCCTTGGGAGCCAAGGCTATCCTTAGTTTCTACTTTCTGAAGGATCCTCGAGTTAGGGCTGGCTGTACTGCTACTGCAACATCGCATCCCAGGACCAGGGCTTCAGGGTGCGACTGGTTGGGGTCCACCTCTGTCGCCCCCACTCCCACCCACAAGTCTACTGTGCTGTAAATCACTGGGCTCATACCTCCCCTGCTCCTGAGGATCTGGTTCCTTCTTCGCTGCTGTTCCTCGTTTTGGCCTTATTTGGACTGAGGGGTACTTGCTTGGCCGTCCGTGTTGCTGTGTGACTCCAAGTAAGTGGATTGAGCGCTGGCCAAGATCATAGCTCCACTCCCAGGAGAAATGAGGAAAGATAGAACCACAAGGTTGCCCCCCCCCCCCCCCCCCCTCCCAACCACGTATTAACCAGTATACAACACCAACAACTCAAGCCGGAGGGGAGACAGCAGACAAAGGCGTCACAATTGAGGGCGACCTCAACAAGATTCTCTAGGCTATTCATACCTCGCAGGCTGTTGTCGAAGGAAAGATTGTGGAGGTCCGGGTCAATGTGGCGCTCATTCGCCATATCTGCGTAATGCCACTGGTGGAATTAAAGAAGCAAAGGGCCTCTATCCCCAGTGGAAGATGAGGTCGCTGACCTCAAAGCCAAAGTGGCCCGCCTGCTTACCCACACAGGGGAGCTCCACCATCGCACCAAAGACACCGAAAACCAGTCAAGATGCAATACCTGCGCTTTGTGGGCAGGACCGGCTTTAGAGCTGGTGGCACCCTGTGCGACAATGTCAGTTGGCGCACCCACAATGACCACTTCTGCCACGGATTCCCTCACTAGCACCCTTTAACAGTGTTTCTCAAGTCTCCATAACCACTGTCTCTCAGATTCATTAAGTTTTATAGCACCACTCATACCAGTGTCAGATGTCGGGGCACTTCACACCACACACACATTGCACAGAGACAATCTTATGTGTGTAAATCAGTGTATAGAAAATGTTGCATCAGACAGTACTACAAGGTGTCGTGTAGGAGAGATGACATCAATAATGGTAGGGAATATAGTTAAAGTTCTTCAGGAAAGGCACACATTCAGAATTTAAAACATAACATGGTTAGGGGTTCTCTTTCATAATAAGAATTGTTTTCTACCTAAATGAACCCTTTTCACAAGATTAGGATAATGAAAGACTGGACAAAAAACATATAGCTCTAACAAATACCTTGCAGTTTGCATGCATCTCTTGGATGACAGTTAATAGCTCAATGTTCTAGATTAGGATGTTGACTTCTAAATGACAAGTAACAAAAGGAGCACTCTTACAGAAGCATAACCCACTGACCTATTTACATTACATGCACTTCCTTATATGCATGGTACACATTCTTAGCAGCAGGAATTTTAACCCTCTGCGCTACCTTAGGGTGAGTCAAACCATCCACTAGAGAAACCTCCTGTCTCTTTCCAGGAAGACGGACGATTAATCACCGGACCTCTCTTGACATTTTAATTGATGTCTGAAAGTTGCTGGAGGCGAGGAACGAGGCAGCAGGCGCTTTTAAAATGATAATACACATTTTCAGAAATTACGCCCCTACTCCAAGCCAATGCCCGGTGCGGTCGCACCGATGGCACTGCCCCAGAGCCCCCTTTGGGGGATTCCCAGAGGATGTTGAGGGTTCTGACCCGGCAATGTTTCAGGGGGAATTGATTCAGTCCTGGGAGCCAAAGGAAAAACTCACCCTGGTTCATCGTGAAACGGGCACATAGATCGCTTGCGCCTAAACCCCCTCCAGATGCACCCGGACAGCCCATGATAGCAAGACTCGTCAACTTTAAGGACAGAGATTGTATCCTGAGAGAGGCCAGGGCCCATAAGGACCTCCATTATCAAAACTTCAAAATTAATCTCCCCTGACTACACCCCGGACGTCCAGGCTAAACGTAGGACATACAAAGCCGTTAAGCAAAAACTCATCTCCAGATGACCTACATGCTGGTTTCCTGCACATCCATGAAGGTAGAACCCATTATTCTGATGCCCCCCAAAACTGCCTTGGACTGGGTTGCCGAGGAAAAGCAGCTGAGCTGCACCCATCGCCAATCGCCATAATTTCCCCGGCAGTCCTCACCAACACCGCTACCGCCCACATAGGCAAAATGCTGGGACCAAGTCACTTTCTTCGCAATTGAAGTCTTCGGCAACCCAGCACTCCAGCAGACCACAGTCCTCGGTCAACAGGAGGGCCCCACAAGGAATAAGCCAGCCTGAAGAATGTTTGAGCCAAACTCCCTCACCAATTGCACAACACTGTCCATGGCTGGGTCTGTAAGACAGACGAGCAGAGATTCCAGTACACTGTTGTTGAATGTTCCAAATATGCTCACACATATGGGTGTCATGCTGTATTGAACCGAATACAGAGAGGGGTCCACCATACCACGCCCGTTCGAAGTTTCTTGCTTCTTTTCGGTCCTTTGTAAATACCCAGTGTGGGTACCTGTTCTAGAGCAACAGATGCTTTGGGGGGGGGGGGGGGGGGCGGTTGGGGCATAAATGGGTGGGGAGGAGCATGGGGTTGCATACAATATGCATGCATGTTATGGTTTTATTTGTTAATGCCTTTTTTCTTCCTTAAGTTGTCGCATTGACCGGATAGTATGTATATGGCAACATGTCTCATACACTTTGGAATCCTTTCCTGTAAAGCTCTGCCCTCCCCGGCACACACGACCGGTGGATTCCCTGCTTAAGATCATATTTACACCTAATGTCCCACCATGACTCCATACAGTGTAATGTCGTGGAAAGTTAATGGTCTCCTGGACAAATTCAAGTGTTCTGCAATGCTGCACTACACTCACCGCTTCCTTCCCTTTATTTTAATGCTTCAAAAGAGCCACCTCCTGGGGACCAAGTGTCCGTTCCTTGCATGACAAGGGTATGACCGGAACCATCATGCTACTGGACATCGTAGATAGGTTTTTCACTTTCAGTGCCTACTGTATAAATTGGGTAAGAAGTGATGCGCTCCCCACTACTCTGGCTACGACGGCAGCTTGCCTTCTTGGCCTGCAGTTCAAGTGGATGTCAACACAAATTAAGTATTTGGGGGTCCAAATTAGCACACCCCCTCACCACATGCAGACTGACAATATTACATTTCTCACCGACTTTGCCAAATAAAAACACCTGCAAATCTGACACCGAGTCCAAGCGATCAAAATGGTGGTTGCAGCAGGATTTAATTACATCTTTGACATGTTGCAGACGCTAGTGCCGTTCTCATTTGAGACAGCTAGATGCCCAGGTGCGGCAAAATATTTGGCTAGAGAAAACCTCCCCGGGCTGGCAGCATCAAATTTTTACGTCGGCACCACCGAAGGAGGCTTACGCTTGGCACACCTGAAACTGTATCACACGGCTACACATCTCTTCCAACTGGTCTACCATTCCACCCCACGCTAAAAACCCCAGGGGTGTATGCAGGTCTGTTTAGCTAAAGATAAAAGCTTATTTATGGTTTATAGGACACGCTTATCGACCATGTACATTCACATCCTGCAACAAGATCACTACCACTGATGTAAACCATACCTCATGGATTCTACAGACAAAACAGACTGGAAAGAGATTCTTTATTCTCCGGACAAACGTTTATAAGAAGCCAGGTTAAAATTTAGTTATTTCAAAATCCCACATAGCTGTCACGGGTCGCCTTTCTAACTTCACATGTCTGGAATGGCAGGCTCATCTCCGTGCTGGCATTTTACTCCCAGCTGGGGAGATATAATTCATATTCTTTGGACTTGCCCCATATTTCAACCATACTCGGAGCTGTATGGAAGGTGCTCTTAAACTCTGACATCAACCTCCAACATTCCCTGGACTTGGTGAATCTACATGACACAGTGAAGGTGGACAATATCAATAATCACCAGAAACAATGGTTGTGCACTTCACTGGCAGTAGCCTAGTCAAGAATTGAGAGACATTGAAAATCAGCAACACTTCTATCAGGAGAAGAATGGCTGGTGGCCCTGACAATAACAGTCTCCCACTAACAGGTGATATGAAATAAATAACCAGTTTGACGTTGTTGACAATATTCAGGGGTAGTTGCTGTCTTAGAGGGCTCTTTGATCTGAAACATCTATCTGACCCTCCTCTGCTCTACCCTCTTCCTCCCTCATTGGCCTCCTATTAATTGCGTTATGATCTGCATCCAAAGGACCCTGACCATGGGCGGGACTCCCCCCTTCCTCAACTGAGATACTGGAGATACTTGGGGCGCAAAACAGAATCTCCTTTCCCTCGACAGACGTTTGTGAGGTCCCAGATACTGCCCCTTCTCCTCTGATGACTAACGAGTTGTATTATTACCAGGTTATAACTTGTTAGACAAACCTTGTGCACAATGAGCAGGCATATTAGCTAGCCTTTAGCATTACTGGAAGGACTGCGATGATTTTCTGTCTTTGCTGAAATATTATACATTGTTTTAAATCATTCTCTGTTGCTTTTATGAATTGTAAATATTTTTATTGTGAAACTTTTATGGTTCTCTGAACCGAAGTAAAGTTAATCTCGACTTGACTGCGACAAATGAACAATTAAATGGTAATTTGCAGAGGAAAAGGTTCAGAGTAAAGTGGTCCAGAATGGGTTGGAGGCCACCATCCAAACAATTTGGAGGAACGGTCCTAGTCATGGATTGCCAGTATTGTGCATGATTGGGTACCATCCATAGGCAACTCATTCTTCTTCAAGGATGGCATATAATGGTTTAGCTGTTAATGCAGAGGATGATCGCTGTTTCTGTACTCCGTGACCTCTGGAACTATTTCAGCCTAACGGCTATCCTTTAAAAAACACAAGACCTCAACAAACAGGGTTGCAGCCACAAAAGTAAAGCCCATGAATTCAAAGGTCAAATGAGTACAAGTGACTACAGAGGCATACCAATCTACTGGAACTTGGAATTACATTTTCCACCTGTTATGAGGCAATAAAAGTGGCTACCTTTGCTCTGCCAATACCTATATTAAATAGGAAGACCTATAATTTGCAACAGAGGCGAACAGCTTGGAAAGGTGATTGGTACATGGACGAACAGGCTGTCTCAAACTATTAACTCGAGAGAATCTGCAAACACTACCAACGACAGCAACAAAGCCAAAGAGGAAGAAAAGCTAGACATTTTCCTCACAGAGACACTCCCAATGGGCAGCAGGATGGTAAGAGACCCCAAACAACTGAAGAGATAATCCTCAATGGGGACAGGAATATTGTTGATGCTTATATAGACAGACAAAACACTTTGGTCTTAAACTCCAGGTTAGTCATGCTTCGTGAGTCTGGCGTGCCAATAGAGGGCAGGATGATGAGAATTCTAATACAGGATGATATGGAGAGAAAGAAAAAGCAGATGCAAAGTGACATCACCAAAGTGCAGGAGACTCTGGTGACTGCAGTGCAACATCTGTATAATACTGACTAAAGAACAGAGTCAATAGAAAAAGTCACAGCCAGGAATTCATGACTGCTAGGGGTCTCACAGGAGGATACATGAAAGTCTGTCTAGTTAAATAGAGGTCAGAGGCACTTTTAATTCTGCTGGAAATAATATCAGTTTCTTGCTTGAGGTCTACCTATCCAACATCCTGCTAAAGAGAGGAATAGTCAATCAATCACTATGATCCTAAAAGATATAGTGGGGAACAAAAAAACGCTAAGCAGTCAAGCACGCTTCACTTGACCAAAAAATAATCACTTATTGCCTCGCCCGATCCTTCACACCACACTACCAATGCCACAGAGGAGGTAGATGGTGTAATTCATTCAAGAATTTAAAGCAAAGGCTGTTGAATACATTGAAGGTTAATCCAAAACTGTAGTCAATTATTGCGAGACCAACCAATCTTGAAGCAAGTAATACAATCACTACTTTCTTGCAACAAGGACACCAGAAAGCAATTTGACCATGAAGTAGAAAGGCCGTTCTTTTTTTAAGATGGGGTGGGGATGAAAGCCACCATCCTACCATACACCTCAGGCAGGCCCCATAAGATTAGTATTGGACACTGACTGCCAGAAGCACCAACATCACATTAAGTATGAAATGAAAAGACTTGAGGATACAGGCCACAATCTCCTTCATCCCTCCTACCACATCTACTCCTAGGCTTTGCATCTGGCTCACTCACTGTCAACTTACCTGTCCAGTCAATGAACTCGCCTTTCATTTCCTTACCTGATGACAAAAGTCAATTGGTCCACTCCCTCTTTGGTGGACTCTTTTTACCCACGTCCCCTTTTAATTTGTTTCTCCCAAATCACAACTACTCTTTCATCCAACCTAGAGCACACTTAAGATCCTGTGCCCTGGACGTTGCCAAATGCTCCCTTTTGTAAGAGGATACGGGACCCATATGTACAACTGTTATGTGTTCAAAAGAAAATATCTCATCAACATCAGACTGAATATGGTCAAGAGAAAATAGGCAGGTGCAAGAGAAAATAGACAGATGCAAAATGTGGTCATAATGTGGAGCTTCTAGTCAATTCAATATCTTATAAAGCCTCATGGAGTTCTCATGACCTTTGGGTTTTTTCCATCGTAAGCCAGTATATGTCAAATAAATCTTCCATACATACAAATGCACCCTTACTTGTACCCAAATCTACACCAACTTATCCTATGCTCAACTATCATGTAATCTGGTTACCAAAACTTTTGATTCAAAACTAAACAATGTAAAGCCTAAACCAAAAGGTTTTCAGAACAATACATCAAGCAAGCTTGACTCCATGCGGCAACATGAAGATATTTTGAGGGGAAGATCAACACTTTCTAAATTATAATCTCCACAGCCCTCCTGCACGAAGACTACCCTTTACAACAATGAACCAAGAAGATCTACAATAATTGGTCAATCCTAGATTTGTCAAGTCACAACATATTTAAGTGCCACGATCAAATTCAAGCTCAATCGCCTTCAGATATTTTTCACAAGAGCAATTAAACAGTGAGGTGCGAAAGTGACATGTTTGCTTGGGTACTTTCAAAGCTCTGAGGGTGTTGTTAAAACTGATCAAATTGGTAAAATAAAATTATTCAGGAATCCTTGGAAAATCAAGGGGTACAAAGCTAAAATGTTAACATAAATAGCTTGCCCAGGTCCATACCCAACTGTTGGACCCAAACATTAATGCCAGGTACACCCCTTTAACACTTGATGTTTAAGGTAGCTAAGCAGAGTGTTCCAATATTTACAAAGGGAAGTAGAGGGAGGTCAAGATTCCAGGCTCAGTAATTTGTACAACAATTAATAAAACATTATCCACCAGGTGCTTTAACTAGAAAATAAATATTACTTTAATCAGCATCTATGGATGAAAATTGAGCAAAATACTGAGAGCTCAACAATAATCACTATTACTACAGGATAAACATCACTAGGTTGTAAAATCAGCCATTACAAACTGTAGCACACTACCAGACTCTTGCAGGTAAGGATATCGTAATGAAACTATCTGTGCGAAATACAACTGACTTCCCTTTTGAGACTGTTAGGATAAATCTTGCTACGCTGCTCTAGGGCTGTATCTAACACCAATGCAGATATGTTATGGCTTTTTGTAGATCACAATTATAACTTTCAGTGCTCATTATGATCAACAGTTACCGCAACGTGCAATTACAAGATATACTTGAATAAAAGTGGAGGGTGTTTCTTGCTTCTGCCGATTGGGTTTACGCTGCTGCCACTTGTGTTTTTTTGCAGACAAGCTATTTGGGGAAGCTGGACTAACCATTCCAAATCCACTGTAGTCCACTGTTTGCAATGATGTGCTTTTTGGATTCCAGGAGAGAGTGGCCATGCAGACAGATCAAGAGATTGCACTCCACTTACTCCTACTTAAGTAAGAAACCTCTTTTGTGGATCTTACTGTGGCTCAAAGCTCAAGCTCCTCCCCAAAAAGCACACAGAGCCCAACAGTTTGCAGCAGTGATCCTTGAGGGCATGAAGGTGAAACTGATAAATGTGGTTACTATTCTTATAAACACCATGCCAAAGGCATTTGGTTGTCTGGTCTGTACATTTCCGCATTACTCTCACTAGCCACCTTGTACAGCTCTGCACAGACCAGTCCCAAAGGAAGCTCTAAGTGTGTGCAAGCACAGAAACAGGGAACAAGACGTCTTGTTCAGGGTACGGAGGCTGAAGGGAGACAGGTCACAGCCTGGTGGCACAATTCTTTACCTGGAATAGAGTAAATCTGTATCTAGTTCCTCCACACAGCTCAGCAATACCCTGAATCAAGGTAGCCTTTCCTTTGTGCAGGGATACCCCTCAATCCTTCTCCAGCACACAGTGGACTCCTTTCCTCATGTCAGCTCAAAACTGCGTCTTTAAGTAGTATATAGAACTTTTTGGTCACTGAACCAGGCAAAGGTGAGTTGGCAGTCAGTGAACCAAACCCTAAACTCAAAGGTCTTTCTTAGAGTCTGGTTTACTGGGACACCTGGCAATGTGACTGGGAGAATCTTCCCCATAATAGAACTCCCTTCCCAGAGACACTGCATTCCACACGGCCAGCTCTGGGACTGGTAATGGGGTTTTGCTTTTGATTACTTCCTGCCAGAATGGTCATGCCATAGATTTTGCTCTCTAGTGACAGCAGGTATAACGAGGGGGGTAGGGATGTGAGCTCCCCGTGCGACAGCCCATAATAAAGGCACAAAAGACAGAGGCTTCCTCATTCAGGTACATCATAACATGTTGAGGATACCACCTATGGTAAGAATGTAATTACGGGTAGGTAATGTCCCTGTACTTCAAAAGGCCCCCTCCCCCCAGATTCCGACCCTCCACACCCTAGTGCCTGGTCCACTTCAAATGACTTCAGTAATGCTGCAGAGGAGTCACCCAATTAACACGGCTGTCTGACACTCCCTCCAACCTTCATCTGGAGGACAGACAGGAGATCCAAAGTGGATTTCTGGTCTATAATTGTCAAACAACACATAAGATACACATGAATCCTTCTATACATTCATAGGTTAAACATACATGCAATATTATTGTCCAACATGGATGACCAAAAGACCCTGTTGCTCGGGACTTGCAGCCCATTTTAAAAAGGAGAAACAAGAAAGCATCCCTACCTGTGCCAATAAAACATAAAAGGCCTGTACTGAACGTATAACAGTCGCTGCCATCACCGTCAGTCCTCTATAGCCTGGCAAGCTGACAATAGTCAAGGTTCGTATAGGAGGGATGGACGTGGTGCGCTCCTCTAGACTACAAAGCCCTGCTCTGAGTTCTCAGTCCATTTCCATGCAGGCCCCCTGCATACAGGTGTGATAACTGTTGCATGTGTGGAGACCAAAAATCCCAAAACTTGCTACATGGGGAATGCTGGGCAGGGGTTAATGCTTTCCAAAGCCATGCAGGGAACATTCCCACCACAACAGCCTCAACATAGCACTGGGCATTCAGCAAACAAACATAAGTAAACACCTCAAAAAGCAACAGAAGCAATGGGCAAGCCTATAGGTTTTTAGACAGTGCCAACTCCTTCAAGAACCATACTATTTGCCAGGGAGCTTGCATACAATTCTGCCTAGAAGAATCGTTGAAAATAAAAAATGAAGCTTCATAACAGAGTGCTTGAATACCCAAACAGCATTACACTAGTTTATCATAATGAAAAATAAGATGCTTGGTACAATTGCAGCCTCCTGTGGAAAACAAAATGAATGCAGGTGCAAATATGCACAGAAAAAAATAAGGCATGAAGTGGGATACAAACTGTCATATTAATAGTGCTTTTGACAATTAAGTGCGATTCTACTGGATGGGTTCGCAAGGTGGCTAAAATATTAATACCTCTACTTGCTGCTAGTCAAATCTTCAAATCCTTGAGGTGCATTTTGAGAACAGTTTATGTTAGTAAATTGACATTTATTTATAGACAATACGTTTTTCTGGAATATTAACTTACCATCAGTAACAATATTTTTTGTCTGTCCATTGCAAATTATAACACTTCCAGGCTTCTCAGGATTTGGTCGAGGGAATCCATTTTCTTTTAACTGCTCCTCATTCAGCAAGTAGTCCTTTAGAATTTTATACAGAGAAGCTCCTTTAAAATCTAAGTAAAGAGATGACTATTTTTAACATTAGGTTATTTATAACTACATTTCAATATTGACAATCCAATGGGCCCAAAAAATTGTGTATATCATGTACCACAAATTAAACCTGGAAATGCTGAGGAATGGAAAACACTGATCTGGTAACTGCACAAGTACTTGCAAATTGACATTATGAAAAACAAAAATACTTGCATACTTTATAGAACTGTTTAAGAGGAGACATCATGCAAACAGTAATTTTTCCTTTTAGTCTTCAAGAATTATTTAAATTTACTGGTTACTATCACCTCATTACTCCAAGTAAAATTCTATCATAACTATAATTGTGTTTTTTTTGTTGTAAAAATGTATATGCAAATCTGTGCAGTGCTATTTTTGTAAAATGTTTTACTTCCTTGCTCTACATCTATGTGTTAAAAAGCCACTTTTGATGATACTGGATGCTTGTTGTACGAGTTACTTACCTTCGGTAACGATGTATCTGGTAGAGACGTTGTCTAGCCGCAGATTGCTTAACTTAGAATTATCCCCAGGCGTCAGACTGGATCCGGAAAATCTTTGTAGCAGCACCTCGGCGCGCCGGGGAACGGCGCCACACGAACCCGCGCTCATGTCGTCCACGGATGTGACGTCAGCGAGGTCATACAAGTCCTTCCCGGCTCGCTGACGTCAGTTTTCTTCAGAGAAACTTTTCCGCGACACAACATGGAGACACCAACAACACTGAGTATGGGAACACTGTGCGAAGGAGGAAAAATCCGTAAAACAAAGAAATCGGATGGTGCAGATCATCATCATAAAGGACAGTGTGAGACACTGTATAGCAAAAAAACAAGAAGTAAGGGCAGAGCAACGCTCTGAGAAACAACCCCATAAAGCGAAGCATAGACCCTCCCCAGAGGCTGAGTGACAAGGGAAGAATGTCCTGACAGACAATAGGAAGGCTGCCATTACAACGCAGAACTGTGCCGGCCAACAAGGACGGAGCACAGAAGGAACAACAATCCACAGTGAGGTGACAGTACAAGGAATGGCGCATCCCCCTGTAGAGATCGAAGGGCCGAGACTGCAGAGGAGACAAGAAACCCTAAACCGATGGATGAGGCAGGAGGGAGGAAAAAGAATAGAAGACCCCACACTTGAAGGACCACAGTGGAGGAATGCAGAGAAATGGAAAAATTAATCTCTTGTTGAAGGCGAAAGCGAAAAGCACCACTCCACAGGAATATAAGCAACCCAGAGGGAGGCGGCTGCAGAAGGCAAAGTCAGAAAGTCGCACCAACTTGAGCCCCCCGAATGAAGACCGGTCCCAACTGAAAGAGGCAAGGTGGAGAACTCCACCTGGAATGGTCCTCGCAGAACGGGGAGGATGGGTGGCCATTAAGGAATCTGCGGCTAGACAACTTCCCATCCAGGTACATTGTTACTGAAGGTAAGTAACTTGTACATCTGATAGAGCCATCTAGCCGCAGATTCCTTAACTTAGAACAGATACCACAGCCATACCCCAAGGGGGAAGTGGGTCTGCGACAGAACAACAGAAAGTGCCCGAGAGCACTGAGCCGGCATCAGGGTGACGGACTATGGGGAAAGCTGTGGAGGTGCAGCCAATCAGCAGACCAAGCAGCTCAGAAGAGTGAAAGACAATGGGAGGCAAAGGCACCACAAGATGACCAGAAGGGCACGAGACCTCACCCGTGTGAATACGGGATGGAATAACGGCCCTAAGCAACAATCCCAGAACGGAAGAGAGAGTTTATAATGAGGGAAGGAAGAAGAACTACTCCTAGAGCCCAATGGCCGCTAAATCGCCACCAACCAAGATCCAGCGGACAACATGGAGTGACATAACCAGAGCCTACCCGGCGGGCCTATGCTAGGGAGGCCGGGCAGGCAGCAGCCAGGAAGTGGAGAACAAGAGGCAGGGACTGAGCAACGTCCCAGAAGCGCAGGCGTGAAACACAAGACACACCAAGAGCAATACTCAGTCACAAGAAAGCGACAGGGTCGAGAGCAACCCGCTGAAGCACACCAAGACAGACCACAACGAGGAACACGCACGTAGCAGACAGCTACGGAGACAAAGCAAGTGGTGTGGCTAAGAAGATTAAGGGACTGCCCAACAAGGCAACTTGAAGAACAAGGGGAAGAACGCACCCAAAGGGAGACAGAGGCAGAGCGCAGCACCCGGGACGAACCCCAGAAGAGGAACCGTCCCGCAGGCACACCAGACACAGGGAAGGGTGACACCTGAAGGAAAAAGACACATCCAAAGGGTGTGTACTCCGAGGCACCGAAGGTGCCTATAGGGACCATAAAGAAGTTCACGCAGAGCTGCGAACAACAACCTCAGATCTCCGGAACCACCACCTCTGACTGGGAGGAGAAATGCACCCCCACAGAAGAGAGGGACTGTTTAGCACATTAACAAGACAGACAAGACCCCCAAGATGAAGAGCAGCCAGAAGAGGAGGCTCACCCCATGGAGTGGAACCATGGGAACCCTTGTTGCCGAAGCAGCATGAAAAGGCACCGAAGTGTAGAACGATGCAAAAGAAAAACACCGCCGTGTAGAACGATGGCAAACCTGAGCACAAGGCACCCAACTGCTCCCTGAAAAACAGGGATATAGGAGCAGACCTCGCAGAAGCGAAGAAAGGCGGAGGCGTATAGAAAGGATACCCAATGGTCATCAACATGCGGGTATCTATAGAAAGGGCTAGCCACAAGACCAGCGCAGCTGCGGGCACTATAGAAGGAACCCACCTAATGCACCGGTGGCAGGGTGGCAGCCTCGGAAGAAGCGTGCTGTAACACACTGAAAAGACGTCACAAGGGACAATGGTTGAAGAACATTTAGTAACAAGGAAAAAACCTCTAAGAGAGGAGTATGAAAGACACACAAGGAGCAAGCAGGGCAGAACCTGGGACCTGTGGGAGGAAGTGCCAGAAGGCACAATACGGAAAACCGCCGTAAACGGTAAGATAACAACACCAAGGGAAGAGAGGAGCCCAAAGGGACCTCCAAGCCCGCCTGGCATGGAGCAAAGCTATACAATAGCATATAGGTACCTCACCTGGGGTATATCATGCCACCAAAAACAAAATACAGAGGAACACGCCTTATGTAATCCACAGTCTGAGATCAAGACACGAATAACCTGTGGAACATCGCCACAGTCTGCTTACTGTCAGCTCAAAAACGCACAGTCCAACTTGTGGACGCTGAATGAAAGTTGCAAAAGGAAGGAGGGGTAACCACGCCAGGGTAGGATGACCTGAGACCTGCCAAGTACAACCTGGGAAGGGGGGGGGGGGGGGTTAGGAGCCAGCAAGGAGGCGCCGAATCGCTGAGTCGGCTTGGGTGTTAAAAAAAAGGACCCCATCAAAAGGAAGGTCAACAAGGCGCTCCCGAATATTTTCCGGGAAGACGCCTTCCCGCAACCAAGCCTGGCGACATAGTGAAACAGAACCGGCCATAGCCCGGCCTAAGGAGTCTGAGGTATCCAGGACCAACTAAATAGTAAATTCTGCCAGGTCACATCCGTCACGGATATGATGGAGGTCAGCACGAGCGTGCTCAGAGGTTAAAGAGATAAGAGACTCGGCAGAAATAGCCCAAGCCAACGCACATAAGGTATTGAGGGAGCGAAGAGCCGCGCTAGTGGAGGCGAAAATATTACGACCCTGTAACTAGCCAACTAGACCCCCGGAAGGAAGGAAGCAACAGCGGAGGCAAGGAAGGAAAGGCAGCTTGCAGAACGAGCCCCCGAACGTCCGGATGAACAAACAAGCAAACCGGATCATTCGGGGCAGGGCGGTGCATGATGGAACAAGCCACCGGATCAGCTGACGGAGGCCGAGCCCAGGTCCCCAGAAGGGCATCATAAAAGGAGGCTTCAAAAGGCAGAAGCGGCTCTACATTTCCTGAACCGTGGTGGGGAACATCCAACAGGGGGTCAACAGGCAGGGGGGCGGCCATGGAAACAACCATCACAAAGGCCACACCAGCCTCGGGAGCCCTACGAGGAGGGGACAGTAACTCATCCGTGGGTGTGGGCTGAAAGCTGAGCCGCCCACTCCAAGGGAATTGTAAATTGAAAGGAGGAGCAGACCAATGTCCAAAGGGAGGAAGCCCCATGGAGGAATGAGGGTCCTGAAGAGGCTCTTGAGGAAGAGGAGAGTCCGCCGGAGCCGCGTACTTCATGGGGGGGCAAGCACGGATCCGGCATCGACAGGCGCGGGGTCACGCCGAACTTTTTCCGGAGAGAAATCTATGATCTGGAGTCGACAACCTGGCGTTGAGGTGGCGCCAGGGTATCCTCGGCCAGCGCAGGGCATCATCGGCCGGCGCAGACTCAGCCTCGTCCAGCATGGACTCAGCCTCAGCAGGCTCCGAAGTAAGGAACAGAGCCGGAGCCAGGGAGGCAAGCCTACGGCACTGGACCGGCGCCGACTCTGCCTCAACCACAACAGGCTCCAGCTCGAAAAGCAAGGAGGCAAATCTACGGCGCCAGACCGGAGCCGGCTGGGACTCTGAAAAGGTAGCCGCCATTCCGGAGGGCCGAGGGGGACTCAGAGACTAGCTGCGAGTATCAGCGACCAGCTGCGACGCCACATGGAGCCCAACTGGACTATGCGATAAGTTAGGGGTGCTCTGGGCTGAAGAGGGAGACCCAGCCTGGCCGCGCTCTGACATCATACCTCCATCACCTGGGGCAAGGTGCTTAGCCTACACTCGGGGCGAACCCACCGGCGAGTCCTCCGGAGACGCCGCACGCAACGGGGGGTCAAAGGATGCCCCAGGGAGAGGAGGGGACCCAAGGGAGGCCTGCAAGGCAGCGGCATAAGCCGCCATCTGGGTCCGAGTCGCCCCCGTGCCAGAAATTGGCGGATAAGGGAGGGCAGACTATCGGGGGCACACGTCCGGAGAAGTCCAGGAACTAATGCCCCTTACAACAGGAGGAAGAAAGGTCGATGATCTCGGTGAAAGGACTTAACAGGGACAGGCG
This sequence comes from Lissotriton helveticus, assembly GCF_964261635.1. Taxonomy (NCBI): domain Eukaryota; kingdom Metazoa; phylum Chordata; class Amphibia; order Caudata; family Salamandridae; genus Lissotriton; species Lissotriton helveticus. The sequence goes on from NC_136059.1 coordinate 1,759,982,928, forward strand.
AGCGACGCACACGGGAACCAGGCGGCGACCGACGCCGCAAACTGAACCCTCTGCTACCGGGACCTCCGCCGAGGAGGCCGGGGGCCGTGACGACTCAGACTGCAATAGGTTAGCCGACAGTAGCTTCATCCGATGCTCCCGCCGGGACTTTGGCTTTAGTTGTTGGCAGGCGTCGCAATCCATCTAATCGCGGTGTTCGCCCAGGCACCACATGCAGATAAGGTGTGGGTCCGACGCAGCCTATGCCGCGAACAGGAGGAACACGTCTTAAATTACGAAGGCATCGCACACTGTTCCAGATGCAAAGCGTCAAAAGGGGCCTGAAAAAAGGCCAGAGGAACTGCTTACACCGGATCCTGGTTGTATACGGGAAAGAAGGAAACTGACGTCAGCGCGCCGGGAGGGTCTTGTATGACCTCGCTGACAACATCCATGGACGACGTCAGGGTGGGGTCGTGTGGCGCCGTTCTCCGGCTCGCAGAAGTGCTGCTGCAAACATTTTCCGGTTCCAGTCCGATGCCTGGGGATAATTCTAAGTTAAGGAATCTGCGGCTAGATGTCTATCAGATTGACACATTCAAAACAGCATTATCATTACACCCTGAATCGCACGAGAGGGCACAGAGGAGTATAATCCCAAGATTGAGAAATTCACTGACATTAGTTTTAATATATAAAGAACTCTTAATCAGGGAATTATTGTTCAGAGAAACTACATTCTACACAGCAAGGAATCCTGCCCACAGTCAACTGTTCAGTAAATAAAAACTTACAGTAAAAACACCCTAATACAGTTTTCCTAAATTTCATGTAATAAAACATCTTTATGCAATTTCATACATAACCAATCCTGGGCCCTTATAATTGAAAGTACTATTCCTCAATTCTAAAGTGCTAAAAAAAGGTCTCTACATTGACCACTATTAGTCAGTTTCCTCTCTGCTATTTCTTTTTATTTCAAATCCTTTTTATTGAAAATTAATACGACACAGTACAAAAAGTAATCCAAGAACACAGAATAACAAGACGAATAATAACTACAAGACAAGATAATCAACCAGCTGTTACAGTCACAATGAAGTGGGAATCGGAAATATGAGATCGGGATACTACATCTGTAAATGAGGAATGAGGAATAATGAATATATGAGCAATTGCATACATTGCTAAAATTGAATCGTTAATATGTCAATGTACATAAAACAGAGTACTCATGACCTGTTACCTTGAGTCATATATGGCGCTCCTCACGCTTCCTGTTTTTCAAACAGAACGAGCTGTGACTGCTGATTATAGCAGTGATTAAATAATGAGATAATAAAATAATGATACAATTAAAGAAAGATTAAAGACTAAAGAATAAGAATAAAGAGTAAAGGATAAAGGATACAGAGGCAGCAACTGTGTGGCAGTAAATGTTTAGCATAAAGTAGAGCAGTAGATTCATGGCGCAGGAGGGAATACATGTCTCACCGACATAAAAACAATGTGCGAGTTAACAGGCTTAAGGTGGGTCATAGCAAAGCTCCAAGGAATCAAGCAGACTCCATAGTTTATTGTGGGTTTTTTGCCAAGGAGAGGAATAAAGGACGTCATGGTCAGCACCTCTCAGCGATGTCAGCCACTCCTGCCAGATTTGAAAGATACGTCAGTCGCATTCTTCCATTTGCTGAGCACTACTTTGCACGCTAGAGTGATCATAAGATCTAAGAGGTGTCTGTCTTGATCTTTAGGTATATTCGAATCAATTGCACCCAGGAGAACATAACTAAATTCCCTTGGGGGTCTGTAGTGAAAAATGCGTTGAATATAATTATATATCTCATCCCAATAGTGTTGCAGAAGTGGACAATGGAAAAGCATGTGTGCTAGGTTACCCACGTCTGATTTGCAATTCCAGCATAGCTTTAATTTGAAGAGTTTCTCTGGCGTCCAGCAAGTCCTGTTTATCAGCATAAATTTAGTCTGTGACAGCAACGGTGAGATTTTATAATAGAATGGGGTTAAGTGGATTCTGTCCCAGTCCAAAGTCATATTGGAAGTGTTATGTTCTCCTTCCCAATCCCGTTCGCATTTCCTGTGAGCCTTCTGAGGCATAGGAGCTAAGATCTTATATACCCGTGAGACTACATGTCCCAGAGACGTGAGCTGGATTAATTTGGTGCACAGAGTAGGGTTCTGTGGTGTGATGTCTTTAGCCGTTTAGTGCTTTAAGGCGTAGGAATCTATAAAAGTCAATAGGTTGGAGAACATAACGTGATTGTAAGGTGACATAGGGCAAAGGTGTGGATCCCTCGTACATATCTTGCAATAGGTTTAATCCCCTCTTGGACCATTCTTCCCAGAAAATAAGGTGACCATCATCTTTTAAAGACGGATTAAGCCATAGTGAAGTTAAATTAGATTTGGAGAACCTTACTTTCGCTTTACAGTGCGTTTCTAAGTTTAGGAGAGCTCTTTTAGTGTTGAGGAATATATATTTAGAATGTGGGAAGGCTGAGGCGTCCAAAGTCATTATGGCCGGGAGTGGAAGATTGTTAATGATAGATTTTTCCACTTGGGTCCATACAGGTATATAGTCATGGTAGTTGTGGAACCAGTTAGTTCCTTGTTTGCATAGATATGCCGTCTGATAACATCTAAAGTTTGGGAGACCTACCCCACCCTTGTCTTTTGGTAGTTGCAGCTTCCGTAGTGAAATCCTCGGTTTCTTATTTTGCCACAGAAAGGCATTAAAGATTTTTTGTAGTTTTGCAAGAAAGTCATCAGATAATAACATAGGTAGCATGCTTATTAAATAATTCACAAGTGGCGTAATCATCATCTTCAGAGTTTCCACTCTGCCCCACCAGGACAAGAATTTTGGGGACCAGCCCTCCAATAAGGTTGAAATCTTTTTATATAGGACAAGTTCGTTAATTTTAAGAGTGCTAATTAAATCTTTTTCGAATTCTATGCCAAGATATTTAAAGCTTTTTGGTTGCCAGCATAGTCCAGAGTCACCTAAGATACCCTTATCACCTATGTTATTGAGTAGCTTAACTTCCGTTTTGTCCTTATTTAGTTTATATCCAGATACTGCGGCAAATTCCGCAATTGAAGCCATTAGAGCCGGAATTGCTGAGTCCGCGTTTTCAGACTACTAGCACGTCATCTGCGAAGGCCGAAATTTTAACTGTGACATCACCAAACCCTATCCCGCTGATGAGGTCATTATGTCTCAAGGAATACAAGAAAGGCTCAATTGCCAAGAGGAACAACGAGGGAGAGAGTGGACATCCTTGCCTCGTGCCTTGTTGGAGGTCAAATGAGGCTGATAGGCAACCGCTCGCCCTCACTCTAGCTGAGGGGTTAGCGTACAGGGCCATCACCATACGTATGAAATCCGATCCCAGATCGAATTTATTCAGAGTTGCTTCCAGGTAAGCCCAGTCAACCTTATCAAAGGCTTTTTCAGCATCTAATGTTACTGCTACCATGGATGAATTAGTTAATTTTGCCTTTTCTATGATATGCGCCAGAGTTCTTGTGTTATCGCTCGACAATCTATTTTTAAGGAACCCTACTTGCGAAGGGTGTACCAGTTGGGGTAGCACTTTTTGTATTCTTTTTGCTAAAATCATGGCATATATCTTGCAGTCAAGATTGATTAGGCTTATCGGCCTATAGTTTTTTGGATACGTGGGATCCTTCCCTTCTTTAGGAAGCACTGTAATAATTGCTTATGCAGGCGTACCGTGGATTTGACCACTTGTGGTGAATCGGTCATACAGATCCTCAAGTGGTTCTGTTAGAACACTTGAGAATTTTTTATAAAACACGGCACTAAATCCGTCTGGTCCCGGCGCCTTCCCAGTTTTGAGGGACTTAATGGCTTGGGCAATGTCATCTTGCGATATAGGTTGGTTTAGTTCAATACGATCAACGGGAGGGAGGGAACTTTACATTTATCTAAGTATTGTCCTAGTTTTGACCCGTCAATGTCCTTGTTCTTACTGTACAATTCACTGTAAAAGTCTTTAAAGATCTCTGCGATTTTTTTAGGATCTGAATGTGGTACTCCTAGATTGTCTATGATACTTTTTATTTGGGACTAGAATGTTGGTACCGGACCTTGATTGTCATGGATCAATGGTGGAAAATAAGAAAATCGATATCAAAGATTGTTTGGCTGTTTCAATCTTAGTTCATTTAAGTCCTGTAAAACAAAGCGTTACCTGCCCTTTCGCTAATAAGTTTATTGTATTCATACTTTTTATTCATCATGTCTTTAAGGGTTTCGGCGTCTTTTAGGAGTATATGTCGTTGTTCCACTGGATTCAAGCAAGCCGGGCTGAAGACGGCTGGAATGCCAGAAACTGGTCCTCGGAAGCTTGTTTACGGTCCAGGAAAGGCATGGCTTGGCAATTCGGGCTGGATTGTTCCCATGAGGCACAGGGTCAGACTGATTTGCATATAGCCATGTCTGAACTGGGGTGGCAGAGTGGGCTAAAGAACGGTGATAGATCAAACCCAGATCTTTTGACTGGGTGTGAGTGTTTGATTGATTCAGATGCTCCGTCCATCACCACCCCCTTTTGTAAAACATATACCAGCAGGCAGTAGTAGTAGAAAACCTTTATATGATTTCTACAAACGAGAATCATAAAAGCAAATACAAAATAATACATTAATATCCACAATTTAAAAAAAAAAAAAGTAGAATTGTTTTCACAGCATGATCTAGTTATTATACTCACTCAATCCTTTTATTATTGATTTCCTGCATTTTACCACATGTTTTAGAAAATTTGACACCATATGACAAATTCATTATTTAACCCCTTCCACGCTGATGACGAGCTCAGCTCGTCATGAGGTACACCTCTCGTACGCTCACGTGGGATTCCGCGATTCTCAGCGCACAGCGGGAAAACGCGCCGCGCGCATGCGGTTAAAAGTTGCAATGCTAGAAACACCAGTCGGCATCTTTTAAAATTTAATTTCTTTTAATAGCCATTTTTTCCTTTGCAAAATATAAAATTTACAGAAAATTACAGTATGAATTGTAGTCTGCTCTAAAATATCGTCACAAGGACATAATTGCATCACTCGCGTCCAGACGCTCATTTTTGGAAAACTAGTAATATGACGGAAAATATCAAGTCTAAATCTTGCTAACAGCAGTCTTTCATATTGACTGGGTACAAGTATGAGGTAGGGTTGAATGTTACCAGTTGTCATCATTTAATGATGTACTACAGTGGGATTAGATAGTTCTTTAGATATTCAGCGTGATTCTAGTCATGCCATACATTTTCTTTTCAGCTCTTTCCTAGATATCACTCATTGTACTAGTTTCTTTATTATAATTACGGTAACCTAAGTCAATCAGAAAATCCCGAACGTATTTTAGCCACTTCAGATTAATCACATCTGCCATTCCCGTGACATCCTTACAAATCTCCTTGTTTACATGGGGTTCCTCATTTGTCCACAGCCTAAGCCGGAGCATGATTTGTTCTGTTTTAATCAAATCTGCTAAAAATGGGAAGGCCAGTTCTGCATGGCAGATATAGGATGTACTTCTAGGAAGGGCCAAAATGTATCTTAAAAATTGATTTTCTATCAACTGGAGGGATTGAACATTACAATGTCCCCATAATCCTGAACCATACATTACTGTAGATACATTTGGCTCTGTAAATTTGTAATATTGTTTGCGGGGGCCTAGTACCTAATTTCTTTGAAAAATTAAATAGGGTCGCTGTTGTTCTTATAAGTGCAAGTCTTCTCGTTTGCACCACCTGGACCCAAGTGGATTTGTGGTTTATTAATATGCCTAAATAATTAAAGGTGTTAAAGTTTATTCTGTGGTTGTCTATAAAGATATCTCTAAATTTTTTGCTTCCTGTGCCACATCTCAGGATGTAAGTTTTTGTGGTGTTTATTTACCCTTAAGCCCAGGTCACGCATGAATGCCACATAGCCAACCAATTATCTTTGTAGTTCCAGTGGAGTACGGCACATTAAAACAGCATCATCTGCGTACATTAGTGATGGAATAGCTCGGCCATTAATTAATGGAAAATCTTGCCCTGTTTGGATCAGTGCTATTTCTAATCCATTTGTGTAAAGATTAAATAGAAAAGGGGCCAGCACACATCCTTGCCAGACCCCCCTTTTTTATTAGAAAAAAACCTGTGCATTCTCGATTTTTACCATAACATACACTAGCCTTGGCATTCTGGTACGTATGTTTCAGAAAGTATATGATGGTATAGTTCACCCCCAGTTCGTAAAGGACCCCCCACAGCCTCTCATGTATCACATAGTCAAAGGCTGCGGTTAGGTCTAGGAAAGATAAAAATAGCCTTCCTATTTTTAGGTTAACGTACTTTCCGATTAACATACTCAGGTTGAGGCTTTGTTCAATGGTTCCCAAACCTTTATGGAAACCGTATTGGAGATCTGACCAGATTAGTTTTCCCTCGCCCCAGTCCTGTAATCTCTCTAGTATAATGCGCCCTATAATTTTGGATTAGGAATCCAATAAAGATATCGGGTCTTGTCTATTTCCCTTTTTGAAAATTGGGACTAAAATGGATTCAGTCCAAGTCTCAATGCACTTGGAAGAGCAACTAGCCCTTATTGTTTGGGTCAATATAGGGCCCCATAGGTCTACATTTGCCTTGTATAGATCTACGGGAATCCCGTCAGTGCCGGGCACCTTACCCCCCCTTACTTGCCAGTATTGCCCTATTTATCCTTCTATGGTAATTTGGAGGTTATTTATATGTGTACGTGGTGGAGAGTTATTTTTATCACCTCCCTTGTCTAAAATTTCTGCCAGATTTGTACTAAAAATTGTGGTGAAATGTTCTACCCACTGATCTTCCGTTATGGCTATTCCTATGTTAGGGATATCCCCAGAGTCTAAAAAGGGTGCCCATACAGCCCCCCAGAAAGCCGCCCCATCGTTGGACTTAGCCGCTTCTTGTAGGGTTTGCCATAGTTCCTCTTTAAGCTCTCTCTTACGTTGTTTTATTGCATTCGTATAGGCCTTCCTTGCCTCCCCTGGTATAATAGGGTTCCTGGGAATATTATGGGTCTCTCTTTTCAGTACGGAATATGCTTTGGTACATTTTGAATCAAACCATTCTTGGCTTTTCTTACAGGTTTTTCCATAGTGTCATTTCTTACTCTTGTAATTTCTTGAAAAGATGCCAAAACTATTTAATTCGTATTTTAATTTAAAGCAGCCTCTATTGATAAAATACTTTTTACCACTACTTTTATATTAATTACTCCTATAGGGTCAACCATCTGCTAATTTAGGGCATAGCAATTTTTCCCATTTATTTTCAACTGTTCAGGGGGATAGACAATTTTTTGATCCTGGTTAGTATTGGTGGTCAACAGATTCAGCGATCTGCTCAGTGGAAAATGATCCCTCAGTGTGATATCATGTGTTACAAGATGGATCGTCTTTGGTGCTAGATTCAAGGAAACTGAGATATAATCTATAATTGTAGAACGCCCTCTTCCGTTAAAAGTACTCTTAAAGGGCATCAGGTTATTACTTAATTCGTTTGCATAGCCTAAGTCAAGCTCACATACCATTTCATTTAAAACATTCCCATATTGTGTATGTGCAAAATGCGTTTCACATTCACCACCATCATTTATGATACCAAAAACATTTGTACCGTTTTTTGGGAACAGTGCAATAATAAATCCCCCCGCCCCCCAAATGACATGCATATCCCCTCTTATCTTCTCTTGACAGTCTTTCGAGAACATTTGGTAGGTTTACAAGAATTCCAACTATCTTATCCGGGGGTGCATTATTATAATAATTTATCAATATCACTCTTTGCTTACTTCCCAAACACATCTCCATCAGTTGGTAATGTACATCCTCGTATTTCAATGTGATTTTCCCAATATCTAGCATATTAGACACATATATAGCTAAACCACCCTTTGCCCTCCCATGATTTCCGCCAACTGCGGGCATATGATATGTATGATATCCACTCAAATTTACGGACTCCTTTAACCATGTTTCTTGCAAACATATGATGTGGTACCCTTCTACACATTTACACCACTCTGGGTTATCTATCTTAGTTTGTAAGCCTGCTACATTCCAAAAAGTCACTTAACAGCTTATGTTCATTGTGTGTTCCTTCCGGAGTATTTACCTCCATCACAGGGTTGATAGGAATGGTTGTAAGATCGGTCACAGGACAACCCTCTACCATTGTTATCGGGAGGAGGAGGCTGTGTACATTGTGTTTGTAGTGGTATATTCTTTACAAGTCAATCCTGCTCTTCCAGGCTATACAAACTTTCATACCTATTTGCTGTATGAATGTTGTACTTTGATATTTTTTATCGGGTAAGCCCAATTCATATTTTCCCGTTCATTTGGTGATTTGTAAAAATACCCTAGTGGGACGACATTTATACTTTGGGGGTTTATCTAAATAACTCCCAAGACGTTCCAATATTATTTCTACTAAGAATGTGGAGGCAAAGGTTAAAACTACGCAATCCCCTACGAAAGCTTTTTGAGATTTCCCCACCCAGGCTGTTCTTCTAGCCATTTTAAACTCTGAGAACAGCGCTCTGTCCAGGCCTGTCCTAGTATTTAGCCAGTGTAGGGATTTATTTCTCAGGTTCTCCCAAGATTCACTTTTTTGTCCTTTAACTGTGGCACATTAGTTAGAATTATAATATACGGTTTGCTTCCGGAGGGAGATCTACATACTTAAAATGTTGTCCCTTTTTAATCTGTATTGGACGTGAGAAAGGTTGGCTTGCACTGGGATATTGTATAGTACTTTCGCTCATTTGGGAACTATGCAGATTATTCCATTCTTCCCCTTGTCTCTTACTATGTTGTGGTGGGAGGTCTAGAGCCGAAAGAATTCTTGGGGCCTTGATACCTGTTGAGTTATACTGCCTTTCATATCCTGAGTCGCCTCTTTCTCTCGTATCTGCAGTGTTCTTACTTTCTAGTGTGCTTGGTATTACTACCGAACTCTTGGTTGTTAACTTAAGCGATCTTGATCTTCTCAAAGCCTCATTTTTGCTAGTTTCCTGTTGACTACATACCATATTTTTCTCTTGGAGCTTCCCTAGAATTGATTCGATGTGTTTTAACCTATCATCCATCTTACACGGTACTTCCTTTATCCTCTCCAAGGTAAATTGGGTGTCGCTGGTGATTTGGCATGCAATATCGTAGCAGTAGGAGTAAACACAGGATCCCTGCAACGAGTGCTGAAAGGAGCGGCAGTCACGGCAAGTTCGGAAGGAAGTAGAGTCCCTGACTGACGCATTGACCAGACGCGGTTATCCTCCTCGCAGAGAATCCCGCTCCGGTGTTTGACTCCCCTTGTGGGTAAGGTATAGAGCAGAGTAGAACCTAGAGGGACTCTTGGCAAAACTAAAACTATAGCTAAACTAGACAATAGAAAAACAGCACCTACTTCTTACCTCGTACTACACTTAGGCTAGATACACTAGGGTAGAAGTAGCTAGAAGCACAAGACGAGTATTTACATTTTAGCCTGTGTTAAGTATGTTTTTATTTTTATGAATATATGGCATAGCTACAAGCCATGCTATTGCAGTATTATTTTATCTTACTGCTAACGCTGTACGTATTATACTTTGCATTCTGTCTTACGATTGTAGCAATTCATATCTCTTGCATGAGAAATAAGACTGTTCAAAAAAACCTTTTTATTGAAATGCCAGTCTATTTCTGTTTAACTCTGTAGAAAGAAGCATGCACGATTGACTAAGTGAAACTGTTATGTATTGTTGCCCACGATTCTGAGACGTGTTCTGATTCAAAAGGACACAAAGTGGTCATGTTTATGCGATTGTCAGAGACTAATTCCTTCTTGTTCATTCAAGAAGTTTCTAGTGACCTCTGAGTTAGCTGGCGCACACAAGTAGGAATATGCTACTTACCAGTATGCATCTGTTCTTGGCATGTAGGGCTGCTGACATTTATATCTATACATAGATCGCCGCCTAGTGTTGGGTCCGGATGATTGCACATTGTTATCCTGGAAGAGTCTTCGAAGTATCACGAGATAGGTGGCTCCTCCCCTGGACTACAGTGTGCATGGGCATCCTCTCCATGCTCAGATTGTTTTTCGCCATTGTGGCAGAGATGGAGTATGATACAGTAAGTGATGACCATGCTTGAGAATAATTCTGAGTGCTACAGCTGCGACAGGCACCGGGGAGGAGGGTGGGCGATATAAATGTCAGCAGCCCTACATGCCAAGAACAGATGCATACTGGTAAGTAGCATATTCCGTTCGAGGCATGTGGGCTGCTGAATTTATATCTATGCATAGAATAAATAGTAGTACCCTCCCTAGCGGCGGTTGCCCGTGCCAGCTGCAGCAGTCTGAAAAAGAGTTCTGAGAACAGCTTGACCTACAGCAGCTTGCTGTTTTGAGTGTACATCCACGCAGTAGTGTTTGGTGAATGTGTGTATGGTGGTCCATGTGGCTGCTCTACATATATCCTCTAGAGGAATGTTACCTAGGAAAGCCATGGATGCCCCTAACTTGCGTGCGGAATGCGCTCTTGGGGGAACTGTTAATGTGCGTTTAGCCTTTTGATAACAGATCTGTATGCACTTAACAATCCATCTGGCTATACCTGATTTTGAAATTGGGTTGCCCTTGTGCTGTGGAGAGAAGGCAACAAACAGTTGTTTAGTTTTCCTGAAATCTTTAGTCCTGTCTATGTAATACAGGAGAGCCCTTTTAACATCTAGTGTGTGTAGTGCTCTGTCCGCTACTGAATCAGGATTTGGGAAGAATACTGGTAGTTCAATAGTTTGGTAAATGTGGAACTGTGACACTACCTTGGGCATAAATTTAGGGTTGGTACGCAGCACTACCCTATTAGCATGAATTTGAATGAAAGGCTTTTGAATAGTGAGGGCTTGCAGCTCACTAACCCGTCTGAGCGACGTGATTGCCACCAGAAAAGCTACTTTCCATGTGAGAAATTGTATCTCACAAAAGTGAAGAGGTTCAAATGGTGGACCCATGAGCCTGGTGAGGACTATGTTGAGGTTCCAGACAGGCGAAGGCGGGTGTCTTGGAGGAATGACCCTTTTGAGTCCCTCCATAAAAGCTTTAATGGCCGGCACTCTGAAGATAAGCGGCCAGTGCAGCTAAATGTATCCTGATGGAGCTATACGCTAGATTGCATCTGTATAGGTGCAGCAAGTAACATATGATGTTTTGCGTGGAAGCATCCAGTGGATTAATGTCATTATTGGAACAATAGATGACAAAACGCTTCCATTTCGCCGCGTAGCATGCCCTGGTGGTAGGTCGTCTAGCCTCCTTGATGATGTCCATACAGTCAGGGGGCAGGTTTAGGTAGCCAAACTATGACCTCAGGAGCGAGATTGCAAGGTTTAACTGTTGCGGATCTGGGTGCTGAATGTCTCCATGGCTCTGAGTGAGGAGACTGGGTGTGAGTTTTAGTCGCTGGTGGGGCACCACTGAAAGTTCTAGGAATTTGGTGTACCAGGCCTGCCTCGCCCACGTTGGAGCAACGAGGATGAGTGTCATGGAGTGCTGCCTCAGTTTGCGCGCCACCAGCGGTATGAGTGGTGCCGGAGGAAAAGCGTACGCAAATCTCTTTTGACCAGTTCATCCATATCGCATTGCCCTGAGACTGCGGGTGTGGGAACCTGGCGGCAAAGGTGCGGCATTTTGCATTTTCTTGTGTGGCGAATAGGTCTATTTCTGGATGACCCCACTGCTGGAAATATGGTTGGAGCACCGAGGGATATATCTCCCACTTGTGCATCTGATGGCTGTGTCTGCTGAGCAGGTCCGCCATCTGGTTGTCCTTGCCTGGGAGGTGTTCCGCCATGAGGAACAGGTTCCTCTGAATGGCCCACTTCCACATGCACTGTGCTAGGTGTGACAATTGTGGAGAGTGTGTCCCCTCCCTGCTTCTGAATGTAGTACATTGCAGTCATGTTGTCCGTCCGGATAAGCACGACTTTGTTGCAGAGATGCAACTTGAATGCCTTCATCGCCATGAAGATTGCCATCAATTCCAGGAGGTTGATGTGCAACCGTTTCTGCTGTGTGGTCCACAGTCCCTGCACAGTATAATGGAGGGCATGAGCTCCCCAGCCCTGGAGAGATGCGTCCGCTGTCAGCACCACCTGTGGTACAGGCTCCTGGAACGGTCGTCCCCTGCAAAGGTTTTGTGTGTTCCACCAATGCAGAGAGTTGTATGCACGACGGTTACCAACACTAGGTCTTTCAGCTGTCCGTGAGCCTGGTTCCACTGGCGTGCTAAGCATTCCTGAAGCGGACGCATGTGTAGCCTCGCGTGAGGGACTATAAAGATGCAGGAGGCCATCATGCCTATTAGTTGCATGAACACCTGCGCTGGGAGTGAGTGTTGTGGCCTGAATTTTCGAATCAGCACCTGCATGCTGTTGACTCTCGCTGAGTTCGGTTGCGCTGTGGCAGTGAGTGTTTATTTCTGCGCCTAGGTACTGCTGTACAGGGGCGGGTTGAAGATGAGACTTTGGGTAATTGAGTGAAAATCCTAGACTGTGTAATCGTGCGGGACATGTGGCTGGCACACTGCTGGGCCGATTTTGCTTGGAGAAGCCAGTAGTCTATATACGGATAGACATGGATGTGTTGTCTCCGAAGATGCGCGGCCACTGTCGCCAAGCATTTGGTAAACACCCTGGGGGCAGTAGTGACCCCGAAAGGCAGGACCTTGAACTGGTAATACTGGTTGTTGATGGTAAACCTGAGATATTTCCTGTGACTGGGGTGCATGGGAATGTGGAAATAGGCATCCTTCAGATCTAGGGTTGCTAGGAAATCTCCCTGACTGAGCAGTGGCAGAACTTGCTGTAAAGTGAGCATGTGAAAGTGTTCTGATAGGATGTATTGGTTTAGGGGTCTGAGGTCTAGAATGGGCTTGAGAGACCCGTCCTTTTTTGGGATTAAGAAGTACAGTGAATAAACCCCTGTACCCTGTTGTTCCAAAGGCACGAGTTCTATGGCCCCTTTTTGCAGCATGGAGATGACTTCTTGCTGCAATACGTGCATGTGCTCTGTGGACATAGGACGGTGCCTTGGGGGTATGTTGGGTGGAGTGGAGGTTAATTCCAGACAATAGCCGTGATGTATAAGTTGTCTCACCCACCTGTCCGTGGTAATGCTTTCCCAGAGTGGCAGGAACTGCTGAAGCCTTCCCCCGACCGGTGTGGTATGGTCGGTGGCAGTGACAAGACGTCACTGTTTGTTAGTGGCGGAGGATCTGGCATTATTATTTCCACGACCTCTGCCTTTGGTGCTGTTTCTACGGTATCCACCCCTATTGTTCTTGTTATAGGTTGTGCCTCCCTTGGTGTATTGGTCTTGTTGCGACGCTTGACCTCTAGAAGCTCCCCTGTTACCGGAGCGACGAAAGGAACTGCCCCTGAACTGTTGAGACTGCAGAGCTCCCATGGATTTTGCAGTTTCAGTGTCTTTTTTAATCTTTTCTAGAGTGGTGTCTACCTCAGGACCAAACAGGAAGTCAGGGTTAACTGGCTGATTAAGGAGAGTAGTTTGGATTTTCGACTTGAAACCAGAGATGCGGAGCCAGGCATGCCGTCTGAGCATTACGCTAGTGTTTATGGCCCTAGCCACTGTCTCAGCTGCATCCAACGCACACTTAATGGACGCGTTTGAGATCAACTTCCCTTCCTGTATAAGCATTTCTGCTCCCTCCTTATAAGCATCTGGCAGGTGTTGCAGTAGCTGCTCTAATGTGTCATAGTGGGACCGGTCATATCTTGCTAATAGGGCTTGTGTATTGGAGATTCTCCAAATATTAGCTGCTTGAGCCGCTACACGCTTCCCAGAAGCTTCTAAGATCTTGGATTCTTTATCCGGAGGAGGAGCATCACCAGTCGTTTGAGAGTTTGCCCTTTTACGAGCATTAGCCACCACTAAGGAGTCCAAGGGGAGTTGGCCCTTGATATACGTAGGGTCCACTGGCGCAGGACGGTACTTCCTTTCAATTCTGGGGTTCACCACCCTTGCTTTAGTGGGCTTGAGCATAGGCAGAGTTTTTACAGATCTTTCTGATGTTGAGAACGTATCAAAGAGAAAGTCTTCCTCCACAGGGTCAGCGTGCATGTCGACATCATGGTTAAGGGCTGCCCCTTTCAATCAGTGCTTTAAACGCAGCAGTATCTTCAGTAGGCGAAGTTTTGACGGCCTATGACTGAGTGTCAGGGGTGGTGTGTGGTTCATCAGGGTAAACAGTGTCAGCCCATGGCTGGGACTCCTCCTGATCTGTGTCAATGGGATAGTTAAACTGGTCCTCATTGTCCCCTTTCTCCACATCCTCAGTGACAGGTGTGGGAGAGTAGGTATAGTCTTGCCCATATGGCTGTATGGGTTCAAAAAGTGTAGGAGAGGCAGTAGAGTCCTTTTTTTTCTTTAGCGGTATCCTGTAAGACTCCATCAGAGTTTCAGGCCTGATTTTCCGTTTATAAACGGTGAGTCGCCCGGATTCGGAGTCGATGTATAATTTTGTCTGTTCGTCGTAGGACGGTGGTTGGAACAGAACGTCTTCCGTCCGAGTCTGAGTGGGTGCAGCTACCGCCGGTGACTTGGATGAGTCAATAGCCTTTGGGAGTTGGACAGTTTAAGGCCGTGCCATGGGGGGCAGGCCATATTTTATCGGCGCCGGAATCTTTGGTGACGGACCGACCTGCTTCGAAGGCGTTGTCTTCGATCCGACCGACTCCGACAAGTTCGTGTGCTTGTGGCTTTTAGTCGACTCGAGCCGTTGCTGCGCAGCAGGTACGCTCGTGTGCTTCGACGAGGTCTGTTCCTTTGGGCCGAGCTTGGATTTCGGCTCGAAGGCCTGGACTAACTGTGGCTTTTGAATCTTCGGATCGATGGCTTTTTGTGCCTTGAGTCCCTTGGAAAAGTCGCCATCTTTGGAGCCGGACGTCGACGTGAGCGTGACGTGTTTAACTGTAGACACGGGCTTTGTCGCTCCGATCTTCGGGTCGACGACCCCTGTCGACCCCGAGGGGTAGAGCACACGTTTCGACTTGGTAGGTTCCGAAGTCGTCGAGCCGATGGTAGTTTTCACCACTTTCGGTTTCGATTAAGTGACTGTATGTTTCACTTTCGGTTGCTCCACCGATTGTGGCCGTTCGACCGATGGCTCATTAGAAATGTTCTTAGTCGGGCATCGAAGCGGGACTAGAGAACGTGAATAAAGATCTTGGCTAAGGCCTTCCGGCGATGCCTCGACCTGAGCCGTGGAAGAGTCTGTATGGGGCCCCGCTACTGCGGTTGGGCCTAGCTCCTCGCTTGAGTCGTCGTCGACGGCTCCGAGAGGTTGTGCGTCGTCTCCTACCTCGACGATGTCTTCATCATGGACGTGGAGTTCTTCCTCGTCCTCATTGTAGTGGGAGTCTTGCTCCGATGTGGGATCAGAGTGCTGAGCAGGATCCTCCTCTCGTACACCCTCCTCGCCGTCACCCCCGAAGATGTTGTCTGGATCGGGTGCAGACTCCCGCGCCGACTGTCGTGCAGCGCTACGAAGACGAAGAGTTTTCTTCGATCTGAATTTTGAACAGGCCATGCAGCTATCCTCGTCGTGGTCCGGTGAGAGACATTTATTGCACACCGGGTGCACATCGATGTGAGGGTATTTCGAGTTGGAAACGGGGCAGCGCTTGAACGGACTCCGTTCCATCGTCGATCGTCGATGGGGCCTTTGGTGTCGAAAGGCAATCTGTCTTCAACGACGTGTTCCAAGAACTGGAAACAAGTATAAGGCACCGAACGAAAGACAATACCGACGCCCCGAAGGCCTTTTGGCCTTGAGAAAGAGTATATATATATATTCCGAACTTGAGTTAAGAAAGTACATTCGAAACCAATGTCTGGAAAAAAACAATCTGAGCATGGAGAGGATGCCCATGTGCAGTGTAGTGCAGGGGAGGAGCCACCTATCTTGTGATACTTCGAAGACTCTTCCAGGACAACAATGTGCAATCATCCGGACCCAACACTAGGCAGCGATCTATGCATAGATATAAATTCAGCAGCCCATATGCCTCGAACATTAAGTTTAATGTACTCGATAGAGACATACTCACCTCAGACCTATTTCAAAACTATAGTGTATATTATTCCAATGCGCAGAGCCTATCAGGGATATAGGAACTACACTACACAGGGCTGCTCTGCTGGAGCATAAGGGTTTTAACATGAACGTGTAGAAACACTGATTGACATGAACTCCGAAATTGCCATAGGTGAAAGGGAAGGAGGAATATAAACACCATCTCGTTTCTGTTAGACAGTAAAAGACTCAGACACAGAGCTTGTATCTCGCTTACTATTTCGGCAGTGGTAAAAGATACTAAGGGGGATATTCTCAAGAACGTGCGATAATCATCGCCAAAATAGGCAAACGCAAATTTTCATATCGCCGTCGGCAATAAAAATCCAAAGCCGAATGTGAAGAAAGTGGCGATTGGCCCAACCGCGATAAAAAAATCAGCGATAAGCTGCGCCAGGCCTGCAATTCACACGTCAGGCGGTAAAAATCACTATAAAAGCAGGGAAAAAACACAAACAAAACCAAAACAACGGCGAAGCACAACGAAGGTAGACGGAGCAAGTACAGAGGACAACCAGAACCCCACAAGCCCCACGGAGGACCAGCCTGGGACCTCGGGGTCAGGGAAGCGCAAGGAGAAGAGGAAGACTCAGTTCAGTCCGCAGGAAACCAGGATCCTGATAACGGAGGTGATAGAACACCATCAACGACTGTTCGTCACCTCCAAAGTGTCATTGGCAACAAAAAATAGAATATGGCATCCATCGTGGACAAGGTGAATGCAGTCTGAGGAGGACAATTGAAGAGGTCAAGAGGCTCTGAAAAGATGTGAAGCACAAAACCAAGCAGAAACTCTGCAACAACCAGAAGGCAGCAATGCATACTGGAGGTGGGAGTCCAGAGCCACAGGAGGAGCTGGATGAGATGGAGAAAATAGTATCCACAGTCAGTGTGGAGACATTGGCAGGGGTTGGGGGACCGAACAACTCTCAACATGACCTGACAGCAGCAACAGGGTGAATAACGACCAGTGACTGGGGGGACGAGTGTGGGGGGGGGGGGGGCACAATGGCACACATGCACAATTAAGTATAGCACAGTGCACACCCACAATGACTCTGGATCATGTCCCCGATACCCATGGCACACTGCAGCACACCTAGAAACAGCATGTAGGCCCCATCGACTATGTGCCTAGAGGGGCCCTTCCCACAGATCACCAATCTCACAACCAACCCATGCACATGGGACAAACCCAGCAAAGTGGCGTGTCGGCGACCCATACTGACAATGCAAGTGACACTGCATTGTAGTATGTTTATCTAGGTACCTATATCGATACTCCTATTTCTGACCCTTGTCCGGTTAATAATTCACTAATATCCATACAACGGCACAGAATCCAGTTTTCAGATTAAGTCATAGCGCATGCTGTCACATTAAGCAAGCCCTATTCCTCCAGCCCCCTAGAAAGCACACCGAGTTCTCAAAACAAAACAAACCTCCAGCAGACCTGGGAAATCCCCCGTAGCTATTGTTTTGATTTCGTTCGAGAACTCCTGTAAAGAATGCAAGAACGACCAGTTCTTATGACATCCTTACTGACGTATTAGGTCCATCCTTGCGTCAAACACGGCACCTTTCAGGTATAAATATACCAACGCTGCCCTAAGCAAAGGCACGGTGGTGATGAGCTTGGAGCAGCGCTACTTGCCGAAGAGACCAGCTGATGCAGGAAGCCCACGGACGCTGCCCCTCCCTTTTGGACACGCTGAGAGAGACGCTGTCTTTTCTCCTGCCGAGAAATCCAGCCTCCGGCGTTTCCGGCTTACCTTCGCGGGTAACTGGGATACCGAGTCCTGAGAGAGAGATACCAGCCCTCCTGCCTTCTAAATCCCAGGTACTGAACTGACTAACCCTTTACAGAGAATTCTTGAGTCAGATTCTTGGCAAAACAAACTTAACTTAAACTGCTACTTACTTACTCCCTCCCACGTATTAGGCCTAGGTCAGGTACACCGGGGTAGGCGTAGTTAGAAGCACCAGTTGAGTACGATTAGTCAATGTATATATGTATGTATATCTTTTATCCATTTTAAAGTATCATATGGCTAAGAAACCATATCAATGCTTTTACAGTATTATTTTGTTATCCTGCTTTTACTGTATGCACTTTACTTAACCTTAAGTATTGCTACTGTAGCGATTCATTTCTCTTGTATGAGAAAAAGAGACTGATCAATAAATAACACCTTTTATTGAACACGCCCATCTCTTCTTTCTCTGCAATCTGGTGGAACTAAGTATGCACGTACTGACTGAGTAAAATAGTTGTCTTGTTTTCACACGACTCTGGAGATCTACTCTTGATTAGGGAGAGCAAAGTTGTCATGTTCTATGGTTGTCAGAAACTAAATCCCTTCTTGTCTATCCAGGGAGGTTAAACTCCTCCTTGCATATTCGAGAAAGTTTCTAGTGAACTCTGAGCTAGCTGGCACACAAAACTTAAGTCTAATATCGTCAGTAGAAGACCTAGTTAACCTCTCTCCTACGTCTATACTATTGAAGATATTATTCCAATGCGCAGAGCCTATTGGGATAATAGGAACTACACTACACGGCGCCCAACGTTTGGTAAGGCGATAAAACTAACGCAAGGCATTAGAGTAACTCAGTCGTGCTTTTCCACACAGACCCTTTCCGCCATAAAAAACTCCAAAGACTTCTGGAGTGGGTCAAAGGTTAAATCCGCCAAACTTAGTAAGAGGAGACTCCTATGTATAGTTTTTGGTTTATTCAACGTTGAAGGATACACTGTTCCAAAACATTGTGCACCTAATCTTTGTTTCCGTGGAAACCTGATCTGCAACAAAAAAATCCTTCCTGTCAGTAAAATGTCAGACGGTGAAGGAGATAGGGAAACAGCTAGATTAGCAGCTCAACTGCTAGCGGATGACACAAGTCTCCTACAGCAAGACCCGGATGCAATACTCATCCCGGTCAGCATAAGAAAAACTATAACTTTAAAACTTCTAGAAAATGGACTGACATCAAGAGGTGGTACAGTCATATTCGTAATTGAGGCACATGAATATCGGCAGACAGAGGTATTCTATTCATGGATAAACTTTCCAGCAGCAAACGCTGTAACAAAGGAGTTCCACTATTACAAAATAGAGGAACCACCGGATGAGTACACCCCTTTCGAGGAGGTGGAAATCCCACTCAAATACCAAGAGCACCTGCTCTGGTTTAAAGGCGCCCTAAAACATAATGATCACATCACCAGGCTCGGTCCACTAGGTAGACCAGGAGCAACGTGGCCGGTTCTAGCCAGCTACACACCACATCCAGACATTGAAAAAATGTCAATACCAGAACTTTTAGTACAGTTAAAACAACTGATTAAAATACACAGACAATTATTCCAATATGTAATGCGGACTTCAACAGTCCAAACAGCTATTAAAATTCCACAGCTGACCCCTCATCAGGGTAACAAATAAAATCACACCACAGAACATACAGTCCTGTCTAGGTAAAGTACCAATTAAAAGGGAACAAATTCCATTCTGGTTAGCACAAAAAATCACTCAGATAGAGGCAGTGTTTCCGGACACTACCCCTACTGAGAAACACAGAATTCTGACTATCTGTCTTCCAATGGGGATCGCTCCACATGTGGAGGACTGTGACACTTGGGGTACAGTCTTTGCTTCCATTTACACAAAAACACATGGTGTTCCGTCCATGGCGGTAATACCTGAGGTGCTAAAACAGATTCAAAATGAATACGGTCCAGAACCTGCTTTAACTCTGGGTATGAAATTACTGAAAGACTTCAAGCAGGTCTCGGCAATATTACTAGCCAACATAAAGGGGGAAGCAGCAACTGTGGCGATCCGCCAAAGATTGAAAGAAACCGATATAGCAGAACAACCTTTTGAACCTGCCAGAATCATAGAAAAATCCTATGAAGAACTAGGAAGAGATAGTTTGGGTGGAAAACCAGTGAAACCCCAACTAACTGAAAATCCTGAAAAGGTATTTATCAAAAATAATCTAAACACGGCGCTGCGGACCTGCTACCTGTCCACATATTGTGGTGGCTTGGCCACGTCCGATATCCTGTCTTATTATCAGGCCTAACAACTTCTTGTACTTAATGAATGGTGGTATGGAGACAGGGGTGACCCGGCTTACGCCCTGGAGCGCTCCCTGATGGGTGACTGCACGCTACACACGATTTTATACTCAGCCAAAATACGGAAAAAGCTCCCGTGTGTCACACGTGTGGTTTTTGCTGTGTGGCGACAAGCGCTGGGTCGTATGGGCTGGTGGGGTAGACTTACGGCGGAGACCCCGCTGTGGCAGAATGGACGGCTTCCTGGGTTGGCCTCTTTGACGGGGTTCAGTGGATGGGATGCCATCGGGATCTCGTCACTGGGACATGTACTGTCCGGAGTCACCCTGAAGTCGTTCCAGGAGCTCCAAACTGAGTTCCATATGCCCACGACCCAATTATATCGCTATCTCCAATTTCGCCATGCACTGGCACCAGACATTGCCGGCTTGGAGTCGCTGCCGGAATTCAGTCCGGTGGAGGCGAAGATCTTCATGGGAGACCTCGGTGATAAGAAGGTATCCCGAATCTATCAAACACTCGTCACGCACTGTTCCTCCTCCCTACTCCCCCTTAAGGAGGCCTGAGATAAAGACATCTGACCCTTGGACGAGGATGATTGGAGGGAGGCGCTGGAGTCCCCACGAGGGGCTGCTATCGCAATGCGACTCCGCCTCATCCAATTCAAATACCTACACAGGGCCTACTACACCCGGGAGCGATTGTGGAGGGCGGGCCTGATTGGGTCCCCAGAGTGCCTGCGCTGTGGAACTGAAAGAGGTACGCTGTTGCATACTGTGTGGTCCTGTGTCGGCCTTACCAGATTTTGGAGTGGTGTCTGGAATTGTCTGTCTGAAGTACTGGGATGGGACCTGCCCCGCACCCCTCGATTAGGGATTCTTCATGTCCTAGAGGGGGTAGGGGGGAATATCTACAAGCGCCACCTCTTACTGCTGGGACTGGTGGTGGCCAAGAGGGACCTGGCACGGGCATGGAAAGGAGTGCGAGCCCCCCCACTGTGTGCTTGGAAGGCTGGCTTAGACTACTTTATGGGGCTGGAGCGCCCGGTGTTTGAAGCCAGGGGATGCCCCCGTAAGCATTATAAGATCTGGAGAAGGTGGGCGGAGTATAGGGGACTGTTCCTAGACCCCCCGATGGTACAAGAAGATGACTGGCAGGAGGCGAGTGGCCCGAAGACCTGAGGTGGTACACAGTACCGGACACATTAAGACCAAGTGATGAAGGTTTACTATGATCACGTGCAACGGGTTAGGGAGGGATAAGGGGTGGGTAGTTGGGAAGTTGGGTGGTTGGGGATGGGGGTGGAGGGCAGGAAGGGGGTTTGCATTCCTCGTATGATTACTTGAGATTTGTACATGCTAAAGAAACCTGTCTTGATATTTGGTGGCACTCTCCTGACTGTGGAGAGCCACATATATGCCTCTCTCTGATCATTCAATAAAACTTTGTTGTGAAAAAAAAAAAATCTAAACACTCCAAAAAAGAGCTGGGATGGAAATAAACAATCCACTCCCAAAGAGAAGAAATTCCAGTCCAGAGGAAGGTCTCCTCGGCGGAGAGAAAGATCTCCAGACCAAGGACACAAGTCTCCCCAGAGGGAGCCCTCTGAGAAAAAATACAACCTTAGAAATAGGGATAATTTGAGGAAACCTGATAGATAAAGATATTGATACACGTCCATCTCGATCTTTTCAGACTTCCTCGCAGAAATCGGAAAGAAGAGGACGGTCAGAACACAGGGAAGAGCACGTCAAGTCCAAAGACAAGGAACCTGCTCATCAAAATAAAAAGTTACAATTTCCAAAGAAGAAGGTAGCCAGTATTAAAGTAATCAAACATGCCGAGGATCCTGAGGACACAGCTGAAAAACGGAGAGTGGGCTCAGACAATGCTAGACAGCGCAGCAGAAGTGAGCATAGCTCGCAAGATCCTGATGAATCATCTGGAGACAGTGGACACGAATGAGTACATTCAGGTAGAAACTGCAGATACCAGAGTTAGCAAAGCTCATAAAATATATGAAATAACTTTACGTATAGAGGGAGATAAGACTAGGAAAATAAGGGGTCTATTTTGGGATAACCTCTCCAAAGGCTATGACATCCTTTTAGCTGAAAAAGACTGGCCACCAGAGTTTGTCAGGGAGTGCCCTCATGGCGAAGAAATGATTAAGCCTGCCTTCTCAAATCACATTCCAATACATAGAAAATATACACTTGCAAGAAAGTGGGCAGTAGCCCAAGCTCCTGCATTATATAAAAACCACGTAGGATGGGATGAGGACTCACCTCCTCACAAAATCCAGTTAAAATCTCAACCAACGGCAAAAAGGCAGTACCCAATTAAGCAAAAAAAAACAGGTCAGGGAGATCTTAGATCAACTTGAATACCAGGGGGTGATTGAAACATGCACCTCACAAATGAACAATCTATTGTTTCCTGTCTCCAAACCAGATGATTCATATCGTCTAGTTTTGGACTACAGACATCTTAACTCATGCTGCAAAACCTTTGCAGTACAAAACTCACACAGTGCAGCACTAATGAATAGCATAGTGCGCAAAAAATACAAAACAACATTAGACATCTCTAATGGATTCTTTTGTCAAAATATAGCACCTGAAAGCAGATATTTGACCGCTTTCTCAATAAATGGCTCGCAGAAAAATTTCTGTCGTTTGCCCCAGGGGTTCAAGAACAGCCCAGGATTATTCTCAGCGAGAGTAACAGAGTTACTACAAATGTATGATGTCGAGGCATTATCTTATGTCAATGACATCTATCTAACAGATGATGACTTGGATACTCACTTGAAAAGAGTGAACACCATAATACTTGGGTTCGCAGCAGAGGGTTACAAATTCAACTTCAAAAAGTCAAGAATTGCCCATCTAACTGTCCTGTTCTTAGGATATGAATTATCAAGTGAAGGCAAAAGCCTGGCAGACAATTTCCTGGAGAAATGTGCTGTAATCCAAGCTCCAAGAACGCTGAAAAACTTAGTCAATTCTAGGTTTCCTGAATTTCGGAAGAACTTACATTCTAAATTACGCGGAGAGGGTTAAACCTCTCTATTACTTAAGACCAGATTTTAAAAGAATCAATTGGACTCAAAAACACACAGAAATTTTAAGATCTTTACAAACAGACATGTTAGTTAAAACAAAACTGCAAACACGCGATAACACACGCAACCTTGTGATTCGGGTCATCCCAGGAAGATGCGGATTCACATACCTAACCTCTAATGAGGGAGAAACGGTACCAATAGCTTACAAATCACATTTGTACACAGAAGCTGAAAAAACATTCCGCATTAAGGAAAACATTGTTCATGCGGTTCAAACAGCTGTAGCAAGAGAAAGATACCAAGCTGACGGCAGACGGATTACAGTCAGAACAGCAGAATCAGCCTTTGAGGCATTAACAAGCCCATGTAATTTACCTACAATGGCACTAAATCCAAAATGGATACAATGGGAAGATAGATTCTCTTGCTACAGACAGAGTGAAATACTATTTTGACCCGGAAATGAAAAAATGAAAAGATCTTGAATATGAAAGAGAATATCCTATGTCTAGCGACATTCTGCCCATACGACAGTACGCCTGTGTAATATATACAGACGGACATGCTCAGCCCTCAGTTTGGGGAGAGCAAGCTTATAACGCGACATGTGAAATTACAAAAGACGTGTGGCGCGGAGGTAAACTGAAACATCTGTTTACAAAAACACACTCAGTGGAAAATAATTCAGAACAACAAACAAATAATAGCGTTAAAAACAGCGCTAGATAATGCGGATCGCGAATTCCCGACATTAATAATGTGCGATTCATATTACTGCGTCAGATCATACAATAACGACTTGCAGAAATGGGTTGAAAACGGGTACAAAGATGACACAGGTGCCACAATAAAGTAAAAATCGCTTTGTGAACAAGTAGTTCTTTTGCAGAAAGAACTACCAAAGACTCACGTGATACATTCATTGAGTCATCAGCGTGATGGCGTTCACGCTGCAGGGAATTTATTGGCTGAGACAGCCACAGCGGAAGCAACTAAATCGGCTCCCGTAGCTACAAAAAAGCGTTCAGGAAAATACATTGACGGGGAAACAATGCTGGCGGTGAAAACGTCATCAAAAGGCGACTGCTCAGCGCTACCCATCAACTATCCACTCAATTATACATACATAATCGATGCAAACTCCGTTCCTTTTGCTCGAATCCCTGGAGTGGGGGATAGAGTAATTCCAAACACGAACAGGAGAGGCTTGTTAATAGCAGACGCACATATAGGTGAGGGTCTTAGACACCTCAAGCTTAAAGATTCTCTAGAAGAATTGCAATCCACATACTGGTGGCCAGGAAGGAGCCTGCAACATCACATATTTGCAAAAAACTGTCCAAACTGCAACAGAGTTCGCAGTGGCGACCGAGACGGTGTTTTACCATGGCGGTTCGCTCAAGACGGGATTAAACAATAAATATATAAAACCCAGTATGATTAATGCGTCAAATTAACATATAGAGACTATCATCACTTAAAGTGTAGACCCCAGCTCTGGGCTGACGTCTGAACTGTTATAAAAAGATTTGCGAGTCTATATCGGCACATACGCAATTGGCATGCTACATTCTGACCAGGGTCCTGCGTTTAGCTCTCGAGCTTACAAAGAGGCCATGAACAGCATGGGCATTGCATTGCGGTACTCTTGTCCCTTTCATCCTGAGGGAAACGGAATTGTGGAAAGAAAAAACCGTGACAAAAAGCAATCTATAACGGCAAAGGTATTAGGTTCGGGAGCTGGGTGGGTCAAACATTTAATAAGTGTCCAACGTAGTCTTAATAATCTGCCAAGAAATTCTCTGAGGGGTCTCAGTCCATACGAACTATTGTTTGGGACTAGAATGTTAATCCAGGACCTCGACAGTCAAACTTCAGTGGTTAAAGAAAAATGCTTTGATATCAAAGATCGTTTGGCTATTTTACAGGACTTAAACGAAAAAAGAAAAGACCTGAGCAACAAAGTTGAAGCAACAGCCAACAACCACTGAAGAGCAACCACCTGTCCCAGCAAGGTCTGTCTGGATTCCAAAAATCGGGGATCTGGTCAGAGAGAAGATCGCGGTAAAGAAGGAATTTGGGCCTTCTTACAGAAAAGCAGTACCTGTCTTGTCTGTCAACGGGACAAGATCAGTAGTATTACCGCCCCTTGCTGGTAAAAAGGAGAACAGAGTTGTATCCATCGACCTGGTTAAACCACAATCATGTGGCCGATAACCAGTAGTAGGCCAAGTGGACTCCCAAGAAGTAGTAGAACACCAAAGTTTGCTACAAATACAGAGGTTCAAACTGAGAGACTAATCACAATTGATAAACCTACAGTGAATCAACAAGGACTATGCAACAAAGCCATGGAACTTAAACCTCTTGAAACCCAAATCAAAATCTTACATCAAGAAACACCAGTCTACAATGATGTAACCACAGACTATGCTAATGAAACAAAGAAAATTCAAAAAGCAAAAAAGAATCCAGAAGTAATTGAAACAATTGACAGAACAGCATCAGGCTACTTCATCAACTTCGCTGATTTTTCTGAAGATCCAAGTGAACCTGAGGAAGAACCAACAACAAAAACTTTTAAAAACAAAACAAAGGAACTCTTTCATCAACTTAAAGAAACATATCTGATTTCTCCATGGATTGAACTCTGGGTGGCACTAGGAGTATTCATCCTCATACTTTGGCTCATCATGGTACTATGCTTGGGACATTTCATTGAGGGAAAATATGTTACAATGGACACAGCAAGTCAGAATATCAACTTGGTCCTGAAACCACACAAGTCTTCACACATCGAGAAAAGAGAACTTTCTTCAGTAAACTTCACAGCCAATCCTATACCCGGTGGGGTAGCATGGGACAAAACTGATTACCAAATCTATGGTCCGGTTGAGCTCCTGAAGTATCCTCATCAATTCAAGATTTCATTGAGTGACTTTGTAAAACCAAGCACATTCGCTGATGATTGGGACTTTGAAAGTATTAATGATATGATGTCAGATCTAGTGATGTCAGCTAAATTTACAGGACATGATTATTTACAAGGCTCATCTAATTATGACCAGATGTATTGTTATAACCACTATGGTAACCATTATCTGCATACATCGGCTCAACCTAGAAATTTTTTAAATTATAACCAATGGGAACATTGTGCAACTCCACCAAAAGGAAGTTCAAAAACATTTTATGATAAATTTTCATACTTCTCAGGGTTTAACACAAGTGATGCAGAAACGTTTTATTTTAGACTGTTAAATAAGACAGGAATGAAAAACATGCTTACAAACACAAAATTAATCTATTCAGAGACATTTTTTGAAAATATGAAAACATTTGGTTTTGATTTCTGGAACAATAATATTGAAACAAAAACGATCTGGGGTACAAAAGATTGGCAAGTGCAAGGTTTAGAATCATTATTTAGAGCCTGCATGATCCCAGAACAAATTATATTTTTGAATGATACAATTCAACAGACAACCTGTCTTGGTCTAGCCAAAATTAAAGACTTAAATAAACCGTCTATTCCAAAACCAACACCCGACAGTAATAGCACTACAGATGTTGAGATAGACGTATCCCATATTTTAAACCAAAACAGAACACATCCTGATTGGAAGAAATGGTTGATCTGGCCCACAGACACAAATAACTGTCAAGATAGATTCCTGAACAAAAAACAGGGGTTCACATTGACCAGGCCAGACCCTAGATAATCCCAGAGACAACATCCAGGGATTGTAACTACTTACAGTGTAGGGAAACTCTGCCTCGAATGGCTACCAAACATCCACACTGGCAGAAATTAAGCAACACTTTACTTTACTTAAAGAAGGTGCTGACTTGCGTGATTTCATTATGGGACCACGCAAACAGCGTCAAAAACGTTTCATAGCGGCCTCTATATATGCAGCTTACAATGAAGCTTGGAAAGTAACTCAAATTGAAACAGCAGAGAAAATACGGGAAATTGATAGTGTTAATTTGGAAAAATCACTTTCTGTTGTGGACAATGGGTTAATGACTGTCTTCCAGAATATATTCACTGGACAGTATTGTATCATCTGCAATCGATATAATTGAACAAGACTTACTGATGTTACAACACGGTCAGTCTCAATTGCGTTCTATTGTACAGCTTGGCTGGACGTTACAAAATCTGCGTTCAGGCTACGTGCCTTGGCGTTTAATCAACACAACGTCATTATTCAGTATCTTTAACCTTACTGATACACAAATCAGTTTGGCACAAAAGGGTGCAGAGTATACAATTCTGAGAATTGAAAAACTTGAGAGATTACCATTGACAATGTCAGAGCGACCTGTCATTGAATAGATAATACATGGGATAATAACTATTCCGATAACAACTTTCCAGTTTCGATACTGTCAAAAATATATACAGGCAGGCCAGTATGAAAGGTTGGGTAAAGGATAAATTAAGTCAACATGGAACTTACCTTATACACACACATGTTACAGTAATAAGGGACAAAGTGTATTTCTTAGTGGTAATAATTGTGAAAAATCACTAAGTGGTATACTTCTGTGTCAGGGCATAAGTTTACATGGGCCTGCGAGGGGACTTCAAATAACCTTTCATGCCACTGGCTCGGCACACCTGCAGCACGAATAGAACCATTCTTTAGAAGACTTTCTAACGGGAGTTACATTCTAATTGTAGATCACAGATGTTGTGGCTTGCTGCCAGGAAAACCTTATCTAGTAAGCGTGACTTCCATGGTCATTTGCTGTGAACGAGTATTGTTTCCGAATGACACTCCAGACAGGGAGGGAAAAATTTGGCCCAGTTTGAATATCTCTTCTATTCGAATTGATACTTTAAGCAGAATGAAGACTGTGCTCCTACAGACACCAACCCATTTGACGTCATCAAAACAAACGTATGATCTCCAAGTTGCAAGGACAACGGGTGAGATACATGCCATGTTATCAACAAATTGCCCCCTACACTTCGCAAAAATGCTAAACGAAATCTTAAATATTTCTGATACAAATGGTATCGCGAATGTATTTAAGACCGTTTCTTCGGGACTGTTAACCCCATTCAAAGCAGTCCTGGGTATTTTTCCAAATTTCGTCCATTCCATCTTTGGCGGACTTCCTCTCCTGTTGGGACTCGTAGCAGGCATCCTATTTTTGCTACTCTTGCTTCGTTATGGCAAGCCATGTCACAGACAAGACTCCAGCAACAATGGAAGAAACGATCCTAGCTATACGCTACAGGGACCGCCTAACTAAAGTCCTTGGATTAGCCCGGCTAAGAGATCTAAATATGATCTGGTTTCTTTCGTTCAGACCCATATGGCAGAATTGTGTCTTACCTGTATTAAGATGCATGCTATGCGGCGAAGAATGCGTGTTGGACACCTGTCTTACACTACAATCAGAAGTACCATTGGATGCAGATACTTTGTTGGGTCCAGTAAAGGCTCATGCATTGTGCTGTCCCCAGCGGCTACCTATCCTGATGACGGCATTCGTGGAGACTTCACCACTACGATTGAAGGGTAGTGAAGTACAGGAAGAGAGCAGCATCAACCAGGTACGACCTTCTGTAAGCAGTACTGATCTAAACATCACTGAAAGCGAACATGCGCATGACTGCATGATAGCGACATTTTCCAACTTGGTCGAACTTTCACCAGAAGCGGTAGACTTTTTTCGAGAGTCTGTCTGAAATGATGTTTTCACCCGACCAGAGAGAATAACTTTAAACAAACGAACACACAGCGTTCCCTGAACTCTGAATTTGGCCTTCAGCTTTGGGAAAACAAAGCTACTGTGAACTATTTTTCTCTCCTCTCCCCTGAAAAGCGAAAACTTTTCTCCCAAAGATCCAAAATATTTACTTTTTTTAAAGCACTTGTCTTCTGCTTACAGTAGAACTATTCTTAGAGAACGGAGCTTCTATTTTTAGGAACTCTAGGGACAATACGTTACCTCAACCTCTAGCTTGTGTACAAGTAATTGTATTTATATGTGATGAGATGGTCTCGCACCTTTTTTCTGTATTTAGAGCCATTTCATGTGTAATTTCGCAAACCATTCATGCTGATATAAAATGTGCATCTCCTTTTTGAATGATTATACTGCTTGAATGCATACAGTACCTATACTCATTTTCGTGTATTTTGCATATGCCATTTTTTCAAATGCAAAAAAATTTATTTTGGGGTGGTTCGGTATACACATGCACTATTAGTTATGTTTACTATTGCTTAGTTAGTAAATATGGACATAAAAGCGTGGAGTGGGTGTAGTGTGTTTATCTAGGTACCTATATCGATACTCCTATTTCTGACCCTTGTCCGGTTAATAATTCACTAATATCCATACAACTGCACAGAATCCCATTTTCAGATTAAGTCATAGCGCATGCTGTCACATTAAGCAAGCCCTATTCCTCCAGCCCCCTAGAAAGCACACCGAGTTCTCAAAACAAACCAAACCTCCAGCAGACCTGGGAAATCCCCCGTAGCTATTGTTTTGATTTCGTTCGAGAACTCCTGTAAAGAATGCAAGAACGACCAGTTCTTATGACATCCTTACTGACGTATTATGTCCATCCTTACGTCAAACACGGCACCTTTCAGGTATAAATATACCAACGCTGCCCTAAGCAAAGACACGATGGTGATGAGCTTGGAGCAGCGCTACTTGCCGAAGAGCCCAGCTGATGCAGGAAGCCCACGGACGTTGCCCCTCCCTTTTTGACGCGCTGAGAGAGACGCTGTCTTTTCTCCTGCCGAGAAATCCAGCCTCCGGCGTTTCCGGCTTACCTTCGCGGGTAACTGGGATACCGAGTCCTGAGAGAGAGATACCAGCCCTCCTGCCTTCTAAATCCCAGGTACTGAACTGACTAACCCTTTACAGAGAATTCTTGAGTCAGATTCTTGGCAAAACAAACTTAACTTAAACTGCTACTTACTTACTCCCTCCCACGTATTAGGCCTAGGTCAGGTACACCGGGGTAGGCGTAGTTAGAAGCACCAGTTGAGTACGATTAGTCAATGTATATATGTATGTATATCTTTTATCCATTTTAAAAGTATCATATGGCTAAGAAACCATATCAATGCTTTTACAGTATTATTTTGTTATCCTGCTTTTACTGTATGCACTTTACTTAACCTTAAGTATTGCTACTGTAGCGATTCTTTTCTCTTGTATGAGAAAAAGAGACTGATCAATAAATAACACCTTTTATTGAACACGCCCATCTCTTCTTTCTCTGCAATCTGGTGGAACTAAGTATGCACGTACTGACTGAGTAAAATAGTTGTCTTGTTTTCACACGACTCTGGAGATCTACTCTTGATTAGGGAGAGCAAAGTTGTCATGTTCTATGGTTGTCAGAAACTAAATCCCTTCTTGTCTATCCAGGGAGGTTAAACTCCTCCTCGCCTATTCGAGAAAGTTTCTAGTGAACTCTGAGCTAGCTGGCACACAAAACTTAAGTCTAATATCGTCAGTAGAAGACCTAGTTAACCTCTGTCCTACGTCTATACTATTGAAGATATTATTCCAATGCGCAGAGCCTATTGGGATAATAGGAACTACACTACAGCATGACGAATAGCATGACTGCAGTCAATATATAATTTCATGTTGCACACCACGACACTGAGGTGGCCGAGTGTGGACCACATCCGTAAAGGAGAAGGTCACACTGACACATCCACGAGCACAAACAACACATCTGCGGACAAACCATGCCCCATGCTCCCAACTCCCACCAAGAGCCCAATGTACCCAAGTATGAAACATCTCAGCACTGTATAAGTACATAAGTCAAAGGCACATCGCCTGAAAGAGATAAGGGGCAGCAAAATCAGAGCCGTAGGGGAGACTCTCCCAAAATGCAGCAGACACAACATTCAGAGCACATCAACATTGACAACAATGTGGTACAAACTGCAACAAGTTCACAACAGAACAGAGGACACAACTGATGCCCCTTGTGAGTAGAAACTGGACAAGCACATTTGGCATAGCAGGGAAATGTGAGATGATAATGTACAAGCACACACACATCCGTGATGTTGTCGAAATGTCACTGTCCCGCATCAAATAGGTAGCTCCTCCCAAACAGTCACAATGTACATTGTCATGCAGTCTGTATATAAATTTGTACAATTCAAAACAACACAATGGTACAGCACCCCACACAGTGTGCCTTTCACAATAACATTAAATACAGTGGTCCAAAAAATACTTCAGTAGGACTTGAGGTTCTTTTCTTTGCTTTTAATAACAATCTTCCAGTTAAAAAAGAAACGTAGCCAACGCGTTTCGTCCGTAGGACTTCTTCAGGGCGAAAGGTATTCCTACGTATTTTTTCAAAGTTTTCACTCAGAACTTTTTGTGTTAAGCGTTTTCAGATACGGCTGTAAATATCATTAGCAGCCTTATTATTGGTGGCTGTAGCAAAGAATCCCTTTTTATTTCAATTTGTAATTTTCTGAGCATCAAAAAATGTACAGGGCATAAGTGGCCTTACTGTGAAGGATAACAGTCAAATCCTTCTGTGTATCATGATCACGGGGTCATCGAAGACGTATATATTCACTGTCCACACCCCATCAGTTTTCGAACACAAGCAGCGTCTGCCGTCTCCCTTGATCCCAGTGGTCCCACTGGGATCGAGGGAGACAGTGAATATATAAGTCTTCGAAGATCTGTAGTGTACGCCGAAGGCAGCAGTCAGCGCACACATGACTCTGCGGTGCGGTGCCACAGGGTGTGCTGGGGCCCGGTGGTGCGGAATCCAGCAATCGGCTGAGGGGGTTGCACTGGCATGTGGGGGGCCCTCTTGGAGACACTGGTGGCGGCAGGTGAGTATTGAGGCCTGGGTTTGCAGGGGGCGGCCAGTCATTGTTGGGCGGGTCTGGGGAACCGGGCTGAGGTGCAGCAGGCGCACAAGATCGCGCAGGCACCACCAGTCACAGGGGCAGCCTCGTGGCTCGGTGGGGGGAGCCTCCCTAGCAGACACGACCCTGCATGAGATGACAAGATGTGCGCGGGTTGGCTGGGGACGCAGCCACCTCGTCTCCAGTGTGAATATGGCCATTGAAGGTGGTCGGCCACGTGTGTGTAGGCCTATGGACAGGATATGGCGGACATGGAGACACACGCAGTAGTTCCATTTGGTGGCCATCCTGGAACTGAACCACGCCCAGAGACCTGGGCTATTCATGACATACGCCGGCCAAGGCCACTCCGCTCAGGCTTGCAGAGGAAGGGGGGGGGGGGGGGGGGAGGGAAGAGGGGGAAGGACGACAAAGCTACATATCGAAGTGCAGTGTAGTTCCTATATTCCCAATAGGCTCTGCACATTGGAATAATATATCCTATAGATGTGACATAGGACTGAGGTCAGTATGTCTCTATCGAATATACAAAACTTATTTGTGAGTGCCAGCTAGCTCAGAGGTCACTAGAAACTCTCGAATACACTAGAAGTGATTAGTTTGACAACCGCATAAACATGACAACTTTGTTTCCCCAAGAATAAAACGTAGCTTCAGAGTCGTGAAAACAATAGATAACTATTTTACTCAGTCAATCGTGCATGCTTAGTTTCTACAGAGTTGCAGAGAAAATAGAGAGACGGGCGTTTCAATAAAAGGGGTTTATTGGACAGTCTTCTTTCTCATGCAAGAGAGGTGAACTGCTACAATCGTTTAGACAGAATGCAAAGTATAAAGCATACAGCATAAACAGTAGAATAAAGTAATACTATTGTCTAGTACTATGACATAAAAATACATACATAAATAACACAGGCTAAAATACTTAACTGGTGCTTCTAAAATACGCCTACCCCAATGTACCTAACCTAGGCCTAGTACAATGGAAGAAGTAAGTGTGGTCTATAGCATAGGTTTAGTTTTTGCCAAAAATTGTCAAAGGTTTCTCTAGGTTCTAATCAGCTCCATACCTTAGAACGAGAGAGGTTGGTATCTCTTTCACTGACTCAATTTCCCAACACCCCGCAAGGGGAGTCAAACACTGGAGCTGGATTTTTCGGCAGAGGACAGCTTCTGGTCAGTGTGTCAGCTGGAGAGTTGGCTTCCTCAGTACTTGCTGTAGCGAGATGCGTCGTG
This sequence comes from Lissotriton helveticus, assembly GCF_964261635.1. Lineage (NCBI taxonomy): Eukaryota > Metazoa > Chordata > Amphibia > Caudata > Salamandridae > Lissotriton > Lissotriton helveticus. Next base: position 1,760,016,430 of record NC_136059.1, read on the forward strand.
CAAGTAGGTAGTCAAACTGCACCGAACCACACCGTGCTTTGCCATAGCAAGTGAAGGTATATTTATACCTCAAAGGTGTTTAGGAATGCCAGCTTTGACGTGAAGTCAGGCATATGAACGTCATGGATGAACCCCTAAGAAATAGTTGTTCATGTTCTTGGAGAAATCAATATCCAGGCTAGGGGGAAGTCCCTTCTGCTTAAGAGTCTGGTTTTCCAAGAAATCGGTGTAACGATGAATGGATGGAAGTAGCCATGCCTGTATTTGGGTAGCATGGGCTATGCCTAAATAAGGAATGGATTTCTATGCCTGTATAAGGGCAATGTGAATTGTACCTATATAAGGGCATGAATCGGGAAAATGCATACGGAATCTAAATCGCCACACAAAACAAGGTCTTCCACACTGCCTGAGGTGACCGGTTTGCGTCCACTGCCCCCAACACTACAAACACCAGCAGTATATGTCCACAAGGACATGTCTGTGCTCTGCATACTGAAGTCTGTCCAGCACATCACCGCCACACTTGGCATTGTGTACATTCTAATTGATGGATTACATACTTGTTTCACACCTCTCCCGACATTCTACAATTGTGTGGCAGAGGTGCCATGCCGTTGATGTTTTGTCTACATGGCTGGCCACGGTTACCACAGTTACTTGTGTTGTCCAGTCTGGTAGTTGGGCAGGTTGATTGGCATGTTGCATGTGATTTTGTAACGTACGCATTCCCACCGTTGTATGATTGTGGAGTTGGTGTGTGGTGTGTTCAGTTGGTACTAACTGACGAGCAGTGCATTTCCATATGTGCCATCCTGGAAGAAAACAAGTTACTTACCTGTAACTTTGGTTCCCCAGTATTGGTAACTTTCATAGATTCCCATGCTTTGTATCATTCCCCGTCGTCGGACTGGGAGTCTCGGTAATAAAAAATATCATAGTAGTAGGTACAAAAGAGAAAGAAAAGGCCTAGGCCTCATTCCCTTTTGTAACATATCAGCCTCTTTTTGTAAAAGAGACCAAACTCTAGGCGTCAGCCAATCAGAAGAGCCTCACCCTTAGAACCTTCCTGAAGGAACCTCAGAGCCTCAGATTTTCGTAGCCCTAGTGTGCTAGACACCATAGTTGCTGAAGGCTGAGCTTTCTCCGGGGAGGTGGGTGGGCGCATGGGAATCTATGAAAGTTACCAATACTGGGGAACCAAAGTTACAGGTAAGTAACTGGTTTTCTTGCCCCAGTATTGGAACTTTCATAGATTCCCATGCTTTGTATCACAATAGCAAGCAGTAAACATCATAAACACATTTTGTAAAGCAGTATATCATAACATTAGCCAGAAAATTACAAAATGTGTCACCCATGGAAGGTGGGATAGAAAGGAAAGCTCACCCATCACTTGAAGAGGTTTCTCAGGACAGCCTGGCCCACAGCCGCATCATCCTGCTGCAATGACTCCAAGCAATAATGCTTAGTGAACGTGTGCACGCGTCTCCAGGTAGCAGCTCTGCAGATGTCCTTGATATGTACCCCCGCAAAGAGGGCCGTAGAAGAAGCCACTGATCTCGTCGAGTGAGCACGGATCTTGCCCACTAGAGGTCTTCCTGCTAACTTGTGGCAATGCAGAATGGCACTTGAAATCCATCTCGAGATCCCCTGTTTAGACAGAGGGAGACCTTTGTTTGGACCGCCGAAAGCAATGAACAATTGTGAAGATTTTCTAAAGTCTTTGGTTCGGTCCATGTAGAACTTTAGACAGCGTTGCAAATCCAGAGTGTGCAATGTCTTTTCTGCTGGAGTGACTGGGTTCGGAAAAAATGTCTTTAGTATGACCGGCTCATTTAGGTGAAAGTCAGTGGGGACCTTGGGAATGAACCTTGGGTTCGTCCTTAAGATGGTAGTGTTCTTTTTGAACTGCAAAAACGGTTCTTGGATAGTTAGGGCTTGCATCTCCCCCACTTGCCTCGCTGATGTGAGGGCCAAGAGTAACGCTAACTTCCAGGATAAGAATTTTAGGTCTGAGCGGTGAATCGGCTCAAAAGGTCCCTTCATTAGTTGAGCTAGAACTAAGTTTAGATGCCATGTTGGAGGAGGAGATCGCACTGGCGGATAGACCCTGAACAGGCCTTTGAGGAATTGTTTGATAATTCTTGCAGACCACAACGAAGGACCAGAATCGGATCTTCTGAATCTCAAACTCGCCGCTAAATGAACCTTGATAGTAGAATGGGACAGATTAGACTTAGCTAGCGAGAGTAGGTAAGGTAGGAGCTGATGAGTTTTTGACGTGAAAGGATCAATCTTTTCTTTTTTGCACCAGATACAGAATCTTTTCCACTTTAGTCTATATGTTTTGTTTGTGGACGGAGCCCTTGCCTGAGAGAGGATGTCTTTGACCTCATTGGAAAGAGGAACATTCATGTATTCTCGCTGGTCAGGAGCCATGCAGTCAGGTGCAACGATCTTGGGTCTGGATGCCAAACTTGTCCTTCGGACATTGCCAGGAGATCCGGAACATCTTCCAGCTTTATCGGAGGTACTAGCGATAGCAGATGGAGCTCGGTGTACCAGAATTGTCTTGGCCATGCCGGGGCTATAAGGAGGAGCTTGCATGGTTCCGTCCTCATCTTCCTGAGGAGACGAGGAAGCAGGGGAATCGGTGGAAATGCATAGAGAAACCTCCCCGTCCAGGCAATCGATAGGGCATTGCCCAATGAGCCTTGGTGATGGAACCTGTTGGCGTAGGCTAGGCACTTTTTGTTGGTCGGTGTTGCAAAAAGGTCCACCTCTGGTGTGCCCCATTTTTGAAAGAGTAGATCTATCACTTGTTGTTTCAGCTCCCACTCGTGACTGACTGAGGCGAGCCTGCTCAGCCTGTCGGCGCCCTCGTTGAGCACTCCCGGTAAGTGCTCCGCCTTTAGAGAAATTCCGTGAAGAATTGTCCATTCCAGAATCTGTTGAGCCTCTCGCGACAAGGGGAGTGACCTTGTCCCTCCTTCCTTGTTCACATAATGCATAGCCGTGGTGTTGTCCGTCCTGACTAGCACCTGTGAACCCTGGAGACGCGGAAGAAAGGCTTGAAGGGCTAGCCTGATCGCTCTCAGCTCCAACAGGTTGATGTGTAGCTTTTGGTCGCTTGGAGACCAATGGCCGCTGACCTGCAGGTCCTGCATCACTGCTCCCCATCCCTCCAATGACGCGTCCGTCGTCAGTATGTGAGGTGATGGAACGCTTGCGAAGGATAGACCTTGGGATAAGTTCTGTGGATTCGACCACCACAGCACTGCCTCCTTCATCGCTCGAGTGACCATTACTTTGTCGTCGAATGATCCGTGCACTTGCTGCCACTGGAGGTCCAGTTGCTCCTGCAGGGGGCGCATCCGTAGCCTGCAGTGCGGGATCAGGGGTATACAAGATGACATCACCCCCAACAGCGACTTGTAGCTGCGTACAGAAAGACACTTTTTTCTTTGAAGGCTTCCTGCTAATCTTTGCAGTTTCTGTACCCGTTCTCGAGTAGGAAATGCCTTTGAGAGCCGCGAATCCAACATCGCTCCCAGGAACCGCGCTGTCCGTGACGGCAGCAGCGTGGATTTCTCCATGTTCAAGGTGAGACCCAGATTTTGGAACAGAGTGGTGCAAGCCTGCACCGCGTCCTGCGCTAATACTCTGGTCGGGGCCTTTAGTAACCAATCGTCCAGGTAAGGGAAGACCTGGAAGTGGTTTTTCCGCAAAAATGCTGCTACAGGTGCCAGCACCTTCGTAAAAATCCTTGGAGCAGAGCGAAGGCCGAACGGCAAGACTCTGAACTGAAAATGGCTCTTGGCTACTGTGAAGCGTAGGAACCTTCTGTGCGCATCGGGATATGGAAGTACGCATCCTCCAGATCGAGTGTGGCCATATAATCCCCCGGGTTGATCATTTTTAAAACGTCCTGTAGGGATACCATCCTGAAGGATAAGGAGATGAGATAGGCATTTAGCTCCCTGAGGTCCAGGATGGGACGCCATGTCTCCTGCGTTTTTCTCACCAGGAAGAACCTGGAATAGAAACCGTGGCCCTGTTGATTGGAGGGGACCGGCTCTATCGCTCCTTTGCGGAGCATTTGTTGTACCTCTAGCCGCAGGAGATGCAGATGTTTTGAAGGGATGGCTGATGGGGGCCTGGGTGGAGGGACTTCCGTAAACTCCAAAGTATGTCCCTGTCTGATGATGTTGAGCACCCAACGGTCCGATGTAATTTGGGACCAGTTCAGAAGGAATTTTGACACCCTGCCTCCAACTGATGATCTCTCGGAGGAGGGAGCAGTAGGCAGAGCCAGAAGGCCGCTATTGGCGTTTGGACGAGTCTCGTCCACGGGCAGTTTGCTTGCCTTTGTTGTAAGGCCGTGAATAACCAGAGGACTGGCCCTGTCTTTGTTGGTATGACTGGCGATTCGGCTGGTACCCAGAGCTGTTGGAAGAATAGCGCTGTTGTTGGTATGCGCCTCTATAGGTGCCACCTCTGCCTCTTGTGCCCCTAAAAGGAGTTTTGCGGTACTGGAGTGTGCCCAGCGATCTAGCTGTCTCCGTGTCCTTTTTGATGTCTTGCAGCGTTTCGTCGATCAATTTGCCGAAGAGTGCCTCGCCATCAAAAGGTAGATCAAGGACCTTGTTTTGGATTTCTGGCCGAAACCAAGTCGCTTTTAGCCACCCTTGGCGTCTTAATACTGCTGCTCCTGCCAAAGCCCTAAAGGACGTTGTGGCAATGTCCATGGCACAATCTATTATCTCCATGGAGACCGCTTCACCTTCTTGCAAGGTTTTCTTGGCTTCCAGCCCGTTTTCCGGTGTAAGCTGATCCAAGTAGGGAGCTATATCGCACCATAACTGGCGATCATATCGTCCCAATATTGCCAAAGCATTGGCGGCGCGAACCAGAAGGCTAGCAATGGATGAAAATCTCTTGCCTGTGTAATCCATCCGTCGTCCATCCTTGTCAGGAGGGGCTGTCAAGGGAGCAGAAGGGTTCCGTGACTTCCTTTGCGCCGCTTGTGAGATTACAGAGTCCGGTTTGGGATGACCTGTCAGGGCAGCCGGTGCATCCTCCGGCGCTTTATACTTTTTATCAAGGCGCGGTAGCACAGGGACCACCGTCGCTGGGTTTTTCATGGTCTTCAAACCCTCCTCCCATAGATGGTCCACAATCGGAATGGACCTCGTAGTCTTGCGGTGAGTGTCCTTAAAATCGTACAAGAAACAGTCTGTGGTTTGTGCAGGCAATACCAACTTAAATCGGCCGGCTGCACGTTCCATTAGTTGGTGAAAACTGCCAATGTCAACAGGAGGAGAGTCACCTAGGTCCTGGTGGGGCGAAGCTGGATCCGGGATGATGTAGTCATTGTATTCATCCCCTTCCTGATCCGAGTCCTGATTATCACCGGATGACGCATCCGTATCATTATCATGATCCTCATCCGGATCATCCGCTGATCCAGACGCAGTCTGGGGCACTGGCCGCTGTGGTTGAGGAGGAGTCTGCACTGGGTGTACAGGAGGGACACTTGAAGAGTGGTCCTTCAATGGCGTTGACGGAGTAGACCTCCTCGGCGCTGGTCGCTCGGCCTTGGACTTGTAGTCTTGCAACATCTTGTGCAGGTCATGCAGGAAGGACGTCGGTACTGAAACCATGCCTTGTGATTCACAGTCCATTAAGTGGTCTGTTTGTGGGTAGTCACCTCCACCTTGTTCATATGCCTCCTCTGAGTCCGTCTCTTGACTTTTAATGAGAAGTTAAGATGGGCTATTTGCATACTCAAAGCTATCCTGACCGTCTCCCTCAGAGTAGTCCTGGTCTAGCAACGTCGTTGGGGGTAATGAGGTCACCCTCCTTGGGGACGTCATTTCAGGCGTGATCCTTGTGAGAGATATTGTTACCCTTCTCTCTGCAGCCAGTATCGTTGGTTGGGCCGTCGACGCTGGTGAAATCCTCGTCGACGAGATAGGAATAGTAGATGTTGTCGTCGACGCCACCGACGACGAGCCCGCCGTCAATGTAGAAATTGTTGTCGTCGTCGAAGCACTCGTCGACGGCATGACCGTCGTCGACATCGTCGTCGGTACTGCCGTCGTCGCGACGATGGTTTCTTCGTCGACGATGTCTTCGCCGTCGTCGACGATGTCGTCGGCATACTCCCCGTCGACGCCGTCGTCGTCGAGGTCTTCTTACACGACGACGAAGCCTTCGTCGTCGACGTTCCCGTCGACGAGCCCGTCGACGGGACCAATTGGATCTTGGGCTTCATTTTCGTCGTCGACGGAGCCACCGTCGACGAAGTCTTCGTCGTAGAGGACTTGGAACTCCTCTCTGAAGAGTGTGAAGAGGGTCTCTTGAAGGCTGGGTCTGTCTTCTCACCCTTAGGAGGCGAAACCAGTTCTGCCTTGCCCGACCCACTGCGGTGGGGGGAACCTCCTGAACCCCGGCCATCAGACTCCCTGGGGGTCTTCTTTGAAGCCTTAGAGGGGCGCCCAATAGAGGAAGATGGGGAACCTCTACCCCTTTTCACTGACCTTTTAGAGGAAACACAAGACGCCGATTCCTCCTCATCACTGGAAACCCCATGTTTCCTTTCCTTCTGCCTCTGCAACCATGTAAGAAGCCTTCCAGCACGATCTCTCAAGGTCTTGGTGGAGAGAGTGCGACAAATCTTACATTCCTCTGCCCTGTGATCTGGATACAGGCAGTAGATGCAATCCTTGTGTTTGTCTTCCACAAACAGCCTTTTCTTCCCACAGGTGGAACAGGGCTTGAAAAGGGCTTTTTTCTTCTCAACCTCAGACATTATGATGAAGAAGAGTGTCCTGAAGAAAACTGAAGGAAATCCTGAAGAAATATCTGTAGAAATGGGTTTAAAAGAGTAGAAATAGAGCAAAGCTCAATGGAGACTCCCTAGCACAACGTGCGGTAGAAAATCTGAGGCTCTGAGGTTCCTTCAGGAAGGTTCTAAGGGTGAGGCTCTTCTGATTGGCTGACGCCTAGAGTTTGGTCTCTTTTACAAAAAGAGGCTGATATGTTACAAAAGGGAATGAGGCCTAGGCCTTTTCTTTCTCTTTTGTACCTACTACTATGATATTTTTTATTACCGAGACTCCCAGTCCGACGACGGGGAATGATACAAAGCATGGGAATCTATGAAAGTTCCAATACTGGGGCAAGCACTGTTTGGTGCTGGACTATCGGAAGATGTAGGAATCATGCACACTGCCTGGGAAGTTTGCAACGACATTGGTGAACAAGCCCCGGTGGTCCAGTTTTGCCTGCACATTGATGGAATGCGTGTGGTTTCTGTTGCGGTGTTTGTGTGCAGTGTCGGCGGGGGGCACAAGTAGTAAATGTGTGCAGTCAATTGCCCCCAACACGTGGGCGAAGTCAGCTATGGCGTAGTTACCTTGCTTGGTCTCAAGCTGTTCCTGTGCAGTGGTGGGGATGTGAAGGTGCAGGGGTATTAAGCTGATACAAACCGTGATGCTTACAGGTATGATGAATCCTGCATAATAAGACTAACAGAAGTTTGTGTGGTCGTAACCTTCCTTTGCTTTTCTACGAAGGTTATGACCACACAAACTTCTGTTACGGTCTTTTTATGCAGGATTAATCATACCTGCAAGCATTCCGGTTTGTCCAAGTGTAATGCACTGTACCAGATTACGTTTGTGACTATACGGATGCTTGACCATTGTCACCATTTATCCAACAGGTGTCTGAATACTGACTTTCGGAATATGGAATTGTATTGGGGAGTTCCCGCTGTATATGCAGTTAATTGAATCCACACGTTGCCCTGATGAAGTTCCCTGTTGGGAATGGAACGCGTTGGCTGAGCTTTTCGTATTGTTGATTCATGCATTTGTAATAAAGAACTGTTTTTACACTTCTGTTGATTATTGGACTTCATGACCTGGCGCACCCCCATTTCAGTAACTAAAATCTTGGATCTGGGGCACAGAGGAGTCAAGCAACGGCTGTCGTTGGGGTTGGTTGTGTACGAACACTACGAATTTGAACTTGCGCGTGGTGCGGATACAGGGGCCCGCCGTTGCTTTTATGGACATGAATCTAAGACATGAGCGAGGCAGTTTGATAGGGCTGGCTGTGAGACTCCTCCGACTCTGGCAGTTGTTGGTTGGGAGGTAACAGAGGCCAACAGGTGCAGCACAGTCAGCAGCTTTGTCTGCGGAGGGATGTTGGTTGTCTGCTGTGTTGGTATGGTCAGCCTGTGGGCAATGTGGGTCAGAATGTGGAGGATGGTTGTCCTTTTGAGCCTGTAGTGAGCAATACCATCCTCTGGCGTGGAGTCTCTAAGGCTGGTGGGTTTTCGGAAGGTTCGCTGTCTTGTTCTGCGCTGCCTCTGTAGTAGTCCGGGGGGTGGAGTGGTGGTGGTGCAGGTGGGGTTCCTGAGGGTGTTGGCGGTGGGTGTTGTGGCCCTCTTGGGTCTCCGAGCTGCATGATCAGTAGCTCCATGCCATGTGTTGGTCATCAGATGTGGCTCTGGGCTCCCTTTCACACTAAAGGTCGCCATCCTGCTGAACACCAGTAAAAGGCAGGTGTTAATTCCCTGTTGCTAACGCGCCTTTTCGCCTGTTTTTGGATCGCATCACAGATCTGGCTGGTCGTTGAGAATATCGTGAAGTGGTGTTTTCGTGTGTTTTTACACGGGAACGCCTACTCTGCATATCATTAGCGTTAGTTGTCCCTCTCAACCATGGCAATGTTTTTGCGGCAGCTATCGTTGGAAAACTGGCGATATCGGCAGTTTGCACCAGCTTGAGCATAGGGCAATAAATCTATCGCCACTTTTGGAGCGCTAAAGTGCCGATAAATTGGTGATAAGTCCTTGAGAATATGCCCCAAAGACTGATATGCCAGAGACAAACATGGTTTAACCTCTGTATACATCAAATTTGACATCATAATAATCAATTCCCAAATAACTGCGGGAGCCCTATGAGGAAGAATTATTTTTTTAAACCTGTCCAAAAATTGTGCTTTGCTGCAATCTTAAAATTGTGACTTTGAAAACAAATGTTCAATATGCTGCAATTCTCAACAAGTAACTCAGAATAGAAAACTATTGCATGCTTGCTTTCACCAGAATAAAACAAGTTACTTAGGTTAAGTAACAATCTTTATTGTGGATATTTTAAACCCAGATTCCTCGCCTTAGAATATTTCCCAGGTGCCAGACTGGATCCTAAGAATTTTGTAACAATGCTCCAGTGTGCCGGCAGGTGGCACTGTGCAGCTCCTTGCGGACTCGATATCGGCTCTGAAGGGACTGAGCAGAGCGGCATACAAGCTCCACTCCAGCGGGATGGCATTGGTTTCCTGTATCGTTTCTTTTCCGCACACAGATGCAGAGCATGAACAATTATTGGTAATCGTATACAGAGTATTAACTTGAAAACTGTACATCTTAAAAAGAGGGTGCTTCAGAAAAAGGAGAGCCAGAGGGGAAGGTGAAATCTGCAATTAGGAGTATCCAACCTAAAAATGTTACCAAACAGAAGTAAATGGTTCTTCTGAAGAAAACTTCTAAATGCAGATCCTTCATCTTAGAATATATACCAAAGCAGTACCTTCCCAAGGTGGAGGGTCTGTGGAGTGGGCTCAGAGTAAAAAGTTTTTTTGAACTAAGCAGGTGACATGCCCATCTTATAAACGTTGTAGGGGTTTGAGAAGAAAGAAAATGAGTTACTTACCTGTAACTTCAGTTATCCAGTATTGGTTTCTTTCATAGATTCACATGCTTGGAATCATCCCCACCGACGAGGTTGGAGTCTCGCAGTACAATAAAACATATACATTATAGTCATAACACCATTACACAATAGGTTACTATGGACAGCAAAGTCACTATATTAGTCTATCTTAATCTTATTGTAAAAAGAACCAAACTTGGAACCCACCAATAAGCTGCAGCACCCTCCTAGAACCTTCCACAGAGATGCAAACCCTCAGATTTTCGTAGCATAAGTGACAGTAAGATGTCTATAGATAAGGTAAGCCTCTCCGGGGAGGAGGGTGGGTCGCATGTGAATCTATGAAAGATACCAATACTGGATAACTGAAGTTACAGGTAAGTAACTCGTTTTCTTATCCAGTATTGGGGTATCTTTCATAGATTCACATGCTTAGAATCAGAATAGCTAGCAGTAAATAATACTTAGTCATATAGTGGATGGTGGTTATCTTAAGAAAAAACAATAGATACCTTGTAAAATCAATATAGTACTGCAGTACATATTTGAAGCTTAAGAGAAATATCAAATACATATGCATCAAAATAAACATATCTATATATAAAACAGTTTCCCGTAAAGATATACCCATTTTCTTACAGAGGCTTTCCTTACTTAAAAAGGTTTCGTAACACAGCTTGACCCAATGCTGATTCAGCCTCTGTTGCCAGATCAAGGCAGTAATGCCGTGTAAATGTGTGCACATTTTTCCAGGTTGCACAACGGCAAATCTTCTCCAGAGGAACTCCAGCAAAAAGAGCAGTAGATGAGGTCACTGCCCTTGTACAGTGAGCCTTAGGTTTATTTGATAAGAGGATGTCCAGCTTTGACATGGCAGAATTGGATAGTAGATGTAATCCACCTTGCGATAGTGGACTTTGTTACAGCTGTTCCTGGCTTTTGACCACCATAGGAAATAAATAATTGGTCGGATTTTCTGATGGATACAGTACGTGAAATGTAGCATTTTAAACATCTCTTGACATCCAAAGTATGTAAAGATTTCTCAGCATAGGAAGACGGATTGGAAAAGAACGAGTGCAATATAACAGGCTCATTAAGATGGAATGTACAGGGAACTTTAGGAATAAACGTAGGATTAGTTCCGAGAAGGACAATCATTGGTAAATTTCAAATAAGGTTGCTGGATAGTGAAAGCCTGGATTTCACGGACTTTCCGAGCAGAGGCGAGTGCCACTAGGAGCGCTGTTTTCCAGGAGTGATACTTTAAATCAGCTTTGTGAACAGGCTCAAATGGATGCTTCATGAGCTGTTGCAGCAGCAAATTAAGCCTCCATCCTGGAGGAGGAGCTCTAATCGGTGGAAAAGTTCTAAAAAGCCCCTTTAGAAACTGTTTAATCAGACGATTAGAGCAAAGGGAGCGCCTGTATGTAGAGATGGCTGCTAGAAGCAGTTTAACCGAAGCAAACATGAGACCAGATTTAGATAATGATAGAAGATAAGGCATAATCTTACCTGGAGAACATCTTAATGGGATGTATATTCTTCTACTACACCAGGAACAGAATAGTTTCCATTTTAGCGCATACGTTTTCAAGGTAGAAGGAGCTCTTGCTCTAGCAAGAATGTCTCTGCAGTCTTGAGGTAAATTTATCTCCTTAACCTCTGTGAATCCAGAAACCACGCATGAAGGAGCAATTGGACTGAACGAGGATGAAGAATCTGGCCTTTGCTCATTGATAATAGGTTCGGGACTGCTGGAAGACGGTACGGTCTGTGTTTGGATAGTAGGAGAAGCTCTGTGAACCAATGTTGACGCGGCCATCTCGGTGCAATGAGAATCATGCAGCATGGTTCCCTCCTGGAACTTGCGCCGAAGTCTTTGGATCGACGGGAAAGTGGGAAATGCATAAGCAAAATTCCCCGTCCATCTCATCATGAAGACGTTCCCCCCAAGAGCCCTTCTCTGGCTCCCAATTTGCAAAGAAAGGGCACTTTCAATTGTTCCTGGTGGCAAAGAGATCCAGATTTGGCACGCCCCACTTCTGAAATATATTCTCCACAATTGTTTGATCCAGCTCCCATTCGTGATAGGACTTTGAGGTCCTGCTCAGAGTGTCTGCCAGTGTTGTGGATCCCTGGTAGAAGTTCACCTTGATTTTATTATTGTGAGAAAGCAGCCATTCCCAAATGGTTTGAGATTCTTGAGACAGAATGTGGGACCGGGTACTTCCTTGCTTGTTTAGATAATGCATGCAAGTGGGGTTGTCGTTTCTGATCCGAACGGTTGATCCTTGAAGCCTTGGAAGAAAAGACTACAATGCCAGGAAAATGGCCCGAATCTCCAGAAAATTGATATGCATCTTTCCCATTAAAGCGGACCATCTCCCTCTTATGCATAGATCTTGAAGGTGTGCACCCCACCCTTCTAAGGAGGCATCTGTTATGGGGATTAAATCCGGTAGAGAAGGCTGAAAATTGAGCCCGGCTAAGGCATTTTTGGAGCACATCCACCAGGTAAATGTTTGTCGCATAACTGGAGTTATTTCCACTAGGTCGTCGAACGACCCCAAGATTTGAAGCCACTGACTATCCAGCTCCTCTTGAATCGGCTGCGTTCTTAGACAGGTATGAGGTATTAGCAGAACTGCTGATAGTATTTGCAGAAAATATTTGATAATCTTCACAGAAGCGAACTTTCTTTTTAGGAGGTCTGACGCCAGAGAAGTGAGGCGAGATTGTCTTTCTTTGGACAAGAATGCTTTGTCTCTGATGGTATTCAACATTGCCCCTAGAAACTGAATTTTGAGAAGGACAGTGTACTGGTTTTTAAATATTCAGAGACAGTCCTAGGGATTGAAAAACTTGCAGGCATGTGGACGATGCGTGAGAATCCTGTCGAAAGGAAGGAGCCTTTTTTAGCCAATCGTCCAGATAAGGGAATAATTGAATGCCCTGAAGTCTGAGATAAGCGGCGCTAGGAATTTTGTAAAGACTCTCAGGGCTGAGCGTAAGCTGAATGGAAGGACCTTGAATTCGACATGTACACCTGCCACAGTAAATCGAAGGAATTTCGATGCTTGGGATGTGGAAGTATGCATCCTAGAGATCCAACGTTGTCATGAAATTCGCATTATCCAAAAGCTGAAGGATTTCTTGAAGTGTGACCATGCAAAAGGATAGAAGATATTTGTTCAGCTTTCTTAAATCCAGGATAGGCCTCCATACCCCTGACTTTTTCTTTATTAGAAAAAAGCGGGAATAAAATCCTTCCCCACCTGAGAGCGAGGCACTCTTTCTATCACACCTTTCGAAAGCATGGTTTTTATGTGGCGGATGCTTTTTCAAAGGTGGATGAGGAGGGGGGGGGGGGGGGGGGGGATTGATAAATTCTAGGGTGTGACCAAATTTGATAATGTCCAATACCCACTTGTCTGTGGTTATTGTTTTCCAATTTTTGATCTGTCGGGATACATCCTGTAAATTTGTAGTGGCAGATCTGGTGCAGGTGCAAAAAGATTGTCACCATTTTCTAGCAGAGTCCCTGCCTTGAGGTTGGCGTCTTCTGTTCTGTTGTCTATAAGCGGCAGCTGGGGGATTTCTACAGGACTGCTGCTGTTGCTGCTGCTGGTAACCATATCGTCCTATACAGAAGGTACTGGGCACACGTGTGGTAAAGAAAAAGATTGGTAGTACAGTGGTTTGAGAAAACAGTGGACACCGGAAAAAGCAGTATAAGAAGCTTTGTAAGGGTCTTTTATTCTTGCTGTGTTAACAAACGCCAGCCGACACGCGTTTCATCAACGGGGAAGTACCCGTGACTCATCAGGGCTGAAAAAAAATCATAACATGAGAGTTGGTGAGAAAAAATATAAAGAAATGGCGAGGATTTCAACAGCGATCCAAAACATCAGTGAAGTGCGTTCAGTGGTTGTAAACGGGATGTGCACGAAATTTAAGAAATGGGGGAGACAGTGGAAAACTATAACTGCTTCAGCACATTTTAGTAACATGTGCAAAGCGAAAACTGTGCATATCGGGAGTGGAAGGAGAGAGAAGACGCAATGAGTGATGACTGTGAATATGGTTAGTGGCTCTAAGAGGGAGAGCCCGATTAGTGGTGATTGGGACAGTACTAGTATTAGTACTAGTAACAGTACGTTGCACGACAAACTAGGTATAGAGGGTATGTGTCCTTAAGAACCGTGGAATTTGGGAGTGTGTCTCAGGCTTAAAAACAGAGAAGAGCAAGCATGCGCAGGCTAGTAGAGATCAGGAAAAATATATATATAATGGCGGTGCAAAGAGGCAAAAAGTGCCTATCTGATTATGCTCTGCCTGTGTGTGAGGGAAAAATGGACAGGTTGTGTACGGGTCAATACAATATCACAGTGCATTTGAAAAGCGGACCTCTAATATGGGACTAGGAGACAATGGAAGACGTAAATCAAGGATAAAGGAAGGGAGGTTTTTCACCAACGGGTTAAAAAAAATGTCCACGTACTCTGCCATTCTCTCGGTCGGTCCACCTATTCCAGAGACTATCGGTCTTCCTGGAGGAAATGGTGCAGGTTTGTGGATCTTTGGCAAGGTGTAGAGCCACGGGGCCATTGGTCTGTTGATTTTGAGATAGGATGTTTCTGCATCGGTCTGCAGCAGTCCTGCTCCATGCCATTCTTTTAGTTGATCATTTATCTGGGTGGTTACAGCCTCTATCGGATTGTTCTTGATGGGCATGTAGCATGTCTCGTCGTTCAGTTGGGAATAGATCTCTTGTTCATAATCAGTTTTGTCCATGACGACGTTGCCGCCTTTGTCTGCTTCTTTGATTATTATTTCCCTATCCAATGCAAGAGTCTTCAGGGCTATTCTCTCTCCTCTGGTGAGATTATCGCTCATGTTATGTTTCCATGGTTTCATATTTTTCAAGGTCTTCAAGGACCAGTGTGTGGAAAGTATCTAGAGGATTCCCAGCTGGTAGGTTGGGTGTCCATTTAGATTTACATTTCAGGTTACTGTTGAGTGTACTATCATCTTCTATACCCAGATCTTGCAGTAGGTGTTCGGGTGTGAAGGGTTGATCAGTCATCTCATTGAGGGTCAGTAGCAAGAGTGTGTCTAAAATTTCTTGTATGGCTGTTGAAATCCTCGCCATTTCTTTATACTTTTTCTCTCCAACTCACATGTCAGGATATGTTTAATAAGCCCTGATGAGTCACAGGTACTTCCCCGTTGATGAAACACGTGTCGGCTGGCGTTTGTTAACACAGCAAGAATAAAAGACAAGTACAAAGCTTCTTATACTGCTTTTTCCGGTGTCAACTGTTTTGTCTCAAACCACTGTACTACCAATCTCTGTCTTTACCACACGTGTGCCCAGTACCTGCTGTATATTTTGTATGGTGTTCAGGCATCCTTTGTCTGAACATTACTAAGAGGCTTCAGGGTTTTCCTCTATACTGGTAGCACCGTCCAATACGCAACTCACAACCTGTCCATCACCACTAACGATCAGTGCACTGCGTGAGCGCCCCATACTGTACAAACCTAAACCCTTAGCCGAATCCACAACCATATCGTCCTTGACTGCCCTGATTTTGGTATTTTTGATATCCTCCACGAAATTAATACGATGCTCTGCCTCTAGATCCTCGAAAAGGAGTCTTTCTATAATGTAAAGTACCCAGTGCCCTGGCGGTATCAGTATCTTTTTTTTATTTCTTGTAACGCCTCATCAATGTGTTTCCCAAATAATAAATCACCATCAAATGGCATGTCCAGAATCTTCGTTTGGACCTCCGGGCGAAAGTTGGTGGACTTCAACCAACCTGGTCGTCTAAGGGATGTTGCTCCAGCAAGTTGGCGAAAACCAAAGGAAAATAGATCCATAGAGATTTCAATAATCTCTGAAGCAGCCCTTTCACCTTCCAAAAGTATTTTCCTTGCTTCCTGTTTCTTGTCCTCAGGAAGGTATTCGATATAAGGGGAAAGTCCGACCATAATTGGCGGTCATATCTGCCTAAAATCGCCAAAGAGTTTGTGGTACGAACTGAGGCACCCTCCATGGTGGTGAAGATTTTACCAATGTTATCCAGGCGTCTCCCATCCTTATCTGGTGGCGTCGTTACTGGAATAGATGGATTACAAGACTTCCGTTGGGCCGCCTGTGAAATAACAGAATCTGGTCTTGGGTGCCCAGAGAGGCCAACAGGAGCATCATCCGGTGCTTTATACTTTTTATCGATTCTAGGGAGAATCGCAGGTATCAAAAATGGAGTTTATTATTTTCGTTCCTTCTTCCCAAATATGATCCATTATAGGGATTGAACAAACTGATTTCCTACTTTGGTCCTTAAAATCAAAGAAAACACTGTTTTCTTTACCGATACATAAGATGAAACGTGGTTGCTGCCCTTTCCATGATTGCGTGAAAACCTCCAATATCCTCAGGAGGGGAATCAACCAATTTAGGGAATGGTGAGGATGGTGTAGGAATTAAGTACTCGTCCCATTCATCCACAGTTGTGGGCGAGTTTGGTATCTCTCCATCTTCAGCCACGGTGTCACCATCATCATCTTGAATTAAATGAATAGGCAATACCTCTTGAGGCACCAAGATAGGGGCAGTAGGACTCGACACCTGCAAAACTGTAGGCGCAGGAGGTTGTTCTGGAACCGGCAATGGTGGGAAGAGTGTATTATAATCCCTCAACATAGCAGTTAAATTTTGCATCAAAGCCACAGGCATTTGAACCATAGGTTCCTGAGGAAATGATTTCTGAGGGCCTCGTAGGGATTCACAGGGCTCATAATATTCCTCATAGTCATCCTCCTGATATTTAATCCGGAGCGGAGAAGGATTATGTGCTGGGCCAAAAGGTACATCATCATCTGACTCCTCCAGATAGTGGCTAGGAGGTAAAGGTGAGATCTGGGAAATGTCCTGATAAAAATGCCTTGAAAATGAAAATGTTGATGTTAACACTGGCATAATCTGTAAAGATGTAGGTCTTTTACGCTTCAGCGTCGACGAAATGTACATGAACGGTGAGTCAGATCAGTAGAAATAGCCATTCTAGAAGAAACTGTCGACGTTGAAATCATTGAGGTCGTTGACAGAATAACCATCGTCGATGTTGTCGACGTCTAGGTCGCTGTCGTAGACAGTGGGCTCGTCGACTAAAGTAGTATTGCCGTCGACGGTGGGTTCATCGACGGTAGTTGAATCGCCGTCGACGGTGGGCTCGTCGACGGAAGCTGTATCGTCGTCGACGGCATGGATGTAATCGACGACGAAGTAGGTGTCGACGAGATTGGCATTGTCGACAGCGATGAAATATTAATCAATGGCGCCGTCGACTGAGTCTTTGTCAACGATGGGACTATCTTTGTCGAGGAATCGCTCACCTTCTGAGGAGATTTCATCGTCGACGGAGCACTTTTTGATGTCGACGGAGGTTCATGAAGGGATTTCTGTTGTTTTGAAGGAGTTTTCAGTGAAATCTTCGCTTTTTCACCCTTTTTTACCTCTGAAGAGAATGAAAGCTTCTCTTTTTTAGAGGAAGAGTGACCAGTCTCGGAGTGAGATTTCTTCAGGGTCTTAACACTGTCTCTCAGGGGGATCTCCAGATCTATCCCTCTTTTTGGCTTGAGGGGTGGATGCCTGAGGACCAACACTGCCTTCACCTCCAGAAACAACATCCGATGTAGCTTTCAGTGTTTCCAGCCAAACCAAAAGTCTTCCTTCTCTGTTCTTCATGGCATTGACAGGGAAGGTTCTACAGATCCTGCAGTCCTGGACCTTGTGAGCTGGATAAAGACAATATATACATTCTTTATGTGGATCCTCAAAATGTAATCTTTTCTTCCCAAATGAAGAGCAAGGCAAAAACAAGCTTTTCTTTGAAGAGTCAGACATATCTACTCACAAAGGTAGCTAAGGTAAAGAAAAAACTGAGCAGAGCTCAGTGAGACTCCCTGTCACATGAAATGCGGTAGAAAATCTGAGGGTTTGCCTATCTGTGGAAGGTTCTAAGAGGGTGCTGCAGCCTGATTGGCTGGGTTCCAAGTTTGGTTCTTTTTACAAAAAGACTAAGATAGGCTAATATAGTGACTTTGCTGTCCCTAGTATCCTATTGTGTAATGGTGTTAGGAGTATAATGTATGTGTTTTATTGTACCGTGAGACTCCCACCTCGTCGGTGGGGATGATTCCAAGCATGTGAATCTAAGAAAGATACCCCAATACTGGATAACTGGGCGGTTCGCCACAAGGCCTACCCTCTTGGTAAATATGCAAATACGGTCTGCTGTTCTGTTAGTCCAACAACACTTCACTGGTGTAAAGAATTATGAAGATCAGATAGCAGGGGGCATCCTATATAGGATGCACTGGCCCTCACTGACCAAAGTGGCATGCTTAATCATTGGGTCAAGCTCCTCGCTGGGTGGACACTGCAATTCTCAGGGAGCCCTTTAAAGGGGGCTCTTGGCCAGAGATCTTTTTTCCACTCAAACTGCTGGTGGTAAGGCAGTACAGTGATGCCGTTCACCAAGATCTTGAGGGGATGTGGTAGATTGGAGAGGAATCAGAGACTTCTAGTGCAGATTAATTACCTTAGAATAGTACCCAGGCCGGTGATCGGGGTACTGCTAGAAAAAAAACTAGTTACTTACCTGTACACTATGGTTCTCCAGTATTATCTTTCATAGATTCACATGCTTGTATCTTCCCCGTCGTCATGGGGGGAGTCTCACGGTAACAGAATAACCACAGCAGTATCAGAGTAAAAACTGCATAGAAAATCCCATAAGGAACCATATTATTTGGTAGCCAAACCTCATCATTATTTGGTCCAAAACTCAGCCAATCAGCTGCCAGCCCTGACATCACACTCCCCAGCAGAGCCATCATACCTCAGATTTTCAGCCCCAAGTGAGAGCTAAGGATATATCTAGAGATAAGAGGTCTACCTGAGTAACGGGGAGGTGGGCCGCCCGCATGTGAATCTATGAAAGATAATACTGAGGAACCACAGTGTACAGGTAAGTAACTAGTTTTTTCTCCAGTATTGAATCTTTCATAGATTCACATGCTTGTATCAGAATAGCGAGCAGTACTTGTTACAAGGTGCGTTGCTCAGGATAGAATTTCACATCCTCTGTGGGCTCTGCCCCTATTTTTTGTACATTAACAACCATAAGATAAGAATGATTGCAAAGATTTGAAACAAAGCATGCCTATGACCAGACAGTATGCAAATAATGCAAGAACATAAACATTAAAATATACATGCATACATTCAACAGTATATATTTTTTTACAAATACCTTAATGAAATAAATGGCGTAGAACTGCTTGTCCCACTGCTGCATCATCTCGCCATGCTTTGTCTAGAAAATAGTGTCTAGCAAAAGTGTGCACATTTTTCCATGTCGCTGCCCTGCAAATGTCTGGCAGACACACTCCTGCAAATAGGGCCGTAGAAGTTGCAATCTTTCCGGTGGAATGAACATGTACTCTGGATTGTAGAGGTTTACCAGCTTTGTCATGACACAAGGAGATAGTGAAAGAAATCCATCTAGAAATACTAGATCAGTACCAAACCTTTTCTTGGTCCAGAAAACGCCACAAAAAGGTAATTTATTTTCCTGAACAACTTTGTTCTGTCAATGTAGAACTTTAAACACCGTTTGACGTCCAGGGAATGTAGAGTTCTTTCCGCAGACAAGGGATCTTTAAAAAATGTAGGTAACACCACAGGCTCGTTGAGATGCAATATGGAGAGAAGCTTAGGAATGAACTTCGGATTTGTTCTCAAGATAAACTTAACTGGTCGAAATTGGAAAAAAGATTCTGAAATCGAGAGCCTGCATTTCGCTGACTCTCCTTGCTGAAGTGAGAGCTAATAGCAAGTCTGTTTTCCATGAAAGAAATTGTAAATCTGCTTTATGTACCAGTTCAAAAGGCGGTTTCATGAGCTGTGCAAGAACCGTATTAAGCTGCCAAGAGACTGTTGGACGGTGAACCAGGCGAAACACCCTGAAAAGTCCTTTGAGAAATTCTTTAATCACTCTGAGACCAGAGGGATGGATGGTTAGGATCCCTTCTATATCTTTAGATAGCTGCCAAATGTACTTTTATAGATGCATGGGAAAGACTCACTTTAGCCAAATGCAAAAGATCTGGCAGATTTGTTCTGAAGAGATATTAAAGGGATGAAGACTTTGAGATGCGCATCATTGACAAAGTGTCTTCCATTTAGCCGTATAAGTATTGTTCGTAGAAATTGCCTGGGATCTTGAGAGAATATCTCGGCATTCCTGAGAAATATTTAAAGATTGGAATTCATGCTTGTGAGGTTCCATGCTGACAAATTGAGCGATTTCAAATTTGGATGGAGAATTTGACCTTCGTTCATGGAGATCAGGTTCTGTGAGAATGGGAACTGAATCCTGGGTGTCACAAACAGCTTGAGGAGATCAGAGAATCAAGCTTGTCTCAGCCACGCTGGAGCTATGAGGATTAAGTGGCACGGTTCAGATTTCATTTTCCGAATCACTCTCGATATCAGAGGGAATGCATACGCGAACATCCCTGTCCAGCACATTTGAAGTGCATTGCCCCACGATCCTTTCTGATGAAATCTGCTTGCGAAGTGTTTGCATTTTGAGTTGTGAATGTTTGCGAACAGATCCAGTGATGGGGTTCCCCATAGGCGAAAGACTTGGAGAAGTTGACCTTGATCTAATTCCCACTTGTGAGAAACACTTGTAGATCCGATGAGGGTATCTGCTCTTAGGTTGTCCACCCCCGGAATGTGTTTAACTTGCAGCGAGATGTTGTGGAGTAGTAACCACCTCCAAATCTTTGCGCTTGTTGTGAGAGAAGTTTTGACCTTGAACCCCCTTTTTTTCAGTAGGTAAAACATGGTTGTTGTACTGTGTCTTGACCAGTACTGTAGAACATCAGATTCTGGGTAGAAATGCCTGTAATCCAAAGAACACCACCTTTAGCTCCAGCAGGTTGATGTGAAGATGAGCTTCGCATTCTGACCAATGGCCCTGAATTTCGAGGTCTTGGAGATGTGCCCCCCAACCTTGAAGAGATGTGTCTGTCATCATAACATAACTAACGCTGAGGTTCGAAGAGCAGACCTCTTGTTAAGTTTTTTCAGTTTTTCCACCATGACAGGACCTCTTTTACCTGAGGAGAGAGAGGCACTTGATCTTCGAAGGATCCTTGAGATTGAAACCATTGTTTGTCCAGAAGCTCTTGAAGAGGCCTCATGTGCAGTCTGCAATTGTGAAGTAAGGGGATACAAGAAGACATCATCCCCAGTATTGACTTGGAGATTCTCACCGAAGTGTACTTTCTTGTTTGTAGATGAGATGCTAGATTTATTATTTTCTGAATACGTTCCTCCGAAGGATAAGCCTTCGCTTCTCTTGTGCGGAGCATGGCTCCCAGAAATTAAAGAGACAGACTGGATGAGAAATGACTTTTCTAGATTGACTCTCAGACCCAGACGACTTAAGATATCTATGCAACATTGTAGAGAGGACTGGGTTTCCTGAAACGAAGTGCCTATTATGAGCCACTCGTCTAGACATGGGAAAATGTGGTGACCTTGAAGTCATAAGTGAGCTGCCACTGGCGCCATACACTTTGTAAAAACCCTTGGGGCCGACTTCAGACCAAATTAGACTTTGAATTGGTTGTGGCGCCCTGCCACCATGAAGCGCAGAAATTTTCTTGTGATTTATATGGATCGGGATGTGAAAATAGGCATCTAAGAGGTCCAGGGATGCCATGTAGTCTCCTTTGCAGAGAAGGAGTATTTCTTGCAGGGATAGCATACAAAAAGTTATCTTTTTGATTAATTTGTTCAAACTTCTCAGGTCCATTACCTGTCTCCATTTCCCCGTGGGTTTTTTCTTTATTCGAAAGAAATGCAAATAAAAGCCTTTCCCTCGTTGATGACGTGGCACTTCCTCTATTGCCTCTTTTTGCAAGAGAGATAAAATTTCCACCTTGAGTGCGAACAGGTGCCGTTGCTTTCAGAGAACCGGAGGTTGATTTGGAGGCTTCTGTATAAATTCCATGGTATGGCCCTGTTGAATTATGTCCAACACCCATCTGTCTGTTGTTAGACATCCATTCTTGATAAAATAGAGAAAGGTAAAGCTTTTTGAAGCTTGAACAAGTAGCGGGCGCTTTGTTGAAGTCACTCTTATATTCGGCTGTTGAGATTTGCCTCTTGCCGCAAACTTTACCCTTGCCTGCTGATGATACGAGGTATTTGAGGATCGAAATAGCTTGCCACTTGAAAACTGGTGATACCTCTGCTGATTGTAAGGTTGATATCTGCCAGATTTGTATGTGGGTCTTTGATTATACTGTCCTCTAGAACCTCTTTCGAAAGGACTGAAATCTGCCCTGTTGTAGAGAGCCCAATGCTCACGCCGTATCAGTGTCAGCCTTCATGGGCCTCATCGATGTGCTTTCTGAAGAGATTTTCTCCATCCAACGGCATGTCGATTATTTTCGCTTGGACTTCTGGTCTAAATGAAGTGGCTTTAAGCCATCCCTGTCTTCGTAGTGCTGCCGTCGCTGCCATTTGCCTAAATGAAAGAGAAGACATATCCATTGCGATATCTATAGATTCAGATGCCGGATGAATCCATCCTGTATTATGGCAGCTGCCTCTTCCTTTTTATCCTCTGGCAGATGGAACAACAATTGAGCTATATCTGACCACATTTGCCGATTGTATCTACTGAGGAGGGCTAACGCATTTGCAGCTCTAATAGAGCCTGCTGTCATCACGGCAAAACGCTTCCCCGCACCATCCATTTGTCTTCCCTCCTTGTCTGGAGGGGCTGCAGATGTTGACTGGATTTTTTGAATTGCGTTGTGCGGCCTGCATTACCACCGACTCTGGCCGTGGATTCCCACTTAAACATGCTGGAGAGGATTCAGGTGCCCGATACTCTTTCTCTATTCTAGGCACCGAGGCCAGATTTTTCATACGTTTCAATCCTTCTTCCCAAATGAACTCTATAATTGGGATTGCTCGGATAGATTTTCTCGACTCGTCTTTGAAATTGTAAAGAAAACATTCTGCTTCTTGAACTGGAAGTGGGAGTTCAAATCTTTTCGAGGCCGTTTCCATAATATCATGGAATCCTCCAATATCCTGAGGAGGAGAATTTGCTGGAGAGGGTGATTGAGACGGCATTGTAGGAATAATATATTGATCCCCTTCTATTCCAACTGGACTTTCCTGAAGAAGTTCTCCTTCTGGTTGATCTCCATCACTGTCCATCAAATCGTCTCTAATCGTAATAACTTGGGGAAATCAATTTTTTTTTAATTGAAGGTGGAGGTGGAGCCTCTTAAGCTGGCCTTGCTACCGGCTTGGAGGCTGGAGCGTTAGCTTCTGGAAAACTACAATAGTAGTTGTTAATCATATGACATAGATCTGTCACGAGAGAAATTGGCATGGAGACAGACTCCTCTCTCACCTCCTGTTGTACTTCTTTCTCCTCCTCATAATCATATGACTGCTGAAATGATTCATATCTCTTTGATTCAGTCACTGGACGATCTTGGAAAGAAAACACCTCTTGAACTTCCTGGTACTCGTTATCGTCAGTGTCTAGACTTTTTATCTGAAGCTGGGAAGGATTATAAGCTACTCCCGATTCCTCATCCTCTCACTGGAACTCCAGCAGATTTGATGGTGGTAGTGGTGAAATCTTAGTCCAGCTTGTAAAATCCGTAGATATCTTCGCCGTCGATGAGCCCGTCGACGGTGGAAAGGACTTCAGAGTTATTAATGACTTAGTCTTCAGGGACTTAAAAGATGTCGTCTGTTCCCATCAATGCCGAAATACGAGTTACCGTTGACGAAGTCGTCGACGCCAGCGGTGCAGTCGACGAAGATGTCATCGACGCGGTAGTTGACGCGGTCGTCGACTGTGTCGACGCTGTTCTTCCTGTCGACGGGATCGTCGACGTACCCTTCTTCGACTATGTTGTTTTCGTCGTCGACACAGCTGTCGTCGTCGATATCGTAGTCATTGACGAAGTCATCGTCAATGGCGTCGTCGCCATTTTCACAGGAGTCAAAGCCGGTGAAACTCCTACTTTAGAAGGAGCAGAAGACACCTCCCTTGAAACAGATGTCTTTTTTAAGGGAGTTTGAGGCAGAGAAGATGAAGAGACTTCTTTTTCTTTGGTCAGTTGCTTTTTGGGATCTATTTTTTCCTCCGGAGCAGAAGACTGCCTCTTCTTGGTAGATTGAGTATTAACCTCTTCCTCAGAGTCTGAATCTGAAGTGGCATTCTTCTTTTGAAGCCATAACAATAAATGTGCCTCCCTGTCGCTCAATGTTTTTGCCGAAAAGGTTCTACAGTGCTTGCAGTCCTTAGGCACATGTTTAGGGTGGATGGCAGTACAAACAGTCCTTAAGTGGATCCCCAGAATATAGTCTAGGTTTTCCACAGGATCTGCAGGGCCTGAAAAGCCTCTTTTTAGAGCTTTCAGTCATAGTAGGTAAAAGAAGTAACAGTACCCTAAATTCAGTAGAAAGAAATTTTCAGTTGAAAAGGTGAAAAGTTCACACAGGAACAAAACTGAGCAGAGCTCAGGGAGACTCCTCACACGAAGGCGGTTGGCACAGGGGTGTGGTAATCTTTAAAAATTCTACTTGGCCAAGGGACAACATGTTACAGAAATCTACTTGCCGTCTGTAAATTCTGCTTGTCCTACCTACTCCATAAATCACTAAGATAGGTCTGTACAGAGAGCGACTGCAATCAGTGCAACATACCACGCAATATATATTTCAAATGCTAGTACAATTATGTAGTGAATGGTGATGCAGCCTTACATGCAAACGTTGTACTGGCTAATTGCACAGCATGTGTGAAGATGTGTCATTGTGCACTGCACCCACTTATCAGTCAGTCTGCCTGTGACAGATGTTCATACGTAGTAAAAAAGGCAGAGTGCACACTGGTTATTGACCACATTTCTTGCTCTGTCTTTGGGGCAGACTGTGTCAGAATATGAACCTGTTGAACAGAAGGGTTTTCTCCTTCGTAGGGCCAACTCTTAGCTCTCCAGCTTCAAAAATACTCTCAAGATGTTCTGATAAACATGTGTGGATGGGAATAACTGCACTTCTTGCCCGAGCGTATCCACATTTTTTGTCAGGGTTTCTATACGTTTAATGAGGAAGTTAAATCAATTTCCCCTTTTACGCTCCTGGGCTGGTGTAACAAGCATCATATACAAAACTGGCAGTATCAGTACAGGTGTCTTTTGCACAGTACAGGTGCAGTAATGGCAGCAACAGCATAAGGTTCACTGACATGGAGAAGCAACTCTTCGGCAGATGTGGAAGTTTCTCACTCAGAGTAAGAGATGTAGTATATGTAGCACTCACACAGCAGCAAATCAAACTTCATTCCATTCTCACAGCAAAGAGAAGGAGAACCACGTTGAAGAAACTGTCAATCTAGATGTGAAGGGATCAGGATCATTGAGATGGAGGGGTAGTGAGTAATTGGAAGGACTAAGCATTCCATGTAACACCTAGCAAGGACACTTGGGCTCAATCATAGTAGAGTTGGGAAACACTTTCTTGGCCTGATGGATAGTGAGAGGCTATCTGACGAATTACGTTTATTTACGCTTCAGCTACCAGGATGTCTAAATCCAAAATTAGCTATTCAGCTGAATAAACGTCCAAAAGTGCCACAACTCATTTTAATGTTCTCTTAGTCACTGTGCTCTGTGACCATCATCTAACCTATGCTGCAGGCTCATGTCTAGTATTTCCCTGAATGACCAGAAAAGGCTTTGGGAGGAAGGGAGCAGGAAGTACACCAAAACCATAAGCAGAGCACGGAGCAACACACTGCACAAATGCCAACATGTCACAAGCCCACCTCTCTCTGCTTCCTAGAGCTAACCACATAAGGTGTAAAGGTCTTCAAATACACAAGATCCCTCCATGTATAGTGCATTTAATACCTTGGCAATTAAGGAAACTCTACAACTCCTCTCAACATAAACCTCCCCAGACAACTACAATAGACACGTACACCTTGTACTGACAGCATATAAAGTAAACACCCCTATTAATAACAATAACATATAGCAATGTATACATCACCTACTCTGAAGGGTGCAGGCACAAAGACCCTCCAGTAGTCGCCCCCACCCTTCATTCCAGTTAAAATGTAAATACAATGAGACACAAATATATGCTACTATTTCTTCACACATGTTTAGCTAGGAGGGGGGTACATTGCTAAAATATAGATCTGTAGCAATTATGGAACCAGTTAGATCTTAACAGCTGCCAGGTGCACTCAGAGTGAACCTTTAGCCTGAGTGCTACTGCAACTAGAACTCATCTCGCATTTCCGGGCGAGGCAGAGAACGAAGACATTAGGAATCAAAGAACACCATGCTAGAGTACGGGTGAACAAAGCAATTCCAGTTATGGTGGCAGTAGTTATGTGAACTCACTGAGCTGTTTTTCTTGCTTATGCACCTTGTATTGCTATTCATGTAGGTGCGATGTCCTGCCTATTGAAGGATAAGTGAATGGGTGTGCAGGTACTTTGACCTACACTTAAGAGATGCATAGCACCAGATTTATGAAGCAGGTGCACTCACAGGCTGTGCTATCTTACTGGTATGTGGTGTTCTCCCTCACACCATAGAATGACTCTTTCCGTCCCACCACAAGCCCAGATCTTAATCAGCTACTACATTCTAATGTCGAAGGGATCCAGGGTCCGAGCACAGAATTTCTTTTCAGTTGAGAGTAAGACAAAGTCCTTAGGAACTGGCAGAAAGATCCTTGCACATGTGCGCATCAGCTGCATATTTGTTTTAATTGGCGCAGAAGCATTGGGGTTGATGGGCCAGTACTCTGCTGCAGCACTAAATAAATACAGTGGCCCTGCCTCTACACCTGCATTCCAGATACCTGTCAGTTTCTGATGCACTAGTTTATCGGAGGCAGGCAGTTTAAGTGAAACTGCAGTGCATGGCCCAGCTGCTTCAGCCTCTGTGTCAGAGAGAAAGCTGGGACGTGTAGCCCCTCTGAAAACTGGGTTTTGTACTGCAGCACACCATGGAGCTTGTTGTATATCCTTTATGACCATTCAGCGCTGTTGAGGGTGCTGAGGGGGCCAGATCTACACAGGGCCACACAGAGTGAAATAAGCGGCTGACCAGACAAGAACATACAGGGAATGAAAATCCCCCTCCTGCCCACCCCCCTCCCCAGCCTCTTACAAGTGAATGCTGGAAGTGCGTTGGTTTGAAACAATGTTTTCCTGCTCCTTTATGTGCAGCTTTCCTGGGTAATTGAGATTACCTGTATTTCATGATCTTGGGAAATGCACGGGCATTCTATTTTTTCTGCGCAGTGCCCCTAAGTCCACCACCAGGCTGAGTTTACCAATAGTCTTAAATCAATATTGCCTAGAGCCCGCTTCCCAAAAAAAACAAGCATTTACAATGCAACGGTCTCGCCTTTGCAAAAGTTAGAGCTATTGGCATTGTAAATGACAAACTTTTTATTTATGTGTTGGTTTTGAAAACAGATATATAAATGGCATTGTCATTTACAATGCCAAAAGCTTAATCTCTCGCAAATGCGAGACCTATTGCATTTGCACACAAACACACACAGACAGCCACACACAGACAGCCACACACACAGAGAGAGAGCCACACACACACACAGAGAGAGAGCCACACACACACACAGAGAGAGAGCCACACACACACACACAGAGAGAGCCACACACACACACACACACACAGAGAGAGCCACACACACACACAGAGAGAGCCACACACACACACACACAGAGAGAGCCACACACACACACACACACACACAGAGAGCCACACACACACACACAGAGAGAGCCACACACACACACACACAGAGAGCCACACACACACACAGAGAGAGCCACACACACAGAGAGCCACACACACACACACACACACACACAGAGAGCCACACACACACACACAGACAGCCACACACACACACACACACACAGACAGCCACACACACACACACCGGACCGGATATGGACCGTAGATCCCAAGATTAGGGTTACGAAAATACTTCCATGCATATGGTCAGATCATCATCTGATTTATTGCGAGGTCCCTATTGATAAAAAACCTGTGCAATCAGGGTCTAACGTTAAAATGGGCCGCAAATGGAAAGATGTGGACTCAGCATCCCTGACCATCAAACTTGCGGATCTTTTGCAACCCATAATTCCTGATGCTATCTTAGATCAGGAGTGTAATGCTCTAATGGATTGTTTAACTGGAGCAATAAATCAGATTGCCCCGGAGAAACCTATAAAAATCAATAGTGGGGGGAAAGGTGCACCTTGGTTTACCCCTGCTCTGAGGGAACATAGGAAAGCGCTACGGAATGTTGAAAGAATCTGGAGGAGGAAAAAAGACGATACTTCCCATGAGGACTATAGGAAGTTGTTTCACGTCTATAAAAAATGTATACAGGAAGCTAAGGCCTCTTATTACGAGAAACGGATTAATGAGGCTGACAATGTCCAAAAGGAAATTTTTAAGATACTCACTGAACTGACAAAGAGAGCTCAAGCTATAGACACTACCATCAGTTGTGATGTCTTCTTGTCATATTTCCTGGACAAGGTTGACCTTATTTTAAAAGAGATAACAAACGCCATCCCTGGCCCTACAGCTCAACGGACGTTCCAAACTCCAGTGGGAACTTATATGTCTAAATTCCCTCAGCTAGATGCACTGGGCTTGGAAGTCTTGATGAGGAAAGTAAAGTCTGGATCTCCAGCGGATCCATGTCCCCCAAGTGTATTTCGCCTAGCTCGTCTTAGTCTAGAGGATCACATCCTAGCGATGTTGAACAAATCACTAGACATAGGCCGACTACCAGCCAGCTTTAAGGAAGCTAGGGTGAAACCACTTTTGAAGAAAGCTGGGGCTGACCCCAAAGTGCTGAAAAATTATAGACCCATTTCTCAGCTGCCATACCTGTCCAAGGTCTTGGAACAACATGTGCTGATATCGCTGACCTCGTTTCTGGATACTAACCATCTTCTCCATGAGATGCAGGCCGGGTTTCGTGCACATCACAGCACCGAGTTAGTTATGCTCTCGGTGCTGGACGATCTAAGAATGATGGCTGACAGTAAAAAACCTAGCGCGCTGATACTTTTAGATCTGTCAGCGGCATTTGATACTGTCAGCCATCCGCTACTCTTGGACAGGTTGGCAGGCTTTGGGTTCAGAGACTCAGCATATGCCTGGCTAGAATCCTTCTTGTTAGGGAGGACCCAGAGAATTCAGCTGGGAGATATGGTTTCAGGAGTGGGAGAACTTACTTGCGGGGTCCCTCAAGGCTCTGCATTGTCCCCTCTCCTATTTAACCTGTATCTACAACCCTTAATAAAAACTCTGACCGAGATGGGTTGCCGCGTATTTAATTACGCGGATGATACTCAGCTGCTTTTAAGTATGGAGGACACAGAACGAGCTCAACTACAAGCACAGGAGGTGCTTCGATATACAGTCAAATGGATGTCAAGTAACCTCCTTAAGATCAACCCCGAGAAAACCGAGGTGTTGATCGTTTCATCCACTTGTTCGCCTTGGAGCGACCTGTATTGGCCACAGGAACTGGGCTCCACTCCTAAACCAGCTGACGCGGTAAAAAGTCTTGGCATCAAGATAGATAGTGCGCTATCTATGAAATGCCAAGTCTCTACCGTGGTAGGAGTTTGCAATGGTCTTTTGAGACAGTTGCGGAAACTAGTCCCACTTTTGTCCCAATCCATGCTCCGTACTGTAGTCTCGGCTACCATACTCTCGAGACTCGATTACGGGAATGTTCTTTACCTGGGCCTACCCAAGACACTAACTAACAGACTGCAGGTGGTTCAAAATGATGCAGCACGACTCATTTTCAAACTGCCGCGGAACTCCCATGCTTCTCCGCTGCTACAGAACTTACACTGGTTACCTGTGATACAAAGATCTATCTTTAAAAGTCTCTGCATAGCCCATAAATCCATCTATGGCCAAGCCCCTGCATATGTTAAGGGAAGGTTGGAGATCTATCGACCTGAGAGAAGACTGAGGTCGGCGGAAGCACAACTGTTAGTATGCCCCCGGTTCAAACTAGCAACAAAAGGAGGCAGAGCATTTTCAGTACTGTTACCAAAAATCTGGAATGAATTACCTGAAGCCCTGCGCAGGGATGGTAACAGGCTCCATTTCAGGAAAACTTTAAAAACCATCCTGTTTAAGGCAGCGTGGAAACCAGTTTAGTCTGCTCCCTCCCTTAGATTGTTGATTAAGTTGTTATGTTTTTTGTGGTCAAAGCGCCTTGAGACCTGTCGGTGAGTTGGCGCTATACAAGCACATATTAACAATAACAATAACAATAACAACACAGACAGCCACACACACACACACAGAGAGCCACACACACACACAGAGAGAGCCACACACACACACACAGAGAGCCACACACACACACACACACAGAGAGAGAGCCACACACACACACACACACACACACAGAGAGAGCCACACACACACACACACACACACACAGAGAGAGCCACACACACACACACACACAGAGAGAGCCACACACACACACACACACACACAGAGAGAGAGCCACACACACACAGAGAGAGAGCCACACACACACACAGAGAGAGAGCCACACACACACACAGAGAGAGAGCCACACACACACACAGAGAGCCACACACACACACAGAGAGCCACACACACACACACACAGAGCGCCACACACACACACACACACAGAGCGCCACACACACACACACACAGAGAGCGCCACACACACACACACACACAGAGCGCCACACACACACACACACACAGAGCGCCACACACACACACACACAGAGAGCGCCACACACACACACACACAGAGAGCGCCACACACACACACACAGAGAGCGCCACACACACACACACAGAGAGCGCCACACACACACACACAGAGAGCGCCACACACACACACAGAGAGCGCCACACACACACACAGAGAGCGCCACACACACACACAGAGAGCGCCACACACACACACACACACACACACACACAGAGAGCCACGCACACACACAGAGAGCCACTCGCACGCACACAGAGAGCCACTCGCACGCACACAGAGAGCCACTCGCACGCACACAGAGAGCCACTCGCACGCACACAGAGAGCCACTCGCACGCACACAGAGAGCCCCTCGCACGCACACAGAGAGCCACTCGCACGCACACAGAGAGCCACTCGCACGCACACAGAGAGCCACTCGCACGCACACAGAGAGCCACTCGCACGCACACAGAGAGCCACTCGCACGCACACAGAGAGCCACTCGCACGCACACAGAGAGCCACTCGCACGCACACAGAGAGCCACTCGCACGCACACAGAGAGCCACTCGCACGCACACAGAGAGCCACTCGCACGCACACAGAGAGCCACTCGCACGCACACAGAGAGCCACTCGCACGCACACAGAGAGCCGCACGCACACAGAGAGCCGCACGCACACAGAGAGCCGCACGCACACAGAGAGCCACTCGCACGCACACAGAGAGCCACTCGCACACACAGAGAGCCACTCGCACACACAGAGAGCCACTCGCACACACAGAGAGCCACTCGCACACACAGAGAGCCACTCGCACACACAGAGAGCCACTCGCACACACAGAGAGCCACTCGCACACACAGAGAGCCACTCGCACACACAGAGAGCCACTCGCACACACAGAGAGCCACTCGCACACACAGAGAGCCACGCGCACACACAGAGAGCCACGCGCACACACAGAGAGCCACGCGCACACACAGAGAGCCACTCGCACACACAGAGAGCCACTCGCACACACAGAGAGCCACTCGCACACACAGAGAGCCACTCGCACACAGAGAGCCACTCGCACACAGAGAGCCACTCGCACACAGAGAGCCACTCGCACACAGAGAGCCACTCGCACACAGAGAGCCACTCGCACACAGAGAGCCACTCGCACACAGAGAGCCACTCGCACACAGAGAGCCACTCGCACACAGAGAGCCACTCGCACACAGAGAGCCACTCGCACACAGAGAGCCACTCGCACACAGAGAGCCACTCGCACACAGAGAGCCACTCGCACACAGAGAGCCACTCGCACACAGAGAGCCACTCGCACACAGAGAGCCACTCACACACAGAGAGCCACTCACACAGAGCCACTCACACAGAGCCACTCACACAGAGCCACTCACACACACACAGAGCCACACACAAAGAGCCACACACACAGTCTCACACACACACAGAGCCACACACAAAGCCACACACACACACACACTCACAGAGCCACACACAGAGCGACACAGCTCTCTGCAGGCACAGCAATGTCACACTATGCAAATTAAAAAATTGGCAGCTATTTGTGGTTGTTATACACCTCTATAAGTTGAAGACGATGTCCAGCAGAGGTCGACTGAATCAAAACCAAGAGAAATCACAATGAACGGCGATCCCGAGGTTATCTCTCCAACTTCGCCGTGCAAGGGCGCACCCACTAGTTGAGTTTGCTTTCCACGTTCCCATGAGAAAACAGAGGATGAAGTCTGGCGCTGTACATTTTTTTGCTGTACAACAGCCTATGAAAACCCCATTCCTGTGTTGTTACTGTGGTAAATAGGGCCAGTGGGGAATGCCCGGACGTAAAACCGATGAACCCTGCATATTTTAATTCGAGCAATTTTCTTCAAGTGTATTATTTCTTTTTGCACATCACGTTGTCAGTCATATTGTCGACACACTAAAGCGTCACTGTTCCCATTTTAAAAAGCTGTTTTTCACAAATTCCAAGACATCCCTTCCTTGACAATACGGAGACACCGCATTTGGGGAAGTGGTGGAGAGGGGCAGTTTTTGGCAGGCGCATAATTGCATAGGCAAGGCAAGGCAGAGGTGAAATTTTAATTACGCCGGAGTAATTTTGCACTACTTCTTTGAAATTAATTATGCCAGTTCATGTAATTATGAGTAATTTGGCAGAAATAGCCTACCAGAGGAAAAATTAATATAGCGAGTGCAAGATGCTGCTGTTCGCATTCTGCAGCATTTAGCACTATTTACTCAGCGCAGAATACATCCTCAGGTCCATTCTCGACGTGAGATAGTACTAAATACTGGGTTACACACCTCGAGCATTTCCAGCTCATCTTCCGCAATTTTGCTGTCATTTTTACATAATTATGCAACAGCAAATTATCTAAGTTACATCCAACCCAAATTTATAGTGGTGTGAAAGCACCTGGTGAGGCAGAACTGTAGAGCCTAAAGCAGTTACCATCCACAGAAAAGTGCCTAGTGGGCACAGTGTTTTCACAAACTGATTCCAACTTAAAAGTCCTTAACTCTGCAAGATCTTCTAACTCAACTGAATGTGTTTTATAAGTTTCAACAATAACACCAAGTCTAAAGTTAGTAGAATATAGATAAATGTTGGTGTTACATGGTAAAAGAATGCTTTAAATAAGGATTAAGTTACTTTGAAAATGGCAACTCTTACCACCACTGTGTCGGGTTATTCATAGAGCCCAACACTTTCTCCCTCTCTTCAAATCAAAACTAAAAAATCACCTTTTAAAGTAACCCTGATTTGCCTCATTCTGACATGGCAACAATTCTCACCTGCTGATGGTTCTGTTACTTCACTATCTCAGTCCTGCTAAATATTCAAATGTGTACATCTTGTTTACACTACATGCTTATGTCTCTACCACCACAGAGGTTTGAGCTCACGCCAATGTTATCCCCACTATATTTATATCCTTATGTTACTATTGACTACTAATGTATTTCACAGTCTATGTACTTCATTTTATTGTATGATTAAAGCACATTTACACATATATGTCCTGCTGGTCTACTGCTCACAATTTGAAGTCTCACTGTTGTAATATGGTGAAAATATTCATTTCTTGACAAACAGGGTTTATATTGTAAAGCATTCCGTCATTCTCAGGGGTCAGCAATATACATTATGAACCAATACACAAATGAAAAGTAGGACAAGTGAAAGACACTTTGAGAAATATTCATATCCCAGTGTCGACAGTACAAGCCTTCCTGCTTTCATTCAGTTCACTGAGAATTCCCACAAAAAAGAGAAAGTGGTGTGTGTGTAGGGGAGTGAGAGATCACAGGAAACTGCATAATTCCATGATTTATGGCTCAGAAGACGTTTCCCCCCTAAACCCACGCCCTTTCCTCCCTTTATAGCCGTGGTCTTATCAGATTCAGTGGCACTTTTCAGTTCCGAAAAAAGATAAATTAGCTTGTTCGAGGCCCGAATTATCAGGAACATTTAAAACAAGCCAGACAACAAAGCGTGTTGTTTGACTGATAAAAATCCTTCAGGGAGAACCCCAAACCTATTGTAAAGGTTGGGTCTGGTGATGCTGAGACCAATGTTACTTGCACACAGTGCTTAAAATAAAATTTGACTTCGCTCTGAAGAGCTTGGCTTGGAACAAACACCCACGGGGGATGAGTTTGGGGAGGTGAGCTGCTGGGGGGCATGTAAAACTAGGGGGTCGGAAGGGTGGGGACGTGAAATGGGGTGACCAGCTGCGGTGAATAAAAAGCCTATACAGTTTGGGTAGACTTTAAGGACAGTGTTTGGGACAGCGTGACGGAGGGATAGGTGAGAGTTCTGCGAAGGGACAAAGTGTGGGGCAGTAGGATAGCATAGATACTGACCAACATAGAGAGTTTGTAGTGAGGGAGAGGAGAAACTAGAAGAAAGACGGACAGAGTTTTGTATGGGGATAGGTGTTGGGAGCGTGCATTTGAGGAATAGAGTTTGTCGAGCAGAGGCAGATTTTTGGGCTTGAGAAAGAATAGAAACTTTAGAAGAGAGTCGGGCAGAGTTTTGGGGAGGACGGATGGACGCTGGGTATAAAAGTAATACGCATGAGACAGAGTGAGTTTTGGGGACAAACAGTGAGTTTGAAATCTAGTTTATGGGGACAAGGGAGCGTCAGGCGGAGGGGCAGACCTCCGAGGCACAGGCAGAGTATAAAGCAGATGATAATAGGTCACTGTTAAACGCCCCCCCCACCAACACCCACCCCCCCCCTTCTGACTTTCACGCCTCCTTTGGAAAACTTTCTGGTTCAACTTGGCACAGACGTGCCAGCCCCTCCGGCCCCATCCTTTGGGGCACTGCCCCTTTACTGTGCAAACAATTCACTGCAACACTTATAATTCACTTAGGGGTTCACAGCTAGCCTGGTAGCGTGACGTGCACAGAGTCCCTAACACCTGTTGGGACAATATCATCCAGATACAAGGATAAACAACAACGCGAAGGTGATATAAAGCATGCCGTGATTATAAAACCAAGGACTGACCTGCATACTACGTACTACTCCATTTATAGAGTCTCTTCTTTTAGAAGCACCCGCTACAGTAAATGTTGTCTGTGAAGGGCTCTGGAACGCGTCAGAACCCTTTACTGGATGAAAATGATATCATGTGTACCTTTTGTAACTTACTTGGTTCTACTGTAAAAATACTCCGACACCTTTGGGTAAAGTTTGCGCTATATAAAACTGCATTCAATAAATTAACAAAACGGGTAGATGCCTCATTGAGCGCTAGGGAGAGGGGGGTTTATAGGGCGATAGTGCACTTGGAGAACATTTGAGCTTTCTGATTAATTCAAAGAGAAATGGACAGTGCTGTGAGCAGTATGCGCTATCAGGGCACCCCGTGTGCGCAGTGACTTACAGCCTGGCATAGCTGCACCAACCTTAAGGAATTTGAACCCTTCTGGGAAACTTACAAAACACCACAGGTTAAAAAACATGAAAATACTCTGCAACCATGGAAAGTATCCTTTCTCCTTAGAACTCTCAAACTTTATTTGCAATACTGGTCGATAAATACAATACTTTTTTTGCAGTTTTTTTTTTTTTATGTAGCACGAATTCGACCCAAAGATATCGATGCGCTCTATGCGATCACCAGTTGCGTTGCAGACAGACATTCATTTTAGGCACGGAGAGATTTGTCCAGATTTACAGGATGTTGAGCCTCCCGCTGAGACCGGAACCGGTTCCTTAGCTTCACAGTCGTCCGCTCTAGCCGTTACGCTACCATTAATAGGCTCTGCCAGTGACACTAGAAACTAGTGCGGGAAACTATCCGCAAGTGCTTCATTGCTGCTCTAATTATCTACATGAGGCGTAGTGGAGTGCACTACAGTATATGCCGCACCACTATACACAGGGTCCCTCCGTCGGATCTACACACGAATTTGAAAGGCACGCAATCTAAAATCAAACAGCACAGTTCCGACAAGCGAAACTCTGGCCATGCTAAATGTCGAGCTGGGGAGCGGTTGAGGGCTCTATATCAGTAACAAAGAACGGGGATGTCTGCACGTACCTGGCGGCTTATCTCCACACGGCTAAGAAAATTCAGGATGCGCGGGAACAAAGTTTACCGGCATAACGTGTGCCCGCTGGGAAAACCTTCTTAACATCTCCTCCACTAACGTGCTGACCTCCCACGTATCAGCGTGCAGATCGCAGAAGTAAAAAGCGGACTAACGTATACCCCCGATTCCATCAGAATGGGAAACGTATCGAAGTTGTTACCACGTATTCCGCCATCTTACAGATGGAAAGGGGCCGACTATGGACTGAACACTGGGAACCGCGTAGTATGGAGGGCTGCCGATTTTTCAGCCCCTAATGGTGCCATACAAAGTGAAGTCAATCACATACAATCACACATGGTCCACACAGGGAAAAAACAGGGGGAAAAAAGAAAAACGAGGAGAAAAAACGGAAAGGGCAAAAAGAAAAGCACAGGGGGAAAAAAAGGGGGGAGAGAGGGGGAAGGAAAGGAAACAAATAACGGCACTGAAATGCTACAGCTCAGTCCCATATTTACTAGAAAAACTGATGTTTTTCGTGCTCTCCCCTTCCCATTGGCTGGAAGGTAAAATTCCAGCCAATGGGGAGAGGGCGGGACTTAAAAAAAAGACCCAGAAACGCCCCCGAATCGCGTTCTGACGGGGAAAGAGTGATTGACAACAATGTCTTCCAATGGCTAGCCTCCATTTATGGAGGTAGCCAATGGAAGAAGGGGCGGGTTCAAGTCCCCCATACTGTCCTAACATTAGATTTCGCCTGCGCGAACGCTGCTGTGCAGCGGACGCCAGGCAAAACCTAAAAACGTTTAATCGTGGATTTCCTTGTAGATGATTTGTTAACCTGATGAGACAAGTTGACCTCCCAGTGTCTCCTGAAAACCACGAGCGCTTAGAAACAGGACAAATGAGTATGGCGAGCTCTATAAATACTAGACATTTGGAGTCACAGTTCACAAACAAATAAGTGACACACAGTGTCCCACGCTGACGAGTGGCACACATTCGCCTACGGGAAAACTGACTCACTTTAACACACCCACTCAGGCTCACACTCGACAACTCCTATGCCTCAGGAGCATGCACAATGAACATCGTCACAATCCTAGGCCTCCCCACTGGCCTCTGATTCTCACCACTTCCCTCCGACAGCCCTCAGCCAGCTCTGTGCCCTGCCACGTCTCTTGCACGCCTCCTACTTGGTGCTCTCTACAAAACACAGATTGGTAGAAGTGACGGTGGGAGGACGCCCCCTGCCGCAGCTGGTACCTCGGGCCCCTCGGCCTATTGCACGGGTGGCTCTCCGGCACGGCAGGCACTTACGCCAT
The DNA here is from genome assembly GCF_964261635.1 of Lissotriton helveticus. Taxonomy (NCBI): domain Eukaryota; kingdom Metazoa; phylum Chordata; class Amphibia; order Caudata; family Salamandridae; genus Lissotriton; species Lissotriton helveticus. Next base: position 1,760,054,044 of record NC_136059.1, read on the forward strand.
TCCTCGGTGGTTGCAGGTAGAGAGGCGCAGCCAAAGGCCAATGTTAACTCGCGTGTTTCAATGCTGAGCTGCTGACCGTGCTTAATCGATGTTTATGGGGGGGCGCATAGCTATTTATTTATTATTTATTTATTATAAAGTTTTGTATAGCGCGAACAAGACCCGTAGGTATCAGAGCGCTTGACATAAAAGGTGTAGGAGAAAGACATATATATATCAGACCATTATACAGACAACAAATATGAGGTAGGTGATAAATATACAGTACGTGTGCAGTTAGCGTTGATAGTTAATGGTGGGTATACTTCTATCATAGGTAGAATGTGTGAGCAGGTATGATAGTTAAGTCATTATCAGCTCGTGATTGTTCAATCTAGGTAGTATATTTCTTCATCAGAAAGCTCTTCACTTCTTGCTTAAATGATGCCACATTTTGGATCTTCCTGATGCTAGGAGGGAGTGAGTTCCAAATTCTGGGGGCAGCTCCTATTTCCTGTGCCTGGTAATTTGATGGCATAGCGGGGGTGCCATGGGGGGAGCGCGGTCCGTGCTCACATGGATTAGAGGCCTCCAAAGGTTCTCTGACTTTCTATTACCCATTTCTGATTGATTGTGAGCCTCACGGTGCCCACATTTCCGATAATATTTATGAGATTTAATGTCTACTTGTCTGTCGGACAAAATAGACATTAAATCTTCTTGCCCATCATGAAAATCAACATGGTTCGGGCATCGGGCGATATGATTCCCCCACCCCTGGGTTGGAAATCTGAGGTATGATGGCTCTGCTGGGGAGTGTGATGTCAGGGCTGGCAGCTGATTGGCTGAGTTATGGACCAAATAATGATGAGGGTTGGCTACCAAATATTATGGTTCCTTATAGGATTTTCTATGCAGTTTTTACTCTATGATACTGCTGTGGTCATTCTGTTACCGTGAAACTCCCACCATGACGTTGGGGAAGATACAAGCATGTGAATCTATGAAAGATTCAATACTGGAGATTTTTCAAATCCAATCTGTGTGCCAGTAGGTGATGTGTTTCGGCTCTGCATTAGCAGTGACATTGCCGGTGCCTATATAGGCGCCACCCCAGCACCCGGACGTCCGTTCTTTTCTTTCCACACCAGTCAGCGGAGACCCAGAGAGAGTTACAGTCAGTCATTTTCTGACTGGCTTTTTCCTCAACTTGGTCGAAATATTTTTGAGATTTTCATCTCCTGGTGTGTCTGGCGAGTCCCTAAAAAGCAAGCGAGCTTTAAAACGTGTGATACCTGTCATAGGGAGTTGCCTGTGACAGACCCTCATTTGGTTTGGATGATTCAAGCATGTGAATCTATGAAAGATCCAATACTTGAGAACTATTACAATACTGAGACTATTTCATCAAGTACTATATTTAAAAGTATAGGGAGCAGGTATATGCCATTAATGTTACTCTCTCTCCCCATCCAACTTAGCTGTGACTGAACACAGTACATATACTACCTACGATGGTTAAACAAGTCATGTCTACTATATATGGTATTGGCCTCCTCATAAGACCAGTCACTCCACTGGGACCAGATGTGTATCTAGCAGGGGTCGCAGAGGAATACAAGCGCCTCCCAAAAAGACAGCAATTTGACAGCCTCCAATGAGAATCTTGCAATGTAAATCTAAAGAGGATGCAGTTCTTATCAGAAAAGATAAAACAGGGAGGAGCTCAGAAATCAACTGAGAAACCAGATCGGGCGATATGATCGCTCAGGAACAGTAGTCCTCACACACCCAGATGAACAAGTTACTACCTTCGGTAACGATATATCTGTAAGAAACATTAGTTAGTTAGATTCCTTACCTTAGAATAACCCCCAAGTGTCAGACTGGATCTGGAAATGTTTGCGTAGTAGTACCCATGCGAGTCGGTAGGCGTCGTCTGCGGCTCTGCGTCCGTGTCGGGATGACGTCGGAGTACTTAAGACGCTGCCCTCGCGCGCTGACGTCAGTTCTTATACACAGCTTTTCCACGCCAGAAACGCAGAGCCATGATAAAAACCGACACTGGTGCCATGAAACTAGGGCCCAGAAAGGGATGACCTTAACCCTAGATATCGGTACGCAGAACGGGGAGGATGGGTGGGGCGGTAAGGAATCTAACTAACTAATGTTTCTTACAGATATATCGTTACCGAAGGTAAGTAACTTGTTCATCTGAAAGAAACACGTTAGTTCGATTCCTTACCTTAGAATAGATACCCCAGCAATACCAACCCCGGTGGTGGATCTGCGAACCAAGATCACACCCGGAGAACGGAACGGCCAAAGAAGCCATCTCTCCGGACTTGGCTGTCCAGGTAGTAGTGTCTTGCAAACGTGTGCAGCAAGGCCCACGTAGCTGCCTGACAGATGTCCTGCAAGGGGACTCCCCGACTCAGGGCAGTAGTAGCCGTCTTGGCCCGAGTGGAATGGGCCCTCAGCCCAACAGGAGGCTCCTTCCTCGCCAAAGAGTAGCAAATCTTGATGCACAAGACGACCCACCGAGCGATTGTTTGTTTGTGCACCGCCCGTCCCTTCTTAGCGCCCACGTAACCAACAAAGAGTTGGTCATCCACCCGGAACTGGCGTGTGCGATCCAGATAACATGAGCGCACGTTTTGGGGCCAGACAGTGGAGCCTCTCTTCCTCTTTCGAGGGATGTGGAGGTGGAAAGAAGGTGGGCAAGGTGATGGACTGCCCGATGTGGAAGGCTGTGACTTCCTTGGGCAGTAAAGAGGGTCACGTCCGCAACACAACTTTGTCCGGATGGACAGAAAGGAAAGAAGGTTGTGAAGAAATGGCATTGGGGCTCACTCACTCTCCGGGCAGAGGTGATGGCAACCAGGAATGCAGTCTTAAGAGTGAGAAGACGAAGAGGACAGTTATGAAGTGGCTCAAAAGAAGCGCACATTAGATAAGTTAGAACAAGGTTCAAGTCCCACTGCGGCATCACGAAAGGAACAGGAGGAAACATACGAGTGATGCCCTTCAAGAACCTATTTACAACGGGGGACTTGAACAAAGAGGGCTGATCAGGTAGCCTTAAGAAGGCGGAAATGGCAGAGAGGTAGCCCTTAATAGTGCCCAGAGCAGAGCCCTGCTGGGCAAGAGAAAGAAGGAAGAGGAGAACCTCAGAAAGGGGGGCAGAGAGTGGATCCACAGCCTTTGCTGTGCACCATGCCACAAATTTGTTCCACCTGCAGGCGTATACCGATTTTGTGGAGGGACGCCTGGCTGCCAGAATTACATCACAGACTTCAGGAGGCAAGTCAAATGGCCTCAACTGTCGCCGCTCAATCTCCACGCATGGAGGTGGAGACTGGATAGGTTTGGGTGGAGGACCGTCCCCTGCAGAAGGTCCTCCTGAAGAGGAAGACTAATCAGGGGACCGACTGACATGCCGAGTAGCTCGGGATACCAGTATCTTCGTGCCCAGTCCGGAGCCACAAGGATGACTTGTGCCCGGTCGCGCCTGATCTTCTTCAGCACTCTGGGCAGAAGTGGTATAGGCTGAAAGGCGTACAACAGACCGCAACTCCGCTCGCGACGAAAAGCATCTCCGAATGAGTGCCGCCTTGGAAATTCTAACATGCAGAACTGATGACATTGCGCATTCTCTTCTGTGGTGAATAGATCTAACCAAGGCTCTCCCCACTGCTTAAAGAGACCTTGCGCCACGTCCGAGTTCAGACGCCATTCGTGATCTATCATGCACCTGCAGCTGAGTTCATCAGCCCTGGCGTTTAGGGAACCTGCCAGGTGTTGAACCACCAGGGTCACGCCCTGATGTTCCAGCCACTGCGGAAGGCGCAGAGCCTCCTGGCATGGGGTCCACGACCCCACCCCGCCCTGTTTGTTGGAATACCACATGGCGGTGGTGTTGTCCGTGAACACCTGCACTACACTTCCCCGGACAGAGGGAAGGAATGCCTTCAGTGCAAGCCGGATCGCCCGCAGCTCCAGAAGGTTGATGTGGAGCCGGGACTCCGCCGGAGACCAGAGGCCTCTGATCTCCGCCTCTCCCATGTGGCCCCCCAGCCCAGGAGGGACGCATCCGTCACAACAACATGCTCCGGTTGGGGAAGGAGAGGGATCTGCTGCTGACCCAATCGCGGTCCGTGAGCCACCACTGCAACTGTCTCGCAGTGCCCTCCGAGATCCGGACATGGTCGGACAGGTTGCCCTGATGCTGGGCCCACTGAAACTTCAGGTCCCACTGCATAGCCCGCATCCGCCATCTGGTGTGATGCACCAGAAGGATGAAGGAGGCCATCCGCCCCAGAAGACGCAGCGTCAACCTGACCGAGACCCGGGATAAAGGCTGAAAGATCGGAATCAGAGCCTGAATATCCCGAACCCGCTGTTCGGGAGGATAAACCCGAAACTGCACCGAATCCAGAACCGTTCTGATGAAGAGGAGCCTTTGAGAGGGACACAAGTGTGACTTCTGCACATTGATGGAAAACCCCAGCAAGTGCAGGAGGTCGGCCGTAGTCTGTAGGTGGCTGACGACTGTCTCGGGCAAGCCCGCCTTTAACAACCAGTCGTCGAGGTAGGGGGAAGACTGACACCCCTAACCTGCGCAGATGAGCTGCGACCACTGGCATCACTTTCGTGAACTCCCGTGGGGCGCTGGTAAGGCCAAAGGGGAGCATGTTGAACTGGAAGTGCTCGTGGCCTACCATGAACCGCAGGTAACGCCGGTGGGCCAGCAGAACAGGGATGTGGAAATACGCGTCCTGCAAGTCCAACGCTACCATCCAGTCTCCGGGGTCCAGGGCAGCTAAGACCTGAGCCAGAGTCAGCATCTTGAACTTCTCCTTCCGGAGGAAGCCGTTGACGTTCCGTAGGTCCAAGATAGGGCGTAGGCCCCCTTTGCCCTTCTTGGGAACCAGAAAGTAGTAGGAATAGCAACCACACCCTACTTCTGGCCCAGTAACGCGCTCAATGGCCCCCTTGGCCAAGAGTGCGGACACTTCCTCTTGCAGAAGTTGCAAGTGATCCCCCCCCGACATGCAGTGGTACTGCGGTGGCATGGTTGGAGGGGTCGCCTCGAAGAGGAGGGAGTAGCCCCTTCGGACGATTTGCAGCACCCACCTGTCCGAAGGGATGGTACGCCAGTGAAGGAGGTGATGGCGGACCCTGCCCCCCACTGGCGTTAAATGGGCCTGAAAGCTCAGACTAGGAGGGTTTGAGGCTGATGCTGCGGGAGTGGATGTGGGCTGGCCGTGCCGTTGTCCCCTGGCACCGCCACAGAGGTTACCACGTCCGCTGCCGCGCTGGATGTTAGACTGCGGCCCGTGGCTGGCAGGACGTGAAGGGGCGCCCCTTCCTTGGCCACAAAAGGAGCGAAAGGCAGACTGCTGCTGCCACTGCCCCGAGAGGCCCAAGGACTTGGCCATAGCCCTGGAGTCCTTGAAACGTTCAAGCGCATGATCTGCCTTGCCACCAAAGAGGTGGCTGCCATCAAACGGCATGTCCATGAGGGTATTCTGGACATCGGCCGAAAAGTTGGCGGACCTCAGCCAGGCGTGGCGGCGAACCACCACCGTCGTTGACATCGCCCTGCCCAGCGAGTCCGTGGTATCCAGCCCACATCGTACCGAGCTGCATCTCGTCCCTCCGTGAGGGCTTGAGCGAGTTTTGCCCGGGCCCCCTCCGGACACTCTGGCAGCACGGCTGCAACCGTATACCACAGAGAGTGGGTATAACGGCCCAAAAGGCAAGGGGTGTTGACTGAAAGCAACCCACAGCTGAGGGATGAAAACAGTTTCTTACCAAACTGTTCATACCTTTTGGATTCCCGGTCTGGGGGTGCAGTCGCGAATGCGGATTGGAAAGTAGAGGCCTGGATAACCAGGCTCTCGGGGGTGGGGTCGGTGGACAGGAAGCTAGGGTTGCCCAGGGCTGGACGGTGGCGCCGGTACTATCTACAGGGGGGCCTGTAGCGGGCCTGGACCAGGTGCCCAACAGGACGTCCATGAGAGCCTCATTAAACAGCAGTAAAGGCTCCGGAGTGCCAGTCTGCAGTTTAAGGACCTCAGTGAGGATGTTAGACCTCACAGTAGCGACGGGGAGCGTAAGCGCCTTGGCTGCCCGCGTCAGCACCACACTATAAGCAGCCCCTCCTCCGTAGCCACGGTAGGAGGGGAGACAAAGCCAGTGTCAGGGGAGGTATCAAGACCACTGGCCTCCCCTAGCTCCCCTGTCCAGTCCTAGAAGGACTGACACTCACATGTCAGAGGGTCCTCAGACCCCTCCCAATCCCCTTTGTCCTCCATCTCTTGAAACTCCGGGTCCAAGGATGGAGCCGGATCAAAGAAGAAATGCTCTTCAGCCGGCGTCGAATGAGGCGTCGGTTCGACGCCGGATCCGGACTGAGAGAGGGATCAGGGACGGCACCGGGGGAGACACCCTGGGGGTCGACGCCGGCGGGGTTGTGAGGTCGACCAGCGGCAACCCGGATTCGGAACTGGATCCAGCGGGAGCCTGCGGCGTCGGGACATAAGTCGCCGATGGAACCGGGGCCGAAGCACCCGACGGGGCCGGAGCACCCAGCCCGCTTGAACTCCCAGTCGGGGCTGCGGGGCCCAGAGGCACCGCGGGACCCGACGGCGGGAAAAAAAGAGGGACCTCATGGCCATGAGGAAGGCCTTAATATCCTCTGGCGTCGCGGTCAGCCCAGGGACCGGCGGGTATGGAGCTGGCCGCGGCGCCTGCGGCTCCGGCAGAGTCGCGGAGGCCATGTCGCCATAACCCCCGGCCACATCGCGCAAGCGTCGGGGGGAAGTCAGAAGAGCAATGGCGTCTCTTCGACTTCTTGTGCCTCTTACCCGAGGACTTGGAGCCCGACGAATGGTGTCAACTCGTCGAGCTTCGATGACTGTGGCCCCGCGACTGGTCCCTCGACCCCCCACCTGGACTGGGACTTTGAGCGGCACGGGGTCGACTGCCAGAGCTCGAGGCGCTTACGGGACAGCTCCCGCCTAGCCTTCGACGTCAAGGCCTGGCAGTCGGGGCACGACCAGTGGTCGTGGTCGGCCCCAGGGCAATACAGGCATCGGCGGTGAGGATCGGTAACCGACATCAGTGGGTTGCAGTCGGTACAGGGCTTGAACCCGGGCATTCCATACTGGCACCGAGAGTCGTGAAGACTCTAGAAGAGATCAAAAAGATCAAAAAGTTTAGGTCAAAAAGTGACTACAGTACTGCTTTCTCCGGACCTGCGCTAGCTGGCGCGGAAAAAAGAAGAACTGACGTCAGCGCGCGAGGGGGGCGTCTAAGTACTCTGACGACGTCATCCCGGCGCCAACGACGGACGCGGAGCCGCAGACAGCGCCTACCGATGCGCGAGGGTACTGATACGCAAAATTTTCAGGATCCAGTCTGACGCTTTGTGGTTATTCTAAGGTAAGGAATCTAAAAACGTGTTTCTTTCAGATTAGATGTGCAGCTACTAACACCATTTATAGAATTGGAAAAAGCCTTGAGGAAGTCACTTGAGGTGACTAAACACATGTCGGCTGTTCCTCATTTGGATCAAGACCATAAGGACACAACCATCTATTTATGAACAGTCTCTTGAATGTTACAAATTTTTTAGGGAATGTGCTTCCTCTTTAGTCTTTTCTGGAAACTGTGCTGTCGTAAATATTGTTTCTCTAAATTAAACAATCACTTTTTGGTGAATCCAAATCTGTTTGTTGCCAGTGATATTTAGACAATACATAATGCAGTCTGTTTTTGATCATATAATAATATGAATAAGATGTTACTTTTGAATGTCGGGATATCAGTATATTATTGCCAGTGCTCTATACATGATTAGAAGTAGATTAGTGTAATGAGTCTAAAAATAACTAAGGGGTACCCTGGGGTTTTTAATATGTGGGTCCCCTCCTCATGATTAAAACAATAAGTTACTGGCAGTGGATGCAGTGGTCCAATCTAGCTCAAAAGGTAGTGTAGAAGATGGTCGATATGTTTCTTGCCAATTTACTGTTGATCACAGCAATTCATCAGGACCGGGAATCAAATTTGCAAAGCACTGAGTTAATAAATGTACATGTGTGTGTGTGTGGGTCATACCCAGTCGCAATCACGAGTGAATATAGTATACCTTAGATAAAAAACAGAACCGGAATAAAAGAAGACATAAGATAAAAGCACAGGAATTAAATCACGCCTGTAAACACAATATAGCACTTTCTACTACATTGAACCATTTGTGCCGCGGCGAGTCAGCCCTTAGTAGTGAAGGTGCAGTATTGCCAAATACTAAAACACAGTAGGAGACCTAAAACCACACAAACCCAAGAAGTGACAGCTCTTAGTGGAAAGCCCACAATGCACAAACCAGGGACCAGCATTAAAACGGTGCCTGCATCGATAAACTTAAGAGTTACTGTATTGTGGTAAGTATCAAATACCGTTGGGTGGTGGCAAAGGAAGAGCTTATCAGCAGGCTGAAAACCTGAGGAAGAGTGGGCAAAGTGAGCCCTGAGTGAGACGGAGAGCTCCAGTCAGCACCCTACAAGGCATGGAGGGGGCCATGCACTCCCAGGTTTCTGGCACGTGATTCGTGACGGCCTATCCCTCCCTCCCTCCCCCCCCCCTCCTGTTTCTGCGAACGAGGAGGTAGCTAGTCAGCAGAGCGGGTGGTGTTTTATGCAAGGACTTGAGCTGCAAGTTGCTGCCGATGTGGGTAGACAGGTAGGAAAATGCTGGAACTTCGGGGGTGCTTCGCCTGTGTCAAGTGGCAGGTGCTATGTTGGGACTAGGTTTCAGGTGCCGCAGAATATTGAAACAGTATATTTAAAAAGCTGATTTTGTTAGAGGATTTGGATGGATTCACCAAACCATCTGAAAATCTGATTATAACAAAAAGGCGGCTGATATGGAGTACGAAGTTTCACTGTTCACATACAAGGCAGATTAATCTATCAATGGGGAAAAGGCGACTGCCATTTTGGTACGTCAACTATGACAGGTAACCGCACTGATCCCCGAGATGTGCAAGGGTAGCGTGTGCTGACTGATGCAGGGTAGAAAATAAAATGGGATAATGTTACTCAGGGTCAGTATCAGTGTTCATAGGAGACCTATCTATACATAGTCACTATAGGTAAAGAGTGTAGTAGGGCCCTTAACAATGTGTCCAAAGATAGAGGATAGTCAAAAATACACTCACCAGCTGAGCGAGAAGGTTAAATCGCCATCTCGCTTCCGAGGATGTTTTGTGTGTGGCTAAATGGAAGATCCAAATCGGTTACCTCCGAAACAAAGTGTTCTAGTTAATCTATGGATGTGCCTCTAGGACTGTCCAACTTACTTCATTGGGAGTATGGTTCTCATTGAGATAGTGAGCACTCAATTTGTTTGTCCGTTTTTTTACAGCGGACACTCCACTGAGCTATGATAGAATAACTTAGGGCGAACATCTTCACTAATGAGGTGATAGTTTCTAAAACTCCACGCATCTTTTTGCGTGAAATTTTAGAAACCAAGGACTCCCTACTTTTTACGTCCTCCCCAAAATACACAAAGGGATTTATCTACCCCCAAGGCAGACCTGTTAGGTTGGGGATAGGTTCCTTGCTTGAGCCTTCATCTAAGTTCTGTGACCCATTTTTACAACCTTTAGTCACAAAGATACCCTCCTTCCTTATGGACATTAGGGATGTGTTAAACCTCATTGAGGGTGTAGGAGAGTGGGGTCTGCAATCCTATGGTCACCCCAGATTTTTGCTTTTTGCTTCACTGGTTTACGACTTTCCCTGGCTGTGGGCCTGCTAATCAGACCCACAGCCTAGCTGTTCTCCCTCTAAATTGACAACCATGTACTTTAGGTGCATTTACCAATTGGTACTGGGCCACCTTATCAGTCCCTGTACAGTATACCTTAGGTATCCAGGGCATAGGTGTACCCAGGGCCTACCAGGGGCTGAAGCATGTATTATGCCACCCCTGGCTGGCCATCTAAAACTGACACAACTGGCTGCACGACAGCTGGGGCAAGGTGGTGTAATCACCCTTTGCTATAGATCTAGTATACCTATATCTAACCTTAAAATGGACACATATCCTCCTATCAGTCACTCCTATGGCAGGCCTTAACAATCCTGAAGGCAGAGTGCTTGGAATTATGTGAGATGGTGCTCTGGCATGAGCTGAGCCCGTCTGCAGCTTGCGGAACCAAGTCCTAATAGCTGTTCCATGATAACGCTATACCATATACTCATAAGTACATTACCAACCTCGCGGTTAAATGCTAACTCTGGTATAACGTTATAAAAACATGTCGAGTAAGGGGTCATACGAATTGGAATACTACCCCCTCGCCAATTCTGGCGATGGGGGTAGCATTCCACCCTTCTAGAGGGACACGACATGTATGTAACTGTGAACCCCGGTTAAAGTTAACTTGAGCCTTGGCATCACAAAATGGATGCTGCCACCACAGACACAAGTCTGACCTCCTGCTGCTGGGAGTCCTTCCAGCGAGGACGGCTTGGACAAAGGGTTTCCTGCCTTGGGAGGTGCTAGCACCACCCCGACAGGATTTTGTGTATTGGGTAGGATAGGCTTGAAAGGAATGAGACATGCCTGGGGCACACAAGGTGCCCTGTGCATACACCGGTTCAAACCAGTTGCTGGGGCACTCCATCCCCAGCTCTGGCGGGAAACCGGACAAAGGATAGGGGGTGTAACCACCCCCCTTCCAGGTCCCACCCAGGGGAGGGACCTAGTCAGTAGTGCAGCCCACTTTAGCAGGATAAAGGTAGGAGCTGGTCCCATTCCAAATTAGATTAATACTGAACTACTCTACAAGAAGAAACGCTGGACTTCGACGTTCTGCTCCACAGAAGACTGAAGAAATCTCCCTTGTGGGCAAGGAGTGTCCACCCTGCATCTGCAGGCACCATCAAGCGTCCAGCGGCTTCACTTTGTCGTCTTCCCTCGAGGATCCAGACTTCAGAGCCCGACGAGACACGGATTCCCAGACCTCTCCGACCTCAACTCACATCTGCAGCAAAGCTGAGACCCGTGGGTGCGACGAGACACGTGAGACCGGCCATCTTGAACGAACCTGCACTTCGCTTCCAGCACGACTCCCGAGATAAATTCGACCAAGTGCTTTGGGGACTGAGAAGCCCCAGCCCCGATCAGCCCCTGCACCGAAGATCAGCCCTCCAGCATCCACGAGATCTGCGTGGGGCCCTTCTGCTTGTTTGCTGCTCGACGCGTTGTCTGGTCACTTGCCGGCTGGCTAGTTGCCTCCTAGACGACGAACCTTTGAATCTTTGCTGCTGGTCTGGTTGCTCCAGACTGGCCCTTGCTCCCTTCCAAAAGAGGGGCACCCCGGACTCTCCTAGTCCGCACCAGACGCTTTCTCCACTCACCGCGTGGGTTGCCTTTGCCAAGGCCTGTTGACGCCGATTCCGGAACCAACACCGCCAACAGCGAGAGCCTGCGTGGGACAGCTCGTGCCTCCATCCTGGTCGTCGAAGACACCTCCTGGTCCACGTGGCTGCAGAGTCAAGCGTCCACTCTTCACCTGATCGCGACGACGACATCTGGTTCCTTCCTGGTTCCACTCCAGTCACTGGCTAGTGACTGTGAACATTGTCCCCTCTGCTTTCAGGTCTTCTTCTTCACCGATCCACCCTTGGATCGCACCGGACATCTTCCTCCTGGTCGCCTGTAGCATCTTTTCTTTCAGGCTCCATGGACTTCAACGCGAGAACCCGACACACTTTGGCACCTATGCACCCGCAGCCCGTGGGTGAGGTAACGAGAGCATTTTGGTGCTCAAGGGTAGTTTAACTGTCCTAGTGTCCAGTTCCACAGTCGTTTTAGTCCTAACTAGTCGGGATTGTCCGTACTCACCTTAAACTTGAACTGTACTGTCCATAGACGTTGTTACGCATCTCGCGTGTGAGTTCACACTCTGCACACGCGTCCCGTGGGCCTCCTTTTACTTACCTACGGTGAAGATAGCGTTGTCCTAGCGAACCTCCAGCCTCTGGACAGCTCCATGCCTTTTATCGACTCTCACATTCCACTTACTTAGTATATGGTTTGTCGTGCCTCTAAGGCACCATGGTAATTTTGTGCAACTTGTCGTATCATGCCGCTCATTATTGCCTAACTTTCCCGTTTGCTACGGAGGTTTCCAGTTCCCCAGGAGGGGTCTAATTGCATTTGCCTGGCTAGTGAGGTCGGACTGCTGGTGGGAGTTTATCCGCAATCGGCGGATTACTAGCACGTTCCCAGCGGGTGAAAGGACCTTGAACTACAAGGCGTCTTACCGGGGGACTGCGAGGCCCAGCATTCAACTCTGCCCACAGCTGGTGCCTCTTTCCCCGGCGGACACGCCTCCACGCCTGTTGCCGCTACTTACTTTTCGCGACACCCGCTCCGCGGGTGCCGCTCATTATTGCCTAACTTTCCCGTTTGCTACGGAGGTTTCCAGTTCCCCAGGAGGGGTCTAATTGCATTTGCCTGGCTAGTGAGGTCGGACTGCTGGTGGGAGTTTATCCGCAATCGGCGGATTACTAGCACGTTCCCAGCGGGTGAAAGGACCTTGAACTACAAGGTGTCTTACCGGGGGACTGCGAGGCCGAGCATTCAACTCTGCCCACAGCTGGTGCCTCTTCCCCCGGCGGACACGCCTTCATGCTTGTGAGTACTTAACTGACCTAGTTAATGCGGGACGTGCGTGGGACAAAGCACGGGGCGAAGCCCGGGCAAAGGGCGGGCCCTCTTACCCCTCATAGGCCGAAGTAGGCCGGGCTGGGCCCACCCCCTTTCATCTTAATAGTGGCAATCTGTATTTTACTTGTACCATCTGTGGTTGAACATCGTTAATGCAAGGACATTGGTTTACTATATATTTTGTTGTTCTGTTTTCGTGGTTTTAACTATTGTGGTGTGTCGCACTTTTTTTTCCCTCTACTTGGTGTATAGAAAAAATAAATATGACCGCCAAAAAGCTGCGGTCGGGGAGATTGTTGATGGGAAGAACTTGCTGTAAGACCAAATCGAATCCACTAAGAAATAGGAACGGTCAATTATCCCTTGTTAAGGGTCAGTGCCAATTATTTGATCTATGGGAAAAACCCCAAAACAAATTGGGGCCAAATGAGGCTGCTCCTTCTGTCAATGCTGCAAGTAGAGATACCTGTGTGTTCCACACATCTGAGAGAATCTCTCCTCTATTGGCAGTTGACGGTCGTTCTGATTTTAACTCAATTGGTATCCATCCTCTTACTGAGGCTGTTCAGAAGCCATCTTCTTCCAGAGGTGCCTCTCCTCCTATGTTAGTTAGCCATATTCAATCCAACTTTAAGGGTAAAACGGGGAATCTCCCGACAACTAACTCTGTTGGGAGTGCACCGGTAGTTTCAGAGGGAAATTCTATATTACCTGACATCGACATGGAGCTCTGCAAGAGGTATCTCCCTGATACCCTCTCTGAATTTGTGGGATCCACTAAAACGCCAGAAGTTGTAGGTCCCTCTGGTTTGTTGCTCTATAGTAGTACGTCCTCTGTGAAATCTTTCGATATGTCGAACTTCTCTAAAAGCCCTGAGTTGGAGCTATCTGGCATTGATCCAATTAATCCTGATAGGCAGGACAGACCAATCTCTGAGTCAATACTAGCTGTTGAACAACTGCTGTCCTCAATTTTGTTTTTATTAGGCAAATTTGTTGGAAGTTCAGATTGCATATTGGAGTCTGTTACTCAGATATTGAAGGAGCTTGTTAATAGAAATGTCGAGAGGGTCCCTAGCATGGCTCCGCAAACTGGTTTAAATATGCCTTCCTCTCCAAATGTCCTTTTTGCTGAAGATATAATACCTGTGGCCACGGATGTTAATGCTGTGTTAGGGGTTAAGGTTGATTTGACATCAATCCCATTATCTGCAGCCTATAACTGCGTTATTGACAATGACTTAAAAATTGATGAGTCAGAGGCATTTGAGGGAGTGGAAGGTACAAATGCAAATAAAGAACTATTCCCAATTTTTCTACTTGAGGAAAATATTGGAGTGGAAGAAAATAAAAAAGTAAAACCCAAAACTAACAGAGGTAAAAAGAGGAAAGTTATCCGTAGACATAAGCAAAAAAGACAGAGAAGAATTGTTTTTGGTTGCATGGAGAATTCTCCTATAAAAGATGTGGGTAATAATTCCTCTGTAAAGTTGGATGTGGAAATGACTGTCCCGATAGCACAAGGACAAAATATTCTTGTAACTAAAAAACCTATTATTTTTTCGGAGTGCGTGAATTCTGCTCTTGATGGGGAGATAGCTGTACCAGGTGGTTATGTTGACATATCTGAAAAGCTTTTGTTCCCGGTGCCTGTAGAAGATATGAAAACAGCTACATTCTATATACAAAATACCCTTAACCCGGAGGCTCTACCCTTTGTGGCTAGTGACGGAGAATTTAAAAACCCTGTTGCTTTGCCTAAAAAAGAAGGGGTAGATACTCTCACACTAGATTTCTTCCCTCTTTTCGATTCTGGTTTAATATTAAACAGATCCCTGTTACTTAAATGTTTTCATGAGTTAGAAGGATTAAAATTATTACAATCCAACGATATTGATCTGGTTTCGATTTTGAAAAGTAAGGATGGGACATATACTAGGGTAAAATTCTATTCCAAATTAATTGTGAATCTCATTCTCCTTCAGGCCGAGAACTTTCAATGTAGGGGAATTGATGTTATGCCTTGTGTATTAAATAGGAAAGAGGGCTCTCTAATTAAAAAATTTCCCCCGTCTTTATTGGGATCAAGGGGTTTCCCACAGGGCTTTGAAGATTTAAAGATTAGCCTAACCAAAAACAACCGTCAAGTGTCACATATAATCCCTCTCTCCCCGGCCTCAAATAGGTTTGCGGTCGAGGATAGCCATCAGTGGAATTGGTTGCCTGGAGTGCTTGCGAGTAAATCTACCAGTAACCCTACACTATTTTCTCATCTTTAACAGCGGATTGAAAATAATTACATGGAATGCTGCTGGTATAAAAAACTGCCCGGAGAAGTTGCAGTACCTTTCCTCTTTGAATGCTAACGTTATTTGTCTACAAGAAACGTGGTGTGCGGATAGAATGCCTGTAGTAAAGGATTACTTTTCCCTAGAGGGGGGAGCCACACCTTCAAAGAGAGGCCATGCTAAGGGGGGTATAGCATGTCTACTCTCAAATCATATAAGGTGGAATTTTTCTCACCACTTGGACTCGAGTAAGCTTTTTCAAGCGGTAACATTGTTTAGTGCGGACAACGTTATAAACTCGAATCCTTTAGTAATAATTAACGCTTACATCCCCCCTGAAGCTTGTTTCGATACTATTCTAAAACAGGCTTTTGACTATATAAAGACAATCATAGATAAAATCCCTGCTCCCCATGTAATATTGATGGGAGACTTTAATGGTCTTGTCTCTAACCTAAGTTTGGAACTCTTTAGAAACAAGCTAAAAGAAGAATCTCTCCATATCCCCCGGGCCGTTTTCCCGGTTAAGATTAAAACAAACAAGAGAGGGAAACAGTTTTTAAACAAACTCTCCGAGATGGAGGGGATTATATTAAACGGAAGATTCCCTTGCGATTCCCCCACAAATTGCACGCATAGATCCAAGCAGGGCGGGTCTATTTTAGACTATGTGATTATAGATATAAATTGCTTTTATATTATAAGTGACCTGTCAGTACTAAATACCACACTTAGTGATCACAATATGATATTGGTATCAGTGTTAATAAATCCGCCTATGACTGATCCATGGACTCTTAATAGTGACTTGGTCAATTTTTTCAACAAGTCCGGAAGATGTTTTTGGAACTCTACGGCTATTATGGGCCTAGCGCCTATTATAGATAGTAAATTAAAAAATCTACAAAATTGGAATAGCTTGTCCCTATCCCTTTGAGGACTTCATGAAGGAGGCAACATCTGTTGCTAGAAAATCTACTCGCAATAGAATGAGGAAAATAATTCCTAGTTCCATCTTGTGTCTCAACAGGGAAATTAATAAACTAGTCAGGGAGCAATATTTATGCAGATCCCTTGATAGAAACAATAAAATAACCCTTCTGAAAAGAAGGAGGCATAGGGCAAAAATAAAAATAAAGAAGGATAAAGAGGACAGAATATGGATCAACCTGCGTGAGGCTGCAGTATGCGGGCAGGCAAGGTTGTTTTGGTTCTTTATTAGTGAGGGTTGTGGGACAAGGTCTTCCCCTGCTCCAATCCCCATTGCTGAGGCAACTTGGATTAATTACATCTCTAGTCTTTATGCGGGTAATGGTGGTATGAATGTCTTCAGGGATTGTAAAGAAGCTAGCCCTCCTTTAGATCCACCTTCTGAGAAGGTTATCGAACGGGCCATAAAAGAATTACGCTCCTCTGGTGCAATGGGCCCTGATGAGCTTCCAATTGTGGTCCTGAAGCAGGATCCTGTTTCTTGGAGCAAGATTTTATTTCCATTATTTAGTTTCTGCTTTAGGAATAAAACTGTCCTTCCGTCATGGAGGGGCAGTATACTGGTGCCGCTGTTCAAGAAGGGCGATAGGAATGGCCCCAAAAACTATCGCCTTATCGCCCTTCTTGATGCAATTGGTAAGGTCTTTGCTAAATGCCTGCTGTTCCTGATAGATGAGTGGGTGTCCAATAACAACATATTGCCCCTTGAACAGACAGGCTTTCGCAGGGGTCATGGTACCCTTGATAATCTTACGGCCTTACAAATAATCACTGACAAATATGTGAGGGTTCGCGGTGGTAGGGTGTACGCAGCGTTTATAGACTTCTCCACGGCGTTCGATAAAGTGGATCGTCCGCTGCTTTGGAGAAAGCTATCAGCGCTGGGTATGCCTTCCAGCTTGTTGGAGCTGGTGTGTGCTCTTTACACAGATACATGGTGTAAAGTTCTTTTAGGGGGAGAAAGAGGGCTATCCAGGGTCATTCACTCTGTTAATGGTCTTAAGCAGGGTTGTTTGTTGGCCCCCATTCTCTTCCCTTTATATATTTCTAATCTTCCTTTGACACTTGCCTCCTGTGAAGGAATAGCTCTTATGTTAGGGGGCTCTGCGATTTCTAGTTTACTTTACGCCGATGATATCTTAATATTGGATCTAACCCCTAAGGGCTTAAATACCCACTTACATGCCCTCCATTTATTTGCTGAATCTCATTTCCTTAAAATAAATATTTCTAAGAGTAAAATAATGTGTATTGCTGGCAGGAAAAAAATAACCCAAAATTGGATGGACTGTTGGGGGACAAATGTTGGAAATTGTACATAGTTATGTATTTTTGGGGAAAATAACTAGTAATTCTAGTGAGAAACCCCATATTGATAATAATATGCGGAAGGCTGTGGCCCAAGGCAAAAGTTTACTATCCCTGTACACTGCCACTGGGAGGCGACATTTTTCCTACCTGCTGGAGGTATTTTGTGCAAAAATCCCGTCCTCCCTACTCTATGGACTGGAAACAGTGGATTTGGGGCAATGGGGTTTTTTGCAGCAGGCCGAGGGGAAGATTTTCCGATATCTAACTACTACTAATAACGCATGTACAGCAGCGGCCTTCAGACTTGAGTTTGGAGTACGTAGTAGTTGGGCCCAGGGCCTGGTGGGATTGGTGCGATGGGTTATCTGTTTGGCCAAGGGGGAAGTGGGGACCCTACGATGTCTTATGAAAAACGAATTATTGGGGTCTTTTAATGAATTCTCCCTTCTTGTAAAAAATTTTAGAAAGGCGGTGTCGCTTTTAAAATTAGATGAGACCTCCCTTTTCTCACTATCCCAGGGCCAATTGAAATCAGTCCTGAAACGGGCCTCGTGGGAACTTAGTTTTTGTTTAGATAGGGAGTATATCGTGACAAGGAAAGGAGTCACTCCATTCATTTCATCTTGTGCATACAAATACAGGCAACCCTATATATCCTGGAACCTATCTCATGGTGTCCGGCGGTTCTGGTTCCTGCTAAGACAGGATCTCCTTCCTTTAAACATACTTTTGGCCAAATGGTACGGTACTTCCGCAGCCTGTAATTTTTGCAATTTCCCTATGCAAGATTTGACACATGTATTATTTGTATGTCCCTCTCTGCTTCCTTCCCGACGTAAATGGTTGCGTCACATCTGTTTGAAATTTAGTATTTTAACCGTCAATGCTTTTGTACTTGCTCTTAATAACCCTCCCAACGAGATGTTCTGTTTTAACGTTTTTAACTTTTTAAAATGTTTTTTAGATATTTATTGACGGGTCTTTCTTTGCAATGTATGAACTAAGGCATTATGATTATGAAATCTGCATTGGTTTTTCTGCACAGTTAAATGGTACTTTGTAATTATGTCCTTCTATTATATAACCTGTAATTTTGTGACTATGTACTTTCATTTTGTGGATCTCTTCGGAGTTCCAAATCAAATAAAATAAACTTGAAACTTGTCGTATTTTTCTTAAGAGATTGTCATGTGCTTGGCCCTCTGACCTCAAAGATTTCAGAGGTGTTGTTATTAATAAATATACTGTTTATTTTCATAACAACCTGTGTGGTGTCCTTTCATCTGGTATTCAAGGGGTTATATTGTGGTAAAACAGCGGTCTTCACATGCCAAAAGAGTTTAGCCTAAGACTGCTTTGTCCATCCTACCATTAGGATAGCTGGTCTATAAGGTTGACTTACAACCAATCACCATAAGGGTTGTTTGGACTGATACAAGGTGGTCACTAGAACTAGTGAACATCATATCAGGCCAACTTCTCACAGAAGGATACAATGCTATGAATTCAATTGACCTACTGGTAATCCTCAACGTCGAGGCTCTGCACACTAACATCCCCAAGACACCGCCCTAGGAGTAAGAGAGCACTACTGTACAAGGAAGGGGTATCACCCACCCTGGTGAACTTTATTCTTGAATGCGCTACTTTGGCCCTTAAAGCGAATTTCGTTCAATGTAGAGACCAACCATAGCATCAGACCAAGGCCACATCTATGGGAAGCACATTTGTGCTGAGTCTGGCATATATGCACATGGCTTACTTTGAGAAAGAGAATATTCAATGTGATGACAATCCACATTTTGCCCACATCCTGTTATGGCTTCGTTTTTTTTGATGATCTGATCTTTTGTCAGGGAAACAAGGGTTCATGTGATAACTAACTGAACCCTCTTTGAAATTCACCAAGAATATTTCTGATGAGGCTCTTCCTTTTCTTGATCTATTGATCTCCCTCCGAGAGGGAAAGTTACACATGACTACCTACAAGTAACTGACGAACTGCAATAATTTGTTCCGGTAGGACAGTCATCATTCTAAATACCTGGGAGGTAACTTGCCCTTTGGCCAATTTTTGCAGCTTTGAAGCAATTGTAGTGCCATCAGAGACTATGACCTACAGGCTCAACTTCTCACTTCCAACTTAGAAGCACATTGCTACCCACCGCACAGCATCAAGGTGGCAATTAAAAGGGCAAGGAATAATGGGGCAGCCTTGCTTGAAATATGTATCCGCTCATAGGAGGATACCTTGACCTGTGTAATTATGTTCACACCCAATTCCCATAAAATACAAAAAAATCATTAGGAAGCACTGGTCATTATTACAGACAGGCTCCCTAACTTTGTGTACAACACTTTGCTTTCAAATGCATGAGAAATATAAAGGACATTTCTTAATACAAATATAAAGCATAATATAATATAAATATAAAGCGATATAAAGGATATCTTTGGATACTGGTTGGGGAAACCGGGATGCGAAGACGCAGCATTTCACGTTTTCTCCGTCTACAAACAGGTTGATTTGTGGCGTTTTCCATTGTTGGAAAATGTCCTGAGCGACTTAGTCATTTAGTATCCAGCCATGAGCAAATAATGGCCAATAATGATATTTTCCACCCTAACAATGTCTAGCAAGCCTCTCCTTGTCAACCATTTTGGCAAGAACAATTATCTATCAACTCAGAACTCAGTTATGCTAAAGAACCTCAACATGAAGACCAGAAAGTTACAAAACTATTTACCTTGTTGACCACTCAACCAAGTAACAGGTTAACTATGATCCTTGGCTACAAGATACTAGCTGTCGTATATCAAAAGGATTTAAAAGGCGATTGATACTAAACAGCAAAACAATTTGGGCGCTAGAGGGCGCACAAACAGAATGGCCGCCTAACGGTTAGGCTCCTGTTCCCTGGAGCATATATCCTGTATAAATCCTACCTAACTGGCGAGCTGAAGGTCCCAAAAGTGACTTTTCCTGCACTACGCCTTGCGATCCAGACTCGGTCCGAGTCTGATGTAATTCCGTCCAGTGGCGCCCGAGGAATAGCCTTGCAAATACTTCCCGGGGCTGGTGTCGGGTCTGCTGGGAGGTGGACGACGGACAGCGGACGCTGCGACAGGCCGGGGATCGCCACAAGGAGGAAGGCCCTGATCACCGGATTCTGCTGAGGACACTGCAGCGCTCGCCTCCAGCGCCGAGACGGAGATACAGACCCCCCCCCGATCCCCCTCAATTGATCCGTGCCCCGGGGGCAACACGGGTTCTGCGGCAATTAATCCCAGAAGTGTCGGGTGAAAGAGGAAACGGCCGGCCCTGCTGTTGGGACACCCTGGGCGGCCCCGCGACCAGCTTTGCGGGCAGTACAAGCAAGCTGATGCGGTAACCCCGGAGGCCCGAGAAACGACGCCTGCGGAGAGGCACAGCGTGGTCCGGGGAGGTGCACTAAGATTACCAGGTACGTGCAGCGGCGCCCTGGAGAGGCGACGGGTGAAGTGCTTCACAGTGGCTGGGCTGCGGATGTGGCGAGTGGAAGCGACCGCTACAGCAACTTGCAGGCGATGCTCTTCTGCACCACATCGGAGGGCATGACTCAATTGAACTTGCAAAGCTGAGACCTAACCTGAGAAGCGGTTATTAAGCAAAGTGGCGCACAACTGACATTTGGGCTGAGCTGCACTGTATTAATCAGGGGGAGTCGCCATTGCCCTACCTTCCTCATGATGATTTGGTGCTGGTGTATAAAGACTGACAAATGGTATCGGAGTGCAGAGGCGCCCACCGCAGATACGCTAATTGCACTCTGAGGCTTTAACATTGCATGGTGCAAAGTTGCGATTGCCTAAACTGAAATACAAGCAGCGCATATTGCAGGGGGACAGGCGACAGGCTGGCCCGGCCTGAACTTGTTGGTGGTAGAGGTTAGCGAGCATCACTTGATACACGTGACCCCCCCCAGGAACCTACGCCCTGGCCGAGCAGCGCACTGTGCGGATCCCACGATTGCGGTGGGTTCAGTGGCTCGGGGGCGCACGTGACGCAGATCTGGA
Organism: Lissotriton helveticus; assembly: GCF_964261635.1. NCBI lineage: Eukaryota > Metazoa > Chordata > Amphibia > Caudata > Salamandridae > Lissotriton > Lissotriton helveticus. Next base: position 1,760,075,424 of record NC_136059.1, read on the forward strand.
GGAGTACATTGAATAACGGTGTGCTAGCAGGCACCGTCACTACCCGTTTGGCCGGAGGGAACACAATATAGTGTCTTTGGGCCCCAAGGTGGCGGGCAGTGAGAGGCGCAGAAGCACGATGGTGCGTCCAGACGATCGCCAAACCAAAATAAACTTCAAAAACGCGAAGAAAGGGTCAAAGACGGTACCGGTCAAACCGGGGCCCAGTGGGGTGGATCCTGCCGCCGCGGCCTCCCCTCCTAAAGAGCTAGACATGCACTGTCTATTCCAGGAGATGCGACAAGGCTTTGCCACCGTGGTGGAGAAAGTGGATAGCATGTCCTCCAGGTTAGACGCCCTTGTACATAAAGTAGATCAGCATGAGGAGCGGATAACGATGACAGAACAACGCATCTCGGACAATGACGACATCTCCGCTTCCCACACATCTCAACTTGCCCGCATGGACAACCTACTGTGGGTTATAGTGGCCAAAAATGAGGATTTGGAAGCCCGAAGTAGGCGCAACAACATCCGCTTTACGGGTATTCCGGAGTCCACGGACACAGGCAGGATGGAGCTATATGTGGAGAAACTCCTCAGAGCTTCGGTGGGAGAGGATGCCTTCTCGCCTCAGTTCATTGTCGAAAGGGTGCATAGATCTCTGGCCCCCGTGCCTAAGCTTGGAACTCCGCCGAGGCCGATCATTGCTCGCCTGCTGAACTATCGGGATCGGGATGTCGCTTTGAGGGCGGCTCGTACCAAGCGGAACCTGAACTACAATGGTATCACCTTTTCTATCTATCCGTACTTCACTCCTTTAGTGCAGGAGGAGACGCGCAAATTCCTGCCTGTCAAAAAAAAAATTGCGGGAAGCCCAAATAGACTATGCATTGCTTTACCCGGCGAAGCTGCGGGTGACACACCAAGGAAAGCAGCGATTTTTCACGAAACCGCAAAAAGCGGAAGATTACCTGAAAATAGTCCGCAAAGCACAGAGGGGTGACAAGGGCATCCATGCAGACCTCGAGACTGATGAACAATTGTTACTTACCTGTAAACAGGTGGTTCTCCAGTATTGGTGTCTTTCATAGATTCACAAGCTTGAATATTCCCCGTCGTCGAAGTGGGAGTCCCACGGTAAATAAAATAGCAATAATGCTAAATATATATAAATATATATAAACCTAATACAAGATCAAGAAAGGAAATGCCACTGGAATCCTCTAAAAACGATTCCTACATAGGAATGCAAGGTAAAGAGAAAAAACTATTTTTAACACATTAGTGTCATTAGGTTAGTCCAAATTACAGCCAATCAGGCGCCAGCACCCTCTAGAACCTTCTCCTCAGAAGCTCAAGCCCTCAGATTTTCGTAGGGCAAAGTAACCAAGAGTCTATGAGAAGAAGAGAGCCTCTGAGGGGAGGAGGGTGGGTCGCATGTGAATCTTTGAAAGACACCAATACTGGAGAACCACTTGTTTACAGGTAAGTAACAATTGTTCTTCTCCAGTATTAGGGGTGTCTTTCATAGATTCACATGCTTGAATAGAATAGAAAGCAGTAACCTCCGAGAACTGAGATTGCTAGGCATATACAGAAGAAACCAAGACAGTACTAATAATAATACAGTCATGTAACACATCATAGCAATCACAGCAAAATACTAAGGAGGGGGGAACAGAGGCTCACCTTACTGAAAAAGATGGCGAACCACTGCCTGTCCCACTGCGGTATACGCTTCATTGATGGCATCCAAACAGTAATGTTTGGTGAAGGTGTGCCTGCTGGACCATGTCGCTGCACGGCAAATCTGATGAAGAGGCACACCAGCAAACAAGGCGGTGGATGAAGACATCGCCCTCGTAGAATGCGCTCTCACTGAAGACTGCAATGGTTTGCCAGCTTGTTGGCGGCAGAAGGCAATGGCTGAAGAAAGCCACCGGGCAATAGTTGGTTTGGAAACTGGATGTCCCTTACGCAGTCGTCCGTAGTCAATAAACAGTTGGTCGGACTTGCGGAAGGGGGCAGTTCTGGCAATGAAAAATTAAAGGCATCGTTTGATGTCCAAAGAATGCAAGCGCTGCTCCGCCGGAGACCTTGGGTCCGGAAAGAAAGCTTTGAGGAACACAGGCTCATTCAAATGAAAATCCGTAGGTACTTTAGGTAGGAAGGAGGGGTTAGTGCGGAGCGCCACCCCGTTAGGTTTGAACTGAAGATAAGGCGGCTTGATAGTGAAAGCGTGAAGGTCGCTCACGCGACGAGATGAGGTCAAAGCCAAAAGGAGCGCAACCTTCCAGGTGAGGAATTTGATATCCGCTTTATTGATAGGTTAAAATGGTGACTTCATAAGTTGAGATAGTACAACATTGAGGTGCCAAGATGGAGGAGGGCGCCGAACAGGTGGGAACTTGCGGAAAAGCCCTTTGAAGAATTGACGCATGATCCTTGATGAACAGAGGGAAGAAGAGCCATCATGTCGGAAACGAGATATTGCAGCTAAGAAAACTCTCAGGGTAGCATGAAAGAGTCCTGACTGAGCGAGGCTCAAGAAGAATGGAAGAAGCTGCTGAGGAGTGGAATGGATGGGATGGATATTGGCTGTAGCGCACCAATGACAGAATCTCTTCCACTTGAGTTTGTAAGTCTTGATGGTAGACGGAGCCCTGGCATGAGCCAGGATGTCTCTGCATTCCTGGGACATGTTCAAATCTGCGAATTCAAGGTGCTCAGGTTCCATGCCCACAATTGTAGCGTGGAGGGGTCTGGATGGCCCCTGTCCATAGATAGGAGGTCTGGACGAGGACATAGAAGAATGGGCTCGCACTGGGACAGCAGAAGCAGTTCCGAAAACCATGCCTGCCTGGGCCAACGAAGTGCGATCAACAGGATGTGGCAGGGCTGTCTCCGCATCTTCCACAGCACCGCGGTACTAATGGGATCGGCGGAAAAGCGTAAGCGAATAGATCGCACCAGTCGATCAAAAGGGCATTCCCGCACAATCCGGGGTGGGGATGCCAACTTGCATAAGACAGGCATTTCTGATTCTCCGGTGTTGCAAAGAGGTCTAGATCTGGGTGATCCCACTGGCGAAAGACAAGATCTAGAGTTGGTTGGTGCAGTTCCCATTCGTGTGTTGAGGAAGTGGACCTGCTCAAAGAGTCCGCCAGGAGGTTGGACACGCCCGGAAGGTGGACGGCTGTCAAGGTGGCGAAGAGCCCAATCCCAGATTGACTGGGCCAAGTGAGACAGATGTGGAGACTTGGTTCCTCCCTGTTTGTTCACGTAGTGCATACTGGTGGTATTGTCTGTTTAGATAAGCACTGACTCCCCGTGAACTACAGGGAGGAATGACTTGAGCGCTAGGAATATCGCCATTAATTCCAGCCTGTTGATATGCCACGTGCGTTGGGGCTGAGTCCACTTGCCCTTGATGGATAGGCCCTGGAGATGAGCGCCCCACCCTTCCAGGGAGGCGTCCGTCATCAACGTAAGATCTGGTGCGTGAACGAGGAAGGACATTCCCATTTCCAGATTCGTTGGCTGCGCCCACCAAAGCAAGCCTTTTCTCATGCGGGCTGTGACTGCAACTAGGTCGTTGAAGGACCCGGAGACCTGACGCCACTGTAAGTCCTGTTCTTCCTGAATGGGACGGGTGCGCAACCTGCAATTTGGGATCAGTGCGATACAAGATGACGCCATTCCCAAGAATGACTTTAACATTCGAACAGAAACGGCCTGTTTTCTTCGAATGAGGGAGAACAGACAAAGGATCTTCTGACGTCGCTCGTTCGAGACGAACGCCTTCGAGAGCTTCGTGTCTAGGATCGCTCCCAGGAAGGTTCTGGTTTGCAGAGGCGCAAATTGTGACTTTTCGATGTTGATGGTCAACCCCAAGGACTGAAACACTTGCTGGCAGAGGTGAGAGTCCTGACATAGCTGATGGTGGGATTGAGACTTTAGAAGGCAATCGTCCAAATATGGAAAGATCTGAACTCCTTGGAGGCGCAGGTGAGCCATCACAGGGGCCAGTACCTTCGTGAACACACAAGGAGCTGATCGCAGCCCGAAGGGCAGAACTTTGAACTGAAAATGCATTGGTCCTACCTTGAAACGCAGGTACTGGCGATGTGGTTTGGTAATTGGGACATGAAAGTATGCGTCTTGAAGGTCTATGGTGGTCATGAAATCCTCGCTGGATAGAAGGCGCAGGATTTCCAGTAACGTCAGCATGCGGAACAATTGGGACTTTAGGAACTGGTTGAGAGCCCTCAAATCCAGAATGGGTCGCCAATCTCCGGTCTTCTTGAGTATGAGGAAGAATCGAGAGTAAAACCCCTTCCCTCTTTGATGTTTCGGGACCACTTCGACTGCACATTTTAAAACAAGAAGACGGACCTGATGGTAAAGCTCCTCGAGATGTGGAGGAGGCGGGCCACGAGGTGGAGTACAAGGAGGAATCTCTACGAACTCTAGGGTATGACCCCGTCGTACAATGTCCAAAACCCAGCGGTCCGAGGTGATCGAGGACCACTGAGAATAAAACAGAGAGATTCGACCTCCAACAGTTTGAGGCTGACAAAAGTCATTGACGTTTAGGATTGGATCCACGATAAGAAGACTTTCCTCTGTAGGGTCTGGAGGGCTGCTGACGAGGTTGCTGATTGGGCATGTAACGTTGACCGCTCTGATTCTAGGAGCGGTATTGCTGCCCACCTCGAACGTTGGAAGGGGTGCCGCGTCCGTGCGCACCTCGAAAGGACTGCTTCCGAAATTGCAACGTGCCCAAAGACTTTGCCGTATCAGTGTCCTTCTTAATGGACTCCAGGGCGTCATCGATATGGGATCCGAAAAGCGATTCCCAATCATAGGGCATATCCAGTATTTTGGATTGGACTTCCTGCCGGAAGGAGGTGGACTTTAACCAGCCCTGTCGTCGGAGTGCAGCCGCACTAGCAAGCAGACGGAAACCTGTGTTAGCAATATCGACTGCGCAGTCTATCATTTCTTCCGACGCCCTCTGACCATCGCGAAGAATATGTTGAGCGTCAGCCTTGGAAGCATCAGGTATGAGGTTCATCAAATCTGAAATGTCTGACCACATCTGCCGGTCATAACGTCCCAAGATGGCTAAGGCATTGGCTGCCCGGACAGATGTTGAAGCCATGGTTGAAAACTTGCGGCCAATAGCATCTAGGCGTCGACCCTCTCTATCAGGAGGGGCTGTGATTGGAGACGCTGGGTTCCGTGTTCGACGCTGTGCAGCCTGAGTCACTACAGAGTCCGGCTTGGGGTGAGAAATCAGACAAGCTGGAGAACCAGTTGGGGCCTTGTACTTCTTCTCAAGGCGCGGTATCTGAGCACGTAAGGAGTTTGGAGCATTCATAAGTTTAATACCTTCCTTCCACACAAAATCGATGATAGGAATTGTGTGGACCTGCTTATAAGGTTTGTCTTTAAAATCATAAAGAAAACAGTCCTCCTCTCGTTGTGATCTTGGCAATTTGAAACGCTGAGCCGCTTTATCCATTAAAAGATGGAAACTGGCGATATCTACAGGAGGTGATTCACCAGAGTTCCCTGGCTGAGGAGAGGGCGTCTGTGCCCGCTAATCGTCCTATTCAGCCATATCTGGGTACCCTGCATCGTCATCCGAATTGTCAGGGACCTCTCCGTCCTCACGTTCTGGGACCGCCTCATCATCCGCATCCTGCGGGTAAACCGTTGTATGGATCCTAATGGACGTTTGAACCTGAGACGAAGTTGTAGGTGGGAGGACAGGCGGCAGAGAAGGTGGAGGTATTGCCACGGGAGCAGGAGATTGCACAGGCGAAGTCTGTGGTGTTGCTGGGAAACGGCGGTTGTAATCATCCAGCATATGTTAGAGATTTGAAATCAAGGTTATTGGAATGGTAGCCATAGGAACTTGAACCAACTGCTCCTCCCGCTGAGACTCTTGGCCTCCGGCATCGTCGTCAGAATCAGAGTCTTGACATTTAATTATCAAATCAGAGGGACTATGTGCCGCCCCAAATGTATCCCCTTCATGTTCCGAGTCTGTGTCATGCTCAGAGGTAGTGGAAAACATTGGTGAAGGTGGTTGCGGTTCTGGATCATAGATCTGTTGGCACTGAACCTTAGTGCGACGATGTGAAGATTCTGTAGTCTTCAATGGCACTAACGGCAAAGAGGCAAATGAACTGGGTGCCGCCATCGACGGTGCCGTCGTTGTGAACGTCGACGATACTGACTTGGCTGCCGACGAAGATAATTTTGGAGAAGTCATCGTCGACGGTTTGGCCGTCGACTGAGTCGTCGTGAGGACCACTATCGACGGGCGATCCACTGTAGACTAAGTCGTCGACAGTGCCGTCGTCGACGGTGCAGTCGCCGACGCTGATAGAGCCTCCGTAGACTGAGTCCTCGTCGAAGGGGCTTTGGTCGACGATGTCTTCGTCGACGAGACCTTGGTCGACTGTGTCTTCGTCGACGAGACCTTGGTCGACGGAGTCGACGACGACGAAGATTTCTTCTGGACTTTGGTCGACGAGGAGATGGGAATAGTCAACGGAACAGGCTTCAACGGCAACGAAACCCTTGTCGACGTGTAGGCTGTCGACGAGACCGTAGTCGACGACGAGAAGGCTGAAGTTGTAGTCAGCGTCGTAGTCGATGATGCAGGCAATGCTGTTCTCGTCGTCGGAACGCTCTTAGACGCTCCCGTCGGCGGCGGAACTTTAAGAGGCGTGGAAACACCTCGAGAGGCAGCAGAAGACGCCTGAGAGCCAGGTCTCGTGGGCATAGAGGTGGTAGGAGTGGCAGAAGACACCACAGGAGCCAGAGACAAGGCCATTTTAGTCTGCTTTAGGAAAGGGGAAGGAAACTCCTGAACACTACCACGCTTAGAGGCTGATGTAGAAAGACCAGAATGAAAACATTCTGCGTCAGACAGTGCAGAATCCTTGTCCTTTAGACGTTGCAGCCAAAGGAGAAGACAGCCTTCTCGGTCTTTAAGAGTCTTAGTAGAAAAGGTTCTACAGAACTTGCAGCTGCCAGCCTCATGATCAGGGTATAAACAGTAGATACACTTCTGGTGGGAGTCCTTTTCAAAAAGGCGCAGCTTCCCACAAGAAGAGCATGGTCTGAATAAAGACTTCTTACTTGACATGTTGAGATAAACACTGGAAACTAGAAGAGTTGAGTTGAAAACTGAGCAGAGCTCAGGGAGACTCCCTTCACACGACTTGCGGTAGAAAATCTGAGGGCTTGAGCTTCTGAGGAGAAGGTTCTAGAGGGTGCTGGCGCCCGATTGGCTGTAATTTGGACTAACATAATGACACTAATGTGTTACAAATAGTTTTTTCTCTTTACCTTGCATTCCTATGTAGGAATCGTTTTTAGAGGATTTCAGTGGTATTTCCTTTCTTTATCTTGTATTATGTTTATATATATTTATATACATTTAGCATTATTGCTATTTTATTTACCGTGGGACTCCCACTTCGACGACGGGTAATATTCAAGCATGTGAATCTATGAAAGACACCCCTAATACTGGAGAACCACCGATAGCGGATGATGGTAACTGATGCGGAGTGCCTCCAATAGAACAGACTACTCGGACCCTTTCCTGGCTAGCTGGAACCTGGGACAATTGTATACGTTTGATCGGACGCCATCCTGAAGTTGGGGAGTATTGAACTCGTCCAGTGGTAAAGTATTCCAGGGACCACTATCCCTGCCTTGACCTCCACCAAGGGCGGTACAGAACAGAAGGTTCACGTAGGGAGAAGTGGCTGTGCGTTCTTGATGTTTCCCCTGCGGGTAAACCCCATTCATGGGATCAAGTTGTGGAAGTTACGGGGAGTAGGGGGGAGGGTCGGGGTGGGAAAGGGTGGCTGATGGCATGATTGGGATGCAGTAGTGGGAGGGGGGGGAGAGTACTGTTGAGGAGGAAACTCCGGTTTACAGGGTGGGAGGGCGATTGTTGGAAATGTGTGGTAATCTCCATCACCCGAGAAGAGATGGATATACAGAGACTACTATAGCATGTTGCAAATCGATTATGTTCTTTAGATTATGGCGGGATCAGGGTCTGGTGCACAATTGAATTGTATGTCGTGGAATATAAGGGGACTTAACAATGCCAAGAAATGTAGAAATGTGATTGCATACTTAGACCGCCACCGAGTCCAGGTTGCCATGTTGCAGGAAACACACATGAACTTCGCAAGCAAATGGGCAAACGCCCGTGTTTTTTCATCTTATTCCACCTATGCAAGGGGGGTTGCCATCCTGATTAGGCGCTATGTGCCATTCCAGGTGTATGGTGAACTGTCGGATGTGGAGGGTCGCTATGCTCCGATATGGGGACGTCTAGGTCGTGATACCATCACGTTAGTGAACTGTTATGCACCTAATGTGGATACCCCAACTTTCTTTACTACATTAAGGGGCAAAATTCTGGACGCGGGATCCCGACACGTTATTTGGGGGGGGCGACTTAGCGCTGATGCCCCACCTGGATAGGGCAGACTGAGTGACGCACTACAAGCCAAGGTCCAGGGAGGCTCTGATGGGTGTGATATCGAGCAATATGGTGGATAGCTGGCGTTACTTGCACCCTTCCCGGAAGGAGGGCACACATTTTATATCACTGACGGGCACATGGGCACGACTGGACTATTTTCATATGTCTAGAGAGATTAGCGCGGGGGTTTCCAGGGTGGTGCACCTCCCCAGGACATACTCTGATCATAGTCCAGTCCTGGTACACCTACAGGTGCCTGGATGGGACAACCCCAGACCACATTGGAGGCTACAGCCAGCAGCCCTGTTAGATGCAGTGTTCGCACTGTACTTGGTGAGGAGATTGCTGATTTCTTCCCTCGAAACAAGGGGTCTGTAGACTCGGTCGAACACATTTGGGAGGCATTCAAGGTCACGGTTAGGGGGTATTGTAGATCGAAAAGTTTCGGGGTCTTGCGTGATATTCAACGCACTATTCATACACTCGACAGAGAACTTAAGAACTTGGAGGCTCGGATGGTAGCGGGGGATAGTACCAAAACACATGCAGAGTTTAGAGATAAACTGACGCGATACGAGGAGGAAGCAAATAGGGAAGCCAAGTTTAAGGGGAAATACTGGCAGGCGAGGAAATACTGTGAAGGAGACAGACCTGGCAGGGCCCTAGCAGTATTGACACGCACCCCGCACAGTCACAATACAATTCTAGAGGTTGTGGGGCAACAGGGACAAACAGTTAGAAACACAGATGACATATTGACTACATTCATGTCTCATTACCAAGCACTATATACCACTACCACGACCTCAGATGTGTCGTATGATGATTTCCTTGGTGATGTAGCCCTCTGCTGGCTCAGTGATGGAGACAGGGCCTTCTTGGCTGCTCCTTTTGAACTGGACGAAATCAGAGATGCTATTATGTCACTTAAAAATGGAAAAGCACCCTGTGAGAAGTTGGCCTGATGTGCAGTGTTCACTATTCTAGTGATCACTATATATCAGTCCAAACAACCCTTATTGATGATTGGTTGTAAGTCAACCTTATAGACCAGCTATCCTAGTAGCATGGATACGAGCAGTCTAAGGCTAAGACTCTAGAGGGCGTGTTAAGCCAGCTGTTTTACCATCACATTACCCCTTGAACACCCAGTAAAAGGACACCACACAAGTGTTATGAAAATAAACAGTGTATTTATTAGAATCACAACAACCCTGTACTCTTTATGAGGACAGGGTGCTAGGCACACAACAAAACTCTTACGAAAATACTTAAGTTAGCACAGTATATACAAATGCCCGAGGGGCACGTAAAACCATATACTCTAAAAGTGGAATGCGAAATTACTAGCAGGTAAGTACAGTACTAATAGGCTTTGGAATCGCTAGGACTTTACTAGGGAATCGTTAGATTACTTCTAGGAGGCCTAGGGGACTCGAGTGCAGAGTGTGCACTCTCACGCGGGACAAAGTCTATGATAGCTAGTAAAGTTAAAGTTAGTGTTCACGGGCGAACCCGACCTGGTAGGGAGAAAACGACAGTGGATCCTGACCCTTGGATAGTGAGGCTATGCTGGGGCACCGAAATGCCGAAGTTACCTAGCCCAGGGGCTGCAGCTGCATAGGTCTCAAAAGACGTCGGGAATCCTCGTTGCCGGACCAGGAGCCTGGAAGAAAGATGCTGGCAGGCGACCAGTGAAGATAGTTCGAGTTGATCCAAGCCTGGATCTGGAAGATGGATGACACCTGAAAGCAGAGGGGACCAAGTTCGTGACTACTAGCCAGTAGTCAGTGGGCACCAGGAGGGCACCGGATGGTAGTCACCTCGACTAGGTGAGTGGGCCACGCTGGCTCTGCAGATCTCACGGACCAGGAGGCGTTGTCGGCGACCAGGATGGAGAGGCGAGCTGTCCCACGATGGATGAAGCTGTCGGCGTCGAAGTTACCCAGGATTGGGCAACAAGCCTTGGCTAATTCAAGCCCACGCGGTGGACTCAAAATGGCGTCTTGAGTGGACCAGGAGGGTCCGGGGTGCTCCTCTTCTGGAAGGGAGCAAGGGCCGGTCTGGAGCAACCAGACCAGCAGCAGTGATGTCGTCGGGCGTCGTTCAGAAGGCCACAAGCCAGCGGGCTAGTAGCCAAACAACGCGGTGAGCAGCAAAAAGCAGAAGGGCCCCACGCCGATCGTGGAGATGCTGGGGGGCTGCTCTTCGGTGCTGGAGCTGCTCAGGGTTGGGGCTTCTCGGACCCCAAAGCACTCACCAGGAAATTACTCGGCGGGCTTGCTGTGCAGAAGTCGTGCAGTCTTGGCAATAGTCGGTCCCTTGAGGTCTCGTCGCACTCACGGTTCTCAGCTTGGCTGTAGAGGTGAGTAGAGGTCGGAGGTGCCAGGGAAGCCGGGTCTTGTCGAGCTGGGCAGTCGGATTCCGGAGGAAGGACTTGCAGCAGACTGCAGTGTTCTTGATGGTGCCTGCGGATGCAGGGTGACTACTCCTTAGTCACAAGGGAGAATCTTGAAGAAGGAAATCTTGAAGTCCTTTCGTAGAAAGTCGTGTCTTGATTCCAAAGATGATCTAATTTGGAAGGGGGCCTGCTCCTACCTTTATCTCGGAAAAGGGGGCTGGCACACGACTAAGTCCTGCCCTATGGGTGGGACCAGGAGGGGGGTGGTTACACCCACTTCTTTGGCGGGCTTTTCCCCAGCTCAGGGTCTGGAGTGTCCCTGGAACTGGTTCAAGCCGGCCTATGCATAGTGAGCACCGGGGTGCCACTTGCAGTCACCTTCCTCTGAAGCCCTGCCTACCTAGGATACACAAAATCCTGTCTGGGATGGTGCTGGCACCGCCCTGGCAGGAAACCCTTTGTCCTTATCTCCTGCTCTGGGAGGACTCCCAGCAGCAGGAGGGCAGACTTGTGTCTCGGTGGCAGCATCCATTTTGTGGAGCTGAGGCTCTGTTTGACTTTAACCGGGGTTAGGGGTTACATACATGTCGTGTCCCTCTAGAAGGGTGGAATGCTAACCCCGTCGCCAGAATTGGCGAGGGGTTAGTATTCCAATTCGTATGACACCTTACTCGACATGTTTTGATAAAGCGATACCAGAGTTGGCATATAACCGCGAGGATTATAATGCACTTAAGAGTATATGGTATGCGATATCATGGAAACGGCTAAGGGATTGATCCCGAAAGCCGCAGACAGGCTCAGCTCATGCCAGAGCACCATCTCACACGATTCCAAGCACTCTGCCTTCAGGATTGTTAAGGCCTGCCATAGGAGTGACTGATAGGAGATCTGTGTGTCCATTTTAGGGTTAGATATAGGTATACTATATCTAAAGCAAAGGGTGAGTACACCACCTTGCCCCAGCTGTCGTGCAGCCAGTTGTGTCAGATTTAGTTAGTCAGTCCAGGGGTGGCATGATACATGCTGCAGCCCCTGGGAGACTTCTGGGTGCACCTCAGCCCTGGGTACAGGGACTTGGAGAGGGCCCAGTGCCAATTCAGTACCGGAGTACAATTTGGATAGAGAGAACAGCTAGGCTGTGGGTCTGATTAGCAGGCCCACAGCCAGGGAAAGTCGTAAACCAGTGCAGCAAAAAGCAAAAATCTGGGTGATCATAGGATTGCAGACCCTACTCTCCTACACACCCGGCCTAGACAGGTTCCCAGCTGAGTTTTATAAAGCATACATAGATATTATGGCCCCAGTCCTTCGCGAGGTCTTCGAAGAATCCCTGGCTGACGGAGTTCTTCCCTGCTCCATGCGCGAAGTCGTGATTACCTCATTACTGAAGCCTGGCAAAAACCCCAGCACCTGTGACTCCTATCGCCCACTTTCACTTTTGAATTGTGATGTTAAAATTCTGGCGAAGGTGTTGGCCACCAGACTATCCCTTCTAATGACCCGGATAGTATTGCCTGACCAGTCTGGGTTTGTCCCTGGTCGTTCCACCTCCCACAACCTACGCACATTGTTTTCCCCGCTCCGCGCAGTGCACCCTGATCTCCCCGTTGCAGCGGTTTTTCTGGACGCCAGTAAGGCCTTCGATTCTGTCGAATGGCTGTACCTATTCACCATTCTGGCGCGCATGGTGTTCCCCAAATTTATCTCCTGTGTCAAATTGCTGTATACGCAACCAACAGCGAAAATCCTGATAAATGGCCACCTTTCTCCCTCCATTGCCATCACAAGGGGCACCCGACAGGGTTGCCCGCTATCCCCACTCCTATTCGGGATAACCTTTGAACCACTGGCTTGCAGGCTACGTCAGCTGCACCGAGAGGGCGCAGTTCGGTGCTTCCAACGACAGATCGATGTATCACTATATGCGGATGACATGACGCTCTATGTCAAAGATCCGTCGCAAAACTTAAACCCCTTGCTCAGGGAATTTTTTGTCTTCGGTAGACTGTCTGGAGTGCACATAAACTGGGCTAAGTCACAATTTTACCCTCTTACGGACGCGATTGCTGACTTCCCACTTGAAAGTCCTTTGGAGTGGCGCCGTTCGGACCTGCGTTACTTTGGTATCCAAATTTCACGTGATAAAGATGAAACATTACGGCTGAACTATGGAGTAGTGGTCACAAAACTAACTGCCTCGATTGACCGTTGGATCTCCCTTCCACTCTCCATGGCGGGGAGGGCATCGCTCATCAAAATGGTGGTGTTGCCCCGACTTCTGTATCTTTTCCTTAATATCCCTTACTACCCGGGTGCGTTTTTCTTTAAAACATTAAAGTCGGAGCTGTGTCGTTTATTCTGGGGAGGTAAGCACCCACGACTGCGGTGGTCAATGCTGACTCAACCATATGATATGGGGGGCTTCGATGTGCCCGATTTTGAGGCTTATTATTTGTGTGCTCAGGCGCACTATGCCTATCATTGGATGGTCCCTACTCCGTTTATGCCTCAACTGGCAGTCGAAGACTGGATCGGGAACCCCCTTCCCCTCAATGGGCTCTTACATTGCCCTGTGACGTCCATAGAAACACCACATACTTCCGTCACCTGCACTATGGACGCCTGGCACCGCATTGCTAAGAGGCTGGAATGCATCTTGCCGTATTCTCCTCGGCTACCGCTGGCATACCACCCTAAGCTTGAACTCCTCCAGGAACATGGCTTTAGATTGCTCTGTCGGCGCCTGCGAATCACCTGCTGGGGCGACCTCTTCTCCAATGGCCAATTCAATTCTGCAGATCTGTTTTTCACTTCTTACGAACCTACTCCACTCGATATGTTCTATTACATGCGACTGCGTCAGGGGATGAAGGACATATTGCCTGATTTTCCCAATTAACCTGAGGTCCTAACTCCATTGCACTTTATGTTGTGCTCACAGGATGGTGCACATCTGGTATCGGGCATGTACCGACACGTCAGGGTGTGCAGCCCGGGTCTGGAGAACGCGGCCCGAATGCACTGGGCAACCGACCTGGCCACAGAGGTCACTGATGAACAATGGCTATACTGCTGTAACCTAACGGCTCGTATATCAGCCAGCAGTAGGCTCAAGATGATCCATTACAAGTTCTTGCAGCGGTTGTATTATACGCCGGTCCAAAAATACAAGTTCCGTCTGTCTAGTGATGATAGGTGCGAACGTTGTCGTGCGGAATGTGCTGGTTTCTTACACCTCGCCTGGGAATGCCCCCTGGTTCATACTTACTGGCAACAAGTGCATGGTGCCCTTGAATCAATGGTTGGGGAATCCATAAATCCTGATCCATTACTTATGCTCTTGGGACACACTCCACACATCCCGAAGACTTACAGGAAATTCTTAGATATAGCTCTGCTTCTCGCAAAGCGGCGCATTGTGTGTAGATCGGGGCGTGGCAGGGCCCCAAAGTTTAAGGAATGGCTTGCAGACATAACCCATTGCCAAGAACAATATGCAACTTTCGCTGAATCGCTTCTGATTTCTAGCAGGCCCAGTGACATTTGGGGTCCTCTAGTTGAGTATCTGCTAGCTCAGGGAGATGGAGACCGTGGTTTGGATGGAGGAGGGACTCGGACTGGTGCTGACGGCCAAGTGTGATGTGACTGAACTGGCGTGAAGTGATGCCCACGGGTGGCATCGTACTGTGAACATGTACTACATAAATGTCTGTATGGCCTAACGACTAGCACAACTTATCAATGTTCACCGCTAACATGTATAGAAGACTGACAATTACCTTCTAGAAACCTTTGTTGCAAGCTGAAGCATGACACTCCCATACTATACAATGGCAATAAGAAACTGTTCCTTGCTTGACATACACAGTACCTAGCTTGTTGACCGCCTTTCACTATATGATGATGCTGAATTGCTATACGCTGACTATATTGTCTGATCCAGGTGTTATTACTGTAGACCACAATAGCAACCCTTGTATTACTTTGTGTTTAAAACTCAATAACCAAAGTTTATAAAAAAAAATACTAAATAAATAAACAGCAAAACAATTTACCATTTTTTTCTTCCCGTTTTCTGGACCCAGATGCATCAGCTTCTTCAGTACCAGAAGATGAAAAGTCTATAATCAGAACAGAGAAGACATTATTTCAAGGAATAATGCACTGCAGAAAATTAGTTACTTATAACTATAGCTCTCTAGTATTCTTAACGCTCATAAAGTCGTATGTTTGAATCACTCCTCTTTGTAAGACTTGAAATCCCAAGTAGTTTTAAAATAAGAATAAACATTTTTAAAATACAAATAGGCCTAACAACTGTGTTAAGTAGCACATCCACGTTATTTGAAATTAATTAAACTTTAGCCAATGAGGTAGAAGTGTGCTCACCTCCACAGATTTCATAGCACAAGTGTCAAGGATAGTAAGTATCGAGAACTTGGTCGATAAAGGTGAGGGGAGGGTGTCACATTGAATCTATGAAAGATAGCAAAGCTGGAATTATAGGTAAGTAATTTGCTCTCAGACACAGGATTTCATATATACACATGATTGTATCGGAGTAGAAAGCAGAACAACAAATGCCAAATACGTGGGTCTCCTTTAATAATAACAGGTCACAAAGAACTGCTGGTCTCACTGAGGAGTTGGCTGCTGCATTAAAATCCACGCAGTAGTGCTTTGTGAAAGTGCGGCAGGTATCCGAAGTGGTACACCTGCATAGAGCGTGGAAGCTACGGACAGGCTTCTCATGGAATACGCCCTTACTCTGTGCAGACAGGTACTTAACTTTACCGTAAGAGAAAGCTGCCTGCCTCCAGCAGCAATGCCGTACTTCAAAAGAGGATGTCCCCTGCTTGGATGGTCAACCAAGATTAGTAGCTGATGAACAGTCCTTTGTTCTATCCATGTAAAACATAATTCATATACATACATTCAATAAACCTAAAGCTCTTTTGGCTGACATAGTTGGATTTAGGAAGAAAGAGGGGAGCATGCCATGCTTGCACATATGGAAGGTGGATCGAAATTGCAGAATGAACTTAGGGCTGGTGCACAAGATAACCACCCTCAAATTAATGTACCATGAAGCTGGTGTACCAGATTTGGCAGTTACACTGGTGCAATCCATATCTGAAAAGTGCTGCACCTCGCCTTCCACAACACTTTGTGAATAAGGGAAAATGGAAGAAAGGCGTAGGTAAAGCAGTTCAACCACATAACCGAGAAAGCATTCCCTCTGGGCCCAACTTGCCAATACGTGCTTGCATAGTACAAACATTTCTTGTTCTGCAAAGTTGCAAACTGGTCCAGTAGAGGATAGATCCATTTCCTGAAAACATGGTGTATCTGATCCTAATAGAGCTCCCATTCAAGGCAATCTGACAAGGTGCACCTGAGAGCTTCCTCCTGGTCGTTCAGGATCCATGACGTGTTCTACAGGATGTTCACCTTGTCTTCCAGGGTCCAGTCCCACAGTATTTGAGACTGCCCCATCAGAAGTCAAGATCTTGTGCCATCCTGTACGGCAATGTATAACACTAAGGTTGAGTTGTCAGTCAATTCCCCTGAATTCCCTCAAAAGCACTTGGCACGGTCCCCAGCATTCTCATTTTTGTTTTAATTGTGTTGCAGCACGCGAATCTCCTGCACACGTATTTGCTTGTCCAGCCCATTCACTCCTGAAAGCCAAGTGGTTCACACCTATATGCAAGCAGCTGGGGACACACAATCACGGTGAAGCTCTGCAAATCCTTCTAACAGACCTTAAGATCCGTAGTGGCTTGTTCAGCCGCAAGCCTTTTGGGTCATATGTGGGGCATTAGGAGTAAGTTGCAAAGTAGACACTTAACATATTAAAGCATATTAAATAGACTATCAAAACAGTTAACAGTGGATGTACTTAAGGAATTTTATTGGCAGTGCAACAGAAGCACATTGACAGCATAGCGGACCCAGTTAGTTCTTTTATGGCTGCCTTGAGTTTTTGTTGTCACAATCTAACTGCACAATAGAGAGGTCAGTCCACCGTGTTGATTGTAGATATGGCTCTAGTCTAATACCTGACTGATGTCCCCCTCTATGTATTCCATGTTTTACTACATTTTTTATGTATTTATAGGAGTATTTCACATTTCACTTTTAAGGTCGTGTGACCGAAATAAATGTTTTTGAATGAATGAGTTGTCAGTCCTTGTAAAAACCACCAGGCCTGCTGGTTACAGCACAACACTTGGAGGCCCGCTTTATGGCCCACAGTTACAACTAAATTCTTGTAGGATGCACGGAGGACTTTTGGACATTTAGTGTCAGACCCGACTAATAAAAGTAGATGTGGAGGCAAGAGCCTCTCTCAAGAGACTTCATCAACCAGTCATCGAAGTGTAGGTACACTTGATGAGCCTGTTTTTGAGATAAGGCCAAAGGGGCCAAGACCTGTGAATATACGGAGGGTGGATTTCAGGCCAGAAGAGAGTGCGTGCCCCATTCTGGAGAATCATAAATACGGCCTGTGGTCTATTATGCAGGCACATGAAAATAGGTGTCCATTAGATCCAGGGAGGTATGGAATTCCCCTTTCAGCATCTGCAAGGTGCAGGTGACCATACCAAAAGACTGTTACTTATAAAACGTTCACACTTCAAAGAGGACCAGAACAGGTCTCCATTCTCTTGCCTTCCTGACAAGGAAGAACCTGCAACAGAAACCCAATTTCACAGGTACTGATCATTCTATTGAAAAGCTGAAGAATTTCCTAGTGAACAGTGCTAAACTTGTAAAAGAATGAGGGCCAGTGTCCAAGGCTCTGCTCAGAAGCTCAGAATTGATGCAACTGAATGTCAGCACACTTCAACACCTGGGCTATGTAGCCCTAAATCTACTTCATGCCACTTTAATCCACTTCCAGCCTTTCCCTGACTGGTTCTTACTCTCAGGTTCCTGCTTTCTCCCTTTTTGACAGGTTTCCTATCTTTTTCTTCCTCAGTCTTTCTGGTTTGGATATTTCTCCACCCCCTCTCTTGCTCTTGTAAAGGTCTAGTGCTTAAAAATAAATGCTGGTTCCCAGAAATAGGTGCCAGTGGCACCCACCAGCTCAAATGAATCACTGCATGAAGTTTCTGCATACAATGATCCTTCTTAGGTGGGTGAATAGGCACACCGTCAAAAATTTGCAGCATGTGTCCAGAAGAACAAGTTGGACAAGTTACTTACCTTTGGTAAAGACTTATCTGGTAGAGACATGATCTAGTTGCAGAATCCTTACCCGTGAAGCACAAGTTACTACTTGAGTAACAATATATCTGTAAGAGACATTAGTTAGTGATAGATTCCTTACCTTAGAATATACCCGGGCGTCAGACTGGATCCGGAAAGTTTTGCAGTAATACGGCGCGTTAGTAGGTGGCGTCCGTCACTGGCGTCGTCAGTTCCGAAATGACATCACGGAGGGTACTTAGGCGCCATCCATGTGCGCCGACGTCCGTTCTGTACACTACTTTCCGCGCCAGGAATGCAGAGCCATGCAAGATACTGACAATTGGTGCATAAAACTAGGGCCCTAAAACCTTAACCCTAGTAATCAGTTCGCAGAACGGGGAGGATGTGTGGGGCTGTAAGGAATAGATCACTAACTAATGTCTCTTACCGATATATTGTTACACAAGTAGTAACTTGTGCATCTGAAAGAGACACGTTAGTGATAGATTCCTTACTTTAAAATAGATAGACTAGCAATTCCAACCCCGGTGGTGGGTCTGCGAACGAGATTACACCAGAAAGTCACGGAGCACAGAACGGCGAAAAAAGCAGTCTCTCCGGACCTGACTGTCAAGGCATGCTACTGCGGCACCGCTGCCCCAAGGCAGCGGTGGCCGCAGTAGCCATGGTCAAATTGGCACGCAGTCCCACAGGAGGCTCCTTCTTGGCCAAGGAGTAACATACTTTGATGCACAGAACGACTCATCGGGAGATGGTCCGTTTATGCACGGCCCAACCTTTTTTGGCGCCCATGTAGCCGACAACGAGCTGATCATCCACTCGGAACTGCTGTGTACGCTGCAGATAGAATCAGAGCGCACGTTTTAGGTCCAGATGGTGGAGCCTCTCTTTCTCTGGAAGGATGTGGAGGCGGAAAGAAGGCGGGCAAAGAGATGGTCTGCCCGATGTGGAAGGGCGTGACAACCTTTGGTAAGAAAGAAGGACGGGTCCTCAGAACCACCTTGTCTGGATGATTGGAAATCAGGTTTAGAAGAAAGAGCCTGAGTTCACTCACTCTTCTGGCAGAGGTGATGGCAACCAGGAAAGCAGTCTTTAAGGAGATAAGACGCAAAAGACCGTTATGACGGGGCTCGAAGGGAGCACACATCAGAAAAGTCAAGACACAATTCAAGTCCCACTGAGGCATTATGAAGGTCACGGGTGGAAACGTATGCGTAATGCCTTTAAGGAAACAGTAAACAACCGGGGACTTGAAAAGAGAAGGCTGACCTGGAAGCTGCAGAAAGGCAGGGATGGCCGAAGGATAACCTTTAACAGTGCCCAGAGCAGAGCCCTGCTGGGTCAATGAGAGAAGGAACAGAAGAACCTCAGAAAGGGGGATCCACAGTCTTCGCTGTGCA
The DNA here is from genome assembly GCF_964261635.1 of Lissotriton helveticus. NCBI lineage: Eukaryota > Metazoa > Chordata > Amphibia > Caudata > Salamandridae > Lissotriton > Lissotriton helveticus. Next base: position 1,760,094,955 of record NC_136059.1, read on the forward strand.
CCATGCCACAAACCTGTTCCACTTGCAGGCGTACACCGTTTTGGTGGAGGGACGCCTGGCTGCCAGAATGACATCACAGACTGTGGGAGAAAGATCGAAAGGTATTAACTGTCGCCGCTCAATCTCCAAGCATGGCGGAGGAGGCTGGACAGGTTCGGGTGGAGGACTGGCCCCTGCTGCTGCGACAGAAGATCCTCCCATACTGAGTAGCTTGGTATACCATACACTGAGCCAAGTCCGGAGCCACAAGAATGACTTGGGCCCGGTTGCGCCTGATCTTCAGCACTCTGGGCAGAAGTGGAATAGGTGGAAAGGCGTACAACAGACCGCAACTGCACTCGCGACGAAAAGCGTCGCCGAGCAAGTGCCGCCTTGGAAATTCCAACGTGCAGAACTGATGACATTGCCCGTTCTCTTCGGTGCCGAATAGATCTAACCAAGGCTCTCCCCATCGCTGAAAAAGACCTCGCACCACCTCCGAGTTCAGACGCCATTCGTGATCCATCAAGTACCGGCAACTGAGTTTGTCCACCCTGGCGTTTAGAGAACCTGCCAGGTGTTGAACCACCAAGGTAATGACTTGACGTTCCAGCCATGTCCAGAGGCGCAGAGCCTCCTGGCATAGGGTCCAAGACCCCACCCCGCCCTGATTGTTGCATACCACATGGTGGTGGTGTTGTCCGTGAACACCTGCACAACACTTCACCGGACAGAGGGAAGGAATGCCTTCAGTGCAAGTCGGATTGCCCGCAGCTCCAGAAGGTTGATATGGAGACGGGACTCCGCCGGAGCCCGGAGGCCTCTGATCTCCGCCTCTCCCAAGTGGCCTCCCAATCCCAGGAGGGACGCATCCGTCACCACTGTGTGCTCCGGTTGGGTAAGTGAGAGGGATCTGCCACTGACACACAAGCGCAATTCGTGAGCCACCACTGCAACTGTCGTGCAGTGCCCTCCGAGATCTGAACATGGTCGGACAGGTTGCCCTGATGTTGCGCCCACTGGACCTTCAGGTCCCACTGCAGAGGCCGCATATGCCATCTGGTATGTGTCACCAGCAGGATGCAGGAGGCCATCAGGCCCAGAAGTCGGAGGGTCATCCTGACCGAAACCCTGGATAGAGGCTGAAAGATCAGAATCAGCCAGAAATTTCGACTTGCTGCTCGGGAGGATAAACCAGAAACAGTGTCGAATCCAGAACCGCACCGATGAAGGTAAGCTTCTGAGAGGGACTCGGGTGAGACGTCAGCACTTTTATGGAAAACCCCAGCAAATGCAGGAGGTCGGCCGTAGTCTGGAGGTCGGCCGATGACTGCCTGGGGCGAGCCGCCTTCGACAGCCAGTGGTCGAGGGAGGTGAAGACTGACACCCCTGACCTGCACAGATGAGCCGCAACCAACGCCATCACCTTCGTGAATACCCGAGGGGCACTGGTAAGGCCAAAGGGGAGCACGGCAAGCTGAAAATGCTCTTGGCCTACCGAGAACCACAGGTAATGCCGGTGGGCCGGCAGGAAGGGGATGTGAAAATAAGCGTCCTGCAAGTCCAACGCTACCATCCAGTCTCCAGGGTCGAGGGCAGCCAGGACATGAGCCAGGGTCAGCATTTTGAATTTTTCCTTCCGGAGGAAGCGATTGACGTCCCAAAGGTCCAAGATGGGGCGCAGGCCCCCTTGTCCTTCTTGGGGACCAGAAAGTAGTGGGAATAACAACTACCCCCCACTTCCGGACCGGGAAGGCACTCAATGGCCCCCTTGGCCAGGAGGGCCATGACTTCCTGTTGGAGAAGAGCCAAAAGATCTCCCGACAAGCAGTGGCACCGAGGTGTTATGGCTGGAGGGGAGGACTGAAAGGGAAGGGATACCCAGGCAGATTATCTGCAGCACTAATTTGACCAATGTAATTTCTCGCCAATGGTGGAGGTGGCGGCGGACACTGCCACCCACCGGCATGGGGTGCTCCCTGAAGCTCGGATTAGGAAGGCTTAGAGGTGGAAGCAGGGGTAGTAGAGATAGACTGACCCGCACGCTGGTTTCCAGACCCGCCCCTGCGGAAGCCGCAGCCGCGCTGATGCTGGTTCAGCACAGGCTTGCTGGAGGAGCACACCTGGGTGCCTCTGCCCTAGCCACGAAAGGAACGAAAGACAGGAGTGGCAGTGTTCTTTGTAGAAAGACCCAAGGACTTGGCAGTGGCTCGTGAGTCCTTAAAGCGCTCCAATGCACTGTCGGCCTTATCGCCAAAGAGGCGAGAGCCATCAAAGGACATGTCCATGATCGAGCCCTGGACATTAGGCGAGAAGCCAGTTGAACACAATCAGGCGTGGCGCCGCAACGCTACAGTTGTGGAAATATCCCTGCCCAAAATCAGCAGTGTCCAAACCACACCTGATGGCAAACTTAGCCGCATCCTTACCTTCAGCAATCGCTTGGGAAAGGAAAGCCTGGACCTGCTCAGAATACTGAGGCAAGACCCGAACCCTGGAATCCCACACTGCGTGGGAGTAACGGCCCAACAAGCAACCGATGCTGGCCCAGGAGAACAACCTCTTGCCAAACTGCTCCAGCCCTTTAGAGTCTTTATCCGGCGGAGCCGTGGGAAAGGCACTCTGCGACGTCGAGGCCTGAATGACCAGGCTCTCAGGCATAGGGTGAGTGGTCAGGAAGGCAGGATCACCAGGCGCCGGGCGATGATGCCTGGAGACATTTTTATCCACTGGCGCCCCCATGGCCGGCCGCAACCAAGTGCCCAAGAGGACTTCGCTAAGGGCCTCTTTGAAAGGGAGCAGCGGCTCAGACGCTGCAGATGCCGTCTGGAGCACCTCCATAAGGAGGTTGGTCTTGAGGCCCACCATAAGGAGGTCCAGATTAAGAGTCTCCGCAGACCGACGCAGCACCACAGGGTAGGAAGCACCCCCCTCCATAGTAGGCGGAGGAGAGGCAGAGCCCGGGTCAAAAGAAACGTCAAGTTCGCCCGCGGCTTCCAAGTCATCCACTCAATATTGCTAGGAGTCACATTGCCGGGCAAGGGGGTCCTGGGACCCGTCCCAGTCGTTGTCCGCCTCCGGCTTGGACAGGGCCAGTGTCGACAGCAGAGCCGGAGCTGGGACGAATGGCGCCGGGAACGGAGCCGAAAACAACACCGGCCAGGGCCGGGTCGGAGCCACCTCCCAAATCGGGTCCCAGGCCGGAACAATATGGTCCAGGAACCAGGACAGGAGTGGGATAAACGGGACCCAGTGCAGCGCCAGTGTTGGAACCGTGGGCGGCGCTGGGGTCGGAGCCAGTGGCGCAAGATCCTGTGGCGCAGGAGCCGGTGGCGGAGCCGTCGGGCCATCAGGGTCTGGACACAGGTCCGCAGGGCCCAAGGCGCGCCGGCGGGAGCCCAGGGCCTAATAAGGCCGCCCATGTCAGCAAAAGAACTCTTGCCTCTGTTCGGGAGTCACCGGCGGACCCCGGTATAGCGGGTAGGCCGCGGTTCTCCATGGCTCCAGAGGAGCCGCAGGGGCGGAGCCCCTGTCCCCCTCATCGGCCTTTAGGGAGCGACGGGGGGGATGTCAGAGAGCAAACACGTATCTTTGACTTCTTTTTATGGCATAGCTTACCGGAATCCGAAGGCGTAGACTTGGAGCCCGAGAAGCAATGGCTCTGCTCCGATCCCCCATGAGGAACAGCCCCTAAAACTGGAGCGGTGATGAGAGGAATGCCAGAGCTCCAGCAATTTCAGGCACCACTCCCGCAAGGCCTTCGGGCCATAGCACCACAGACGTGGCAGTCCCTGGAGTCGTTGTTGGTCTCCAGGCAGTAGAGGCACACATTGTGGGGGTCCACCACCGATATGTTACGGCAACACGACCCGCAAGACTTGAAACTGGGCAGCCCTACATGCACCAGGAGAAAAAAGGTGGGACAAAAGTCTCAAAAGAGTAGTTAAAAAATGACTAAGGTATGTGCTCAATCCGGATCTGCTCTTGCTGGCGCGGAAACAAAGAACTGATGTCAGCACGCATGGTTGGCGCCTAAGTACCGTCCGTGACGTCATCTCGGCGCTGACTATGCCAGTGATGGACCCGGAGCCGCAGGATGCCACCTACTGACGCGCAGGGGTACTGCCAAGCAAAACTTTCCGGAACCAGTCCGACGCCTGGGGATATTCGAAGGTAAGTAATCCATCACTAACGTGTCTCTTTCAGATGTTCCAGGCATCAGTATGGATCTAGAAGATTTTTCTTAGCAGTACTCCTGCGCGCCCGTGACATCATATGGCACCAAGTTCATTGTTGTGACATTGTCTTCTTTATAGGCGCCACCTCAGCGCACTGACGTCAGCACTTTTCTCGACTTTCCATGCCAGAAGCACGGAGCCATGAAGTTAACTGACAGTGGTGCGTTTAAAACAACTAGGGCTCAGAGGAGCCGAGTGCGGAACGAAGATGGCCGCGTGAGCTCTCGGCTCCCAAGCCCCCGGCAGCTTCTGACCCTATCCTGATTGCCATCCTGTGCCCTGTAGGCAAAATCGAGTGGTGGTAAGGAGGCGACGCCGGGCGCTGTGCAGCTGAGCTCGCTCCGGTGCCGTGGAACGGAGAGGCGTCGCCTGGTGATTTCGGGCCTTTGGACCCTCAGCCCGGGGATTGGCGTGATCGCGGTGGCCGGCTGCGAGTGCAACAACATCGGGGCCAGTGGGCGGAAGTTACCGGCCCGGCCCCATACTCGCGTCGGCCGAAGGACTGTCAGGAGTGTTGATCCCGGACAGCGGGGCTCTTGTGTCGGGCCGCTGGCCACCCCCAGCGGGGACAATTGAAAACATCGTGGATGTGCTGAGGCACAGAGTAACTGCACAGGTGAACCGCCCCACGAGTTTCATCTACAGCGGGGAGGCGGGAAACAGTTGCCTTCCACCTCGGGGGCTGCACGGCGGCCGGGACTCCCGGGGTGCGAGGGTGTATGTGCCCCCCCCGGGTGGAGAAGAGACCTATTGTGCTGCTAATCGGATGGCAGCTCCAGATACTGCCGGTAGAGCCCCAGAGTCCCCAAAAGGAGCCTGAGACATGGTGACTGTGGCCTCCGAGATCACAGGAGACTGAGGCAAGGCTGAGGGGGCATTTTGTTGAGACTGAAGGAGGGTGCTGGCTCGACGTGCTTGGTGGCAGTGGGGGCGCTGTGAGACCTGCTTTGACCCCTGGCGGAGATGGATGCCATAGAGAGCTGGGACCGAGTACGGGTTTTCTGTCCCACGTCTGAGCTGAGAGCGATTGGTGGAGAAATACTGGTCGCCTCCCACAGAGTTATATATCACAGCCTACGCCTGAAGTGCAGTGAGGTTGCTGCGCAGCCAATGCTTGTAAGTGTACTCTGAGGAGGACCGTACCAGTACACGCATACCAAGGTGGGGACACGCGCAGCGGGGCTCTGATAGTGGCGAGAGACTCCTTGGTGTCCCGGAGGGCAGCGGACTATCTGTGTCCTCGGCTTTGAAGTGGTGGAGTGAGGCTCCGTGTGGGGTGGCAACACCTGGGATGGCGGCGAAACAGGACTCGGAAAAGAATCTGCCCAGGTCCTCGAGAGGATCAAAGCAAGTACAATCAAATAGGCTTGACCGGTACACGTTGCCCAAGGGGTCCCCGGTGGAGTCGGGGAGGTCTATGTTGTCGGATGTTATGGCAGCAATAAGCAGTGTCCAGTCGTCGCTGGGTGAAAAAATGGAAGCACTGGACAATAAACTCGACGCGGTCACGATAGAGGTCAACCTAATACATGCGGATCTCACGAAGGCTAATGAGAAGGTGAAGTCTTTGGATATTAAGACGGCTAGTTTAATGGATGACATGGTGGAGCTGCAGAGGGAGGTGCGCGACCTTAAGACATCCCGGGACACCACAGACAGGAAGCTCGAAGAATACGAAGGGAGGGTAAGACGTAATAACATATGTATCCTGGGAGTGCCCGAGAGATCGGAAGGTCAGACGCCGGATTTGTTTGTGGAGGATATTGTCCTTAACCATCTCAAGCCGAAGGGTCTCAGTAACTTCTTCACAATTGAAGGGGCACACAGAGTGGCTGGGGGGAGGCAGCGACCTGGGGCGGCTCCCCGCCCGATATTTGCCAGAGTACATGGGACTCCCTTGCGCTATGAAAATGCAACGCTTTCCTTTTTCCCTGACTTCACTCACAGTTCAGAAGCGAAGGCAGAGCTTCCTTCAGGTGAAGAGGAAACTAAGGGACAAGGGGCTGCGCTATGCCATGATGTACCCAGCGCGGCTGCGAGTGGAGGTCGAGGGAAAGGCATGGTTCTTCGGCAATCCGGAGGTGGCCTCAGACTGGATCGATAGCAGACCCCCGGCTGGGACGGCGGAACAGGAACCGGATGGTGGACAGTAGGGGCATGGCAGGATTATAGGTGGCGACGGAACTGTTTGATCTGCTGGGGGGACTCGGCTGTGATGGCGGTCTGGCGATTGTTTTTCCCTATCCTGATAAATCTGTGTAATGGCCGTGTGACGCTTCAGGGCACACTAGATTCTTTTCGGAGCTGGGGGGAGGGGCGGAGCACTGGCTACCTCCTCTAACTACTTTTAGTTAGCCATTGGAGGGCTATATGGGCGACAGGCACACTGCGAGTTGGGGTTGGGCATTAGCGTTATGCAGGGGTGCAGGGAGGGGGGTGGGAACGAGAGGGGGTTAAATAGATCTGGTTTGGAGATTATATCTTATGTAGCGATATCCGCATTGTTTGTTTTTGTTATGTAATTTTCTTTCCCCCTTTTTTTTCTATTTGTATTTGTTTTCTTTTGGCATCAGGTGACAATGTTGTACGCTAGCGTGTGGGTTGAATTACGTGTACTAGTCAGGGATCGGGGATAAGGGTGCTGAGCTGGAATGTGAATGGTCTGGGTAACAAGATTAAGAGGGATGGTGAATCAGCTAGTTAGAAGACACTCCCAGGAAGTCGTATTATTGCAGGAGACATATCTTATCGGTAACCGATGCATGGTCCTCCATAAAGGGGGATATAAATTGGTGGCGCACGCTGGGTTTACATTGGGGTCCAGGGGGGTCGGTATACTGATAAAGAATTTCTTTCCGGTGGCGATTCAGGCTACATGGTTAGACCAGAGAGGCAGATATGTCGGTGTCTCGGGGCAGTTGGTGGGGAAGACAGTTACATTTCTGTCAATACATGTACAACCTGGCCTTCAGTCAGATACTTTCAGAGACTTGAGTGCCATTTTTCTGATCTTGCCCTTGGGCCTCCTGGTGCTTGGGGGTGATTTCAATGCAGTACTTGATGGGGGGATATCCGCCACGAACGCACAAACCATCGCAGAGGTGGCTCCCCGACTTCCTTGAAATGTTGGGGCTGGTTCATAGTTGGCGGGTACGTAATCCGACTCAGAGGCACTTCACTCATGTGTCTGCCGCACATAATAGTATGTCCAGGTTAGATTACATATGGATACCGGCAACTATGGCCGCCACAGTTCGAGAGGCACGATACCTTGGCTGGGCCATCTCCGATCACTCCCCAATGTGGTTACAGGTTGGGTTCGGACAACCAGCGGTTGGCAGGGTAGCTATGATTAGTGCGAGGTATTTTAAAGATCCTGCCACTAAAAAGGAGATACTGCGGGTTTCGGAACGTTATTTTCAGGAAAATGTGGGTACTGTTGAGTCGACGCAGTCATTGTGGGAGGCACATAAAGTTGTGTTGGGGGGTGAGGTCCTCTCCTTGGTTGCGAGCAAGAAGAAGAAATACCAGGCGGAGGTGAATAGGGTAGAGGCCGGTGTGATAAGGTTAGAGGAACGGGTGGCTGAGGCTTCCGCTGCGGGAGACCTTCACCTATTGAAGTTAAAACAGGATGAATACAATGGCCTCGCCAGGGAGAGAGCAATTGTCCAGAACAATGCCATACAAAGTCAAATGTATGAGCACGGAGACAAGGCCGGTAACTTGATTGCTTGGTTGGAGCGTGGGGAGTGGGCCTCTAGGTTAGTGCTGGAGCTAGAGGGGTCAGGATACAACAGAATTACAGATCCGCAGGCAGTGGCAGATGAATTTTATGAGTATTTCAAAGAGGTATACACCACGGTTGGTAGTTTTACAGAGGCGGAGAATGGCGAAATGATTAAGGATATCTGCATGCCGAGCTTATCTGAAGAGAACAGGGAATATTTAGACTCCTTTTTTACTGACGATGAAGTCGCGCAGGCGATTAGAGGTATAAAATCTGGGAAGGCAACGGGTCCAAACGGGATACCAATAGAATTATACAAATTGAATGCCCATAAAAGCGCTCTGCATATCCGGGCTATGTTCCTGGAATTTAAGGAAACAGGTCAGCTTCCGTACGATCAGCGGGTGGCAAATATTGTGGTTATTTCACAAGGCAGGCAAGCCTAAGACATCACCTTCCTCGTATAGGCCCATCTCGCTAATCAATGCTGAGCCCAAGATCTTGGCGAAATTGCTCCCCACCAGGTTGGTCAAGGTTGTCACAACCTTGATACACCCTGATCAATCCAGCTTCATGCCGCGCCACAACAAGGCCCTGAACCTGCGGAGGCTCCATGGGATCCTAGGTGGTTCCCAAACGATACTGGAGCCGGCGGTACTGGTGTCCTTGGAAGCCACTATGGCATTTGATAGGGTCGATTGGGCCTATTTATTTGCGGTTTTGGCTAAGTTGGGCTTTGGTCCGGAGTTTATCGGTTGGGTTAGATTGTTATGCCACTCCTTTGGCCAGAGTGGTTGTAAATAATTTAAAATCGGACCGACTTTTCCCTTGGGAGAGGCACGAGACAGGGATGCCCGCTGTCTCCACTTCTTTATGCTCTGGCACTGGAGCCCCCGGCGGCATGAGTCAGATGGGACCGGTCTATACGTGGCTTGCGGTGGAGGCCAGAGTGGGAAGATAAAATGTCGCTCTATGCGGATGATATCCTGCTGTACCTTACCAACCATAGGGCATCCCAGATTCATTTTTTGGATGTCCTGGCCATATTTGGCAGATACTCTGGGTTTGCTATAAATTGGTCGAAGTCGGTATTGTTCGTTTTATCGGGAAAGCCGCCTGAAATTCCGAAGTCATGCCCTATAAAGTTTGAGTCAGTGGGATTTAAATATATAGGGATATATATATAACCCTGGACCCGAAGATGACATATGCTAATAATCTGGGACCCCCCTTGAGCCGGTGTAAAAATGACGTGGAGCACTGGAAAGCTCTCCCACTATCATTGCTTGGGAGGGCGGTGTTATTCAAGATGATGGCCTTGCCTCGGTTCTTGTACATACTCCAGAACACTATGGATCCGGTGCCGACATCCTATTTTAAAGAGATCGAGGCACTTCAGCGGCAGCTCCTCTGGGACGGTAGACCCCGTATAGCTTTTGTCAAATTAACCCTCCTGTGGTACGATGGGGGCATCGGGCTCCCAGATTTGAGGAAGTATTACTGGGCCTCACACCTTGCGGCTGTGAATCATTGTCTATGGCACCCGCCGGGGACACTGGATATGCTATGGACCGTGGGCAGGCACCGGGTGGGGATCTCATCAGAGCCTTGTATGCCAGACCCAGGAGGTTCTTGCTGGCGGGCCCAACAGCGCACGCTGTACATGTTTGGCACGCTGCTACCAGGAGTTTGGGATGGGAGGGAAGGTTGACGTTGGCCACCCCCCTGTTCTGCTCTGAGAGGCTTGGGAGCTTGTGGCAATCTAAAGGATTAGCCAGATTAAGGATGTCTGGTGAGGAGGCAGAGTGCATACATTCGACTTTCTTAAACAATATAGTTTGAATGACAATTAACATTTTCGGTACCAACAGATTAGACACGCCCTTCTCGCCCACGTACCTAGAGACAACGCTTCTGGAGGCTTCTCCTCTCGAAGACCGAGTGCTAGATGGTCACATCCCAGAAAAGAATATCTCCTTAATATATAGAAAGCTGGTAAATAATATGGAAGACCCGTTGGGACACATTAGAACATTGTGGAGGGCAGATGGATTGGAATTAGACGATGAAGACTGGGTGGAGGCAGTTTCCTCCCCTAAAGTGGTTGCAGTTCGGATGAGGTTCAGATTGGTGCAGCTCAAGATCTTACACAGGTCATGTATCACATGGCCTCGATTAGTGCACATGGGACGATCGGTGAGCGGAGAGTGTAGAAGAGGTTGTGGAGAACTGGGCATATTTATGCATATTCTCTGGCACTGTGTGGAAATACAGAACTTCTGGACAAAGATACACAATGAGATGAAAGAAGTATTGGGGAAAGAGATACGTCCGGAAGCCCGGAGATGTATATTAAATGTCTGGGAACCTACGGATTTGAACTGGTGTCTGAAACAATGGGTGACGTTGGTATGCATGGTGGCGAAAAGGAATATTGCTCAGTTGTGGGGAGCCAGCCAGCCACCCCGAATTACTAAATGGGCGGAGGATTTAGACTCGTGTATGTTCAGGGAAAGGGCAGTGTGTGGCCAGGGGTTGCCCGGAGAAATGGGGGAAGATCTGGGGGGGCATGGAATAGCTATCGTGGTGAGATATGTACACCCCCGATGCGGCAAGTGGTAGCAGAAGCGCAGGAATCCCCGTGATCGCAGATTTTTTACATATTGTTCTATGTGATTCTGTACGAACGACAAATGGACCCTCGCAATGATAATTGTTATTTCACCTGATGCTATTGTTTGTTTTTGTTTATTTTCAATAAAAAGAATAAAAAAACAAAAAAATAACTAGGGCTCTGAAGGGGAACAGCCCGGACATGTAGAACTGATCAGCAGTGCGGGGAGGATAGGTGAGTCGGAAAGGAATCTGCACCTAGATCATGCCTCTACCAGATAAGGCATTACCTAAGGTAAGTAACTTGTAAATCTGATAGAGACATCTAGCCACAGATCCCTTACCTGTGAACAGATAGCCAAGCAATACCATCCCCGGAGGGGCTGTGGAAAAGTTTAAACCAGAAAGTCCTGTAGGACTGAACGGCCCAATAGGCCCTCCATACATGCTTGATTGTCCATGCAATAATGCTTGGCAAACTTGTGTAGGAATGCCAACATAGCCACCGGGCAAAGGTCAGGAACCGTGACACCACACTGAAGAGCCGTGGTTGCTGCCTTAGCCCTGGTGGAATGAGCTCTGAGGCCTACATGAGGCTATTTCTTTGCCAGAGCGTAACAAATCTTAATGCAGAGGATAAGCCATCATGATATAGTCCTCTTCTGTACAGCATGTCCCTTCTTTGCTACGGCCCTTCACTACGGCCCCTCGCGGCGGGATGCCTGGCTTTCACCTTGTGGACACCCTGACGGGGTTTCTCACAGGGGAATACCAGGACGGGTTCCCTAAGCAAGCGCCAGGATGCCCTTTGGGTGACAGGTTTGCGCTATATAAGTACACCTACATTTACATTTACATTTGCTCCAACGAACCCCTCACAGAGTTGGTCATCCACCCGGAACACTTTAGTGAGGTTATGGTAGAACAAGAACAGCTTTTTGGGTCCAGACGGTGGAGACGTTCTTCCTTAGAATGATGCGGATGAGGATAGAAGATGGGCAAGGTGACAGATTGCCCTAGGTGGAAATGTGTCACAACTTTAGGTATAAAAGAAGCCCTAGTGTGGAGCACTGCCTTGTCCGGAAAGATGGTCAAGTAAGGAGACTGACAGGAGAGCGCCTGCAGCTTGCTCACCCTCCTGGCAGAAGTTATTGCCACTAAAAAGGATGTCTTGATGGTGAGCAGACAAAGTGGGCAATTATGCAGCGGCTTGAATGGTGCACACATTATTAGTTAAGTGAGAACCAAGTTAAGGTCCCACTGGGGCATGATGAAAGGTGAAGGGGGCGGGGGGGGGGGGACAAATGTGTAAGCCCCTTCAGAAATCTATGTACAATAGGGGTCTTGAATTGTGATGGTTAGTCTGGCAACCGTGGAAAGGCAGAAAGGACCGAAAGATGGCCCTTCAGAGTGCCCAGAGCAGAGCCCGGCTGGGCAAAAGACAGGACGAAAAGGAGAATATCAAAGGGGGACAGACTAAGTGTCAATAGAATGTTCTGTACAGTCTTTACAAAATCATTGTCATCTGCAGGCGTATATAGACTTAATGAAGGGACACCTGGATGCCAGAATAACTGCATTCTTCGGGAGGAAGGTCAAATGCTATCAATTGTCACCACAAGGAGGCAAGCGGTTGACATGTTTGGGTGGAGGACCCATCCCCTACGGCTGCAACAGATAATCCTCTCGAAGGGGCAACCGGATCTGAGGATCAGTGCTCATTTACAGAAGCTTGGGATACGAAACTCTGTGGCCAGACCAGAAACATGCATAACTTGTGCCTGGTCGCTCCTGATCTTCTTGAGAACTCTGGAAAGAAGTGGTATGGGAGAAAAGGAGCCGCCCTGGAAACTCCAATGCGCAAAACTGCTGACATTGCATGATTTTGACGGAGGGAAACTAATCCAACCAACTCTCCCCACCACTGAAAGTCAGATCCGTCACAATGTATCCTACTATATCTGACACTGGTGCTGTGATTTCCCAATGTATCTTAATATATTGGACATAATTTAGTTTGGTTGACCGTACACACAGCACACCCTGTAGTCAATCATGACCATTAGTCCTAGATAGGAATGTAGCACAGTCTAATGACTCACTGAGTGCATGTTTTTGTTTATTTGTAGTGTTTATTTACAGTCTTCTCGTCACGAGAATGTGATTCATCATCTTCATTCGAGCTTGACACTACCAAAATGGCCGCCGCTATTGCTGCAAACGTGAATAGATTGAGGGACCGACATACTATCAACTACAGCGAATTTCGGTACTTCTATCACTCGAGTGAATATCGGTCTGTAGATATTACTCTTTAACCCCTACCGCGTTTTCCCGCTGTGCGCTGGAATTAAAAAAATGGCTTGTTTATGACAAAGCCAGCTTGTCATCCGCGTAGCGCAGGTAACGCCCATGACGAGCTGGCTTTGTCATTAGCGCTGAAGGGGTTAAAGTGTATAGCAAACAATTTTGAATAAAAATTCTCTTTTGTCCGAAAATCCCCTCTTCAAAATGGCCGCCGTATATTAGCGTTAGTGCAAAGAGGTATACCGACCCTGGTATGGGTCGTGTAACGGAGCCAAATCAGTACCCCCGGCCGCACTGGCTTTGTAGCCCCATGGGTGCGAGTAAAGATCCAATGCATCACACTTGTGATTATCGACACAAGTATTTACCCTTTCCAAGATGGCCGACAGGAATAGGACAGTCGGATCGTAATGCAGACTATTGATGGTGACTATATAGATTCAAAAATTAATTCATACACTATTTAGAATATGGGCATGCTATATAAAATACCAAATTACAATAAGTTTTCCTATTAGGTTTTATAAAGATGCTTGGGGGCATGGCCAAGCCATGGTCCATGATGGCTGGGTGCAGCTAACTCTCTGGGCTGACGTGACATTCCGGCAGTTCCCCGGTCCCTAAAAGCGGCCAAAACATGCTACAGCCTTAAGTTGGTGCCTGCTATACTCCAGCACAGTCATTTATGGTGAGAAACCCCAGTGAGCAGCAGGAAGAGCAGTAACATTCTGAGACGATCCTGTGTGAGGCGCAGGATGTCGGCGGAACGGCAACAGAGGCCAAGAAGGAGTGAACGAGCGGCGCTGGGATGCAACTGTGGCGGTGTGGTAGGTCGCGGGTTGGGCCCCGGACATAGAGCTGGCGAACATTAGACCTGCGAGCGCTCCCCCTCCCTGTGCGGGAGGTCCGTTTGACCTGCTGCAGGGCGCCGCACAGAGAGCTTGGCGGAGACAGTCACCGATCTGGGCGGGTCTCTGAAGTCCCATACAGGCAGGCGCTTCTGGGGGCACCATTGAAGAGGTGCGCTGGTTCTGGGGCTGACCTACGCTGCCCCCCCCTCCCCAGGCATACATTGTGCATGAAAAGCCCTCCCCTCTACTGGGAAAGTACAGGTGCAGCCCCACAGTGACCGCAGCCTGGGGGATGGTAGCAGCCACCTTGGACACAGCTACATCGGCTCACCACGCTCGAGCAGGGCGATGACCTGGACTCCGCGTTTTCACTGCCTGCCTCCTCCATAGGCGCCCTGGTATCCCCCGCCAGCGGCCGCGTTGCCTTGCAGCTTTCACCAGGCACAGCCCAGGTCCATCCATAAGGCATACGCTCAGACAGGATCAGAACTGCTCACCTGCTGTGCATTTATTTTTTTCGATACCTCGACCTTAGCACTTCCTCTGAAACACTGCCAGTGGCCCTCCCACAGCCCCTTCAACTACTCTCCTGCGCTACAGCAGCATGGGCCGCAAAAACCCTAAACAGCGATTACTTCCTTTCGAGAAAATTTCAGAGACCACCACTGACCCTCCTCCCAGTGACATGGCAGAAGGCTGTCAACCCTCCAATGTCCCTGAGGACTCCTGTGCAACTAGGCCCGCTACTACAGGAAATGACAGCGGGTTTCAAGGCCCTAGATGTGCGCTTTGATGCGCTAGATAAACATCGCATACCTTGGCTCGAAGATTACGGTTCATGACAAACACCTGGACGTAGTGGAATCCCGCACCTCGGACCTAGAGAATGGGATGGCACAGTCTTTAAAACGACTCAAGGAAGTCCCAATTAAAAATGAGGATTTTGAGGAGCGCAGTCACCGCCATAACATTCGCATTTTGGGGGTGGCCGAATCTACAGCTGCAGGACGTATGGACACCCTGGTAGAGACGATCTTGACTGACATGTTCGGGACGGAGGCCTTCACTCCGGGGTTTGTGGTGGAACGCGCCCACAGATCACTGGGCCCCAGACCCAACCGAGGGTGCCCTCCTAGGCCCACCATCGCTCGAGTGATGAATTTCAGAGACAGAGACACTGCACTACGACTGGCATGGGAGCATGGCGAGACACTGTTGCAGGACTCCAAATTGTCTCTGTACCCTGACTTTACAGTCATGGTTCAAGAAGCCAGGAGGAAATACTTCGGGGTGAAGGCGACACTTCGGAACGAAGGGCTAAAATGCAGGATGCTGTATCTGGCTAGACTACGGGTAGAGGTCAATGGTCAAGCATGGGTCTTCGAAAACCCCACAAAGGTGCAGGAGATTTGCCCAACATATAAACAAAACTACAAGCCAGCCTCCTAAAAAGACAGACTTTCTCCTCTGCGCAGTGGATCAGATGCGAGCATGGACTTGTTCTCTGGCTAGGGTCTCGGCTGATTGATTTGATGTTTTCCTTGCAGAGTTGGGCCGCACATTTGAGTGCTCATGGTTTCTATTGGGAATTGGTTTATTGTGCATTATATTCAAATATGTCACTACGCCGATGGAGTGATCGTCCCCCTATTGGTGTTCACCTTGTAGAATTTTAGAAGTTACCAGGATGTATCTTAACTGTTGGTTCTTCGCCTTGCTATGTTAATTTATGGTACAATGCGATGGTTGGTTAATGTTGGTTTTGCCTCTCCGATTGGGCGGGCAGGCTGGGTGGGGGGGGATTGCTTTTTGTTGTTTGCACTAGATCTAACGCAGATATGCTCATGGTTGTACCTACAGACACGTATGTCTACTATTCTTCGTCTTTCCTCTGCACCTTACATAATGGCCTGGGTAGGTCATAACTCGAGCCCCTTGGGCGTTACACTGGCCACTTGGAACGTCCGGGGTTTGAATGACACCCGTAAACGGAGGCAAGTACTCCAATATTTGATCAGGCATGAAGTCGATATAGCTCTTTTGCAAGAGACACACCTTTCCCCTGAAGATCCAGCTCGCTTTGCCGCCATCTGGGGGCCTCATGGATTGTTCGCTAATTACAGCAACTCTGCCAGAGGCACTGCCATTCTTGTTCATAAACGCATCCCTTTCCACTACCATTCCTCAGTATGTGACCCCGAGGGCAGGTTTGTGATGGTGGTAGGCACGCTGATGAGTCACAGGATAACATTGGTCTGCGTCTATGGCCCCAACAGACTCCCCTGCTTTTTATTACTCATTGCTACCTAAAATAATGCAGATCGGCCCTATGCCATTGCGGATAGGGGGCGATTTCAATATCCCTCTAATCCTACCCGTAGACAGCACTTCCACTGCACCAGATCCCAAACCCCGAGCGCGCAGGGCCTTGAGTTCCTTGTGTGAACAGCTCTCCCTGATTGACTTTGGCCGCGGCCGCGATCCTGACCATACCACGTACACTCCCTACACCAGCCCCCATGACACATGGACGAGAATCGACTATTGGCTTGCTACCCCCAAGATCTCCAACTGGTTTCACGGCCTTCAGACGCTACCCAGAACGTATTCTGACCACTCCCCCGTTCTACTATCCCTTAGGATCCCCCACCCGGATGGGTTTGAGAGGCAGTGGAGCACTAGAGGACGAGATTTTTCTAGAGGGCATACGAGAAGCAATGGAAGACTACTTCCTCATAAATGCAAGCTCGGTCGATTCCGAGGCGGTGCTGTGGGAAGTTTTCAAGGCCTACTTGCGAGGTGTGTGCATCTCCAAGAACGCCAGCGTGCTGCGGGACCTACGTGGCTCCCTGTCGCGCCTGGAAAAGGAGTTAGGGGCCCTGGTCGCGAGACAACTGCAAGCATTGAGCCTGGAACTGGACAAACAATGGGAGACCTTACTCTTGGAGTATAGAGATACTGCCGAGAGGGAAATCCTCTTTATGGGGAATACCACAACGCCAAGGTCTATGGCGAGGGTGACCACCCGGGAAGGGTCTTGGCACAGATGATTAGACCCCAGTACGCGAAGGCATACATTACCAAGCTACAGACAGCATCTGCACAACCACTCACTGACCCATTAGACATCCAGAGGGAATTCCTTTCCTATTTTAAAACATTGTACACCTCCAGACTAGGGCAGGATCGTACAGAAATTGTGTTAGTGTACCTTGAGACGTTTATGCAAGACTTCCTAGCGGAACCCATATCTGCAGATAGCATTGATGAAGCCATCTCTGCCCTTCCCTCCTCCACTGCTCCTGGTCTTGACTGGTTCACGGGTGAATTCTACAAGGAGTACAAAGATTTATTGATCCCCTGTTTATTGGCGGTCTATGCGGAAGCACTAGAGAGGCAGGTTTTACCTTCCACTCTACGTGATGAGGTCATAATACTACTCCCTAAGCCCGAAAGGATCCCCAGTTGTGCGGCTCATATAGACCTTTGTCGCTTTTAAATCTAGACTACAGGATCTTAGCCAAGGCTCTCGCCTGCTGCCTCTCCTTATTAATGGAGGCTATAATATTGTCCGCACAATCTGGCTTTGTGCCCCACCAATCCACAGCACTTAACTTGCGTACATGGTTTAATACCCTTCACAGAATTAACCCAGATACCCCCGCCGCTGCGATCCTTCTGGACACAGAGAAGGCTTTTGACTCTCTAGAATGGCCTTTCTTTTTGTCCATAATGCAACGCATGGGGATGCCCAATGGATTTATCGCCACTACGGCCCTACTGTACAATCGACCCACCGCCAGGCTCCGGCTGAACAGTTCCCTATTAGCCCGCTTTTCCCGATCAAGCGGTACAGGGCAAGGCTTTCTGCTCTCCCCGCTGCTTTTTATTTTGGCAATGGACCCCCTGATCAGACACTTTCAAGAAAAACACCTACACCGCGGCCTACAATTTACCACAGGCCCACTGCTGGTTTCATTGTATGCCAATGACACTATCTTATATGTTTGTGAACCGGAGACTAATCTAGACCCCCTCATTAGGGAGATACTTAGATTCTGCATGTTTTTCGGGCTGGTATCAACTGGCATAAGTCGGTGATCTTCCCCCTTATAGCTAGCACAACCCGCTGGGACCTAGAGTTCCCCTGGAGTGGTGATCAGATTCAGTGAAATATCTGGGAATACATATACATCTCAAGTCAGATCAGATTATCCGGCGTAACTATGGGGTAGCTGTCTCCAAACTAGAAACGCAAATAGACTCATGGCTTAAGCTCCCCCCTATCCATGGCTGAGCAGGTTGCCCTCATTAAGAAGAACGTACTGCCGCAATTTCTATATCTATTTCAGAATATACCGATCAAACTCACAAATAAGTTTTTTAGCACACTCCGCACCCACTTACTCAAGCTAGTATGGGGAAACAAAAAGCCCAGGGTGCGTTGGCAGGTGATGACGCTCCCCTGTAGCAGGGGAGGGTATGGAGTCCCAGATTTGGAGCTGTATTATCTGGCAGCAGAATGTAGCACCCTGTCCGCTGTTCTGCCCACGGGGATTCCTTAGAACTCCAAAGACATTCAGCCGGTTTCAACTACGAGTTGGGCCTGGATCCAACTTTGACGCATCACAAACACCTCGACACTACTCATCAGCCCTACCACTCCCCAACACTAAATGGCTTCCAGTCACTGCTGAAAAGCTGGTGCAAAGAACCATTGCTAAATTTAACATTGCCAAAATGGGGGATTTATACCCAGGGGGTCACATTTTTGACCCAGATGACGAGTCCGCCTTCCCTAACATCACCTTCATGGACAGATTTATCCTGTTGAGGCTACGTTCCACTCTTTGGGCTAAACTCCCGGAATACCCACTTGAACCTGCATCCTTCTCCCCCTTCTCCCCCCTCACGACAGTGATAGAAAGTAGTAGAGCGGTCTACCTTATATCCAGACTCTAGAAGACGTGCGCTGACATACTCCTAGTCAACGACGACAAGATACACAGCGCCTGGGAGTCGGATCTGGGTAACCCCATAATGGATGAGCAATGGGCAGCCTATTGGGCAGTCATGAACAATATATCCCTAAACAGCCGCCACAAACTGATCCACCTTAAATTCCTACGTAGAATGTACACAACCCCAATCAAAGCGCGCAGGATGGACCCCACTAGGTCACACTGCTGTCAGAGGTGCAACTCCCCATGCGCTGACTTTGCCCACCTTGCATGGACATGCCCTGACATACATACCTTTTGGACGAGCATACACAAAATGCTCAGCAGTATGGTTGGGATGCCGATAGCACTTCTGTCAGAAAGTGCCTCATTGGGTTATGTAGTCCAAATTCCTCTGAAAATTCGCAGATTTGTGGCTCTTTGTCTATTGTTGGCTAAAAAGTGAAGTCGCTATACACTGGGGAAGCAGACACTCGCCCAAGATTAAGAACTGGATCCATAGCTTGGCATCATGCTCTACATGGAGTGAGCTATATGCCACTTCTGTTCCCTCCTCCTCGAGACCTAAAGATATTTGGGGCCACTTCAGAACCTTCCTAACCTCACAGCAGACGGAACCTTGCACGCAGCAAGAGCAGGTTATTGTCCCAACGGGCGTGGGATAGGCGCGGGGGGTGGGGGGGAAACAACATTTCAGATATGTTCTACAGTTTCCCGGATCAATGGGATTACTTAATGGCAAGATGTGGGACTAAATGGCCTGACAATGTTGTTATAGAAAATGGTGGGATGTCTGCACCAGCCTGAGTGAGAATTTATTGTGTTGCTATACTTTACAACTCATGACCCTAGCTGTGCCAGTGAGACGAACTTCTCAGCTTAACCATGTATTCATGCATATGTCATAGTGTAAAGGATCTCAGTGTATTGCCTTTGTGTATTCAGAAAATGCTAAATTAAGTTTAAAAAAAAAGTTTTATAAAGAGGCTTGTATAGCTACATGGCCATAACTTGACCTATAACCTTATGCAAAAACGGCGAAGTACAGCTCTGGGGTAAAGGACCCTTGGTATCCTAACCCGGAAGCTGCACGTTTGGACGCAGGGAGGCCGTGATTTTACAGACAGGTAAGGAGCATAGCGCAACAATGAATTAGATAAGACCCTTTATAGAGCCTATAGTAGGTTGGGTTCCTTAAAAAACTGTTAGGAAGGCTGTAATATGAGGGCAAACAGACTAGTTAATTTTTAGCCCGCCATAGGTTGCTTTTATTTTAAGACTCTATAACCTGCACAGCAAGCATACGTGTGCGGTTATGTGAAAATATCGCTTAATATTTGCCGAACTGCTTATGTATATGGATATGTTGCCTTAAATGCTCGTATTTTATTAAATTAGGTTGACCGGTAACGGGCGCACCTTTAATTAGATGCCCTAGTCTAAAGGATATCATCATATTCCAAAAAATCCCCCATAGTGTCAGACCTTCACGCTTAATAGATAATTTACAGAGGATAACTAAGGGAGGGCATAGAATAGTTCTTTAAGGTATAGGATAGAGACAGACATTCACGCTTATTAGATAACTTACAGAGTATAACATTAAGGGAGGGCATAGAATAGTCCTTTAATATATAGGATATATCTATTAACAGTCCTCTGTGTTTTACCTCCACAGGCTCTCGAATATACATTTCTGGCCATTTCTCATCAACTGAGTGAATCAGGTAACTAATCATTAAGACTTACATCAGATAGGTCTTTGAACCCCAAGACAAGCAAAAATTACTCCCTTTTCTTTATATATTTTCACTTTACCCGTTCATACAGTGTGTGCACATCCCACCGCTGGTGACATTAGGCGGTTTGAAACTCCAGTCACAACACATCAATTGGCGTGCTCTAAGCTTCTCTATTATTAAAAGTAAGAACTTTTTCATTAATGAATTTTCTCTAAACATGGTTTGTTTTTTGAATGGGGAATATGACTTTCCTTTTCATTTTTTTTCTTGATAGTTCTTGTTCGGTATATATAAACAATTTCTTAAACGGTGGCCTCCAACGTGCACAATAAACCGTTTATCTTAAGGTATGTTATCAGACTTCAAGAGAAACAATATACCTACAAGTTTAATAGAAAGCACAAAATTACCCATCTACTCTTGAAAAAAAACCTTTTGTGTACATTTCAGATAGGTCATTAAA
The DNA here is from genome assembly GCF_964261635.1 of Lissotriton helveticus. Lineage (NCBI taxonomy): Eukaryota > Metazoa > Chordata > Amphibia > Caudata > Salamandridae > Lissotriton > Lissotriton helveticus. The sequence goes on from NC_136059.1 coordinate 1,760,115,836, forward strand.
CAAAGGATAACATCAAGATCCGTCCAAAGATCCAATCTATTTGCTGCTTTTTAAAAAAAAGAATAGAACGTTAGGCCTAGCTCTGACGTCATAGGTACGTAGTATGAACTATTTTAGTATTGTATACTGTTTGGTCTCTTAATTAATAATCCCCATATGAATATATGCAAATGTATAGATGTGTTCCAATAGAACTAATATGTGTTTGTGTTATAAGATATACAGTGTATGAGTACTGTGATGGTCAATTAGATTGTTTTAAAAAAATATTTTCTTTGTGTACGTCAGTAATTAATTAGCCTGTGAATAATTCACTATTTTGGTCATTTAGAAATCTGTCCTGAAGAAGGTGATTGATTGACCACTTACCGAAACGCCCTGTCGACCTTTGTTTTCTAAACATGTATTGTGTATTGTTTTTAACCTGTGGATGATAAATCCTCTTTTAATCTTTGTCATAAAATAAAACAAATTTATTTATGGAAATACTTTAGTGAATATTTTTTTGAATTTTTTTATTATGCTCTACGGACGTACTTGGGATTCTGTAATATTACTCTGTTGGTTGCTTTGTTAAATTCAAGGTGTTAATGTCCATAACCCGGATCGGGCACGTTCTCTGTGCAAACTGTGCCTTGTTTTAGGGACTTACTGTGTTTTGGTACTGCTATCACCCTGTCCCTGTTGTAATGTAGGGTACCTCCCTTTGTGTTACTATTGTGACTGCAGAGCCCCAGTGGGAGAGGTCTGAACATCTTGGGAGCCTGAGGTTGCGCAGCAAGCCCGCGGGGCCTACTTTACCCCAGTTGGGTGCAATGCTTGAGATAGGCCGGGGAAATCAAAAACTGAGAAAAGGTACCGGGAGAATAGCTGCACAGGGCCTGCAATACCTCTAAGGCTGCAGGCAGACCTTCGCCCCAGACCCTGGACTAATTGCAAAAAGACCACTAGTGTGGAGATAGGCGGAGGAGTGATATTATCTTGAACAAAATTGAGTGCGCTCTGTCATCCTTGGAAACAAAAATAAAGGAGCTCTGCACAGAGTACAGCCTGCTATGCAATGATCAGCAGAAACAAGCATCCAGGGTAACTAATAACGGACACTTCATCGATCACATTAAACCCCAGTTGCCAGATCAAGAAAAGTGTACTTGTGACCTCATTGCAAGAGTACAGCACTTAGAGCACCCAGCAGAGGATACAGAGGGGTAAGCTCTATGCAATAATTTATGTGCTGTTGAACTTCCAGAAGCTCCTGAGAGCCATCGCATGATGATTGTGTTCCTGGAAGAATGGGTGAAATATTTCACTCCAGCTCAATCACTGTCTCCATAATGATCCCTCGAGTACGCATGGAGTGCTGGCCAGCTATACTCTACCAGGAGCACGGATTTGCCCAGTTGTCACCAGACTCCTTCACTACATGGATAGCGATGCCATCCTGGTGGCAGCTAGGCAGAAAGCTCCAACCTAATACAAAAACATTAAGATCATGTGGCCCTCCTGACCTTTACATCCTGGACAGCAGCAGCACTGGGCTGCTGTTTACTCGACAACGCACCAATATGGAAAAAAAAGTTAACTACACAGCAAACACTTATTTAAAGGTTAATTGCAGTTAGGGAAATGAAGTAACTAGGCCCTTAACTGTAGGAACACCTTCATTTTAAAAGACAGCCACTAGATGTACATGCTTTGCTTCCCCTACACCCACTTTAAACCCCCCGCTGGCATCAGTGCGGCCCTCGGTCACACCATAGACCAATCTTTGAGGCCTCCGGGAAAATGTTTGTGAGTACCTATTATCTAGAAGAAAGTGCATGCTCCTCCACGGACAAGGACAGCATGCCCCACCACAAATGGCGACAAGGTGGTCGCCATCTAAACAGACCCAGGGGAGGCAATGGTGCACCCTTGCAGCAGGAGCTGAGGCACGAACAACAGTCAGAAATCACAGCAGCACTTGATACGCCATGCTGCTCCTCCACCAAATACAGATTCCAGCTCTGCTATCAGAGAGGATGCAACACCTGCAGCACTTCAGGTCATACAGGTCTATTTCCCAGCCCTTTGGTCAACCCACAAACAGTTGAGGACCTGGTCTAGCGACCTCCCACAGCAGATGTGCTGTCTACTATATTGAGGGTTGGACCCTGCGGAAAGCCAACCTGGTCACCCTGCTCTACAAGTACTATGACACAATTCTGACCCCCCGCCCTTATTTCTTTTAATACAACTCCGCCGTGGCTCTCACATGACATCGGATCATCACTGTCCTGCTCTACAGTCCATGACAAATGAACTGTCCGCCCTCCAGACTGTGAATAGTGCAGAGTCTCAAAATGCCACTCGCCGCCGACCCCTCCTCCAACAACATAGCTACTGTTTTCTACCATTCCTCTTTTTGTGTATAGTTCTACAAGAGACTGTTTGGGTGTACAACCAGTGGCTGTAGGCTCGTTATTGTTGGAGTACTTTACCTGTTAATTATGGTTGATTTCCCCACAGCACGAGCGACGCAACACCCACCTTCCCATGGGCTTAAGAGGGTACAGAGAATGGGATACCACCACTTACCACAAAACTCCATGGTAGGTCCACATATCACTATCTTATGGCACCCCGACAGGTTCTTAACAATTAAAGTATGGCGCTGTTATTCCGTGTAATCTTATGCTTAACACAATTCACACAGTTTCCTTCAGAAGACCCATTTCACTAGCAGCGAGCTGCAGCTGCTCAGTAAACGCTGGAGGGGTACGATTTCTGGTACAATGTATTTCTCCAATGACAAGGGTCTTTACTTTGGATTCACCCCGGAACACCTTTCCAAACGGTCACCACAGTCATTGACAAGGTAGGGATATAAGTCTTCGCAGAAGGCCGTTTGGATTGCAAATTTAATACTCTAAGGCTGTATTTAAGTCCCAAACCCGGAACACACTTTTTTGGGCCTCCTTGTCCAGGGTTCTAGCCCAATAAGTGGGTATCCCCTGGGTGTTGAGCCCACGCATCACACAGCAATTCTCCTGCTGGATCCAGCCATGGTCGTTACTAGATGCCAGGACGCACAGCCCACACCTCCAACAATACTCATATTATTCAGTCCACCTTGAGTTATGCCCACCTAGATCATGTTCTATGTTCCACAACTATACTATCACAACGAACACATTCGAATTACCTAGGCCAAGTCAGGGTGAGGACTGGGGTGTACACCACCCTCTAGTCCCTACCAGGCAGCCGTACTGAGAAATTCTGGAAGACCCACTCTTCCGTGACACTCAACCTACCTATATTAGTCAGCATTTTGCTGAAAACCACACCACAACCTCCACACAAGCTATTGAGTGGGACTCATTTAAGGTAGTCACCAGAGAATCTGCATCCAAAACATAGGCGGTGTCTGTTGAGAACTGGACTGAGACCTCACATACACAAGAGGTCATTAGCAGACCCTGACAGTCAAGCCCCTCCCAATACTGATGCACCAGATACTGGTGGGTGCCAAAGCGAGACACACTGCTCTTATAAAGCACCTTTACTGCTATGAATTTTTACACGTATAAAGTCAGAATGCATACCACAGGCAACAAACCCGATTGCCTTCTGGTGTGGCTAGCCCGCTAGGAGACCAACTCTCCCTCTACCATAGAAATAGCCCCAGACACAGGACCCACTCTACACTCACAACCAGCCATATTGCAAATCTTCTATAAGTACTACTCGGTACTATATAAAGAGCACCCTGTTCCACTCCCCGGATAATTGAGGGATTCCTAGTCCCCCTACAAAAGCCTACCATCAGTGCCATTGATCTAGAAGAACTTGACTAATCACAGTAGTTGAGGTGATAAAGGCAATCCAAGACTTAGTCTGAAATAAAACACCAGGGATGAAAAGGCTTCCCTAATGCAACAGCTACTCCATTCATCTTGTCCCCAAACTGGTCGTCATGCACAACGAGGCACTTACCACTGGAGCACTCCTGACATCCCTACAGGAATCCCTCCTTTTTCTCTCCTGAATACGGACATAATCCAACCCACCTGTCAACCTACCACCCGATTGCCATTCTGGACACTGATTCCGAAATACTCTGAAAAATACTCGCTGACTGCTACCTCCAGATATTACCCACCATTGTACACTCCGATCAAAACAGGATTGTTCTGGGCCGCATAACTTCAAATAACATCAGTAGGCAATTCCATGTAATTGATCAGGCATCGCTATGCTACCCCCAGGCAACATGCCTGATACTAGATCTAAAGAAAGCCTTCAATATGTTGTCCTGGAACTACCTCTTTGGGTTATGAAGGACAATTGGCCTCGGTAGAAGTCTCCTCCCTTACACTTAACTGTTTTATACTGCCCCGGTCTTCCGTGTACGAATTTCTCGCCTAATCTCTTCCACTTTCCCAGTAAGCCGCAGCACACATCAGGAATGCCCCTGATCTCCAATCCTCTTCGCTACTGCCATGGAGCCACTGGATCACTGCTTTTAGTGGGAGGGAATACACTGGGGCATCCCCCTAAACACTATGCAGTGTTGCTATACGCTAATGACTTGTTACTCTGCCTTCGGGACACCACAGTGAGCACAGACAGTATCTGCAACCTTCCAGGACTTTGAGGCAGCAGACTGCCCGAGAGCAAGGTGGGTAGATGTGTCCGTCTTCCTCTTGGGGTGCAACACGCCTCCCAGATCATCCACCAAGGAAGGAGTGTACTTGGCATGAGTAAAAACAGCCACCCTCATTTGACCAGCTGTGCCAAGACTACGACATCCCCCAAGTCAAATCCTCCTTTATAGATCATTACTGGCGACGTTCCAGCTCTGCGGCACACAGTGGAAGAAGAGCCCTTCACCCATGCAGTCATACATACTCTGCATACCAGAGGGGCGGGGCACCACCAGAGTACATTGTTATATAAGGGCACAAGGGAACAAGTTGGGCCTCCTTGACACCAAACGTGGATGGAAGACCTGAGTAACCAAGGGCTGCGACCTATCTAATAGAAGGGAGCTCACAGATGTTTTTAGTTTGCGCTTTACAAAGTTATTTAGTTTTTGCACCGCGCCCGTCACTCAGCTACTTTAGCTCTTCACTCTGGAGAGGTGCTGCATAGCTCCCTTTAGTAAAGTGCAAACTAAAAACATCCGTGAGCTCCCTTCTATTAGATAGAAGGTGGCAGCCCTTGGTTACCCTAGTGTGTAACCAGGAGGAGATCCCAGATGATGAAGCAGGTCACCTCCGTGAGTGATGGGAATCCGTCCTTTTAGGATTTTCCTAGTATTTTGACACTATCTTAGTTCCTTCACATACGTGGGTCTAAGAGATCTCTACATGACATTTAATTTGCATTTGTGTAAGGCTTCCTAAGCCTTGTAGACCCCGTGGATCCTTAATAGTGTAATCAAAAGGAGTACCCATCACAAACTTCAAAACTAAATACAGGTTCCAGCATAACACGACAATGGGGTGGGAGGGATCTTTTTTGTCAAGTTCTTCAGAAAGTAACATGATGGGCAGTCTAAAAAACAGAGGAATGCCGACAAGGTTGCCAGACACACCCTGCTAAACATCGTTCTTGAGCAAGTGAGACCATAAACTTGAGAATGTCCAATATTGGGGCCTTTCAAAGAATCCATGTATTCCCAGCATACAAAGCAACAAACCTGTTCATTTTCCAGAATACAGTGTTTTGGTAGAGCCATGGCCGTAGTTGCAGAACAAACCTTGCACCTCCTCTGATAAAGTCATTTTTGATAAACGCAGCATTGACAGCTAAGTTGGTCTGCTCTGGTGTTCAGAGAACCTGTCAGATGTTGAACCACCAGGAATATGTTGTGACGTTCCAGCCATGTCCAAAGATGTAGGGCCTTTTAAACAGGGTCCACACCCCCACCCCACTTGTTTCAATACCACAAGGTGGTGGTGATGATGTACTGAACCACCTTCCCCTTGGTAGAAGGAAGAAAGGCTGGGGTTCTAGTTTAAACTATCGTTTGTTATTCCAATGCGCAGAGCCTATAGGGAATATAGGAACTACACTACATGGCACCCAACGTTTGGTAAGGCGATAATTTAACGCTAGATACTAGAGTAACTCAGTCGTGCTTCTCACACAGACTCCTTTCTCCCGTAGAAACTCCAATAGACGTCTGAAGTGGGTGAAAGGTTAATATCCGCCAAAACTTAGTAGGATGAGAATCGTATGTATTAGGTCTTGGTTTAGTCAACGTTGAAGGATACAGTGTTCCATAATATTGTGCACCTAATCTTTGTTTGCTTGATACTTTCTCTGCAAAAACATGTCAGAAAGTGACGACGAAAGGGAGAGACCTAAAATAGCAGCTCAACTTTTAGCGTAAGACACAACTCTTCGGCAAGATGACCCGGATGCTATACTCATCCCAGTCAATGTAAGGAAGAGTGTAACTTACAAACGTATAAATAATGGAGTATCATCAAGAGGTGGTACAGTAATATTTGTGGTAGAGGCCCATGAATATCGGCAGACAGAGGTATTCTATTCCGGGATACATTTTCCAGCAGCACATGCTGTGACACGCGATTTTCACTACTACAAAGTAGAGGAATCTCCGGAGGAATACGTTCCTTTCGAGGACGTTGAAATTCCACTAACATACCAAGAGCACCAGCTCTGGTTTAATGGCGCCCTAAAACATCAAAATCACTTCACCAGGCTCGGTCCACTAGGTAGACCAGGAGCCACATGGCCGGTTCTAGCCAGCTATACACCACATCCTGACATTGAAAAAATGTCCAGCGGAGAACTTTTAGTTCAGCTAAAACAACTAATCAAAATACATAGACAATTGGTCCAATATGTCATGCGGACTTTAACAGTCCAACCAGCGATAAAAATTCCACAGCACACCCCTCATCAGGGGAACACAAATAAAATTACACCACAGACTATACAATCAGTCATTGGCAAATTACCCGCAAAACGGGAACAAATTCCATTCTGGTTAGCTCAAAAAATTACTCAAATAGAGGCAGTATTTCCTGATACTACACCTAATGAGAAACACAGAATTCTGACTATCTGCCTTCCAATGGGGATCGCACCACACGTGGAGGACTGTGACACTTGGGGCACAGTCTTTGCTTCAATATACACAAAAACACATGGTGTTCCATCCATGGCGGTTATACCAGACGTACTAAGACAGATGCAGAATGAATACGGCCCAGAGCCTGCTTTAAATGTAGGTATAAAATTACTGAAAGACTTTAAACAAGTCTCGGCTATACTATTAGCCAACATAAAAGGAGAAGCAGCATCTGTGGCGATCCGCCAAAAATGGAAAGAAATAGATATAGCAGACAACCTTTTGAACTTGCCAGAATAATTGAAAAATCCTATGAAGAATTAGGTAGATATAGTTTGGGTGGGAAACCACTAAAACCCCAACTAACTGAAAATCCTGAAAAAACCTTTATTAAAAATAATCTCATTACTACAAAAAAGAAGTGGGAGGGTAACAAACCAACCACTCCCAGAGAAAAACAGTTCCAGTCCAGAGGAAGGTCTCCCCAACGGAGTAATCTATCTCCAGAACGGGGGGGGGGGGGCAGGTCTCCACAACGGGAGCCCTCTGAAAAAAGATACAATCTTAGAGATAGGGATAAATTAAGAAAACCTGACAGATAAAGATATTGATACACGTCCCTCTCGATCTTTTCAGACTTCCTCACAGAAATCGGAAAGAAGAGGACGGTCAGAACACAAAGAAGAGCACGTCAAGTCCAAAGACAAGGAACCTGCTCATCAAATAAAAAAATTACAATTTCCAAAAAAGAAGGTAGCCAGTATTAAAATAAAACATGCCGAGGATTCTGAGGACAACTCAAGAACGGAGAATGGGCCCAGACAATGCTAGACAGCGCAGCAGAAGTGACCATAGCTTGCAAGATCCTGATGAATCTTCTGGAGACAGTGGACATGAATGAATACATTCAGGTGGAAACTGCAGACACCAGAGTTAGTTAGTGTACCCCATAAATTATATGAAATAACATTACGTATAAAGGGGGACAAAACTAGGAAAGTAAGATGTCTCTTTTGGGAGAACCTATCAAAAGGCTATGATATCCTTCTAGCAGAGAAAGACTGGCCACCAGAGTTTTTCAGGGAATGCCCACATGGCGAAGAAATGATTATGCCTGCCTTCTCAAATCACTCAAATCACATTCCAATTCATAAAAAATACACATTTGCTAGAAAATGGGCAGTGGCCCAAGCACCTGCATTATATAAAAATCATGTAGGATGGGATGAGGAGTCTCCTCACCATAAAATTCAGTTAAAAAAATCAACCAACTGCACAGAGGCAGCATCCTGTTAAGCAAGAAGAACAATTGTTACTTACCTGTAAACAGGTGGTTCTCCAGTATTGGTGTCTTTCATAGATTCACATGCTTGAATATTCCCCGTCGTCGAAGTGGGAGTCCCACGGTAAATAAAATAGCAATAATGCTAATAAATATATATATATATATATATATATATATATATATATATATATATACATATATACATATAGTATCATATAAGTAATAAAACAGATAAAATATGTACTGAAAAACCTTTACAAAGGTTACTACATAGGAATGCATTAGAGAGAAAAAAACTCATTTGCAACATATCAGTGTCATTATGTTAGTCCAAACTGCAGCCAATCAGGCTCAAGCACCCTCTAGAACCTTCTCCTCAGAAGCTCAAACCCTCAGATTTTCGTAGCACTAGTAATAATAGCGCATGAGGAGAACAGAGCCTCTGAGGGGAGGATGGGTGGGTCGCATGTGAATCTATGAAAGACACCAATACTGGAGAACCACCTGTTTACAGGTAAGTAACAATTGTTCTTCTCCAGTATTAGGGGTGTCTTTCATAGATTCACATGCTTGAATAGAATAGATAGCAGTAACCTCCTAGAGCTGAGATTGCAATATTACCAAACCATTGAAGAACAATATATAGCATAAAAGCAAGGCAATCTCAAGAATGGAGGAGGGAAAGAGGCTCACCTTATTTGAAAAGATGACGAAGCACTGCTTGCCCCACTGCGGTATCCGCTTCGTTGACAGCTTCCAAACAATAATGTCTGGTAAAGGTGTGCCTGCTGGACCATGTCGCTGCACGACAAATCTGGTGTAGAGGCACTCCGGCAAACAATGCAATGGACGACGCCATCGCTCTCGTAGAATGTGCCCTCACTGGAGTAGGTAAAGGCCTGCCAGCCTGCTGATGGCAAAATGATATGGCTGAAGAGAGCCATCGTGTTATTGTTTGTTTAGTCACTGAGTGTCCTTTGCGCAGTAGTCCATATGCTATAAATAGCTGATTGGATTTACGGAAAGGGGCTGTTCTTGAAATGTAGAATTTTAGACAACGTTTGATGTCTAAAGAATGTAGTCGCTGTTCCGCAGGGGATTTAGGATCCGGGAAAAAAGTCTTTAAGAAAACTGGCTCGTTCAAATGGAAGTCAGTAGGTACTTTTGGAAGAAAAGAAGGATTGGTACGAAGTGATACTCCATCTGGTTTGAACTGTAAATATGGAGGTTTGATTGTGAAAGCGTGCAAGTCACTTACGCGACGAGACGAAGTCAAAGCCAAAAGCAAAGCCACTTTCCAGGTCAGAAACTTGGTGTGAGCGATGAATTGGCTCAAATGGAGGTTTCATAAGTTGTGATAACACCACGTTGAGGTGCCACGCTGGAGGAGGGCGCCTTAACGGAGGGAACTTCCTGAAAAGTCCTTTAAAGAACTGTCGGATGATTCTGGATGAACAGAGAGACGTAGATCCATCATGACGGTAGCGCGAGATAGCCGCCAAAAAGACTCTCAATGTGGCATGTGAAAGACCAGACTGAGCAAGACTTAAAAAGAACGGTAACAGTTGGTCTGGAGTGGAACTGATAGGGTGTACGTTGGATGCTGCGCACCAATGACAGAAACGTTTCCACTTTAACCTATAAGTCTTGATGGTTGATGGAGCTCTAGCCGACGCTAGAATGTCTCTACAGTCTTGAGGTATATTTAAAGAGGCAAATTCAATGAATTCAGGTTCCATGCCCACAATTGAAGCGATGATGGGTCTGGGTGACAAACTTGTCCGCTGTCCATTGTCAGAAGATCCGGACGTGGATGGAGACGAATGGGTTTGCATTGGGACATAAGAAGGAGTTCTGAAAACCACGCCTGTCTGGGCCAACGTGGGGCGATTAAAATCAAGCGGCAGGGTTGTCTGCGCATCTTCCACAACGTTCTTGGCACCAATGGGAGTGGTGGAAACGCATAGGCAAATAGGCCGGTCCAATCCATGAGTAGGGCATTGCCGCTGGATTCTGGATGTGGATGCCAACTGGCGAAAGTCTGGCACTTCCGATTCACTGGAGTTGCAAAGAGGTCCATTTTGGGATGACCCCATTGGTGGAACACGAGGTCCAGAGTCGGCTGGTGTAACTCCCATTCGTGAGTGGATGACGCAGACCTGCTTAGGGAATCTGCCAGTATGTTTGACGCTCCCGGCAGATGGACTGCTGTCAAACAAATGTGATGACGAAGTGCCCATTCCCAAATCTTTTGGGCAAGACGAGACAGGGGCTGAGATTTTGTGCCTCCCTGTTTGTTCATGTAGTGCATGCTGGTGGTGTTGTCTGTTTGAACCAGCACCGATTGTCCGTGCACCACTGGTAAGAAAGCCTTTAGCGCTAGGAAGATTGCCAGTAATTCTAGCCTGTTGATATGCCAGGTCTTCTGAGTCGCTGTCCATTTTCCTTCGATGGAAAGTTCCAGGAGATGGGCTCCCCATCCGTCCATGGACGCATCCGTGGTCAATGTTAGATCTGGAGGCTGGGCAAGAAAGGAGGCCCCTTGGATCAGATTGATTCGTTGCTCCCACCAGAGCAGACTGGTCTTCATGCAAGATGTGACTGTCACTTGGTCGTTGAACGACCCCGACACCTGTCGCCATTGTAGGTCCAATTCCTCCTGAATGGGGCGGGTACGTAACCTGCAATTCGGGATCAGTGCGATACAAGATGATGCCATTCCCAGAAATGATTTTAACATTCGCACTGAAACTGACTTTTTTGATCTGATGGTGGAGACCAGATGAACTATCCTCTGTCTCCGCTCGGTGGAGATGAACGCTTTTGACACGTCCGTGTCTATAACAGCTCCGAGGAATGTCCTGTTTCGCAGAGGTGTGAAATGTGACTTCTTTACATTGATGGTCAACCCTAGAGAATTGAATAGGGTGAGGCACAAACGTGTGTCGTGATGCAGCTGGCTTGCGGATTGGGATTTTAAAAGACAATCGTCCAGGTAAGGAAATATTTGGACTCCTTGAAGACGCAGATAAGCCATGACCGGGGCCAGAACCTTCGTGAACACACGAGGAGCTGATCTGAGGCCAAAAGGTAGGACTTTGAACTGATAGTGATTGTGTCCCACTTTGAACCTCAAGTACTTCCGATGCTGAGGAATAATTGGTACATGAAAATAGGCGTCTTGCAGGTCTATTGTCGTTAAAAAATCGCCGCTGCAGAGAAGCCGCAAGACTTCTGACAACGTTAACATCCGGAAGGACTGTTGTTTCAGGAATAGATTGAGATACCTCAAATCCATAATGGGACGCCACTCCCCCGTCTTCTTTAGAATGAGGAAGAACCTCGAATAGAAGCCTTTCCCCCGCTGAGATACAGGAACCACTTCGACTGCACCCTTTGTTAATAAAAGTAGAACTTGATGTTGCAGTTCTTCCAGGTGGGGAGGTGGCGGACCCGAAGGTGGAAATGGAGGAGGAAACTCTGTGAATTCCAAGGCGTGACCCTTGCGCACAATGTCCAACACCCATTGGTCCGATGTTATTTGAGACCACTGAGAGTAAAACTGCGAGATTCGACCTCCAACATCCTGCTGAACTGGCAAGTCATTGCCGTTTGTTGGCACCTCTATAATTGGACTTTCCTCTATAGGGTCTGGATTGTTGTTGACGAGAAGACTGCTGATTTGAGTACCGTTGGTTTCCCTGATTGTACTGGCGGTACTGTGACTGTCCTCCTCGGGAAAAATTGGACGAGGTGCCCCGTCCCCGTGCTGCACGAAAGGGCTGTTTCTTAAATTGTAAGGATCCAAGCGATTTTGCCGTGTCGCTATCCTTCTTTATGGTTTCCAAAGAAGCATCGATTTGGGAACCGAACAAAGATTGGCCATCATACGGCATGTCAATTATCTTTGACTGAACCTCTTGCCTGAAAGATGTAGATTTTAACCATCCCTGGCGTCGGAGCGCCGCAGCACTGGCAAGGATACGGAATGCAGTATTCGCAATATCCACAGCACAGTCTATAATCTCCTCCGAAGCTCTTTGTCCATCCTGAAGGACCTGGAGCGCTTCCGCTTTGGATGACTCTGGAAGCTGTGCAAGGAAGATGGACATGTCTGACCACATTTGTCGGTCGAAACGACCCAAAATTGCGAGAGCATTCGCAGCACGGGCTGAGGTTGATGCCATGGATGAAAACTTCTTTCCGATTGCATCCAATCGTCGACCCTCTCTATCGGGAGGGGAAGTGACAGGCGCTGCAGGATTGCGCGCACGACGTTGTGCTGCCTGGGTCACCACAGAGTCTGGCTTTGGATGAGAGAGCAGACAAACAGGCGAGCCTGTTGGAGCCTTGTACTTTTTCTCCAACCTAGGTATTTGGGCAGGCAAAGAGTTAGGAGCCTTCATAATCTTTTGCCCTTCCTTCCAAATAAATTCTATAATTGGTATGGTATGTACTTGCTTATAAGGCTGATTCTTAAAATCATACAGGAAACATTCTTCGTCTCGCTGGACCCTTGTCAACTTGAAGCGGTCCGCCGCTTTGTCCATAAGCTTATGAAAACTAGCGATGTCCACAGGAGGTGAATCACTTGAAGTGCCCTGTTGTGGCGAGGGTGTTTGAACTCGATAATCATCGAATTCCGCCATATAAGGATCTTGCTCACCATCTGTATCTGGACAAACCTCTCCTTCCTCTCTCTCTGGTTCTGAGTCAGTGTCCATCTGTGGATTAGGAGATAGAGGAGCGCTCAAATGTATTGACGGTCTAGGTGGTGATTGTAGAGGTTGATGCGAAACTGCTACATCAGCAGATTCATGAACCGGAGTACCCTGGGGGGTAGGTGGAAAGCGTCTATTGTAATCGTCCAACATGTGTTGGAGGTTAGAGAAAAGCGTCATTGGAATAGACGTCATCGGAATTTGCACGCATTGGTCTTCGTGCTGATCTACCTGCTCATCTTCTTCTTCTTCCTCCGAAGTAGTGTCCTGGCATTTAATTATCAAATCTGATGGACTCCGGGCGTCCCCATAAACAGTGTCATCCGGAACAGACTCAGTCTCATGGTCTGATACAAACAAATGAAGTGGTGGTTGTGGAGCAGGGGATTGTAGATGGAAAGCAGAATCTTCCTCCTTATTGAATGAGGACTGTACAGCAGAAACTGAAGTGTCCAAGGGCACTAAAGGCACGTTGGCGTAGGATGAAGAACCAGAAGTTGCTGTCAACGCAGATCCCTGCGTAGACGATGACGATTTGGAAGCAGTCGTCGTAGACGGTGAGTCTGTAGGCGTCTCCGTAGACCTAGAAGGCTTAGGCACTACTGTAGCTGATGTGCTCGTCGACGAGCTCGTCAACGATGTTTTCGTCGACTATGTAGTTGACAGCATCTTAGACGTCGACGGCGTCTTCGTCGACGGCGTCTTCGTCGACGGCGTCTTCGTCGACGGCGCCTGCGTCGACGGAATCTTCGTCGACGGCGCCTTCGTCGACGGAATCGTCGACAGAATCTTCGTCGTCGCCGTCGACGGTAGCTGTGTCGTCGACGGGAGCTTCGTCGACGAAGGTAATGACGACGATGGTTTCTTCGTCGACGATGGCTTCTTCGTCGACGATAAGATAGGGATCGTCGACGGGATTGAAGAGACAGAGGCTTTCGTCGACGTGCAAGCCGTCGTCGAGACTCTCGTCGATGATGACGCCGACGTCGTCGTGACTGTGGTCGTAGACGAAGCCACAGCAGCCAATCTCGTCGTCGGAGTGGTCGTCGACGAGCCCGTCGACGACCGCGCTGTTAAAAGCGTAACCACTTTAACAGAAGCTGGAAAAGACGCCTGAGAGCCAGGTCTCGTGGGCGTAGTTATAACAGGCACAGAAGTAGTAGGTGGCACTGCAGCCACAGTTAAAGCCAGCTTTCTTTTCTTTAGGAAAGGAGATGGCAACTCCTGAACACTGCCACGCTTAGAAGCCACAGAAGAAGGAGCTGACTGAAGGCTTTCTGCATCAGAAACAACGTCTTCCTTATCTTGAAGGCGCTTAAGCCAAAGTAGAAGGCGACCCTCCCTGTCCTTAAGGGTTTTAGGATTGAAAGTTCTACAGAACCTACAATCAACCGCTTTGTGAGCAGGATACAGGCAGTAAATACATTTGTCATGAGGGTCCTTCTCAAATAAACGCAATTTCCCACAGGAGGAACAAGGTCTAAATAAAGACTTCTTACTGGACATCTTGTGAAAAAACTGAGAAGAGTAGAAATGTAGAAAAGAACTGAGCAGAGCTCAGGGAGACTCCCTTCACACGACGTGCGGTAGAAAATCTGAGGGTTTGAGCTTCTGAGGAGAAGGTTCTAGAGGGTGCTTGAGCCGGATTGGCTGCAGTTTGGACTAACATAATGACACTGATATGTTGCAAATGAGTTTTTTTCTCTCTAATGCATTCCTATGTAGTAACCTTTGTAAAGGTTTTTCAGTACATATTTTATCTGTTTTATTACTTATATGATACTATATGTATATATATATATATATATATATATATATATATATATATATGTATATATATATATATATATATATATATATATATATATTTATTAGCATTATTGCTATTTTATTTACCGTGGGACTCCCACTTCGACGACGGGGAATATTCAAGCATGTGAATCTATGAAAGACACCCCTAATACTGGAGAAGCTAAAAAACAAGTCAGAGAGATCCTAGATCAACTTGAATATCAGGGGGTAATTGAAACATGCACCTCACAAATGAACAATCCTTTGTTTCCTGTCTCCAAGCCAGACGATTCATATCGTCTAGTTTTGGACTACAGACACCTAAACTCTTGTTGCAAAACATTTGCAGTACAAAACTCACACAGTGCAGCACTAATGAATAACAGTGCGCAAGAAATATAAAACAACATTAGATATTTCAAATGGTTTCTTCTGTCAAAACATAGCACCCTAGCACAGAGCCTAGTGCAGAGCCTATTGGGAATATAGGGACTACACTACAAAGTGATTTTAACAAGTGGGTCCAGGCTGCAGGATTTCAATGAGTGCTCTTTGGTCTATTGTGGGTAGCTAAAAGTCCAGTACTTCTGCAGACTATCATCAACAAAGAGTGACTAGTGAGGGGCCAGTGCAAATTCTGTCACAGGGAAAGTAGCTAGGCAATTGGAAGTCTTGATATCTAAATATAAATGTAAATGTGTAAATGTGTTTGTATTTATATAGCGCCTTCTACCCTGAGGTCTCGTAGCGCTGTATTTATACCGCTGTGGAACCCTTCCTGGCTTTCCTGTGAAATGTCTACTCCTGGGCACCCCCAAGGTGAAGCCAGGCATCCAAGCGCTGCTGGGGCCGTTGTGGAGATTAAGCAAGCTATTGCCCAGAGTCACAGAGTGGGACCCATGATTAGACTAGGCACCGAGGCGAGAATGATCAGGTCCGGGGAAATTGTGTCCAAGAGCCGCCGAGGCGGGAATTAAACCCTGGTCCCGGGCCAGACCTCTGCATCAGGGTCTGCCGCTCTAACCATTGAGCCACACTATAGGCCAGCATCAGTGTAATCGGGGAGGTGAGTACATTCTCTTACGACATGTAGGACATTTTGAAGACTTGAATGGCATCAAAATCAAAAATTAACAAGGCCAGATAAGTTGTGGGTCTTCCAAAACTGGGGGCATGGCATTGTTAATTTCGTAGAGGGACACAGGAGTGGCTATATTGGTACCAAATCCAAAAATGGCATCTGGATCAGATCCAAAGTAGGCCCCACCGGAACAAAAAAAAATGGACCTAGGGGACCGACAAGGCATTTAACACAGAGGTAGAGCCACCGTAGGGTGGGGGTGGGGGGGGGGACGGACCATCATGGTCAATGAGTTCCAGGGAAGGGCTTGATGGCTGGAGTCCAACTCAGGCCCCTACAGTTCCACAGAACCCAAAGGAACTCCTGAGGGAGGCGTCATCTTGTCAAGTTGCAGCATGGCCTTTTTAAATGTTTCTACTTAGTGTAAAATCGGCTATGGCATGGTAAATTTGAGGTTCACTGGGACCAGAGCTGGACATGGTGGGCTGAGTTCCTTTAAGTGTCGACATCTTCTCAGAAGAGGAATGCAAGAATGCAGAGCAATCTCTTGGACTTCTTCTGTAAATGGCAAGACTGGTGTTTCAACTTGGTCTTCAACATACCCAAAGATGGCGACTTGGGCAGGAAATGGGGCGTGGAGTGGGAGTTGACCTGTGATTGAAAGCCAGTTTGTTGTTTGGAGGGTGATATACCCCCGCGCCCGGTGCTCGGCAGCATACAGTTTTGCCTCCCGATACCTGGTGGACTTCGGATGCATAAGGGAGCAGCTGTTACATAATTTCGAATCGTACATAGATTCTAGAAACAATAGACATCATGTAGATTGATACTCTCTGCAGTCGCAGCACAGCTTGAAGCCTGTGGTCTTCGGGCAAGACTTTTCCCTAGCTTATGGATTGAATGCAGGCTATGAGTGTGTCCATAGCCTGCATTCAATCCATAGACTTACGACCCTGTATGGGCCGCAAAAAAGCGCACCACCCCAGGATTGCAGTGGGGCGAGGGGGCTTGGTATACAACCGATGTCCCCCTTTTCGGAGTCACAGTTGGTCTGTAATTGCGGGAAGGAAGCAATTTGCGGCCCATACAGGGTCGTAAGCCTATGGATTGAATGCAGGCTATGGACACACTCAATTTCCCAGAAGGAAATGGGACGTCATTGACACCTGATAGGAGGGCTAATATGTAAGTTGTGTGCTGTAGCAGTGCGAGAAATCAGCCAAGCACCTATGATTAAGGGAGAAAGTTCCGAAACTCATCAGGTGGCTGTAAATATGAAATGTTTACCTTGCTACTATATGAATGAAGACTTTTGCCTGAAGTCTGCTGTGGCTCGAGTGCGCTTTCAATTACGGAGCAACTTTTGGAATAATGTAATATATATATATATATATATATATATATATATATATATATATATATATATATAGAGAGAGAGAGATATATTCACTGAAAAAAACATAGGTTTCAGTTAATAAAACCTTTGAAATTCACTCAAAAAACTAAGTTTTAGGGGTGTTATCGTTTTCTGGACATTTCACTCATACAAAGCCATTGAAATTGCTCCTATATAGTTAGTTGTACTAACTATTTCGCGCAACCGCAATCCACTGCTGATGATGTCACATATTACATCATTCATGACATGGTCAGTGACATCACTGACATCTCAAATGACATCACTGATGACATCATCCAGTGAATGTGGTTTGCTTCGTTATTTAAATATGCATTATATATATAGCAATTTGCATTGAGGAATGAGTGGATATATAAAAATAAATATTTGGATGGAGGATTTAGTAGCAGTGTAATTGACTGTTTACTTTAACAATGTATAGTGTCTCACTAAATATAGTGGATAGCGACTAAACTGTGTGAATATCTGTATCACTGTCAGTTGTTGTATAAACTGGTTCTTCAGTTGCTTACTAGCTATGTGAAAGTGTATATTAGTTATTAATTAGTTAACTGAGTATTTGTATGGGAGAGTGAATGTGTGTGTGGTTCGGTAGGGTGTGTGTGACTGCCCAAAGATGTGTGAATAGTTGATTCAGTAGATATATGAAGTTAAAACTACATATTCTAACAGTTGTTTGGGTGAGTGGATATCTTTATGGGTGTGCTGATGAGCAAATATTTCTCAATGGTACATGTCCAACAAACTTGAAAAATAAAAGGCAGTGTATGTGAAAGTATAAGTATACATAAGACTCAATGATTGTGCGAGTGACTGTATACTTGTAATAATGATTTTATAATACACTAAGTATGACTTACTATCTAAATGAATAGATGAAGTGGTGTTTGTATAAGTGTGTAGCTAAGTATGTAAGTATGATCCATTGTTTGCATAAGTGAGTAGGATAACTTCATATGTGAATAGGTTGTGTGCTGGTGTGTAATGTCGATATAGGTGTATAAGTATTTTTGATAGTGTTCTATTGTTCATTGACAGCATGTATGAGTGAATCTACGGCTAAGTGATTAGATGTGTGTATACATCTAGGAATCACTGAGTGGGTTTTTAGATACTTGTATTGCTGTGTCAATGGATTCAAATATGATACTCTGTATTTTACAAAGAGTGATGAAAGATTTTACTAGAGAAGGAAAAGTTGTATGTGATTGTCACGTGGATGATGTCATCAGTGATGTCATTTGAGATGTCATCAGTGAGGTCACTGACCATGTCATGAATGATGTAATATGTGACATCATCAGCAGTGGATTGCGGGTGCGCGAAATATAGTTAGTACAACTAACTATATAGGAGCAATTTCAATGGTTTTGTATGAGTGAAATGTC